>NC_073228.2:17209166-17813333 GCF_029281585.2 Gorilla gorilla gorilla | reverse complement strand
GAGGTGTGATCACCTTGCTTGCTGAATCTTCTGGCTTTCATCTTTCTCCAGTGCTGGATGCTTCCTTCTGCTCCTCCTGCCCTTGGACCCCAGAATCCAACTTCTTCCGCCTTTGGACTCTGGGACTTACACCAGTGGCTTGCCAGGGACTCTCAGGCCTTCGGCCACAGACTGAAGGCTGCGCTGTCGGCTTCCCTGCTTTTGTGCTTCTGAGGCTTTTGGACTTGGACTGAGCCAATACCAGCTTCTTTCTTCCCCAGCTTACAGACAGCCTATCGTGGGACTTCACCTTGTGATCATGCGAGCCAATTCACCCTAGTGAACTCCCTTTCATATAGACATAGATCCCATTAGTTCTGTACCTCTGGGGAACCCTCTAATACATGATGTTAAGCCAAGTTTTCTGTATCCCTGTTCTTCCACGTGATATACTAGACAACCTCCTGCGGGTCCGAAGCCCACTTTTAATCTTCTGCCTCATGAACCTCCCTGATTTCTTTAAAGGCCTGATTTTCAGACCTGTCATCCTGTTTGCTCCCCTCTGAGTATGATCCCATTTTATTTTGATTACACCTCATGCATAATGTCCACAACCAACTGCACTTGGTATTTTCTAACCATGACAGATTCCTTGTCCCTGTGGCAAGCTCCCCATCACTAGTGGAAGCTGAGCCCATACAAGCAAGAGAAGGCAGCTTCCCCCAAAGCACTGCCTCCAGAAGGTTCTCTTGGTTATGCCACCCACACAGATGATCTCTCCTCTTACACTGAACCCCACAGTTCTCATGCATCGCTAGGCCTGTGGTTGTTGACAAGCTGCCTCCGGTCCTCAGCCTTGGGTCCATAGACGGACATGATAGCTCTATTTGGGCCTCGAGAACCTAGAAGACAGGGTCTTCTTTGGGACCACAGTACCTGGTACCAGGCTCTGGGAGCCCCTAAGTCTATGTTTGATGATTGATCAAGTGGTCATGATTGAGGGGCTCAAGTAGCTTCGCCCACAGACACTCAACTATTCTTTAAGGGGTCAGGTCTGAGCTCTTCCTAAAGCAGCCTCCACCAGAATACAAAGCTGGGTGTGAGATCTCAGCACTAGCCCTAGTAAATATCTCAACCCCTCTAGACTGCAGAGATGTTTACAGGAGCTGTCTGCACTGATTTAGGCTGGTCAGCTGGAGGGAGTCTCACACACACACACACACACACACACAGCTAAGAACTCAACAGGATTTTGAAGGCCTAAGCAAAGCTGACAACTGATCTACAGCCTCCTTCCTTCAGCTGGAAGGAATCTCATATCCAGGGAGGGAAGAGGCAGCTGTAGCTGAGAAACAGAATAGGGAGTGCCTCATCAGAAGGATGGAATAGCAGGCACTAGAATTAAAGGGGGACTTTTCCCCATAATGTTAGTGGAACCCTTGGCCAGACAGCTTCTCCAGTGTATTAGTCAGGATAGAATAGGATAAGCTGCAGTAACAAATATCCCCAATACCCTAGTCCTTTAGCATAGATAAGAGTTTGTCTCTTAGACTACATGGGCATCACAGATCAGCAAGGGGCTCAGCTCATCATGATCTCTCAGGAAGCCAAGCTGGCAAGGGCATTATTTCAACATTTGCTCCCCCTGCCCACAGTGCTCCCCCTGCCCACAGCAGTGGGAAGGATGTGTCACACACCAGGCACCCGTTCTGAAAGTTGCTGCCCAGAAGTGAAACATGTGTGTTCATATTTTCTCGATTAGAGTGAGTAGCACAGTGATTGCCAACTTTAAAAGAGATAGGCAAGTGCAATCCTTCACATGCACAGAGGGCAAAGAGCACAAAAGACCACCATGCCTAATGTCAAGGTGGGAGCCTCAGCCCAGGGGCAGGACCTCCACAGGGCAGAGGTGCCCAGGGCCCAGCTCCTCCCTGGTGGGCCTCTTCTTTGCTCTCTCTTGCTCACTCCTTCTCCCTCTCCCTCTTGCTGTCTTTTTCCACGTATTCATTCATTTAACAAATATTGATTGCGCCTTCGTACAGCAGAATGTGGGGCAGCCCAGTGGACACAGCAGATTCAGCCCTGATCTTGTGAGCTCTTGTCCATCAGGGGACACCAGCAACCAAGCAAATCCCACATCTACCGCTTCTCAAGCCAAACCCCACGTCTTCCTTGATCCCTCTCTTCCTCACTGCCCACATCTAATTCATGAGTAAGTCCCATCAACTCCACTCCAAAATCATGCTGAATCTGACACCCCCCTCCACCACAGATGACCCCTGTCCCATCACCTCTCTCCTGGACCCCAGTAGAGGCCCCTGGATGTTCTCCCCATCCCACTCTTCCCACCTGGAGTCTGTTCTCCACACAGCAGTGAAAGTAATCTTAAAAAAGCCAATGGGTCGGGCGCGGTGGCTCACGCCTGTAATCCCAACACTTTGGGAGGCTGAGGCGGGTGGATCACGAGGTCAGGAGATCAAGATCATCCTGGTTAACATGGTGAAACTCCGTCTCTACCAAAAACACAAAAAATTAGCCGGGCGTGATGGTGGGCGCCTGTGGTCCCAGCTACTCAGGAGGCTGAGGCAGGAGAATGGCGTGAACCCGGGAGGCAGAGCTTGCAGTGAGCCAAGATTGCACCTCCGCACGCCAGCCTGGGCAACAGAGCAAGACTCTGTCTCAAAAAAAAAAAAAAAAAAAACTCAATGCCACCAGGTGCAGTGGCTCATGCCTGTAATCCCAACACTGTAAGAGGCTGAGGCAGGATAATCACTTGAGCCCAGGAGTTCGAGACCAGCCTGGGCAACATGGCAAAATCTCGTATCTACAAAAAAAAATGCAAAAATCAGCCTGGCATGGTGGTGCATACCCAAGTAGTCCCAGCTACTTGGGGGACTGAGGCGGGTGGATCACTTGAGCTTGGGGGGGTCAAGGCTGCAGTGAGACAAGATGGCAAGCCGATGTGAGTGGAAGAAAAATATAAAATAGGTGAACAAACATAAACTAAACACAAATTGTGCTAGGCATTATGTGGACGACAAGTGAGGTGCTGAGCTAGTGAAACTCACAGGGACGGCCTGGAGGCAGGCGGTCAGGGAAGGTGTTTCCAGCACCTGCCATGCCACTCCAGCCTCACCTCCTAACCCATCATCTGCTGCAGCTCCCAGTCCTGCACAGACCAGCCTCTCACAGGTGCCATAGGGCAGTGCCTGGCCTCAGCCTACACGGTGACTCTGAGGCCCTCTGTCACAGTGGAAGGAAACATCTGAGGGCTCTCGCTCTTGTGCAATCCCGGAGAGTGGGCAACTTCACGTCCTTGGAGGCACCCCGACCAATGGACCGACGGGGACAGGAGCCCATGCACAGAGGCTTTTCCCTTTCATCCTGTGGGGCAGGCCTGAGGTGCACATTATACAACCTCATGGGGCAGAGCACCAGTGCCTGTGGCTGCAGCTGCCTCCAATATTGCTTTTTCCTCCTTCCCTGCTTCACTCCCTTCTTCCTTGCTCCCACTTCCAAGAATCATATTCCCAAATAAACAACATGCCGGTAAGCCCTCATCTCAGGGGAATCAAGGCTGAGGCAGAGGCCTCCTTGAGCAAGTGACGGCTGGACTGAGCTGCAGAGGCCGAGAGGAGAGGAAGGAAGACCACCCCAGGCAGCGAGGATGAGTGGGAGCAGATATCCAAGGGGTCCCAGGGGCTCATGTGTCTGGGGAATAAAGAAGGGGCAGCCGGAGTGGCCTGAGGGTAGGGAGGGAGCAGGCATCAGCCCTCGAAGGACCTTCTGAACAAGGCCAGAGAGCTGGGACTTCCTCCAAGGGCAGCCGGAAGCCATCAAAGGGTTGAATCAAGAGAATTCACACAGCTCAATATGCCTTTGAAAACGGCGGCTGCTTGTGTTCGTTCCGTCTAGTCTCTGCGTGTCTTGCATCCTCCCCTTTTTCTTTCATAACCTGGCTCTCCTCCGCCTTTCATTCTCTCTGACTCCCGTGCCTACCTGACCCTCTCCCACTCCTTGCACCCGCTAACCTCTGGGGCTTCTTCCTGGACCTCTCTAGCCCTCACGTCCCGTTAAAGACACCATGAAGAGTGAGGCAATAAGGCGAGGCAGCATCGCAGTGGGGACCATATTTTCTGAGCCCGTCCAGGACTGAGGTCTGAGAAATCTTGTTGCACCTGCGGGAGGGTTGGGGCAATGTTTGAAATTGGAGCTGTTGTGAGAGTTCTGAGAAGTACGTTTGCCGTGACTGCGTGGTGAATCCAAATTGCAGGAGTCAGACAAAGTAGAAATCGCTGTCCCCAGGATGTGGGGGAAGAATTCAGGGATGGGCAGTGGGAGGCATTGAGCTTTGTAGCCAACACACCTGGCTTCTCTCCAACAACCACTACCACTCGCTGAATGGCCACGGGCAAGTTACTTAACTTCTCCAAAACTCAACTCCAATGTTTAGAAAAATGGGGCAATAATACAGAATTCATTAGGACTCTCGGTCACAAGTAATGGGAAACACACACAAACTACCTTAAAATGAGGAGGGGAACTTGCTCTCATAGAGCACCAGGAGTCTTCCAGAGACAACAAGACAGGCGCACGTTTCTCCTCCTCTCTTTGTCTCTCCAGCCAGCACCTTCTACTTCCCAGCCAGGGTGGGGAAAGCCAGAAAACTAAAAGAAAGCCTGGGTTACAGCCCGGGCAACACAGTGAGACCTCATGTCTACAAAAAATAAAAATAAAAAAATCATCCAAGCGTGGTGGTGCGCACCTGTAGTCCCAGCTACTTGGGAGGCTGAGAGGGGTGGAATGCTTGAACCTTGGAGTTTCAGGCTGTAGTGAGCCGTGATTGCACCAATGCACTCCAGAGGGAGACCCTATTTAAAAAAAAAAAAAAAAAAAAGCCTGGGTTTATATGTTAAGATTTGGCTTCCTGGCCAGGCACAGTGGCTCACACTTATAATCCCAGCACTTTGGGAGGCCGAGGCAGGCAGATCACCTGAGGTCAGGAGTTCGAGACCAGCCTGGACAACATGGCAAAACCCTGTCTCTACCAAAAATACAAAAAATTAGCCAGGCATGGTGGCACATGCCTGTAGTCCCAGCTACTCAGGAAGCTGAGGCACAAGAATTGCTTGAACCTGGGAGGCGGAGGTTGCAGTGAGCCAGGACGGTGCCACTGTACTCCAGCCTGGGCAACAGAGCAAGACTGTCTCAAAAACAAACAAGCCAAGCACGGTGGCTCATGCCTGTAATCCCAGCACTTTGGGAGGCCGAGTCGGGTGGATCACCTGAGGTCTAGCATTTGAGACCAGCCTGGCCAACATGGTGAAACCCCATCTCTACTAAAAATACAAAAATTGGCCATGTGTGGTGGTATGCACCATGGAATGTGCCTGTAGTCCCAGCTACTCGGGAGGCTGAGACAGGAGAATCACTTGAACCTGGAGGCGGAGGTTGCAGTGAGCTGAGACCATGCCATTGCACTCCACAGGCAACAAAAGTGAAACTCCGTCTCAAATAAACAAAACAAAGCAAAACAAAACAACAACAACAACAAAAAAGACAAAAACAAAAAAAGATTTGGCTTTTTTTTGACAGACATCAGTCTCTGTGTGTGTGTGCGTGTGCGTGTGTGTTTGTATGTACGTGTGTCTGTCTACTGTCCCAATTCCAAATTTCTAGTAGTATCTGGCCCAGTGGATCAAGTGACACGTGTGGGCCAATCAGCCGTGCTAAGGCACCATAATCTAGAGAGAGAAGTCTGAGTGACTTAGATTAGCCTGGACCAAGCACCTGCAGTCATGGTGAGGCTGTGATGTGCCAATTCAAGTGTCAGAACCCCACCCTGGAACATGTGTGTGTGTGAGTGCGTGTGTGTGTGAGTGTGAGTGCATGTGTGAGTGCATTTGTGTGTGAGTGTGTATGTGAGTGTATGAGTGTGTATGAGTGTGTGTGTGTGAGTGAGTGTGACTGTGTGTGAGTGAGTGTGTGTGTGTGAATGTGTGTGTGAGTGTGTGTGTGTGCGTGCACGCGTGTTGGGTGAAGGAGAGACATCCTTCCCAGAAAAGCAAGGGAGGCTGTAGCTGGGCAGTTGACAAACAGGGAAAACCACAAAAACCTAGTCCCTGAAATGGGATCATGTTGGTGAAGTGCTCACAGCAACAGCTGCAGTAAATGGTTCCCGCGACTGTAAGCTGACCCCTGCAGTGCTATTTATCTCCTCCTCCAGCAAAACTTCCTTAGAGCTGCCCAGGGCCACAGTCTTCACTTCCTTATCTCTCGTTCCCTGCTTACTGCTCCATGTGGAGTAAAACCACATCTCTGTGGTCACACTTATCCAAGTTCCCAAGTTCCCATCCTCCTACTGATCACCAAAGTCAGAGGTAAGTTTTCTGTTCCTCTTCTGTGTTATTTCTCAACAGTGTTCAGGATGATTGCCCACTCTGTCCTTCCTGAAGTGCGTCCTTCTCTTGGTCATTGGGCTCCTGCCTCCTCCCAGTTTCCCTCCGCCTCCACTGGCCTATGTTTCTGTGTGCTGGCGTGCCCCGACACTCAGCCCTTGGCCCACCTGCTTCTCTAGCCAGTAACTCTCCAAGGGCCTCATCCACTTCCGTAACTTTGTCATCTACGGCCAATGACCTTCACATCTCCATTCCAGCCCTAACTTCTCCCCAGATCTCCAGACGCCTCTATCCAACTGCCTGCATATTATGCTATCTTCACATGGTTGTTGTAAACTGAGCAGAGTGAATTGAACCCCCTCTACCCTGACTTCCCCATGCCATTGAAATAGCATTCAGTGACATAGGAGTTGTCCCAGACTCCTCTCTTTCCCTAACCCCCTACCCCCAATCCATCAGCAAGTCCTGCAGGCTCTGCTCATCAGTCATAGGCTGAATTCATCCACTTCTCTCCAGCCATCTCCACTACTATCAAGCAGCCATCACTTCTTGCCTGCACTACCCCAATAGTCTCCTAACTGGTTTCCTCCCTTTCTCTGCTGTCCCCCACAATCCATTCTCCGTTTAAACGCCAAAGCGATGATTTCAAATGCATAAGCCAGATTATGTCATGTCCTTGCTTAAATGCCTTTCTTTAACACTCAGAACAGCACGCTAACTCCTTACCTTAACCGACAAAGCCCTAGAGGATCTGCCACTGCCCATCCCCCAGGCGCTACCGCACGCCATCCCCCCACAACACACACACACTCTGCTCCAGGCACGCTGGACAGCTTCTGTTTCTCTAATAATCCAAGCTTATTCCTGCCTTTGCAACCATCCACTCTGCCTAGACAGCTTTTCCCCCTCCACACCTTCCACCAAACCCTAAACTCCCATCTTCATGTGACCAGCTCCTCTGATCTTCCAGCTCTTGACTGAAAAGTCACCCCTCCAGTGGGCCTTCCCTAATTGCTCTATCTAAAGAAACTGCTCAGGGCTGGGCCTGGCGGCTCACGCCTATAATCCCAACACTTTGGAAGGCCAAGGCAGGAGGATTGCTTGAGCCCAGGAGTTTAAAACCAGCTAGCCAACACAATGAGACCCCATCACTTAAAAAAAAAAAAGGTTTTTTGTTTCAATAATCTGGGTGTGGTGGCAAACGCCTGTGTACCTCCAGCAATTTGGGAGAAGTGAGAGGATTGCTTGAGTCCTGGAGGTTGAGGTTGCAGTGAGCGGTAACTTCACCACTCCACTCCAGCCTAGGCAACAGAGAAAGACCCTGTCTTAACAAAAAGAAAAGAAAAGGAAGCTGCTTAGTGGATCTGTATCCATCACCTATTGATTTCTCTGCATAGAAATCAGTACTTTTCAGTCGGGCGTGGTGGCTCATGCCTGTAATCCCAGCACTTTGGGAGGCCAAGGCAGGCAGATCACGAGGTCAGGAGATCGAGACCATCCTGGCTAACACGGTGAAACCCTGTCTCTACTGAAAATACAAAAATTAGCTGGATGTGGTGGTGCGTGCCTGTAATCCCAGCTACTCAGGAGGCTGTGGCAGGAGAATCATTTGAACCCAGGAGGCGGAGGTTGCAGTGAGCCAAGATCACGCCACTGCAGTCCAGCCTGGGCGACAAAAGGAGACACCGTCTCAAAAAAAAAAAAAGAAAGAAAGAAAGAAATCAGTATTTTTCAAATTTATTTATTGGTTTAAGCATCTGTCCTTTTCTAATGTATTTATTTCTTTGTGGTCTATCATTCACCAAAATATAATCTCCATGAGAGTAAGGACCTCATTTATTCTTCTGTCCCCTATGTGCAAAACAGTGCCTTTCACATAGTTAGCACTTAACAAAATAGAAGAAAATAATAAATATATAGTAAAGGGGCAAAAGGGGTAATAAACCAAACATTATTTAAAAAAAAAAAAAAGGTCACTTGTGGATGAAGAAGTGCAACAAATATCTGGAAAGGGAAAAATGATGGAAGTGTACAGATGGAGGAAGCTGCCACTGGAATATGTTCCCGGGAGGCTGGGTTGAGTCAGCCACTGAATTTACATAAAGAACGCTAGAGAGATTGGGGCTTGCAGTTGTCAAATACAACCTGTGGTGGGAGGGAAAATGGGGAGGTGGTGCTAAAAACACAAGGGTTAATTGAAACTCTGTGGAACAAATTTGTCATTCACCACCCTCCAACCCCACTCCCACCTAACAGAGCAATAGGCAACGCAGCAAAAACCAGAAAGCACTCCTGGCTAAATCAATGAAACTGCTAATAGAGAATGGGAGACCGGCGCGGTGGCTCATGCCTATAATCCCAGCCCTTTGAGAGGCCAAGACGGGAGGATCACTTGAGCTCAGGAGTCCAAGACCAGCCTCAGTAACAAAGGGAGACCCCCTCTATACCAAAATTTTTTTAAATTAGCTGAGCATGGTGATGTGTGCCTGTAGTACCAGCTACTCAGGAGGCTGAGGCTGGAGGATGACTTGAGCGCAAGAGTTCAAGCCTGCAATGAGCTGTGATTGTTCTACTGCACTCCAGCCTGGGCGGCAGAGCGAAAACCTGTCTCAAAAAAAGAGAGAAAGAGAGAATAGAGCAGCTGTTGTGGCTGCTGGTGTTCCATAGTAAAGTTCATCTCGTTCTGCCATTTTTGCCTCCCCACAACCTAGCTTCACAGCCACCTACCTGGCCAGTCCTCATAAAGCAAAGCCAGATAGTAAGGCAAACCCTGCACATGAACCCAGAGGTCCGAGGCAGCATCTCCATGTAGGGGAGGTACTCAATGGGAAAATAAAACCACATATAAAAATCAGGAAACCCACGCCAACCTCCTAGAATAATTACCCCCATCCTTCATTCTTAAATAGAAACAGAAAAATGAGATTCACTAGACATGTGACAAATGAAAGAGAAACTCTAAGATTAAAAAAGAAAATGAACAGCAATCCAAATGTATCATCAAAGAAATGTGGAAGCCGATTACGTCCAAAAAAGAGAACAGATTGCAATGAAAAAAGGAATTATCAGAGAACAAGAAAAAGTTCTTAGAATTTAAATCATATGGTTGTTACCATAAAGGCCACATATGGCAAGCCCACAGCTAACATCGTACACAATTGCGAAAAGTTGAAAGCTCTTTCCTCTAAGATCTGGAATAAGACAAGGATGCCCAGTTTCACCACTTCTATTCAACAGAGTACTAGGAGCCCTAACCAGAGCAATTAGGCAAGAAAAAGAAATAAAATGCATTGAAATAGAAAGAAAGAGGTAAAATTGTCTCTGCTTGCTGATGGCATGGTCTTATAAATAGAAAATCCTAAAGACTCCATCAAAAAACTGTCAGAACTGATAAAGGAAGTCAGTAAGGTTGCAGGATACAAAATCGACTTACAAAAATCAATAGCATTTCTATACACTGCTAACAAACTATCTACAAAAGAAATTAAGAAAACAACCCCATTTTTAATAGCATCAAAAAAACACAGGAGTTAATTGAACCATGCTGAAAACAATAAAACATTAGTGAAAGAAATTGAAGATAACACAAATAAATGGAAAGATATCCCATGTTCATGGGTTGAATTAATATTGTTAAAATGTCTATACTACCCAAAGGTATCTCAGATTCAATGCAATCCCCATCAAAGTTTCAATGTCATTTTTCACAGAAATAGAAAAAACAATCCTAAAAATGTGTTCAGAACAACAAAGGGGGTAAATATTATGTTAAGTGTTCATACTCCTCCCCCCACACACACACACAAAAACAAATAAATAAAGTCAGTAAGAGGAAACTTGGAGAAGTGATGGATATATCTATGACCTTGACAGTAGGAATAGTTTCACTGGTATATACTTATCCCCAAACCAATCCAGTTGTATACATTAAATATGTACAGCTTTTGTATGTCAATCATACCCCAATAAAGTGGTTTTAAAAAAAAAAATATATAGTTGCTGAAATATAAATACATTAGAAGGGTTAGAATGTAAAGTTGAGAGAATTTCCAAAATGTTATAAGAAAGAGAAAAGCTGCATATGCAGAAAGAAAGAAAAGATAAGAGACATAGCACGTCAATCCAGGAGGTCCAACATCTGACTAATAGACCCTATAGAAAGCGAGCAGAGAAAAAAACGGACATAAGTAAACTACTAAATAAAAGCAGAAGAAGGTTTTCCATTATTTAAGGCAGAAAGAATCTTTCGGAATATAATATTGGGAAACATTGGTTCATCAAACAAAAAGACCCTGAAAGTCTCCAGGGAGAGGAAAGAAGTTACTTACAAAGGAATTAGACAGCACCTGTGGTTTCTCATCAGCAGTACTGGATCCAGAAGTAAAATGAGGCCTTCAACATTCCCAGGGAAAATTTGTTTTGAAATTAGAAAACTATGCCCACCCAAACAAACAATGAAGGAAAAATAAAGTCTCAGACATCCAAAAATGCAGAAAAACTACCTCCTCTGCATCACTTCCAAAGAAATTACTGGAAAAAGTACTCTAACAATATAAACAAGATACCAAGAAAAAGAGAAAGTTGGATTCAAGAAAAAGCAGAACTCTCACTAAAAAGGAAATCCCAGGATAATGGCTGGTTGGAACCAAATGTCAGTGTACTCTAAAG
Organism: Gorilla gorilla gorilla; assembly: GCF_029281585.2. Taxonomy (NCBI): domain Eukaryota; kingdom Metazoa; phylum Chordata; class Mammalia; order Primates; family Hominidae; genus Gorilla; species Gorilla gorilla. The sequence goes on along the minus strand of NC_073228.2, from coordinate 17,802,288 downwards.
ACAAGTTCTTCAAAAAGAGCACAGTAAATTCCAAACGAGGCAGGCGCAGTGGCTCATGCCTGTACTCCCAGCACTTTGGGAGGCTGAGGCAGGCAGATTACTCAAGGCCAGGAGTTCGAGACCAGCCTAGCCAACATGGTGAAACCCCATCTGTACTAAAAATACAAAAATTAGCCAGGCATGGTGGCACATGCCTGTAATCCCACCTATTTAGGAAGCTGAGGCACGAGAATTGCTTGAACCTGGGAGGTGGAGGTTGCAAGATAGCTGAGATCGCACCACTGCACTCCAGAGACTCCGTCTCAAAATAAAGAAAAAGTAAATAAACAAATAAATTCTAAATGATAGGTAGACTTAATAAGAAATTGGAAGATGTTTGTGAAATGATGAGTAAGATAATTTTGCTTCCACCAAAAAGAATAAAAATATACACTTAAGTCCGGGTGCAGTGGCTCACGCCTGTAATTCCAGCACTTTGGGAGGCTGTGGCAGGTGGATCACCTGAGGTCAGGAGTTCGAGACCAGCCTGGCCAACATGGTGAAACCCCGTCTCTACTAAAAATACAAAAAATTACTCAGCGTGGTGGCGCATGCCTGTAATCCCAGCTACTCGGGAGGCTGAGGCAGGAGAATCGCTTAAACCTGGGAGGCAGAGGTTGCAGTGAGCCGAGAGCATGCCACTGCACTCCAGCCTGGGCAACAGAGTGAGACTCTGTCTCAAAAAAATAGTATATATATATATATATATACACACACACACATGCACATACACTTAAAAATGCCAAGAAAAAAATTTTACCAATCATGATCTGAATCATGAAGCAAATAAAAATGTGGCATGATTTTGAACAAGTGATGGAGAATACAAAAAGATTTGATTTTGTATAAGGGTTATGATATGAGATTGGAGAGGAAAAAAACATAATCCCTTTGTACCATACTACTGGTTCACTGCAGAAAACAATGTTTATATCATCACAAAATGCAAAGGCTGTTGGCTGGATTTCAACTTTTAAAATCATTGTATAGATAAAACATGAATGACATAAATGTGGTTAAAAAACAAACTTTCAATGTCGCCAATTTTGACAATGTGAAAGATAAGGATGCAGAAATTGGGAAGTTAGACGGGGCGGGGAGAAGAGGAGAAAGGAGAATAGGAAATCTAATCATGTCCTCATGTTACAGGGTGGGCACACAGAATTACTGGCTTACATTAAGGGAATAAGAGTTGGACTTTTTAGGCTGGGCATGGTGGCTCGCGTCTGTAATCCCAGCACCTTGAAACACCTGAGGTCAGGAGTTCAAGACCAGCCTGACCAATATGGTGAAACCCCGTCTCTCCTAAAAATACAAAAATTAGCCAGGCGTGGTGGCAGGTGGCTGTAATCCCAGCTACTCAGGAGGCTGAGACAGGAGAATTGCTTGAACCTAAGAGGTGGAGGTTGCAGTGAGCTGAGATCACATCACCGCACTCCATCCTGGGTGACAGATGGAGACTCCATCTCAAAAAAAAAAAAGAATCGGAAGAATCGGACTTTTTTTTTGAAACTAGGTTTCACTCTGTTGCCCAGGCTGGAGTACAGTGGTGTGATCATGGTTCACTGCAACCTTGAACTCCTGAGCACAAGTTATCCTCCTGCCTCAACCTCCTGAGTAGCTGGGACTACAGGCACATGCCACCACACACCTGGCTAATTTTTTTGCTTTTTGTAGAGATGGGGTATTTCTATGTTGCCCAGGCTGGTCTCAACTCCTGGGCTCAAATGATCCTCCCACCTCATCCCCTCAAATTGCTGGGATTGCAGATGTGAGCCACCAACAAAATTGGATATTTTAAGTGTATTAATTAAAATTGATAAGGTAACCAGTAGAAGAAATAATTACCAAAATAGGACATAGATGGGGGAAGTATGCAAAGTCTTCATATCTCACAGTAGGGAACCAATATGGGCCTAAAGTTAACAAATCAAGAAATGGAAGTTTAACAATATTAGAAGCCACCAAAGACCACACACACACACAACACACACACACACACATACATGACAGTGGTTGCCTCTGAAGGACAGAACTACACCTATGGACTCCTGGGAAGTTCTTTATGATCAGCTGACTGAAAAGGAAATAAATCAGATCTAATTTACAGATGGTTCTGCATGGTATATTGGCATCAACCAGAAGAAGACTACTATTAATACATTACCACTGCAATCAAGAGCATCTTTTAAAGGCAGTGGTTAAGGGAAATCCTCCCACTAGACAGAAGTTCCCGCATTATCTTTGGTTGTCTACTTGGGCTGAACGGAGAGATGACCAAAAGTATGGATCTACGCTAACCCATGGGCTGTGGTTAATGGCTGGACTGGATGCTCAGGGACTTGGAAATAACAAGATTGGAAGATGAAGACAAGGAGCTCTGGGAAGGAGGAATGTGGATGGACTTCTTGGAGTAGGCACAGAGGACAAATATGTTTGTGTGCCGTCTGAATACTCACCAAAGTCTAGCCACTGTAGAGGAGGTTTTCAACAAGATAACACATTTTGTGGATATCCATTTGCATTTTTCCCCAGGCCCCTGATGGTTGTGCAATAGGAGAGTATACAAAACAGTCACAGTGGCAATAGCAGAGTCTATGTGTGGGCTTAGTGATAAGAACTCCGCTCACAAAATCCACCTGGCTACCACCTCTGCTGAATGCCCAAACTGACAACAGCAGAGACCAACACTGAGCTGGTCTCTAGTACCATGCTGCAGGGGAATTAGCCAGACATGTGGTAACAGGCTGATTATATGGAAATGGGCAGCAATTTGCCCTCCCTAGAATAATATTTATTCAGGATATAGATGTACCTTCCCTGCTGACAAAGTTTCTGCTAGTACTACTATCCATGACCTCATAGGGTGCCTTATCCTGTGAGGATAAGGATATCCACCATCATGATATTCCACGAATATGGTTTGGCTGTGTCCCCACCCGAATCTCATCTTGAATTCCCATGTGTTGTGGGAGAGACCTGGTGGGAGGTAATTGGATCATGGGGGCAGTCTTTCCCATGCTGTTCTCGTGATAGTGAATAAGTCTCACAAGATCTGATGGTTGTAAAAAGGGGAGTTTCCCCACACAAGCTCTCTTCTCTTGTCTGCTGCCATGTGAGACGTGCCTTTCACCTTCCACCATGATTGTGAGGCATCGCCAGCCACACAGAACTGTAAGTCCATTAAGCCTTTTTTTCTTCCAAGTCTCAGGTATGTCTTTATCAGCAATGTGAAAACGGACTAATACACCCACATGACAATGTTTCTGATCAAGAAACTCACTTTGTAGAAGTAAAGTGGGGCTGGGTGAGGAGGCTCATGCCTGCAATCCCAGCACTTTGGGAGACCAAGGCGGGAAGATCTCTTGAGCCCAGGAGTTTGAGACCAGCCTGGGCAACATAGGGAGACCCCACCTCTACAAAAAAAAAATACAAACAAAAATTAGCCAGGTTTGGTGGCATGCACCTGTAGTCCCAGCTACTTGGGAGGCTGAAGTAGGAGGATTGCTTGAACCCAGAGAGGTCAAGGTTGCCGTGAGCCATGATCGTGCCACTGCATCCCAGCCTGGGCAACACAGCAAGGGCCCTATCTCAAAAAAATAAAAATAAAAAAGTAAAGCAATGGCTCATGCCCCTGGAAATCAATGGTCTTCCCACATACCCCATCATCCAAAAGCAGCTGGTCTGACAGAACAAGCAAATGACCTACTGAAAACTCAGTTTGCCAATTGGACGATAACATTCCAAAAGATTGGTCTGTTTTATAAGATGCAGCATATGCTGTGAATTGATGTCCAATCTACAGCCATGTTTTTCCCAGACCAGAATACACAGGCCAGGGAAACAAGGAGTGGAAGTGGAAGTGACTCCTCTTACTATCTTTAAAAAATACTTTTTGTAGAGAAGGAATCTCACTGTGTTGCCCAGGCTGGTCTCAAACTCCTGGCCTCAAGCGATCCTCCCGTCTCGGCCTCTCAAAGTGCTGGAATTACAGGCCTGAGCCACCACACTCAGCCACCTCTCACTATCATACCTAACAACTCTCACAGAATGTTTGTTTCCTATCCCCTCTTTAACTTTGAACTCTGCTGGTTTGGAGGTTTTAGGAACCAAAGGAGGAATGTTTCCACCAGAGACCCAGTGATTGTTCCACTGAACTGGACATCAAGGCTGACACCTGGACATTTTATAGGCTCTTTATGCTGCTGAATAAACAGGCAGAGAAGAGAATCACTTTCCTAGTTACCAAAGAGAAACTAGGTAGCTACTATATAAAGGAGACAAGGAACCCAGGAAGTTCTCTGGTGACCCGTGTAGTACTTCCTTGTCTAAGGGAAGAATAATGGATGTGGAACAGGCAATGAGAGAAGGAAGTTAATATCAACATGAGCTCATAAAAACAAGAACATAGAAAGCAGGAATATTTTCTTCCTTGCCTGTTGATATGTATACATGTTTACACGGGCACATATTAACTAATGTCTCTTCTCTCTCCTTTGCCATTTTTATTTTATGCAAAGATTATTAGCAGTGGTTAACTTCACAATTTCATCTTTAAGTTACAAAATATTCAGATGGGACCATGACTAGTTTTGAGGGGTGATCAACATCATCTAGAAACGAGTACCATGACTGTCACTCAGAGGAGGATATAAGAGCTCTTGGGATTTTATGTCTCCTCTCTTTGAGAACAATGTGAGTGTCTTTGTACAAAAGATAATTGCATGTTATAAGGTAAAGGTGTACATTTGTTGTTATCATTAGATGGTGTTCAGTACATGTAAATGGATGCTGAGCAGCCAAAGGGGTGGAGGACTGTGTCAGCTATCAAGCTATCGTCTCTCAACTCCGAGCTCACCCTTCTATTTATTTATTTATTCATTCATTTTTATTTTTATTTTTATTTATTTTTTTGTTTTGAGATGGAGTCTTGCTCTGTCACCCAGGCTGGAGTGCAGTGGCGCAGTCTCAGACACTGCAACCTCTGCCTCCCGGGTTCAAGTGATTCTCCTGCCTCAGCCTCCAGAGTACCTGGAGCCACAGGTGCCTGCCACCACACCTGGCTAATTTTTGCATTTTTAGTAGAGGTGGGGTTTTGCCATGTTGGCCAGGCTGGTTTCAAACTCATGACCTCAGGTGATCTGCCTGCCTCAGCCTCCCAAAATGCTGGGATTACGGGCGTGAGCCACCACGCCCAGCCCGAGCTCACCCTTCTAAACTCTACGTTTTGGTGCTAAGATTGGGGCTCTGCACATAACATCTCTCCTTCGTCAACTGGCTCCTTGTTGGGTTCTGCCTGTAGGAGGACTAGAGAGAAACCAAAGGCTGGAGGAGACAAAAGAGGCATATGCTCTTTCTGCTGGCTTATTCTTCTTGTCCCTGTCTCTCCAGCAACAGATCTCCCCCTGAGCAGCAGCAGTGCATTCCAGTAGCCAGTTTTTACTGCACAATCTCATCATGCTCCTTCAGAGATAGCAGCACCAGTCAGCCAGGCTGCAGCGTCTGAGGTCTAAATCCAGCTCCATGGGGCCTCTTCTTCAAGCTTGTAGAGTCAGATAACTACGACATCTCCCTTTTGTTCTGCCCATCCTAGGGATGATGGCTTCTTTCTCTAGTTCCTCTAACCATGCTACTTCAATGTTCTCTTTGGGCTTTTTCAGTCCTCCAATACCTGTTTAGCCAATTCTCTATATTAAATTCTCTCTGTTAAGATAACTGGTGTGGTTTCTATTTTCCTGACTGAACTCTGACTAATACAAGCAGGCAACTGTAATTTTTTATTATAAGCCTCCTATACAATTGGAATTTGTTTAAATTCTGCATGTATACTACTTTTTGTTACTTTTTTCCAATTTTGCAATGTAATTGCAAGGAGAGTGCAGTTACAGAGTACTGCCAGACCATTTAGAAGAAGAAACTCCTCGGCCAGGCGTGGTGGCTCACACCTGTAATCCCAGCACTTTGGGAAGCCAAGGCGGGCGGATCATGAGGTCAGGAGATCAAGACCATCCTGGCTAACACAGTGAAACCCCATCTCTACTAAAAAAAATACCAAAAAAACTCAGCCGGGCGTGGTGGTGGGCGCCTGTAGTCCCAGCTACTCAGGAGGCTGAGGCAGGAGAATGGCGTGAACCCAGGAGGCAGAGCTTGCAGTGAGCCGAGATCGCGCCACTGCACTCCAGCCTGAGTGATAGAGCAAGACTCTGTCTCAGAAAAAAAAAAAAGAAGAAGAAAAAGAAGAGCCTCCTCTACACTGGGTTGGTCATGGAAGACTTCCTGGAGGAAGTGACATCTAAACAAAATTTGAGAAACTCATTGAAATTAACCAGGCAAAGAGTGTGAGATAGTAAGCCAGGCATAGGGAATAAATAGCAAGTACAAAGGGAAGGAGGTAATAAGGCCTCATTAAGTTCAAGGAAGAGTCCGGCTGGAGCATTGCCAGTGTCAAGATGGGAGGCTGGGGAGGAGAGAGGTGATCAGATCAGAAAGGACCTCTGCAACCTTAGAGAGGAGTTGGGACATTTTCCCAGGGACTGTGAAGATCTTAGAAAGTTTCAACAGGGAAGAGGCATGACCGTATGGCTGGCAGCAGACACCCAACGTCCTTGTGCCCACCTTGAGCACGCTGTCTCTTGCTCTCGGCCAAGTCACATCATCTCCAGCACTTGCCCAAATTCCAAATCTCCCCACTCTTCCCAGGCAGGCGCCTCCTCAGAACACATCTGTACTGAGTTTCCCCCTCAGAAACCTTGTTAGGACACTAGTTAGTGTGATAAACTAATTCACGGTGAAGTGTTAGCAAATGAAAATGGTTTATCGTTCCTCAGGGTATTTTCATTTTAAGGAGACTCGGTTGACAAATATTTACTGAATGGCCTATTACGTGCAAGAAACTATGTAAAACTCCTAGGGGGAGTCACGGCTTGACCTAAATAAATCAGTCTCTAATGATAGAATCCTAGGCTCACCGAGAAGCATTGCAGGCAGCAGACAGCCTTTCTTATCTCTGCTTAAACCACATTAGCCTCTCTCTTGATCTGCCCTCCATCCCGACCCCCACACCTCCGCTCCAATGGGGGTAAGCAGAGGCCGGCCGTGGCCCCCGATGTTTAACTGTGACTTCCCTGAGTGGTGTTGACATTGCTGGGACTGTATTGGGGGCTCAACAGTCAATCTTTGCCCCATGTTTTGGAATCCCCAGGTCTGCCCCATGGGAAGCCAGAAGGAACTGTACTCAGGGAGCTCCATCTCCCGTCCTTGGCCACGCTCTGCCCCCACCTCCACCCAGACACACTTACTGAGGGTCTCCTGCACACCTGGCCCTGTGCCAGGAATAAGGGCCAGGGAGCAGGGGGCAAGGATGGGGAACAGCACAGAAGTCCCACACCTGCACTTCATTTCAGCACGGGATGGATTCTCCCTTGAATAGTGGAGCCTCAGGCCGGGCACTGTGGCTCATGCCTGTAATCCCAGCACTTTGGGAGGCTGAGGTTGGTGGATCACCTGAGGTCAGGAGTTCGAGACCAGCCTGGCCAACATGGTGAAACCCTGTCTCTACTAAAAATACAAAAAAAAAAAAAAAAAAAAAAATTAGCTGGATATGGTGGCGGGCACCTGTAATCCCAGCTACTCGGGAGGCTGAAGCAGGAGAATCACTTGAACCTGGAGGCAGAGGTTGCAGTGAGCCAAGATCGTGCCATGGCACTCCAGCCTGGGCAATAAGCAATACTCTGTCTAAAAAAAAAAAAAAAAAAAAAGTGGAGCCTCCTCACCTGGTTGATTCTCCTCCTCTCTTTCTGTGTGTGTGTCTCTCTCTCTGCCTTCTGAGATACCAAACTAAAACAGAAAGGAGGATGAGAGGCAGGAAGGAAGGATGAATGCCGGAATGGGATGAACAGTGCTTTTCCAGCTGCTGGTCCCCCAAGTCCTCTCTCTCACCCCCTCTCTCACTGTCAGGCTCCACTCCTCCCAAGCTGGATTCCCCAGAACCACCCTCATCCCCTCCGGCCCCTCCCCACTTACCTGTTTGTAACGCCCTTCTTGGACAGCACAGGTGAGACATCCCGAATAAAGACACTGAACAAGGAAGTGGAAGCCGGAACCCTGGGGCTTTCGTCAGATTCACTGCATAGTGTCCAGAGAAGCTTACCTGTGCCTTAGCTAAGTTCCCAGGACTCACTATTCCCATCTATAAGATGGGCACAGCCCAGGCCCTGTTATCCCCCTAGAACCATCTAGATCTTCCCTCTCCGTCAGCCCTTCCCAGGCTCCCCCTTCCATCCATTAAGAAACACTGGCATCTAGTGGTTGCGTGAGGTACCTGCAGCGCAGACCTGGCTTCCAAGAACAGGGCCCATATGGAGAAGCCTCTGACAGCCCTATCTAGAAACAAGGAGCCCCGTATTCCATACTGCCCTCTGCAGCGTCCCTCCCTCTCCCTCTGAAGAACCCCCAAGACCCCCAAACAACATGGCAGTCAAGAACCAGTGTTGAAATGGCCATGTTGCCCATCCTTGCTGAAGACCACCCAGACACCTCCCTGGTGATGAGGAGGGGAGAGAACCTGTGGATGAAACACCCCATGGCCAATCCACAAAGTGAGTCATTAGGAGCTGAGCACAAGCCCAAATTCCAGACAAACAGGACAGCTTGCTACCACGGCGGCTGCCGATCATCCATCTGCCAGCCACTCCATCATGTGACCACCCCCCCCCCCCCCAGACGCTTAGTCAGCACTCCCAGGTGCCCAGCATCATACCAGGCTGTTGACAGTGTGTGCCTGCATGTGTGTGTGCATGGATGAGCACAGGGAGAGATGTGTGCAGAGGAAAGAAGAGGCACACAGCATGAGTCACTGGCAGACATAAGCAAGTGAACCATAAAATAATCTAAATTCATTTATTCAACAAATACTTCCCAACACCTGCTGTGCACCAGAGAGAGCTGCTCCCAAGCCACCAAGGGCTCACCCCAACCCTACCACCTGACAGCTACCTGAAAATAGTCTACCCCGCACTCCTCCCCTCCAGTTAACCTACTTTGCATATGTTAAAGACTGTTTTACCATTGGCTGCATCTCTGCATCCCCTGTAGCTAGCACACAGGAGGGGCCTAATATGTGCTTATTGAAGTCATTAATCCAGTCCAGCGCCTGCCAAAGCGGGAATCCCTTCTGATAACGTCACCGATGGCTGCTCTCCCAGCCCCACCAAAGGCCACCGGTTATTCCATACGCTGTTGTGTCCGTCAGGGTTCTGTGGCAAGGGACAGAACAGCAACTTGGATTCACTGGAGTAGAGAAGGGAGCTGCACAGGCAGAGAGAGCAGAGTTGGGTGCTGGCAGGTGCGGGTCGAGGATAAGAAAGAGAACTGAGTCAGGTGCTGGCAGGCCTGGATGACCACATCTGGTTTTCCCATCCTTTTATTCTGTTTTCCTTAGCCCCCTGCCATGCCCATATCCCCATCTCCAGGCTCTGCTTCTGTTTGTTGCTGGTCCTAGCCTGTCCTTCTGCATGCCAGCTGCCTTCATGCAGCAGGAGGAAGGGAGATGGCCACAGGCTCCTCCAGGCTTGCACGATCCTAGCGCAGGATCCCAGAGGCTCCCTCTCCCTCTCCTGTTGAACATATCTTTTTTTTTTTTTTTTTTTTTTTTTTGAGACAGCGTTTTGATCCTGTTGCTCAGGCTAGAGTGCAATGGTGCAATCTCAGCTCACTGCATCCTCCACCTCCTGGGTCCAAGTGATTCTCCTGCCTCAGCCTCCCAAGTACCCAGGTAGCTGGGATTACAGGCACCTGCCACCACGCCAGGCTAATTTTATGCTTTTTTAGTGGAGATGGGGTTTTGCTATGTTGGCCAGGCTGGTCTTGAACTCCCGACCTCAGAAGATCCACCCGCCTTGGCCTCCCAAAGTACTGGGATTACAGGCGTGAGCCACTGTGCCCGGACATATCTTGAGGAATATCTAAATCTCAGGAATGACTCTGTCTGGACCAGCTCCGATCCCTGAGTCCCCACTGCCCAACCTCCCGTCCATTCTTAAGGCCTGAGAGACAGGTACAATGTCCCAGGGCACACATGTCTGCCCCTGTGGTCAAGGGGAGGGGAAAGGACACTGTCACTGCCTGCCCATCAGAATTGTGTGCAATGGGAAGTAGGACAGAAGAAACTTCCAAATGAGGGAGGGTATCTTACCAGGAAGAGGGAAGGAGACATGCTGAGAAAGTGCAGTGTTTCAACAGTGTCCCCCAAAACATTCACTTCCATCTGATCCTCAGGATGTGACCTAATTTGGAAATAGGGTCTTTGCAGATGTAGTTAGGGTGAGGATCAAGCAGAGATTATCCTCTTGATAATCTCTTTGAAGGGTGTTTTGGGGGGCCAGCCGTGGTGGCTGACGCCTGTAATACCAACACTTTGAGAGGCTGAGGTGGGCAGATACCTGAGGCCAGGAGTTCAAGACCAGCCAGGCCAACATGGCCAAACCCCATCTCTACTAAAAATACAAAAATTAGCCGGGCGTGGTGGCACACGTGGTGGCTGTAATACCAGCTACTTGGGAGGCTGAAGCAGGAGAGTCGCTTGAACCTGGAAGGCAGAGGTGGCAGTGAGCCGAGATCGCGCCACCTCACTCCAGCCTGAGCAACAGAGTGAGACTCTGTCTCAAAAAAAAAAAAGAAGAGATTATCCTGGATTAGGGTGGGTCCTAAATCCAGACAGCATGTCCTTTTAAGAGACAGAAAAGGAAACACACAGACACAGGAAGGAGACCACGTGAGGATGGAGGCAGAGACTTGAGTGATGTGGCCACAAGCCGAGGGACACCAGGAGCCCCGCCAGCAACTGGGATAGGCAAGAAGGGACCCTCCCCTAGAGCCTCAGAGGGAACACGGCCCTTCCGACACCTGGATTTCAGACTTCTGTGCTGAAGAACTGGGAGAGTATCAATTTCTGTTGTTTTAGGCCAACAAATGTGTGATCATTTGTGATGGCAGCTCTTAGAAAAGAACCCAGGAGGCCAAGACCAAAAGTCGTCCACTGTGCCATTTTCTGGGGTGGCAGATGTTTTAGGGGGCTGGAAAGCACCTGGTGGAGGTGTCAGCTCACTTCCCAGAGCCACGCCCACCAGCTGCCACTCTGCTGCAGAGACTCGGCTCAGGACCACTCCTCCCTGAACTGTCTGTCTAGAGCCTGCACACATGTGTGACATGGCAGACCCTAAAGTGGCCAGAGATTTTAGGACCCCCCCACCACCACCACCATCAACCACTTATGAGTAAACTGAGGCCCAGAGAAGCTAAACAGCCTGTCCCCTTCAGATAGTTAGAAGAATTTCTGAATACAAGGAAGAATTCTTCAGTAAAATTGATACATAACCTCTTTCTTTCTTCTTTGTTAAAAAATCTGATTAATTAGTAAAAAGCTGGAGTGTTTGATAGTCACTGCTGAGAACACTGGTATCGTCAGGAAGCTAAATGCTTCTGAGCAACGGGCAAAGCGCTGGAGATCAAGCGGGCATTTTTTTGGCCTAAGATTTTGACAGGGTCAAGAGGACGTTCAACCCCTCACCGAGCCTTCACGCTCCTTGTCTGATTTAATTGTTTGGAAGTCAGAAAGTGCAGTAGCTTTCTAGTTTCTTCTTTTCCAGGCTGAGATTTCATTCCTTGAAACATTCTTCTTTCCTTGATACAGTTTGCAAGGCCTCCACCTCGCTGGCAAGCAATCTGTGCACACACTCACCGCTGCTCACTGCAGCCTCACTGCTGGGCTGCCTGTGGCTCTGGCCCTGCCGGGAGACCTGGGCTGGGGCAGGATGGTGGCCGCTGCCCGAAGGCATGGGGCGGAGAGAGACGTGTTGAGATCAGGCCTCTCCCATCAGCCCCCAGGCCCAGGAGTGGACACAAAACCTGGAGAGCCCAGCTCCTGACTCCTCCCATTCCAGCCCTCCCAGCCCCCTCCACAGAGAAATCCAGAGCCCATCCCAGGCAGCTTCTCCAGGCAGCAGGTGGTTCCACAGCCTAATTCAGGACCTCTAATCTCCCCCCAGGTCCCCAGCTTCTGAGACTTTGACGTACTGACTCCTGCCTCCCACCTGGGAAGCCCAGCAAAGCTCTCGCCTTTCTCCCACTCCCAGAGTTGACAGACTCCAGGCTGCTTTTCAGGTGATTTGGGGACCTTCCTGGGAGACACTTTGAAGCCTCTTCAAAGCCAACTGTGTTGTGAGCAGCTGCCAAGCTGCAGAAAGGCCCCGCAGCCCTGGGCCACCTCTAATTACCAAGCCCACCATCACCCTGTCAGTGCCTTTGGTGGGCCCTTCCTCTGCAGCCAGCAGCAAGTGCCCACCGTCACCCAAGAGCAAGAGGAGGGAGGGGAGTCTGCAAGGAACTTCTTCCAAAGAACACTGCACTTCCAAAGAACTGCACCTGAGGAGTTCCCGTGAACAAACATGAACAACTGGTCTGATATTTACTAAGCGCAAGGGGTGCCCCTGTGCTGTCTCACACTGAGCTAGGCACGCGAAGAAAATGGAAGTTGTGCAAAGGCTCAACTTCTGTTCTCCCCAGCTTCTCTCCTCTGCACTTTAGGCTCTGAGCTGCTGAGCTCCCAGCCCAGGCTGTCTCCAGCTCCTCCAGCCTGAGAAAGGAGCACAGATCATTGATTCTCTCCTGGGCTCCTCACCCACCCCTCCCCTTGTCTCCACCTCATTCCCCCGGATCCGGAGTTAAGAAGAGGCAAATGTTCCTTCTCCATTAGCAGCATTTAAACAGATGGCTGCAGGGCAGGGCCCGAAGCCTCGCCATCCCCAGGCCCTGCAGCTTTTCCTTCTACCTGCTTCCCACTCCCCACCCCAGGCTGGGAAGACTGGTGAGAGGCTGCTGGGTTGGCTGGGGGAGACCGAGGTAGCAAGTGGCCCCAGAGCTCTGCAGGCCTACCTGCCCCCTTAAGAACCAAGCCCCCTCCCCACCCTGGGCCTGTAGCTTCAGAGCATGGGGCTGAATCTCATCAACAAGAAATTTGAAGCCATTAAAATACAATAAAAGAGAAATTAAATGTAATCGCTCTGTAAATTATAACTAATTGAAACATCAATTGTAATTTTTATGATCTGCATTCTGAGCGAGTGATGGTGGAGTTGCGAAATGAAAGTTAAATAATGGTGGAGATGTCCCAAAATGCCCTCTGGCCCCCAGCCTCTGCCTCCCTCCTCCTGCAGGCTTCCCTCCCTTCTCTTCCAGACCCTGCCTGAAAGCTCTGCCTTCCGGAAGTTTCCTCCATGTAACTGCTTCTCATGGCCTCAGAGGCCTCAGTCTGCTCATTAGGGGGCCTCCTATATTGGAAGGCCTCTTGTATAGGGCCTCAGCAGGCCCTCCTGTTTCCCTGCAACCCCCAAAAAGGGCTGGAAGGCCTTCCCGGTTCCGCACATTTGGATCACGACCCCCAGGTCCCACCCAACACGCTTGGCCAAACTCCAAGCTCGGAAATGGCAGAGTGCCTGAAGCCTCCGATTCTCCCAGAACTTACCCTGTTGCAGCCACATGGCCGTGGAGTCATGAGTCTGGAAGGACTACAGGTCACCTGATCCATTCCCCTGCCTCCCTCCCAGCTCCAGCAAGGAGCTCCAGGGCCTTGGGTCAGTTGCTCAGCACCAGCACCAGCTTCCCTCCCCTCGTCCCATGGCCGGCAGTGATAGGGAAAATGCGAGTGACCCTTCCCAGGGGTGGGGACCCTGCCATGTTCGGGCCGCCGTTCCTCCTCCCTGCTTGCCAGCTCTCCGCTCTGTGTGCAGCACCCATGAGAGCGTGGCATCCACGAGAGTGTGGTGTATGAGCTGCAGAGGCAAGCGGACCTGCATTACGTCTCCACCATGAGGGCGCTGCCGCTTGGCTCTTCTCAGACTCCGTTTCCCGAGCAGTAACTGAGAGACAATAATGACATTCCTCTGAGAGGGCTGGGCTATTTAGCAACAGCAGCATTTGTGAAGCTCTTAGCACAGAGCGGGCACCTATTAAACCTAGGGATGATTATTGTCATCATTTGTCATTATGTAGCCCAGCTCCAGGCTATTTTCATTTTGCTCCCAGCAGATCCCTGGGACCTGGTCCCTTCCCCCCGACCCCTGCCAACTCCCTCTCCAGTACATTGGCTGCCCCTGTGCAGATCAGAGGCAGGCAGCTGGGTACAGGTGCTCCCCACACCTTCTCCTGGCTGAAGACTTCTTAGGATTTTGGCAGGAAATTAATGAATCTTCCACAGGGTAAGAAAACAAAACCCTGGTCTCCGCTCCTCCTGGCAGAGACAGGGCAACTCCTGGCACCCTGGATCCCAGCAAACTGGTCGCTGACTGACGGAGGAGGCCTGGTCTCTGCAGTGGCCAACTCCCAGCTGAAGTGGATGGGGAGACAAGGTCAGGAAGGCCAGTCCACTCCCACCTCCTCCCAGAAAAAGTCTTGAACAAGCTTTATTTTGATGACTCGGTGTGGTGACTAATGCCTGTAATCCCATCACTTTGGGAGGCCGAGGCGGATGGATCACCTGCAGCCAGGAGTTGGAGACCAGCCTGGCCATCATGGTGAAACCCCATCTCTACTAAAAATACAAAAATTATCCGGGCGTGGTGGTACATGCCTGTAGTTCCAGCTACTCCAGAGGCTGAGGCATGAGAATCGCTTGAACCTGGGAGGCAGAGATTGCAGTGAGCGGAGATCGCACCACTGCGCTCCAGCCTGGGCAACAGAGCCAAACTCCGTCTCAACAACAGCAACAAAAAAAGTTTTATTTTGAGGTACAGACTTCTAGAATTATCACAACATCCCCCCAATGCCTGTTTCTCATCAACTGACCTCTGCCTAGAACCGCCCCATCACAGAATATAACAGACGCTTGGCTGATTTCCCTAGTGCTGGTTACGCTGGGCGGGAGTCAGGACCTGAGCCCCGGGCTGCCTGACTTTCTCACCCAGGGAGCCTGGTCGCTCCTCCCCTTGGCTGGCACACAGCTTCTCACCGGACAGATGAGCTAATTCAGTGCATCTCCAGCTACCCGAGGTGCAGGACCTGTGGGTTTTTTTAATTACCAGTCTGTGACAGATCAACACTTTAAAATATTTTTATCAAGATATAATTCACATACTGTAAAGTTCACTCTTTTAAGATGTGCAATCCCGTGGTTTTCAATGTATTTCAGAACGTTGCACAGCCATCACCACTACCTAATTCTGCAACATTTTCATCAGCCCAGAAAGAAATTCATACCCTTAGTACTTACTCCTCATTTCCTCCTTCCCCCAGCCCCTGGCAATCACTAATCTACTTTCTGTTTCTGTGGATTTGCCTGTTCTGTACATTTCATATAAATGGAAGCATGCAATATGTGGCTTCTTTCACTCGGCATAATGTTTGCGAGGTTCATCCATGTCATTGCATGGATCAGAACTTCATTCCTTTTTGTAGTTGAATAATATCCCATCCCATAGGCTGGGCGTGGTGGCTCATGCCTGTAATCCCAGCACTTTCGGAGGCCGAGGCAGGTGGATCACCTGAGGTCAGGAGTTCAAGACCAGCCTGACCAGCATGATGAAACCCCATCTCTACTAAAAATACAAAAAATTAGCTGGATGTGGGGGTGCACGCCTGTAATCCAAGCTACTCAGGAGGCTGAGGCAGGAGAGTTGCTTGAACCCAGGAAGCGGAGGTTGCAAGGTTGCAGTGAGCTGAGATCATGCTACTATACTCTAGCCTGGGCAAGAAGAGTGAAACTCTGTCTCAAAAAAAAAAAATATATCCATCCTATAGATATACCACATTGGGTTTTTTTCTGGCAGGAGTGGGGGGTTTGTTTTATTGTTGCTGTTGTTTTGAGATGGAGTTTCACTCTGTCACCCAGGCTGGAGTGCAATGGTACAATCTCAGCTCACTGCAACCTCCACCTCCCAGATTCAAGTGGTTCTCCTACCTCAGCCTCCTGAGTAGCTGGGATTACAGGTGTGCGCCACCACGCCCAGCCAATTTTTGTATTTTTAGTAGAGATGGGGTTTCACCATATTGGCCAGGCTGGTCTTGAACTCCTGACCTCAAATGATTCGCCTGCCATGGCCTCCCAAAGTGCTGGGATTACAGGTGTGAGCCACCTTGCCCGGCCTAGATATACCACATTTTGATTATCCATTCATCAGTTGATGTACATTTGGGCTGTTTCCACTTTTTTGGCAATTGTTAGTGATGTTGTAACAAACATTTACGTGCAAGTTTTGGTGTGATCATACGTTTTTAATTCTCTTGAGTATACACCTAGGAGTAGAATTCCAGGTTTAACTTTTTTAGGAACTGCCAAATCGGTGTTACCATTACCGTGTTTGCAAAAACAAGATTAATATTAATTATTAGAAAAAATAAATTTGAAATAACATACAAAACGCAAGGCTAATTTTTATTATTAAATCAACAGGCATAAAATTAGCTTGTCAAATTGCTACAACCATTTCTAAATGCTTCCTCTCAGTTTCTAGACTTGCTTGGTCAATGATGGGTAACACACAGTTCTTAGACTGGCACCAGCCCTCAGACCATGCTTTGAGTAGCCTGGACAGTCTGCATCCTCTCCACTGCCTCCAGCATAAAGGGCAGCCCCTTGGTGTGGGGTGCAAGCCCCACCCAACACTGGCCTCTCTGGCCTCATTTCACACCAGCCACACTGTATGCCCATTCTGTCCCCAGGACTCCCTTCCTGGCCCCCTTGGACTGATTGTTTTGAGATGGAGTTTCAGGCAGATCACAAGGTCAGGAGATCGAGACCATCCTGGCTAACATGGTGAAACCCTGTTTCTATTAAAAATACAAAAAAAATTAGCCGGGCGTGGTGGTTGGCGCCTGTAGTCCCAGCTGCTCAGGAGGCTGAGGCAGGAGAATGGCATGAACCCGGGAGGCGGAGCTTGCAGTGAGCCGAGATTACACTACTGCACTCCAGCCTGGGTGACAGAGCGAGACTCCATCTCAAAAAAAAAAAAAAAAAGTCCAAGCCAAGACATTTTTTAGAGTGAAAGAGGGAGCTGTTAATGATTGTGCCAGGACACCAGGCATAAACCAGAGCTCTCCTCGGCAAACAAGGACGTGCAGTCACTCTGTCTGGAAACTTCAGTCCCAGGGAGGGGCCTTTGGGAAAAACACAGGGACAGGAAGAAACAAAGAAGTAACCAGCACTGAGGAGGGCCAGAGCAACAGGTCCCCTCCCTCAGGACCCAAGTGGTCGTCTGCAGCCCTGCGGTCTGGTCACGCTCCTTGGATGCCAATGCCATGGCCACTTTCTTTAGCACCGGGTGGACCACTTCCACCGAGCAACCCCATCATCCCTACATCCCAAGAAGATGGCCTTCTCATGTCCTTCTGCACAGTTGCTTTTGGTTTGGATGTTGATCCTGGGTCCCAACAGTCATGGCCAAGTTTTCCGAGTCATGGAGAGTACAAGACAAGAGAAGCGGGGTTCCTGCGGCCTCTCATTTCACATGGGGACACAGGTGGATCAGGTACCTTGGAGTCTTGCAGGCTGTCTGCTATGTGGTGGGTACGACTGGCTAGGGCTGGACTCGCAGACAGTAAAAAAGGTAACAAGACAGTCGTAGGTAAAGAAAGGCAGATTTATTGGAGAAAGTACGAAGATACATTAAGATACATTGCGAGGGTCCAAGAGGCAGCACAGCAGAGAAGGGGCCATCTGCAAAGGGGCAGGGGCTGCAGGCAAGTTTCATAGGTTCATGTTTCTGGGGCTACGTGCAGAGTGAGCTAGTTGTGCCAGCGGGTTGTCTGTGATTAGAACAATTATTCTCCCCACCCCTCCACCCCATCCCCACATCCCCGCCCCACCACCCCAGACCCATTCCTCCTTGTTGCTTACTTCTCAGGACTCCACATGCTAGAACTGAGTTTTTCATCTTGGTACCCCAGCACCCAGCCTAGTGAGTACTCCATGAGTGTTGGCTGAATGAATGAATGAATGAATGAATGAATGCAAGGCTCAATGTCCCCATAACAACCGGCAACTGGATTTCCTAGAAACCAAAGAATCTTGGCCTTGTCACTGGCTAGAGGCAGTCAGCCAAGGAGTCATCTTTTCCTGCTGAAAACTCGAAAAAACAGTGATGAGAAGGGCCAGGTGCAGTGGCTCATGCCTATAATCCCAGCCCTTTGGGAGGCCAAGGCAAGTGGATCACCTGAGGTTGGGAGTTCGAGACCAGCCTGGCCAACATGGCGAAACCCCGTCTCTACTAAAAATATAAAAACTAGCCAGGCACAGTGGCACACATCTGTAATCCCAGCTACTTGGGAGGCCGAGGCACAAGAATTGCTTGAACCTGGGAGACAGATGTTGCAGTGAGCTGAGATTGCGCCACCGCACTCCAGCCTGGGTGACAGAGGGAGACTCCATTTCAAACAAAATAAAAGTGATGAGAAGCAAAAGCTGTGTAAGGCTGGTGGCTCCCCTGGTTCTTGGGTTACGAAGTGGCAGGGTCTCTCTTGAGCTGAGATTTGTAGTTCCTGGTTAAATGCCAGGGTTTAATGGGCGTGCTAGGGAAAATGTTTTTTAGTGAGTGGTAAATGTCTCCCTGGTGCCTGCGGTGGTAATTACTTCAATGGCACCATCTCTCTTTAACATGCTCCTGGCCAGGAGGAAGGGAGGGGCTCTGAACAGAGGGACCAGCTCTGGAAGCTGTGGCCAAGGGCATCTCTTGGAGGAAGCCGAGGGAGGGAGGAGGAAGAGACAGAGGTGAGCCCACACCTGGCCCAAAGGATGACAGCTGCCCGGGGGGCCAGGGTTCAGGGCAGCCAAGGCAGGGATGTGTGTCGTGTGTCCGTGCTTCAGGTTTGATTATTGGGTTATTATTGGGTCTCTACCTGGATGAGGTTACAAGGAAAACATTTTTAAGTTTTTATTGAATTATAAAACACATGCCTAAAATGCACGGGTGATAGTGTTTATTTAGCAAGGCAAATTTTCACAAGGTGAACCTTACAGCAAAGCAGCTCCCAGAGCAAGAAATAAAACAGAACAGAACACCCTCGCAGAAGCCCAAAAGTCCTTCCCAGCCACTCCCCACCCCCAAGGTGACCATTGTCCTCACCTTTGTCATCATGTCAGTTTTGCATGAAAACTTTGTAATGTCACTGGGGATGGTCAATGCTAAGGAAATCACATATATGGGGGACTCAGGGGGCACAGAGGAGGGACATGTCACACAACCCACAGCTTGGAGAAGACTCCAAGAGGAAGTGATGTCTGAACCAAGTCCTGGAGGATGAACAGACATGAAGGCAGAGATGGAGAAAGGGGGGGTGTGTGCGTGTGTGCATGTGCACGTGTGTGCGTGTGTGCGTGCGTGTGCACGTGCGAGTGTGTGCGTGTGTGTGATGTGTGTGCGTGTGTGAGATGTGTGTGCATGTGTGCGCGTGTGTGCGTGTGTGTGCGTGTGCATGTGTGAACACACGTGTGCGCATGCATGTGTGTGCATGCGTGTGCATGCATATGTGTGTGTGTGCATGCGTGCGTGCATGTGTGTGCCGTGCGTGTCATCATCCTGGTTTGTTGGTTCCTTCCACCTCTGGCTATTAATCTTCTTTCCATTCTGCGAAATTACATGAGTTCAAGAAGAACTTAGGGGCCAGGCGGGGTGGCTCACACTTGTAATCCCAGCACTTTGGGATGCCGAGGCGGGAGGATCACCTGAGGTCAGGAGGTTGAGACCACCCTGACCAACATGGTGAAACCCAGTCTCTACTAAAAACTACAAAAATTAGCTGGGCATGCTGATCAGTGCCTGTAATCCAAGCTACTTGGGAGGCTAAGGCAGGAGAATTGCTTGTGCCCAGGAGGTGGAGGTTGCAGTGAGCTGAGATCGTGCCATCACACTCTAGCCTGGGTGACAAGAGTGAAACTCCATCTCAAAAAATAAAAAAAGAAGAAGAACTTAGGTTAGCTTGAGGTTTCTCAGTCTCCACACTATTTATTGACATTTCAGGCCAGATGGTTCTTTGTTATGGGGCCATCCTGTGCACTGTAGGATGTTTGGCAGCACCCCTGCCCTCTACCCACTAGATGCCAGTGGAAATTCTCCTCCCAAGTTGTCACAACTAAAAATGTGTCCCAATGTTCCTGGGGGAGGGGGACAAAATTGCCCTTCTCTGTCTGAGAACCCCAGATTAGCTGAAGAGAACTACCAGTGGCCAAAAACGTGGTGAATAAAGGATGTGTGTGAGCTGTCAGGAGGATCCTGGCAGAGACTGGCCTACCCTGTGCCTGGAGGCAGGGGGATGAAGGGGTTGTGCTTGGGAGGGCCTGCCTGACCCCCAGCTCCAGCACTGGTCAGCATCTCCCAGCAACCAGTGGGGACCTAGGAGGTTGCCGGTGGTCAGCCCTAGGACTGGGAGCAAAGAAGAGAGACAGGGAGGTGATGTCTGAACCAAGTCCTGGAGGATGAACAGATGCAAAGGCAGAGGTGGAGAAAGGTGTGTGCGTGCATGTGCGTGTGTGTGTGTCTGTGTCTGTGTCCCTGAGTGGCCCAAGCCAGGAGCAGGACTTGCTCCCTGCTCTAGGGAGATAAAGGGGAGAATATCACAACGGAAGGGCCTTCCTGCTGCTGAGATCGGCTTTCAATTAAAATGATTAGCTCTGTTTATTTAGACTCCACAGCTGCATACAATCTATTGCGTGTTATTGCGAGTTTAAAGAAATAAAGGAGGGGCATGGGGGGAGGGGAAGCATTTCAGCCCAAATTGAAAAAGTCCTCCTGTAATTACGAGACTGGAGAATATCCGCAGAGGGGATCAATAATGGGAAATCTAAGTGCCACTGTTTGCCGAGATTACAGTTCTGAATCGCTCCATCTTGGATTTTAATTTTCTTTCTCATTGTCGCATCACCCTGAGCTGTGATCCCAGCCCCACCTCCCAGCTTCAGAGAGGCAGGCAGTAGGGCTGAACCAAAGCAGGGAAGGCAGGGCACATCTGACCTTCTTACAAACCTTTTATTGCTGTGTAACAAATGACCACACACTTAGGAGCTTAAGACAATACACGTTTATTGTCTCACAGTTTCTGTGGGTCAGGAGCCTGTCGATGGTTCAGCTGGCTCCTCTGTTCAGGGTCCTGAAAGGCAGCACTCAATCTGTCTCCTGGGACTGGGTCTCATCTGAGGTTCGGGGTCCTCTTTCAAGCACGTGGGATCGTTGGCACAATTCATTTCCTTACAGCTGTAGACTCGTGGCAGCTTGCTTCTTCAAAACCAGCAGGAGAGAGGCTCTGATGTCCAGGTCTTCTTTTAAAGTGCTTACTTACTGAGCTGGGTGCAGTGGCTCATGGGCTGGGGGCAGTGGTGCACGCCTCTAATCCCAGCACTTTGGGAGGCCGAGGAGGGTAGATCACTTGAGGTCAGGAGTTCTAGACCAGCCTGGCCAACGTGGCGAAACTGCATCTGTATTCAAAATACAAAATTAGCCAGGCATGGTGGTGCATGTCTGTGATCCCAGCTACTTGGAAGGCTGAGGCATAAGACTCGCTTGAACCCGGGAGGTGGAGTTTGCAGTGAGCTGAGATCACACCACTGCACTCCAGTCTGGGTGACAGAGAGAGACTCCATCTCAAATAAGAAAATAAAATAAAATAAAATAAAATAAAAAGTGCTCGCCTGATTAGGCCAGGCCCATCCAGAATAATCTCCCTTTTGATCAACTTAAAGTTAACCATTTAGGGACCTTAATGACATCTGCAAAACCTCTTCAACTTTGCCATATTCTTTTAAGAGATGAGATCTTATTCTGTCACGCAGCCTCCACCTCAACCTCCCAGGCTCAAGGAATCCTCCCACTTCAGCCTCCTGAATAGCTGGGACCACAGGTGTGTGCCATCATGCCTGGCCAATTTTCTTTTGTTTTTAGTAGAGACAGGGTCTCACTATGTTGCCCAGGCTTGTCTCAAACTCTTGAACTCAAGTGATCCTCCTGCCTCAGCCTCTCAAAGTGCTGGGATTACAGGCGTGAGCCACTGTGCCCAGTCATCTTTGCCATATTCTATTAAATAGAAGCAAGTTTCATGTCTCACCCACACACAAGGGGAGGAAATCATACAATGGGTGTGTAAGTCCTTGGGGTTCATCGTGCAATTCTGCCTAACTCACCTTCCACTGAGCTCTCTCTCTCCAGCCTCTCCTCCCCACATTCCCAAAGCCAGGCCTTGAAAAGACATCCCTTCCTGAGCCATCCTCACCACCACTTGCCTCCCTAGTCCCAGCTTGCTGAACTGACCCCAATAAACAATCCAGCAGCCAGCCTTGATTGAAAGTCTTCCCAAATAGGAGAAGAAATGAAGAAAACAACCAAGAATATGACATAATCCTCTGACTTTCTGTCCAGTGCTCTTCCCTGTAGACCAGGTTTGCTCCCACTGGTCTATGGTCTCCTCTATGTGCCAAACACCAGCCAGGATTCCTGGCTGCCCCGGCCCAGCAGCCTTGACCTGTTACCATCCTTCTTCTCAGGCTACTGAGCACAAGGTGAGATGCAACTGAGCTCTTCCATGGTGGGTGAGGAGAGGAGCCCACTGTCATCAAAAGACCCACACTTCTATCATGTTGTTGCCTGGCTTCCAAATCTAAGACGGCTGCTTCAGCTCCAGCCATCACTCCCACCATCCAGCCAACAGGAAGGAGGAAGGGAAGGAGAAGGACATGTGCTGTGCTTTGAGTGTTTGTCCCCTTTGAAACTCAAGCCGAAACTCATGTTAAAACTTAATCCCCGGTGGAACAGTATTAAGAGGTGGGGCCTTTAAGAGGTGATTGAGTCACAAGGGATAAATTCACGGGTTAATGAGTTATCCTGGGAATGGGTTAGTTATCATCAGAGGGCTGTTACAAAAGTCAGTTTGGCTGTTTTTTCTTGTCCTCTCACCCTGTGATGCCCTGTGCTGCCTCGGGACTCTATATAGAGTCCAAACGAGCAAGAAGGCCCTCACCAGATGCAGCCCCTTGGCCTTGAACCTTTCAGCCTCCAGAACTGTAAGAAATAAATTTGTTTTCTTTACAAATTACCCAGTTTCAGATATTCCATTACAGCAACAGAGAACAGATGCCAGCTCCCTTTACACATCTCCTTACACCCCATTGGTCATAAGTTAGTCACATGGTCACAAATGACTGCAAAGAGTGCTGGGATATGTAGTTTTATTATGAACAGCCCTGTACGATGGGAGGATGGAGGAGTGGATGTGGAGATTTCTGGAAATCTCTGTTCTAACTTCCCTCTGCCTGGCTTGTGTATGCAATCTAAGGGATGGAATGTTTCTTTTGAATCCAGATCCTTACCCTCCCTTTCAATAGCCTGGCCTATGGTTCCATTGCTATTGATGGTTTCATCAAACCCATTATTCGTGCATTCGTTCCTTCACTCCTCTACCTACTCATTTGTTCACTAGTTCATTCATTTAGTCTCATAAATTCTCTTCCTATGTCTTTCACAATACCGGGCATTTGGTCAGCATTCCAGACATGGAGAGAATGGCACAGACTCTGCACTCAAGTTACTCAGAAGCTAGCAGGGAAAACAGCCAAGGAAATGTATCATTTTAGCACCATGGCATAGGCACTATGACAATGTGCAGAAGTCATGTAAACACTGTGGCCCTCATCCATCTGGGGCTGTGTGCAAGGTTTGCAGGGGAAGGTGACACCCCATCTGAGTCTTGGTCAAACAAACTGGCTGGGAGCAAAAAGGAAAAAGCATTCCAGCCCGCAGGACTTTGAAGAACAGTGCTGGCCCTGTCCGTGGTGCTGACCCACAGGCCCAGCCTGGAGCCCAGTTTCAAGCTGAGATCAAGCCAGTCCCTGTTTCTCCCACCAACCTACCCGCTCTAGGCTGGCACACAGGGGTGGGCTGGTGGGATGGAAGTGAGGTGGTATTTAGCTACATACTTCATTTTCATAACGACCTTCCTGTTTCTCCTCGCTTGTCAGTCTGTGACCATTAAATTCCTCATTAGCAAACGAGATTTGGATGAGCCCATTAAGATGAGGGATGGCCTCACAGTGCAGCTGCCTGGGGTGAGCTAGAACTCGCCTTCTCCCTCCCTATTATAAAACAATGCACCTCACATTCTGTGCACGTCTCTCCAGGTCTACTACCTAGTCCACACAGGCCCCTTGGAGTTATTCAGAGGACCAGCTTAAGGGACGGCCAGGACACAACAGAAAAGCAAACAGCAGGACAGCTGTTTGCTCACACTTTTACCCAGAGCCACCCAATCAGGGTCTGGGCATTTGCTGCTTCATGTTAAAGCTCAAATTCCCAAATGTGACGTTCAAACCCTTCCCAATCCTCTCTCAGTCCACCTCTCCAGCCTCTTCTCCTATCCTCCCCACCTGCCTCTGCATTTTGGCAATGACAGATGACCTGATGCTGTGGCATGCTGGAAGTGGTTCATACCAGCACCCAGCTTGTGAGAGCTGCTTTTTACATACTCAAAAGTTTTGCGAGGCAATTGGCAGCTTGAAATCAGCCACGGTGAGAGTATTTACCCCACAGGAATCAGCAAATGCCACCAGTTAAGGTTTTCTGGCTTTTTTTTTTTTTTTTTTTTGGTCAGAAATCTGGATTTTAGGCCAGGCACGGTGGCTCACACCTGCACTTTGGGAGGTCTAGGCGGGTGGACCACTTGGGGTCAGGAGTTCCAGACCAGCCTGGCCAACATGGTAAAACCCATCTCTATTAAAAATACAAAAAATTAGCCAGGCGTGGTGGCAGATACCTGTAATCCCAGCTACTCGGGAGACTGAGGCAGGAGAATTGCTTGAACCCAGGAGGCAGAGGTTGCTGTGAGCCAAGATTGCACCACTGCACTCCAGCCTGGGTGACAAGAGCGAGACTCCGTCACACACAAAAAAAGAAAAAGAATGAAAGAAATCTGGATTTTAAACATTTGCCAGCACACCCCTGTCTGCAGGCCTCTGAGCATGTCATGCCCTTGCATAGCCCCCTCGACCTTTAATGCTGTTCCCTCTGCCAGGTTCCACTCCTTCTTCCTGGAATGCCTCGCCCGTCCCTCTTCCCTGCCTGGTGAAAACCCAGACATTTGTTCAGGCCCCAGGGAGTCATCCAGCTCCCCATTCAGTGTTCCCACAGTGAAAGGGTCTTATGCCCTAGGCAGGACTTCTTGTCTTCTCTTCCACCTTAACCAGGACTTCTCATTCACTTTCCATTTTGGGGACCACAGGTGAGCACCACCATGCCTGGGAAGGGAGCTAAAGGAAAAAGCAGAAATATGGGGGCAGGAAAGTTCACAATACCCAGGGGCAGAAAGTACAGCTGGTTTCATGGGGACAAAGAATATGTCCAGCAAGCAGCTGCCCTATTTATTATTATTATTATTATTATTATTATTATTATTATTATTTTGAGACAGAGTTCTCACTCTGTCGCCCAGGCTCGGTTCAAGCGATTCTCCTGCCTCAGCTTCCCAAGTAGCTGGGATTACAGGCGTACGCCACCACGCCTGGCTAATTGTTGTATTTTTAGTAGAGACGGGGTTTCATCATGTTGGCCAGGCTGGTCTCGAACTCCTGGCCTCAGGTGATCCACCCACCTCGGCCTCCCAAAGTGCTGGGATTACAGGCATGAGCCACTGTGCCCAGCCACAGCTGCTCTTTTTCTAGGGCCACCTGCTCTCTGGATTCTGCATACAACACCCCTTATGGCTTCCCTCAAATAATCACCCTTTGCCCCTGGTTTGCATGAAATCTCAGGCCAATCAACCACAAACCAGAGCGTCTCTGAGTCTCAGTCCCAACCCCAGGATTGTCCCAGGATAGTCTAATCATCTGAGGCCATCAGGCAGGGTGTGGAGCTGGGAAAACAGCCCATCTCCCAGGCTGGAGGGCAAACTCCATCAGCACAGGGAACATGTTTCTTCATCTCTAAGAGAAGATCATGTTCTAGCTAAGAGAAGGTGCTTAGTAAATATTTGCAGAATAAATGAGTCACCTCACAGTTTGGGTCCTGCTCCGACGAACACATGACCCAGCTGGTCCCTGGAGAAGGAGGCAACGGCTTTGAGGCATTCAATAAGGCAACGCAGCACACTCAAGTCACGAGGCTTCCTTGCCCTCCATTTACTAGCTGTGTGACCTTGGGTGAGTCACTTAACCTCTCTGTGCCTCAGAGGCCTCATCTATAAAATGAGGGTTTCAATTTTGCCTAACTTAGAGCCGTGGTGAGGATTACAGATGATCTTCCTGGAACAGCTGGTGTGGCTCCTGGCGCATAGTAGACACTCGACACAGCGGAAGCTGTTGTTCCCTGTTCTATGCTGAAACCACAGGACAGGGTCCCTCTCTGCTCCACCAGCAGGCTTCCTCCCCAGGTCTGATGTGACTCCAGCCAGCCACACACGCTGACCCTCTGCCAACCCAGCCAGACCTCTGTTCTCAGGGCGTTAAATGCAAGGGGAAGGCCACGTTGACAACCAACTGCAGCCACGCCTCCTCTGCCCTCCCCAGGAGCCTGGGCTGAAGACTTCATCTGCTGTAATTAACAAGCCAACTGCAGCTGTCTTGCTCCATTAATAGCAGATCAGCCTGTCAGGCGAGGGCTGACAGGGAGGTTGTGAACAGAAAGGTAAGAAGGAAGTGGGCCGGGCATGGTGGCTCACGCCTGTAATCCCAACACTTTGGGAGGCCAAGGCATTCGGATCACTTGAGGTCAGGAGTTAGAGAATAGCCTGGTCCACATGGTGAAACCCCGTCCCTACTACAAATACAAAAATTAGCCAGGCATGATGGTGGGCGCCTGTCATCCCAGCTACTCAGGAGGCTGAGGCAGGAGGATCGCTTGAACCCAGGAGGCGGAGGTTGCAGTGAGCTGAGATTGCGCCACTGCACTCCGGCCTGGGTGACAGACCAAGACTCCGTCTCAAAAAAAAAAAAAAAAAAAAAAAAGAAAGATGTGGACAGGACCAGCGGCATGAAGCAGTGGCATCCAGCCTGCCTTTCCACCTCTACCCCTTCCCTTACCCCTTCTCCTCCCTCCACCCCTGAGGCTGACTTTCCAGAAGCCACAGGCTACAAGGAAGGGGAAAGATGACTGAGTGACGGGAACAGCCCAGACCCACCTCCAAAGTGCTCCTGACAGCAGGTGGGGGTTAAGAACAGAGCCATGGCTTGGAGGCCCAGACTGTGGAGAGCAGCCATGCCCTCTCCAGAAACCCTTCCTCCCCAAGACTCAGCCAGGCAGGAGACTGGTTAGGGGTAAGGGCCACTTCTACCTCCATTCCTCTTTTTCCAAAGATGTTGCGATTCCTGCGACATGGGAACACGCAGCTGCTGGTGAGGAAGAGGTGGCTTCTTACCACTTAGGTCAATGGCAGCCACTTCCTCCCTTTTTAACAAGCAGGTACATCTCCTTCCCATCCCCCAGCATTGAGTCTAGATTCACACAAATTGTTTTGTTACTGTTGCTTGCACACACCAGAGAAGAAAACAGAAGAAAGAAGGCACACAGTGACCCAGGCCCCACCTGTGCTGAGGGGCTGCTGGCCTCTGCAGCTGAGTTCCTGGTGTGTCTCCTTCCCCCAAATCCCTCCCGGGTCTGGCTGCTCTAAGCACGTGTGTGCTCACAGGCAGGTACTTGTAGGCTTGTCTCTGATGTATGCAGCACACAGACCCCTCGAGTCCCTGCTTCTAGCCAGGAGCCGTGTCTTTAATCTCCTCACCTTGGGAGGCATTGCAGCACTCTGGTAATTGCTTTTGGAAACATGGTCACCAGTTTAATTGGTAGAACTTGTCCTGGGCGGTGTAACACCACCAAGCAACCTCAGTCCTATCTGTTTCTCCAGATGCCTTGGCAGGCACGTGACTATACGTGCATGCGAGCTCACCTGTGCATTGGAAAGTATGTCTGGGCTCAGCTGTGCATTGGAGAGGAGTGTCTGGGCTCATCTGTGTGTTGTGCAGGCTAGCTAGAGTGTGTCTCCAACCTCAGCCAAAGGCATGGCCAAGATCTAGGGGATAAGGGAGTGAAGGGCTCCTGAGAGCTAGTGGGACAGGATGGAAGAGCACCAGCCCAAGCCCTGGGGGACTTCTCTGCCTTGTGACCAGAAAGGGGAGAGGAGATCTCTCACAAAGCCATCCAGACGCCACCTTTGATGGGCTCCTTGCACTGTGCTGGGGAGGGGGTGGGCTGTATATCTTGCTCTGTGCCCAAGGAAGACCGCCTTGAAGCTGTTGAGCTCAGCCAATGGGGTGCCCAGGCAGGACACTGAGAGAAGGAAGGGAAGATCGTGAGCTCAACGCATTCGTTTCCCTGAGAGGCGGCCACGGGCTGAGGGCATTGCTCGGCTGAAAGTCCCAGCCCCATCAAGCAGACCCCTCCTCACAGCAGTGCTGTCTTGGGTCTGGTGACCGCCTCCTCTCCTCCGTGGTAGTAACAGTCCCCGCTGACACTCGCTGGAGCTCCACACTCTCCTCTCTGGTGTCCTGCACCTGCCCACACCTGCAAACAGACCTTTTATGAAAATTACCCTCAAAACACACAGTCTGGCTGTGCCTCCACTTCCTGCTAGGACCTCGAAGGATCCCTCAGATGGGGGGCGAACAGCATTTGGGGGAGGCAGCCCCTCCTCTCCTGATTGTTTCTTCTCTGGTTTCCTTCTCTCTTGGGCCCCCATGGACAGATGAGCCCAGGGTGAGGGTGGCACAAAGTTATCTCGGGGGGACAGGGACAGTTACTCAGCCCTTCTGCCCCTCGAACATTTCCCTCCCAAGCCTCTACACCAGCTCTCCCACACCCCAAGCCAGGCTGGCCAGCCCTAGGCAGGACACAGAGGGGACCCACGACCACTCAGGCCTCCTCACAAGGGCCGCTGGCCCACAGCTGGAAGGAGGGAGCAAAGTAGGAGGTCAGGTGCGTTGGCTCATGCCTGTAATCCCAGCACTTTGAGAGGCTGAGGTGGGCAGATCACCTGAGGTCAGGAGTTCCACACCAGCCTGGCCAACATGGCAAAACCCCGTCTCTATTAAAAATACAAAATTATCTGGGCGTGGTGGTGTATGCCTGTAATCCCAGCTAATTAGGAGGCTGTGGCAGGAGAATCGCTTGAACCCGGGAGGCAGAGGTTGCAGTGAGCCGAGATCATGCCATTGCACTCCAGCCTGGGCAATGAGACTGAAACTCCGGCTGAAAAAAGAAAAGAAAAAAGAAATAAGGGAACAAAGCAGCACCTGGGGGCTCCACTGCAAAATGACGGGGGTAGAAGGCAGGAGCCTCTGTGCAGAGGGAAGAGCAGGTGCCCAGCGGGCAGGACGGGCTCACAGACATGGTGAGCAGGAGGAGCAGACAGACAGGCAGCAGCGGGGGACAGAGGAGAGGCAGGCAGGGCTGACTGAGTGTAGGCTGCGGGGCTCTCCATGGGGTCCACTCTTGCAGCCCAGGGAGCGGGTCAGGGACGCTGCTTCAGCCGTCAGATGCCAGAGATGCCCAGGAGCAGTTACCAGGGAGCAAATCGCTGTGCTCCCGTGGAGATGCTGCAACCCACCCACCTGCGCCCACCCAAAGGACACTCCACCCACACAACCCGGGTTATGAGATCACCTCCATTTCACCCTGTGCCCCCATGCCATGCCCCAGCCCATCCCACACCCACGCCCTCCATCCCGGCACTAACACCAGCAAGGCCAGAGGTCTGCCCCGCCCTCCTCTCCCTCCTGCAGGGGGTCCGAGCCTGGGGGAGAGAAGCCCGCCCACTGGGTCAGCAGCCTTCCCCTGGGGGACTCTGCCTGGCAGAAGGACCTACAACCCATCCAGCACTACCGCTAAGACGCTCGTGTCATTCACGCCCGGGACGCTCGTGATTTATGGACTTTAATTTCCCCAGATCCTCAGTGGCTTCCCTCCTTTCCCTCTGGCCTGTCAGGGTGTTTATCTCCCAGCACCCCCAGCACCCCCCTCCCTGGTTTTTAATTTGAAGCATCTGTCTGGAGCATCCCGAGGAGGAGACGTCTGCGAGGCTGAATGCATGAAGCAGCTGACAGCTCTATTGATTTCCTCTCTCCCACCGCATAATGCAAGATATATACAAGCCGATAGGCCAGCCCTCTTTGAAGGGTCTGTGCCCTTTTTTCTCACTCTGATGTCCCCTCACCCTGGCACATGTTGATCTATAGGAGGGGTGCTTGTCCCTCACACTGAAAATGCATTCTCCTCTGCCTCAGTGTTATTTTTCTCACTGTTGGTGGATGAGGCCTCATCTGTCCTTTCTGTGCTTGCAGATTGGACACCCAGGAAGCAGCTCTTGGAGTGAAAGGGGCCAGTAGGGAAAAGCAGGGGAGCTGGGGAGGTGTCATCTGTCAAAACTGACTCTGCCCCCCGTGGAGGAGATGGTGCGGGGCTTTCGGAGTGGCCCTCCCCAGCCTCACAGGTCTGGGCAAGGAGGGCTGCTTGCCACTCCAGCCCACGCCTCCTCCAGGTTGCAGGTTTTTTCCTCCAAATCCATTGGTAACTCTTGCCTGGGAATCACATTCAATTAACAGCCACAGAGCCGGCTGCCGGGCTAAGCATTTTTCTATTCTTGGTGCCTTCTGGTTTCTCATAAGCAGGGCAGCTGCAGACAGTTGTGCAGGCCGCACACAACTGGCCGCAGTGTCCTGGATCCTAGCAGGAATTAATACTCAACAGAAACTGAGGCTCAGAGCTCTCAGGAGACTCATTCAAATTCTCCCAGCCAGACACTGAATTTGAATCTAAGACTTCCTGCCTCCAGGAAGAGTTTTCCTCCCACCCTATCATACTGCCTCCTCCAGGAAGACCACCTGGATTGATACCACTCAATCTGATGGTTCTTTCATTCTTGTCACCCTGGAACTTATTTGCTATGAGGGTTTGCACGTTCTAGCAGCCTCCTCTGGAGGTGTTGGGTTTTCAGGACAAAGCAATATTCTACTCCTCTTTGTGAATCACCATCGATGTTACTCCTGGAGGACTTTCCTGGCCTGTATCACCCCTTCCCCAGCCTGTATCAGACCCCCATGGCCTCCATCTGGTCCCACAATTCCAAACACTTCCTACACCTAGGGCCCAACCTCATCACTGCCTCCCTTACTATTCTGTGTGTCCCTTGAGATGGGAACAGGGACAGGATCTTATTTGTGCATCTTCACCACTTAGGTACCTAGAGGCACCTTAAAGACGTGCCCCATGCCTCTCCTCCCTTCTCCCACCCCAGCTCCCCACCCCATCCCGAGGCTTCCCGCTGGAAAAGGTGTCCCCACCCGCTCTGGGCTGACATCAACTGCCTTGCCTCCCAGAGTAGGGACGAGGCTCCTGGTAACTAGAGCCGACTGCACCCCGCCTTGCCACCCGTTGAGCCCGGGCAGAGGCAGCACCCAGGGCGGTCCTCCTTACAGCATCCACAGAAAAGCTTTGAAACCCTAGGCTAGGTGCAAATAAGACAGTAGCCTGAGCCCATGAGTTACCTGGCCATAGGCACAGAACAGAGATACCTATTATGAAAAAGAATGTCCTCGTGGTTTTGGCCTTCTAGTCAAGCGGCTCTCAACCACAAGTGGCATTGCCCTGCTTTCCCCCGGGGACATTTGGCAATGTCTAGAGACATTTTCGTTTCTCACAATTGTGAGGGTCTAGCATTAACCAAGTAGGGGCCTGGGATCCTCACAAGGCTCAGAAGAGCCTCAGCCCCTAAACAGAAAGTGAAAATGACCCCATCCACAAAGGTCAACCATGTGGGGCGTGAGAACCCCTGTTCCAGTCTGCCTGGCCTTTCTTCGTGGCTTCTAGCTCAGCAGCAGGGAGAATGTTAAACCTGTCTACCTCTCAGGGGCTCACAGACTCTTTGGGGGCCAGGGGGAGAGTGAGTAACCAGTATCCCTTTAAACTCACCATCTTCAGTTTCCAAAAAAACACCAGTGGGCCGGGTACAGTGGCGCATGCCTGTAATCCCAGTACTTTGGGAGGCCAAGGCAGGAGGATCGTTTGAGGCCAGGAGTTAGAGTCCAGCCTGGGCAACATAGGGGACCCCATTTCTAAAAAAAAGAGGAAAGAAAGAAAGGAAGAGAAAGAAAGAAAGAAAGAAAGAAAGAAAGAAAGAAAGAAAGAAAGAAAGAAAGAAGGAAAGAAAGGAAGAAAGGAAGAAAGAAAGAATATAAGACCACATGCTTGTGGTCCCAGCTACTTGGGAGGCTGAGGCAGGAGGACCACTTGAGCCCGAGAGGTCGAGGCTGCAGTGAGCAGCGATTGCACCTCTGCACTCCAGCCTAGGCAAGAGAGCAAGGCTCTGTCTCAAAAAAATAAATAAATAAAGCACCAACTCACCCCGCCACCCGACTCCCCATCCTTTCCCAGGTAAATGAGTTCAGTGCCAGGGACCAGAGTCCCGGCCTGCTGACAACCTTTAAGGTTTAATAAACAACTCCCTTCCGAGATGGTTTAAAGGCCAGCCCTGCCGGCAGCCAAAGGCAGGGGCCTCTTGGGGGCCTCTTGGAGATTAAATGAGATGGTGGATATGAAAGCACTCCACCAGGTATGAAATCGCATACAAATATTCCCGATAATTTATGGACATTTCTCTCCGCCTGAGCTCCCAGGAGTCGCGCGGAAGGGGCTATTCCGTTTCCAGCCGCGGCCTCAGCGCCCCCGTGCGGCCGCCAGTGGACACAGCAC
Organism: Gorilla gorilla gorilla; assembly: GCF_029281585.2. Taxonomy (NCBI): domain Eukaryota; kingdom Metazoa; phylum Chordata; class Mammalia; order Primates; family Hominidae; genus Gorilla; species Gorilla gorilla. The sequence continues at coordinate 17,769,553 of NC_073228.2, read as the reverse complement.
CCAGGGCGGGCCTTGCCTGAGAGGTGGGGTTGGAGCTTTGCGAATGACCCCATCGAAGCTTCCCTGCAACCCTGCGAGGCGGGAGAGAGGCGACAGCACACACACTCCCACCCCCAAAACATACACACACGTGCACGCACACACACACACAAACCAGGAAACCAAGGCTCGGAAGATCACCGCTGGGCAGTGAAGGAGGTGCTATGGACCCCAGGGATGGGCCCTTGGGTGACGATGACCACAGGGGGCATAAGTGAGGCTGGAAGGGGAACTCCTGAAGGCCCTGAACTCCAGCCCAACTCCCTCTCCGGCCTCTTCTCCCCGACCCCCTGCCCCAGACCCTCCTTACCTCTGCCACACTGAACTTCCCACTCATTCTCAGAAACACCCCTCATTCTCCTGACCCTGGGCTGATGTCAGCTCCCTCCCTCCTTCTGTCTGGAAGTCCTTCTCCTGGCAAGCTGCTGCACACCCCTCTCAGAGGCAGCAGACTATGTCCCCTCCTCCACGAAGCCTTCCAGGACTCCCTCAGGAGGAATTAGACCCCTAGCCTCTGGGCATCCTCCACAGCTTATTATGGGATCCCAGCAGTCATGAGTGTTTGGAGCAGGAACCGCATTCTGCTTATTCCCAAGCCCAGCCCAGTGCCTGCTTTAGAGTAGGAGCTCAGTCGATGTTCACCAAGTGAACGGAATGGATTGAATGGGGGAAAATCCTGGAGGTTGGGAGGTCCTCCCAGCCATGTGCCGTGCCAACCCTCTGCCCACCTGCGAGCTGGGGCATTGGGGTTTTTTTGACCCATCCTGGTCCTCTTTCCAATGTGTCCCTGAAAACTGAAGAGAGAACTCTAAACCGTTTGGCCTTCAGAGGTGGCCAGAGTGGGGCTGCTGGAGGGAGGAGGGGAGGCCCGGTGCCTTCTGAGGCCCTCTCTGCCCAGAGCCAGCAGAGTGAGGGAAGGGAAGGAAGGAAAAGGGTTGGATTGTGTCCTGTAGCTCTGGACATGCCCTCTGAGCCTCTCCAGCCTCCAGCCATGCTGCAACACACTGCTTGAGACCCTCCCTACCGCCTCTTGACAACAGCAATAGCCCTCACCATCCCGCAGCTGCCAGCACTGGACATTCCAGCCTACCAATAGCCAGAGTGACCATAACAGGCAGCCTGGGCCATCCTGCCCTCGAGTCCGGGGCTTTCCTCTCCTGCAGGATCCACCCCAGGCCCTGGAGAGTTTTGTTTCATGTGTATCTGGGAGTCACCAGGGAGGCTCATGTCCAGGTCAGCATCTGCTCAAGGTCTCAGGCTGTGGCACTCAGGGCCTAGGCTCTGCCCCCCTTGGTCTCTGACAGTCCCCGGCCACTCCAGGACATTTGGAGCTCATCTTCCCATGGAGCAGGGAAGCGTGCCCTCTGGGCACCTTGCCTCACTTTTAGTAGCTGCAGCTTATTTTGCTATTTGTCCCCCTTGGGGAGCTGGAGGTCTTTGGTACTTGAACAAATTTGCCATTGTGTTTTGCTACTACACGTCTATGGTCCCTTAAATTATACAACTCAAGAGGGTGAACATCTGTCTCCCTGGGATCACTGCCAAAAGGGAAGTGCAGCTCCTCCTTCTATCCCCGTCCTTGTCCTGTCGGGCCGACAGTGAGGCGAGAAGCACCAGTCATTCATTCAACAAATAGTTTTTGGACCTACTACATGCCAGGCACTGCTTCAGGCACGTCAGTGTCTCCTTCTGGCTCCCCCTGAATTCCTCCCTCCATCCACCACCCCTTTATATGGTGAGTGATCTCAGATGCCACATCCAGCCGGATCATCCTGCAATGTTAGCATTGAGCACTTACTGTACAGATGGGTACTGCACTTCGAGAGTTATCGACAGAATGCTGAGTCCTGTCCTTGCCTTCAAGGAAAAGTGGTAAGGTGGGGCGTAGTGGCTCACACTGTTATGCCCAGACCGTTTGTTCCCCAAAGAAGACCACCAGAGTCCAGAGTCAAAGCCAAGCGGCAAGGATCTTTACTACAAGTTCGAACCTGGTCCCTCCATTCCACAGCATACAAGAGGGCCCTGAACAATGCGAGTGTTTGCTTTTTATAGCCTGAGAGTTACAGGGGAACAAAGGAATTCTTTTGGTTCCCGCTCTTTCAGTAAAACTTTGAACGGCTGTCTCCTTATCGGAGACTTTCCTGGTGGTGTTTGTACTGGGCTCAGGAAGTTTGAGAGATATATGGCGATATGTGGTGGGATGGGAGGATGGGATGTGTTTGTACTGGGCTTGTTTGTTTTGAGCCCGGGGCTGAGGAATGTGCCCGGCTCCTTTCAACACCTGTAATCCTAGCACTTTTTGGGGCCGAGGCAGAAGGATCCCTTGAGCCCAGGAGTTCAAGACCAGCCTGGGCAACCTAGGGAGACTGTGTCTCTAAAAAAGTTTAAAAAAATTAAAAATAAAAAGAGTGGTGTGCATGTATGAAAAGTTAAACACCTCCACGCAGCCTACAGAGAAGTGATTGCAAGGAACCACTGTATGAGTGGCAAGCAACATAAGTCAAGGGTGAAGGGTCCTGCCTGAAAAAGGGGAGGCGGGAGCTGAGCTCAGAAGGACCAGTGGCACTTGGCATCAGAGTGGACAGCAGAGCAAATACCTGGAGGGCGGAAAGTGCCCAAAAGTGCCCCTCGGCTTGGCTGAAAGGGTGGTTGCTTGTGGAGGAGCAGTGGGGTAGAAAAGACCAGAAAGGCATCGCCTGAGATGGGAAGGGCTGGCAAAGCCGGGCTCTGAGGTATGGGAAAGTCCTTCTCAGGTCAGAGCTGAAGCACTCGTGCTTCTCAGATCGGATCCGACCTTCAGACATCTAAAATTAGGCTTCTGCCAATTAACTTTTCCCACTGCTAGAACCCCGACACATTTACAGTTGCAGAGACATCGTTCAGCTTCTTTAAAAGACTCTTCAGTGCTATTACAGTATTTTGTGATCTCTCTGCAGCAAGGTCTATTGGTTCCTGTATCTCCAGCACCCCCAGGAAGGTGCTCAGCCTGAGCTTGTTAATGGAAGGGCAGGAGGGAGGAAGAAAGGAAGGTAAGTTAAATAAGTTCTAAGTAAAGCTCATGGCAAAGTGCTCTTTCCCTTCAGGAGGGCCGCTCTGTAATAATAAGCATGAAGCAATTACATTCTGCCGTGTGGTTATTAAATTTTGGGGAAACAAATATAATAAAATGTAGACATTTGTAGAGAGGTTGGAAATAAAATAAAAGTGGAGGATAAAAATAAAATGGATAACCGCAGGTTGCTCAGAGCCTAACCTAAAGGATGTTATGGGGGAGAAAGGAACGCTGCCCTCCCCAGGCTTCCCAAGCCTCCCCAGGAAGTGGCCGGAGCCTGGGCTGGGGAATCTGCCCAGCTGGGGTTCAACTCCTGAGTCCACCTCTCCCCTCTGAGGCCGCGGTGAGACCCGGCAAGAGCAGGAGCACTCCCACTCACCATCAGCCCTAGGGGTGAGACACTTAGCCAGGGGCAGCGCTGCGACAGCTGTTGGAAGTATTATTATTATTATCATTATTGCTAGAGATGGGGGGGGGGGTCTTACTAGGTTGCCCAGGCTGGTCTCGAACTCCTGGTCTCAAGCGATCCGCCCGCCTCGGCCTCCCCCAGTGCTGGGGTTATAGGCGTGAGCCACCGCGCCCGGCCCTAACTTGCTTTCATTGTACACCAATTCCTAAGGGAATTGGAAGCAGCAAGCAGGAACGCTCCCTCTTATGGAAAGAAGAGCCCAGGGCCCTGGTCATGACAGGTTCAGGTCCCAAAAAGGAGACGGGAAGAAAACGTGAGGCGCCAGAACAAGAGGTTCTACAAGGTGCACACGAGGGTCCCTGCCATTAAATGAAGAATTTTCTGTGTAGATGCCCGTGCGCAGGTCCAGTGAAAGCCGTGGAGAATAAGCGTTAGCTCTTCAAACTGAATCTGAGCTAAAACCTAGCAAACCCAGGCTGGGGTTTGAGGGGTTGCGGGGGAAGACAGGAAGGGGTGGACGGGGAAGAGGCGGGGGTCCTAGGAGGAAGGGATGGGGAGGAGCGAGAGGAGGGAGGCGGAGGGAGGGCGGCAGCCAGGATGGTCCATTCCATTCTTGGAGCTGCACTGTTGACTTCGACCACAAGGGGGCAGGGCTGCTGAAATTGGAAGTGCGAACGCCTACATGAGTCTTGATCCTCGGCAGGCACCGTACCCAGTTTCCTCCGTTGGGAGGGTTTAACTGCCCGGAAACGGAAGTCTCGTTCTTTTTCGTCCTTTTCCCCGGTTGCCGCTTGCTGTGAGTGTCTCTAGAGTGATACGTGGGTGAGAAGGGTAATCTGGGTTAATCCACGGCCAGGTGAAATTTGGGGACTCCAGGTCCGCGTGGAGGGTGTCGGGGAGGAGAAGGGGAGTGCGATGGGGCCGATATTCCGGGGGAGAGCGGGAAAACAGGGTTCGCTGCCGGCCCCCGCGCCGTGTTAACGCCGAGGACTGTTTCCCGCAGGTCCTGGTCCGCGCCAGAGCCCAGCGCGCCTCGTCGCCATGGTGAGTACGGTCCCTGCTTGGCGCCTTCCCGGGGTGGGCTCGTGGGGCCCTGGGGCGAGGGCGAGAGAGCCTCCCAAGGATCTCCTGAGGCCGGGAGGAGCTGGTGGACTGGGCCATCGCCGGAAGACGTGTCTCTTTGCTGTCTGTTCACCCGCTTCCTTTGTGTTGCAGCCTCGGAAAATTGAGGAAATCAAGGACTTCCTGCTTACAGCCCGACGAAAGGATGCCAAATGTAAGTGGTTGCTCCGAAGGTTCAAGAAGAGCGGTGCCTAGCCTGGCACCGCTCCGGGAGCGTCTTCCCCGGAATGTCAGGCAGGAGACGGTTAGGCCGTCTGGGTGTGTTCCTGGCCCTCTGGGAGCAGTGGTTTCATCCTGTTTCCCATGAGAAAGACCTGTGGGGGGCACGGTGAGGCCCTGGAATTTCTAGGACCATCTTTAGCTAATCGCGATCATCTCAGAGGCCGCCCTGAGTTCAGTTTTCTTTCGTATAATATAGTAAATTGTCGGAACGGAATCTCCACTCCGCGAAAGCCTCACAACACACGTCCCATAAACTCTAGGTTCTTTGCAGTTGTGCAAAATCTTAACACAAAATCCATTTTGTAATAAAGTGCTGGATATTTGCATGTAATGTATCGAGCACGGCACACTGTGTAGTAAGGTCGTTTACCTCGTGATCCTGTGGTCGCTGGCCAGTGTCAGAAGGTATCACACCTATCTAATCCAGAAAAGTATTTAAAAAAAAATTTTTTTTTTCTTTGAGGTAGTCTGGCTCTGTCGCCCAGGCTGGATTGCAGTGGTGCGATCTTGGCTCACTGCAATTACCGCCTCCCAGGTTCAAGCGATCCCCCTGCCTCAGAGTAGCTGGGCGCGCCACCATGCCTAGCTAATTTTTGTGTTTTTGGTAGAGACAGAGTTTCACCATGTTGGCCAGGCTGGTCTCGAACTCCTAACCTCAGATGATCCACCTGCCTCCGCCTCCCAGAGTGCTGGGATTACAGGCGTGAGCCACTGTGCCCCGCCAAGATCAAAATTTGAAGCAGGGCTTCTACTGAATGTATATCGCATTACCACCATTGTAAAGTCACAGAGTTTAAGTTGGACTGTCATAGGTCTGTTTCCCAGCTTGTACATACAGGGGAAAGAAGGTGATTAATGAAAAACCTTAAACAGCAGGTTTTTGATGGATAGGTGCCAATCTCTGCTGCCCACTTACTTAAATTTTTACACCAAGTGTGAGAGGTAGTTGTGTTACCCCTTTGTGATACTTGAAGGAGATTGGGGGGCTTGCGTTTGCTACAAGCTAGGTCTTGAGTTATGTTGTTACTTTAACCCAGTCATCTTTTTTCAGCTGCATGAGAGAGAATCAGGTCACATGTGGAAGTGAGATTGCATGGGACAGGCCTGTTAGGGTGGGCTACGACACCAGCCGTCTCTAATGCTCTGTGCCAGGGGTGGTGCCAGACGGTGGTTGGTGTACAGGGAGAGTCTTTCAATGAGTTGGGGGTAGGCAGAGAATGGGGGTCATATTTGTGTCCCCATTACCCAAAACAGGCTGTCACCTTTGAGGTAGTGACCACCTGTGGGAACAAATAGCATCTGGTGGGAATGATGACTGTTTGCTAGTGTTTTGTGTAAAGAGATGAGGTTATCAGGTCAGTTTTATTTCAGACCATATGGGGTCACTGCCTAGTTTGAAGCCCAACTCTACCAGCAGGTAACTTACCCTTCTCAGCAAGTTAAACATGACACCACCGTTTGATTGTGTTTTAAAAGGGTGGTCTGGGCGTGGTAGCTCATGCCTATAATTCCAGCACTTTGGGAGGCCAAAGCGGACAGATCGCTTGAACCAGGAGTTCAAGACCAACCTGGGCGACACGGCAAAACCTCATTTCTACTAAAAATAAAAAAATTAGTCGGGCATGGTGGCACACGCCTGCAGTCCCAGCTACTCAGGAGACTGAGGCAGGAGAATCAGTTGAACCAAGGAGACGGAGGTTGCAGTGAGCTGAGATTGTCTCACTGCACTCCAGCCTGGGTGACAGAGCGAGACTGTCTCACAAAAAAAATTGGGAACCTTGATTTTAGATGATGTGGCTTTAAAGGTAGTGGTCACAGTCCCCTGGGGACAGTAAAGTGTCAGTAGCTGTTTGTTGAAAAAACTTTTTTAAATGGTTGTATTAATTTTTAACGTGTAATAGGCATAGCGTAAAAGTTACCATTTACACTGGGTATGGTGGTTCCCATCTGTAATCCCAGCACTTTGGGAGACTGAGGCAGATGGATGAGACTAGCCTGGGCATCATAGTGAGACCCTGTCTCTACAAAAGAAAAAAGTTAGCCGGGCGTGTGTTGGTGGTCCTAGCTACTCAGGAGGCTGAGGTAGGATTGCTTGAATCCAGGAAATTGAGGCTATAGTGAGCCATGATTATGCTACTGCACTCAGGGCTGGGCAACAAAGCATAATTGTACAGTTCAGTGGCATTCAGTAAATTCACATTGTTGAGCAGCTGCCACCATCACCACCCATCTCCAGAACTTTATCTTCCCAAACTGAAACTCCCTCTGTTAAACACCAGCTCCCCATTCTTCCCCAGCCCCTGGCAACCACCTTCCAATTTGTCCCTGAATGTGACTGCTCTGGATACCCCATACAAGTGGGTCTGCTATTGCGTATTTGACCTTTTGTGACTGGCTTCTCTTCAAATGTCCTCAAGCATGTGTCAGAATTGCCTGTTATTTTTTCTTTTTTTTTTTTTTTTTTTTTTTGATATGGAATGTCACTCTGTTGCCCAGACTGGAGCGCGGTGGCAGAATCTCAGCTCACTGCAAGCTCCGCCTCCCAGGTTCATGCCATTCTCCTGCCTCAGCCTCCCTAGTAGCTGGAACTACAGGCGCCTGTCACCATGCTGGGCTAATTTTTTTTTTTTTTTTAAAGTAGAGACGGGGTTTCACCGAGTGAGTCAGGATGGTCTCTATCTCCTGACCTCATGATCCACCCGCCTTGGCCTCCCAAAGTGCTGGGATTACAGGCGTGAGCCACCGTGCCCGGCCTGGAATTTGCTTTTTTTAAACAGGGTCTCACTCCTGCCCAGGCTGGAGTGCAGTGGTGTGATCATGGCTCACTACATCCTTGATCTCCTGGGCGCAAGTGATCCTCCCACCTTAGCCTCCAGAGTCTCTGGGACTACAGGCATGCGCCACCACGCCTGGCTAATTTTTGGTTTTTTAGAGACGGGTCTATGTTGGCCAGGCTAGTCTCCAGCTCCTGGCCTCAAGCAGTCCTCCCACCTTAGCCTCCCAAAGTGCTGAGATTACAGGCATGAGCCACCACACCCAGACCGGAGTTTTCTTTTGAAGGCCGAGTTTTCCATTGTGTGGGTAGGCCACGGTTTGTTTATTCGTCTATTGATGGACATTGGGTTGCTTCTACATTTTCGCTAGTGTGAATAATGCTCTGAACATGGGTGTGCAAATATTCTGTGGTTGCTATCTGTTCTTTGGGGTATATACCTAGAAATGGAATTGCTGCACATACGGCAATGTTGAGTAAACTTTTTTTTTTTTTTTTTTTTTTTTTTGAGATGGAGTTTCGCTCTTGTTGCCCAGGCTGGAGTGCAGTAGCGGAATTTTGGCTCACTGCAAACTCTGCCTCCCATGTTCTCCTGCCTCAGCCTCCTGAGTAGCTGGGATTACAGGCGCCTGGCTAATTTTTGTATTTTTAGGAGAGACGGGGTTTCTCCATGTTGGTCAGGCTGGTCTCGAACTCCCGACCTCAGGTGATCCACCTCAGCCTCCCAAAGTGCTGGGATTACAGGCATGAACCACCACACCCAACTGAATAAACATTTTGAAGAGCTCCATATGTCTTTACAAGTGGTGTTCAGCTTAGTTCAGCTGCTAGGGGCAGTGTTATACTGAAATAGGTTAGTTTGGATGAATATCCAGGTGTCTGGATGTATTAAGAACAAGAGTCCAGGCAGCCCGTTCTTTGGGCAGGCTCTGAGTCACAGTGCTGCTTCCTCTGATGTGCCCCATTCCTATAGTAGTTACTGGCAGAAATGGAGTTGCCGAATTGCGAGGACAAGATCATCTTGTGTGCGTCTGCCAGGTTAAGTGCTGTGTGCTGTGTCTGGCCAGGTGCTTGCGTTGAAGTGTTAGAGGCCATGTTCAGCCCTCAGCCACCTGCTTCTTGATTGGCACATCACTGCTATTATAACAAATCCTGGGAGTATCTCTGAGCAGTTTTTAAAGAGTTGGAACAAGGCATTCAACGAGTACATGGAGTGGTAACTACTCCTGGGAAGGGGTTGTCTCACAGCAGCCAGATGGCAGTGCATTGATACTGCTAGTACATAACCAGAGTGGTGCACAGTTCAAACCCCACACAGCTGAATTTGAGGCACACATTAGCTGTTTCTTGTCTGAGCCGTGATCCTGAAATAGAACTTGGCAGCAGGAAAGAACCCAGAAAATGGATTCCACATAAATTCAGGGAAAACCCTGGGTGCGTGTTGTGCGCAGTGGCTGGAGGCATCCTGAAGAACGAGCTCTTACTGGCCCAGAATGTCATCTCACATGTGGAGACGTGATTTCCGGGAGTGGAGTGCTGAAAAGCGCTCAGTCCCAGCAGACAGCCAGTCTCCTTACTTTATCACTGCTTCCATCCCTTTTTAAAAAGATAATAGGCCAGGCGCGGCGGCTCATGCCTTGAATCCCAGCACTTTGGGAGGCCGAGGCCAGCGGATCACGAGGTCCAGAGATTAAGACCATCCTGGCCAACATGGTGAAACCCCATCTCTACTAAAAATACAAAAAATTAGCTGGGTGTGGTGGTGCACGTCTGTAATCCCAGCTACTCCAGGAGGCTTAGGCAGGAGAATCGCTTGAACCTGGGAGGCGGAGGTTGCAGGGAGCCAAGATTGCGCCACTACACTCCAGCCTGGCAACAGACCGAGACTCTTGTCTCAAAGAAAAAGTAGAAATAAGAAAGATAATAAGGTTGATAGAAGATATTCTACAATGTTGTGTTCAGTGTACCCAATAAAAGTCCCAAGTTGGAGGAACGGGTAATAGTGTTTTCTCTTTGCACAGAGGGACAGTACTGGAGGTGGGTGCTGTCTCCTGCATGCTGCTTACTGCTTGAGTGTATTTGCACATGGACTGTGTCACATCTGTTTTCTGTGATACAATTTAATTCCTGATTCTGGTCTCCGGTAGCTGTCAAGATCAAGAAAAATAAGGACAACGTGAAGTTTAAAGTTCGATGCAGCAGATACCTTTATACCCTGGTCATCACTGACAAAGAGAAGGCAGAGAAACTGAAGCAGTCCCTGCCCCCCGGTGAGTGAGCCTGAAGTCACTTCAGGGGCGGGTGGGGTTTGGAAGGTTGCTGTGTGTGGCCATGTTGTATCTTGTTTTGAATCCCTCTCAGACTTCAGAGCCCATTTTATGGTCTAAGAATCTGCTCTTGCTGTTGGGAGTGTGAGGAATAGTTGTGATTCTCAGATTATATACAGTACCAGAAATCACTTCCTTAGCCAGAAGAGAGGTTAGAGCTCATTTAATCCTGTTCACGACCCTTCGAGGTTGGTGCTAGTACTGATAGTCCCCATTTTTTACAGGGGAACAGATGGAATATAATAGACCAAGTCTTTTTATCGAATATAATAGACCAAGTCTTTTTATCAAACACTAAATATTTTAACCAAAACTTCGCTGGTAGATCTAATTTCTGAACCTTGTGTGCTCTCTTTAGCTTAAGTACAAAATCTAGACAAGCAGCAGCAACTCAGATGTGTCTTCTGGATGGCTTACTTTTGTCTCTTTCCCTCTAGGTTTGGCAGTGAAGGAACTGAAATGAACCAGACACACTGATTGGAACTGTATTAAAATACTAAAAATCCTAAGTGTCTTTCGTCTTTGCAGATGGGAAAGGGAAAAATGCTACCTCATAGTGGCTTCTGATGCACGGGTCCTGTTGCTGCCTTCCTGTGTCTTTTTTTTTTGAGACGGAGTCTTGCTCTGTGGCTCATCCTGGAGCACAGTGGTGCAATCTCAGCTCACTACCACCTCCGCCTCCTGGGTTCAAGCGACTCTCCTGCCTCAGCCTCCCGAATAGCTGGGATTACAGGCACACATCACCATGCCTGGCTAATTTTTGTATTTTTAGTAGAGACAGGGTTTCACTGCCTGCCTCAGCCTCCCATAGTGCTGGGATTACAGGCATGAGCCTCCGTGCCTGGCGCATCCCTAATCTTGAGCATGATCTCAGTCAGCGAATGAGGCCATCTGTTTTCAGCCCGTTTGAAAATAAGATGTGGGAAGGCCATGATGGAAATAGCACGTGGGGTTAAACATAACTGGCAGATGTGGGAGCGATGGTGGGGCATGCCATTCAAACAGGTCCCAAAATGGGTGCAACAAGGTATAGCACATCTACCACTCGCTAACTTGACTGACTTGGAGAAATGACTACACTTTTGCCTGTTTCCTCAGTTGGAAAATAGCCATATTAACACCTCTTTCATTGGCTTGCTGTCAGGGTACTGGGTTGGGGGGGTGGTGCATGGGTTGGGGTGGCCACCAGGTGGTGCTGTGCCACAGCAGACAGCCCCTCTGGAAATGACTGGCATAAAATCTGTCTTCATACCCAAGGTAGTGTTTTTTGTTTTTTTAAGATCTCTACCTTTTAAAAGTGTGGTATACAGTGTGCTTGGTATTGTTAGGCATTTAGACGTGTTCAGGTTGTAAGGTTGAAGTGCCAGTCTTTGAATATTCTGTAAGGATTGTGAGGGTGTGAGGTGGTTTTGAGTCTGGTCATGGGTCTTGTTTCCTCCGGTAGAGGGTGGGTACGCCAGCCCTCAGGCCCAGGTGCGGCGCTGTGGGCGGCTTTCAGCCTTTCCCGTTCTGTAAGCATTGCAGATTCCCAAGGAAAAGCAAGCCTTTACCATGTGGGTTTTCTTTGTTCCCAGCACATCGTCCAGAGTTTCATCCCAGCTCCTAGGAGACAGGCCTTGCAGGGGTGTGTCCAGCCTTGTCTAGAGAAGGCCGCCTTTCATGCAGTGCCTCCCAGCCCTGGCTTGTGACTCAGTCATCTGGGGCACTTAGGCAGTTCACTGTGGTGGTCAGGGCTGACTGGAGACTGCGATCGCGGTAGTCTGGGGCATAGGTGTGTTTCCAAGCTCTCAGGTGGGCCACTGCTTTGCTGGGGCTTCAGCAAGCCCTGAAGTGCTGCATACCAGGTGAATGGGGAGAGGGGGGGATGGGCTACAGCTGCTGGTGTGCCGACTGTCCTCCAACTCCCTGCTGAGTCTGTGGGAGGTCTGTCTCTGTTGTGCTTCAGCTTTTTGACACCTCTCTGGGTCAGCAGGCCTCCGGGGAAGCAGCTAGAATGGTCGCTGTCTGGCTGGGTGCAGGTGGGCTGACAGGTTTGGATATTCCAGGCCGCATTCCGGTGGCTGTGGGGATAGCCCTGAGGGACAGCCTTTGCAGTTTGTTTCTTCCAGTGCCGTGTGCAGGCCTCCAGCCTTCTGGGGCTCCCTTGCCCCGGGTTCAAAGTCAGTCCTCGGTGAGCACCCACTGCCTAGGAGGCAGGCCCTTCCCACCTGGGGGGCCTCTGAGGGCAGGGGCTGTAAAAGCAGCTACCAGAAGAGTCCACTTTCCCCAGCAACTGCAGGGACTGAGTCAGAGACCAAGACCTTTTAAAAGGAGGTTTTCACCCAAAGAAGTTCCCTCCCCTGCCGCAGTCTCCAAGCTGATCGCCTGGCTCCTGCAGTTCTCCGGCTCCCTCTCCTGTTCTGGGACTTGCTTGCTTCCCCTTCCACTGGCCGCAGTCCCTGATCTCACAGGGTCCTGTTCCTTCTGCACAGAGGCCTTCCCCAGCACCCCCCTCTTTGACTCCCGATCATCCTTCAGCTCATGTCGCTGTCCTTTGGGAAACAACCCCGACGCCCACCTTCCATCCCCTCTCCCTACAGCTGGGACTCTGACATTTCACAAGGCCTGCAATCGCTGTTTGCAGGATACAAGTCCACCTCACCTCGCCTACTAGGCTGTAGACGCCATGCAGGCGGGAACGTGTGTTTTATCCATTACTGTATCCTCTAGAACAGAGAACGTGCTCAAGAAAATTTGTTGAAAGACACCCCGATGAGAGAAGAATGGCTGTTTCCAGCCTCCCGGGCCCCTCAGCTTTGGGCTCTTGCAGGGCCCCAGAGCTGTGGGATCACGGCCACGAGGAGAGGCCCCGAGGCCAGGACTTCCTCTAATGGACACAGCGCCTTTGAGCACTGGGTGACTGGGGCTTTACTTCCCAGCAGCCATATGTGTTTGCGAGCGTTTTCAGTCGGTCCGCATCCACCCGGTCCCTTCAGCCAGAACCCTAGGAGCCCCGCCCCCGTCCTCCCGGGGCTCCTTTCTCACCCGCGTCCCTGCCGCGGTGGCTACGCACCCCTCAGGCTGGCTGCTCAGCGCGGTTTCCACGCCCAATCTGCCGCGACCCCATCACTCCACCCCACCTACCCCTGACTCCTGCTTGTCCTGCAGCCTGGGCTCCTCCCTCCGCTGGCCAAGTCACGCCAAGCAGTTTGCGGTTACAGGACGGGTGGGGGCCTCTGCATATGTGCAGAGTACGGAGGGCCCAGGGACGCGAGGCTCCCCGATGGGCAACCTCCCCTGCCTTTGCTTTTCCCCAGAGCCCCCTCCTGGCCTGCGTTCGGCATCTTCTCGGGTCTTCATCGCCCTCTGCGGTGCCTGCGCTCGGGGTGAGGGTTTTTGTTGGCTTTTGTTACATCACCGATGTAACAGTGCCTGGCACGTAGTAGGTGCTCAATAAATATGTTGTTGCATGCGCTTCAGTCTCCCCGAATGCTTGTCCCTTCCGGGCGCTCTCATCGCTCTCCTACCTTCCCCGCTACACAGCTCGAAGGTCCCCTCCTCCGGGAAGCTCACCCTGTCTGTCCCACTTGCCAGGAAGAATCAAGCAAATTTTCTGAGTGAGACACCTTGTCCTCACTCAGGCGTCCTGCAGGCGGCTTCAGTGAGTTGTTGGGGCAGATGCGCCGGGAGCTCCCGAGGGCAGGGACGGCGTCTTATTTCTCTTTTTAAGTCTACAGGGCTTGCACAATAGATGCCCAAAAAATGAGAGTGAATTTAGAATGAGTGACCGAGTGGCTGAAGATTGCCTCCTTCCTTTCCCAGTCTGTCGGTTACTTACCCTGTGACAAGCCCTTGGGACGGGCAGTCGCCCCTCTCTGGCCTATGACTGGTGGCTGCCCCCACTGACACCTTATACCCTTGATCTGATCATAAATAAGAAGCAGCCCGGGGACCTCGAGACTGAAACTGATTTAGAGACTTCTGGGAGCTTTTTTCACTTCCCTCCTCCCATCCGGCCAGGACAGATCCCCGCCCAGAAAGGGGCTGTTGACTGCAGCGGGCTGCGCGCCCAGAACTGGGACTGGGATCGCGGCGGGGCGGGGCGGGCGCGGGCCCAGGGAGAGGCGGGGCCGGGGGCGGGGCGGGCGCGGGGCCGGGGGCGGGGCGGGCGCGGGGCCGGGGGCGGGGCGGGCACGGGGCCCCGGCCGGGAGGTGAGCGCAGCTGTCGTTCAGCTTGTGGGTAGCACTCGGGCCGAGCCATGCAGGCGGCGCGCGTGGACTACATCGCTCCCTGGTGGGTCGTGTGGCTGCACAGCGTCCCGCACGTCGGCCTGCGCCTGCAGCCCGTGAACAGCACCTTCAGCCCCGGCGACGAGAGTTACCAGGAGGTGAGTTCACGCCGCCCCAGACCCCAGCCACGCGCGCCCCAAGTCCCCGCACTACCCCCTCTCCCCTCGAGAGCCTGCACTTTCCCACGTGCCTCTCAGACCCCTTCTCTCCCCGCGCAGCCCTTTCCCGTCTCCCCTCTCCCCTTTTCCCCCACCCTCCCAGGCCCGTGGCCCGCGTCCCCTCCTGTCTGGGAACCTGGGGGCCGGGAAAACTGAAGAGATCAGAGTGAAGCGGGCGTGGGGAAGGGGAGGAAGAGCGCAAGACCGCCTGCGGGGTGAGGGGCTGAACGCTGAGCGGGCAGGGCGGCGCGGGGTAGGGGTAGGGACAGGGGCATTCGTGTCGGGGTAATCCTGGCGTGCGAGGTGCGGGGATGCTGAGGGGTGCCCCGACGTTTTCGACCGTCTGAGATTCCAAGATGGGGCGCTCTCTTTCCGGGGCTGAGTGGCCTAGGAGAGTTTGGCAGAAACTGAGTAGAGTCTCCCGAGTCGGTCTTCGCAGCACCCCTCCTCCCCAGCCCCGGCCTGCAGGGTGGGAGTCTCAGCTGGAAGGCTGCAGGGCTTGGGGAAGCGGTGTGGGTCACTTCCCCTCTAGCGCAGAGAACCCACAGCTGCTTGCGCTTGTTCCAGGGAAGGAAGGTGGCCTCCGTCAGCCCATCTCACACTGTTGTCCTGAGGACCCCCTTGCATTGACAGTCAGCCTCTCTGTGTCCCCTGGTCCTAGACTGGCCCATTCCTGTTCCCCCACGCCCCTCTCTCCACCCCACACCTTCTAAGCCCTGAATTTCTGGCCTAGGGCAGTCACTCCCGGCTTCCCCGCCCTTTCCCTACTCTGCTGACCCTTGGCGGGATTCTGCACCCCACAGACAGGGCCAGGGCTCACCAGACCTCCCTGCCCAGACAAACAAAGCTGCAGAATCTCCCAGCCCGTCTCAGGTCTGGTCACGCCTACTCTGGCCCCGGGAGCCCACCTGTATCAGTTCCTTGTGTTGGGTCAAAGATTCTGGGGCCAGTGGACCAGGATGGGGTCCATTTATTCAGAGCCAGGCACCCATCTCAGGACTTTGGCCCCCAGCGGCCTCTCCCTGTGTCAAGTTCTCCAGATATGGGACAGGTCAGGGCAAAGCAGGGCCTCTTGGAGGGAATCCTGATCCAGTGTGAGGTGCCCAAGCGCCAGTGACAGGGAGTCTAATAATAACCCCTGACGACCCGGCTGCCATCAGGCCCGGGCAGATGGTGCCTGCCCTACCAGAGGGAGGGGAGCATCAGGACCCCTTCCTGGGGTTCAGTGGGCACTCAGGAGCAAGACGGCAGTCGGTGGACACACCCCCCTCCCCCAGAGCCCAGCCTGTGGGAGTCTGTGTTCCCTGAGAATGTGGCTGCCTGGGGATAGCTCCAGGGAATCTTCCTCTCCCAGAGAATGCATGAAAAGAGGCGGATATGATTTCAGAGACAGCTGTGTGTGTGTGTGTGTGTGTGTGTGTGTGTGTGTGTGTGTCCCCATCCCAAACCCTGTGCCCCAGATCCCACACCCGGGGTCTCCAGCCATAGTTTTCTCCTCTCCACTGGAGGACATCTAAACTTTTCACTGGGTCAAGAAGACCCCTAGGTGGGGGTAGGGATGGTAAGGGGACTCCCTCACCCTGCTGGCCCCAGAAACAGTTCCTATCTGCCCAACAGCTGTGGCTGGTGGATCCTGGGCCTGCCCACAGCCCCCTCAGTCCCATGGGCAGGTGGCAGTTGAGCCAGATGAACCTACCTCCAGCCTCTGCCCCTCCTCCCAGGATTCTGGCCCCGGCTCACTTTGTGCTGGGCATCAAATGGTTCCAGAGGGTGTCCCTTCCCATCGGCCACTGCTCCTGGGCAGCTGACACCAGCCCTGCCCACTGGCTCCTGGTCCCGCTCACCCCTCGCCACCACTCAGATGGCTGAGTAGGAGATGAGCGTGGTGGGCCAGGACCGGAAGTCTGGCTCTGGGTGTTATTTAAGGTGGCTCCTGTTTTGGTAAGTTCCCCTGTTGTGACCACAGGTCTCTCCTGGATGTCTTCTTTCCTCCTGAGCACCAGTCACTAACAGAGTCAGGTGGACCGTCGGTCATCCCAGTCTTCAGCAAGCTTGACTGGGGCAAGTGCTATGCCAGGCGTGGGGTGACCGTGGTAACCAAGGCAGCAGGTCTTCAGGAGAAATTGCTGGGGATTCTCTGCGGCTGGGCTCTGGGCGCAGTGCTGTGGCAGACACCAAGCAGTTTGAGGTGGGGCTAGGCCCTCCAGTTGGCTGGGGTGGATTCCCAGTTCTTTCCATGTGTGACCACGGGTAGGTGTCTTAACCTCTGTGAGCCTTGCTCCCTTCATCTGTAAGAATTAGATGAGATATTCCACATATCATGCCTAGTACAGAGAGTCCCATAGCACATAACAGGAGCCGGTGACACAGATCATTCAATGGAGTGGCTGAGAGGTTCAGGAGTGTGTCTCAGGACAGTACCCTGCTGGGGAATGGAGAGGAAGGAGTTCTCTTCCACAGACTCTGATTGGGGGAGACTGAACAAAACGCCTGCAGAAAGGGCTTCAGCTCATGCCCCACGTGTTCAAATGCACAGTGCTGGCTGTGTGGGGGGTGGGGTGTGGGTGTGTATGCATCAGAGACTAAGCAAGGATGGAAACAGGCAGGTGCTGGCCTCAGGATGTGGGTGGTGTGGGGATCTCAAAGGCAAGGGGGTTCGTGGAAGTGCAGAGATGGTGAAGAGCGGGTCACCTGGTGAGCTGGGATTTCCTGAGCAAATTCAGTGTTCCAGAACCTTCCTGAGGAAGTAGGGGCTCTCACTCACTTTCTGGGGTCTTTGGGACCCGTGAAAGCCCCCAGTCCTCCTGATAGTTGATCCTCGCCCCTCTCCCCCCAGTGAACTTGAGCCCAAGTCCTCGCAAAGGCCACTTGGCCTGTGTCACCAGCCTTGTGGGGAGGCTACCCTCCAGTGAGTAGAGGCATGAGAGGTTAGCACCAAGGCAGGGCTGTGGACGAGGGCACCTTGGCCCTGGCGGGCACCCAGCTCTGGGCTGCCAGATGTGGCTGTATGTCTGGAAGGAAATCAGCCTAGACCTGCAGCCCAAGTCTTCTCACCTTTGATAGATGAGGGGGATTGGATTTGGAGATGATTCCTACTCTAAAGAGATGATAAAAGAACTAATGAGTTCATGGATTATGAAGCCTGTGGCCAGTGCCTGGCACACTGGAAACTGCTACAATCGCTGCTTGGGAAGGAGAAGACTGCAGCCAGCCGGTGTCCATTGGGCAGTGTTGGGGAGAAGGGAATGGCACCTGGCACTGAATCCAGCAGTATCTCTCTGAGCAAATGAACGAGGCACTTCGGTGTCCCTGCCTGAGCGTGAGTGCCACCATCACCATCCAGCCAGCCCCTCAGGGGAGACCAGACACTGATGAGCTCAGTTCTTGAAACATCTTAGTAAGCTCTCAAAGGCTGTGCAAATGTTAGTTATTGCTACTGTCAACAGGCAGGTAGCCACATGTGTGCTTCCTGTTCCAGCTTCCCTTGCCCAGGATCAGCCGACCAGCCGCTCTTTGGGGACATGTGTTAGGAGGCAGAGGAGATGTTGTTAATTTTTTTTGTATTTAGGCATGTATTTCCACGTGTTCTCTCATTGGTTGGTTCCGTTCATAGATTCGCCAAAGTACAAAGTGGAGGGTACACAGTTGGGGACTGGACCGGAACTACAGGACTTCCTGCTTCTGACCTGGGGGCAGGTCTGAGGAAGAAGGACCAGGCAGCAAGCCCATCCCAGCCGAGATCTGAGAAGAGCTGAGGTTGGGATGAGGAAGCCCCATTCATCCAGTGTGAAATTGAGTCATGGTCATCAGACAGTCATGCCGCGCCTGGGAGAGGGCTTAGTCTTTCCCAGTGGGCCTGGGAGGGAGACTCTCCCTCTAGGTGCGCCTAGTTTCCCTCTCCCAGCCTCCCCCTGAGGCCGGCACACCTCTCTCTATGTCTTCTGGGGCCAGGGCTGTTGCCCCCTCCCCTGCCCAGTGCAGAAGCCCCTTGGGTCCCGCTGCCATGGTCACTGCGGCCCCCAACTTGGGTCCCAGCTTGGCACTCTCTGCTCTGGGTTTTTCATGACACAGTGACAAATCAGAAATAATTGAAGTCCCTTTGATGAGGGGAGAGGCAGAGTCTGAGCACCAGTGTGGGAGCTGGGGGCCTGGTGTTGCTGTGGGACAAGGAGGTGGCTGCAGGGCACAGTGGGAGGCATGGGGAGGCGTGGGAAATTGTCTTGGCAAAGCTCTGTCCATCTGAGCAGGGGGGCCTGGAAGCAGAACTCTTGGCTGCCTCTTCCATTCCCCTCCACCTCCATGCACATGGGGACATGCAGTGTTAATTAGGAGCAAGAAAATAATTGCCCATTAGGAGCAGCAGGTGCCACCAAGCTGGCCCTGGAAGAGGGTGCTGCTGGTTAGGGGGAGGGGGGCGGGCTCCTACCTGCTCCTCTTTTCCCTCCTCCTTCCTCCTCCCTTGCCCACCTTCCCTCTTCTTTCTTCTTCCCTTCCCAATTCCTTTTCCCCCTACACCCTCTCACCCTGTCCCACCCACCACCCCCAGTTTTTTCCCAGCACCTAGGTAGGGTTCCCAGGAGGGTTTGGGAAGTAACTCCCTAACAAAAGGCTTCCAAAGGCTGGGCAGGGTGGCTCATGCCTGTAATCCCAGCAGTTTGGGAGGCCAAGGAAGGAGGATCACATGAGCCCAGGAGTTGGAGACCAGCCTGGCCAACATGGTGAGAGCCTGTTTGTATTTTTTTTTTTAAAAAGGAAATTAAAAAAAAAAAAAAATGCCTCCGAGTTTGGGTTTCTCAGGCCTCGCTTTCACTGGAGCTGGACAGCATTATCAGAAACCTAATTGAGGCCAGCTGCCCAGCTTGGAGAGGCCCCAGGCCACAGAGGCTCAGCAGCTGCCGAATGGGGGAGACCGGGAGGCTGGAGGAGGCTTGAGAGAGTGAAACGGGGGAGCCGGCTGCATCACCCACAGCCTGATCCTTCTCGGACGAGCCTTCCTTGCTGGGTGGGGACATTGGTAGATTCAGGAGCTTTTCCCACTGGGGATAAAATGATAGTGGGACTGTTCAGGAGGCAAACTCAAAGGGTAGCTGGGGGCAGGCTGGATGGTAACTGGGCTTCAGGCTACACAGGAGGTTTGTCTGGGGCTCCCTTACATTTTTGTGTTATTAGGAATAACTTGGTTGGGCATCATGGCTCATGCCCGTAATCCCAGCACTTTGGGAAGCCGAGGCAGGTGGATCACTTGAGGTCAGGAGTTCGAGACCAGCCTGGTCCTTTTGTACTAAAAGTACAAAAAAATTAGCTGAGCATGGTGGCACATGCCTGTAATCCCAGCTACTCAGGAGGCTGAGGCAGGAGAATCACTTGAACCTGGGAGGCGGAGGTTATAGTCAGCTGAGATCACGCCGCTGCACTCCAGCCTGGCGACAGAGCAAGACTCCGTCTCAAAAAAAAAAAAAAAAAAAAAGTACAAAAAAATTAGCTGGGCCTGGTAGCACATGCCTGTAATCCCAGATACTCAGGAGGCTGAGGCAGGAGAATCCCTTGCACCTGGGAGGCGGAGGTTGCAGTGAGCCGAGATTGTACCACTGCACTCCAGCCTGGCGACAGAGCAAGACTCCGTGTCAAAAAAAAAAAAAAAGAATAACTTACAGGAAAGAGTGCAGTCTTAAGTGTGCAGTTCAGTTCAATGAATTTATACCCTCGAGCACCTGCGTGCATGGTGTGTGTGTGTGTGAGCAACACCATCCCAATCAGATCGTATTCCTGACCCCCTAGAAGCCCCCTTCGTGCTCTCTTGAAATCCGCACCCTCCCAAAGGTAGCAATGATTCGATGATTCACATTTCTCTGGCTATTCATGAGTATCTCTGACTTTGAACTTCATATAAATTAATCCATACAGTTCTCTGCTGTTCCATGTCTGGCTTTCTCTCTCAACCTGACTTCTGGGAAATTCATCCCAGAAATACCGTCATGTGTGGCTGCAGTTTCCTTTTCATGTCTGTGTAGTATTCTAAGAAGTATAACACATGTTCTATATCTTTTCTCTTGTTGGTGGATGTTTGTGTCTTTTTGGGTGTAGGCTGTGACTGCTGTGTGAAGCTGCTGTGAACATTTGTGTATCTTCTGAGGGACACAGCCCTCCTTTCTGTAAAGTAGAATTGCTGGGTCATGGCATGCATGTTACACAATGATTTGCAATTTTTTTTTTTTTTTTTGGCTTGGTTGGGGTTTTTTTGGGAGGTTGGGTTACTTTTTTTTTAAGAAATGGGATCTCAGTATGTTGCCTAGCCCAGGCTAGACTCAAACTCCTGGGCTCAAGTGATCCTCCCATCCCAGCCTCCCCAGTAGCTGGGATTGCAGGTGCATGCCACCAGGCCTCGCTGGTTTGCAAATGGTTAAGAGGATCCCTGGGCTTTAGCAGAGAGGCCTCAGGGGCTGCCAAGGGGCGGCCAGGACAGAACGTGGCATTTCTATCCACTCCTCACTCAGATGGAGCTCTGTGTTGCAGGGCTCTGCTAAGCAAGTCAGTTTGAAGAAAAAGTTAAGCTACTGGAAAAAGTTTGAGAACTTCTGTTGACACTAATCCAGTGCTGCCCAGACTTTAATGGAATATATGTTGCCTGGGATCATCTCTAGAGGCAGGTCTGATTCACTAGCTCCAGGGCGGGGCTAGAGATTCTGCACCTCTAACAAGCTCCCAGAAGATGTCAGGGCCACAGGTCACAGGGTGGTAAACTTCACTTCAAGGAAAGAGGCTCTCAACTCCAAGCTGTCTTGGCCTCCTCTGCCTTGGCCTCGGCTGCAGGGCCCTCTGGTGAAGGGGCATGGACTGAGGACCAGAAGAGGGGCAGTGACTTTCCACCATCTCTTTCTACCCCTGGGCTTGCTGGGGTCAGTCCCGGGGACAGGCCATGCTAATGAGTGGTCCAGGCGGGGAGAGCCCCAGCCCCAGCCCCCTGCCACACTGTGAGGTCTTTGGGAGAGGGAGGTGCCCAGATCTACTGGGCCCTGGCTTCCCAGCTGCCACTTTTTTTTTTTTTCTAGAAGGGATCTCCCTCTGTCACCCAGGCTGGAGTGCAGTGGTGCAATCATGGTTCACTGCAGCCTCAACCTCCCAGTCTCAAGCGATCTTCCCACCTCAGCCTCCTGAGTAGCTGAGACTACAGGCACATGCCACCATGCCCAGCTAATTTTTTATTTTTTATTTTTTATTTTTTTGTAGAGACAGGGTCTCCCTGTATTGCCCAGACTGGTCCTGAACTCCTGGGCTGGAGCAATCCTCTCACCTTGGCCTCCCAAAGTGCTGGGATATAGGCGTGAGCCACCACACCTGGCGGAAAGCCACATTTTCCAAAGTCAAATCCATCTGTTCCCCTCCCAAGTGAGCCATCTCTCCTGCCTTTTTCTGGGCTGCCCCCATCACTTCAGCTGAGAAGTCTGTCAGCCAAGAGCGACTAGCAGAGCAGTCCATGTCAGAGGCCCGAAGGCCTGCCCGCATCTCACAGGGCTGGCAGCGTGGCCTCCAGCAGGTGTCTGTCCCCCTGGAAAATGGCCCCAAAGCCCCGGACTGCAGAGCCCGGCCTTGGTTTGTCAGGGCTATCTCTGTGTGTGCCTGCCCCTGCACAAGTCTCGTCTCCCCCTTAGACCGCAGGGTCCTGGAGTACCCCCTTCCTGCTGATTGCCACCCCCTGCATAGGGCTCCCTGAAACAGGCTTTCCCCAGCAGCCCCCCGGGGCACTAGGGATTCGGGACTGGGAACCCCTATCGGGGGTGCATGGGAAGCAGGGGTGGCTGTCAGCTCAGGAGCCTGACTTAGAGCCAGGTCCAGCCCTGGCTGGCGGCCGCCAATCCCGGTGCCATCTGGTGCCCATCTGGCAAAATCAAGAGATGAGTGAGCAGAGAGTGGCACTAGGCCTCCTGACAGACTGGCTTCCATTGCAGGACCCCGAGGTGCTAGGCAGGCCTCAGGCCCCTCCGCCCCCTCAGAATTCTGGCTTTGCTGCTGCCTCTGGCACTGGATGTTCAGCTGTCCCTGTTGGGGTGCAGTGGAAGGGACTCCAGAAGTTGCATATCCTGACTGTCCCACCCCCTCACACATCCCCCAAGCATGGAGCTGGCTTCTCGATTCTCAGGATGGACCCCAACACCTAGAACAAGCTCTTCACATTCTGGTAGAGGATGATGCCCAGCCTGGGACAGCGGGGTCCTTGCAAGGAAGAGGCAACAGATACACAGGGCTGTCCTTCCAGGCCCTGCCTCAGTGGCACTCAGCGCCCGAGGCCTCTGGGTACTCTGGTCCTGGACGGTATCCCTCTCCTTGCCTTTTTCCCTTGGCCATGGAGCTCACCACCCACAGCCCTCCCTGCTAGCCGGGGATTCCTGCCTTGTCTCCTGAGTGGCTCAGACTCTTCATCAGCAGGGCCTGGTCCATTCTTCATCCAGGGTCTGAACCAGAAACCGGAGACCAGCTCTGACACCCCTCCCTCACTGACCACCAGGCCCACCACTTGGCCTCATGCCCTGTAAGCTCCATCACTCCCACCCAAGTGCCTCAGCGCCGGGCCCTCTGTTTACAGAGTAGGAGCTTGAACCCTAGGTGGAGCTTGGAAGGATGGACGAGAGATGCAGCTCAGGCGGCGGGGCACTCAGGGCCCAAGGGCAGGGCACTTCCAGAGCCCCGTACTGCAGGGATGAAGAGTGACAACAGGCCTCTGCTCTCTTCCAGTCGCTGCTGTTCCTGGGGCTGGTGGCCGCCGTCTGCCTGGGCCTGAACCTCATCTTCCTTGTGGCTTACCTGGTCTGTGCGTGCCGCTGCCGGTGGGACGATGCGGTGCAGACCAAGCAGCGCCACTCCTGCTGCATCACCTGGACGGCCGTGGTGGCCGGGCTCGTCTGCTGGTGAGTGTCCCTGGATGCTGGGCCTGGGGTGTGCGGCTCAGTCTGCAAGGGGCCGTGGACTGTTCGACCATGTTCTCCTGACTGAGCTCTGGCTACCTTGATGGAAAAGCTTGTCCCCAAATGAATGTTGTCCCTTTTTTATTTTTACCAAGCATCAGGAATCAGATGCCTGGGGTGGTGATGGGGTCTCCAGAAAGGTCTCCCAAGTGGCCCCCCCAAAACCCTGCCCCAGCGTGGGTTTGTCCTGTGCCCAGCAGCCGTGCAGGCAGCATTTCTGCACCGACACTGGGCATCTCCAGTCTCTGTTCCTGGCCCCTGCCAGCTGCTGCCCTGGGTCTGTGAGGTCAGAAGAAAGTTTGACTTCAGCACAAATCAATTCCATCTTCTTGTGAGATCAATAGCTTTTAGTGCCGTTAGCCAGTTCTTTGGTTTGGATGAGGAAGTGAGAATTTCTTTTATTTATTTATTTTAAAGATGGGGTCTCACCCTGTTACCCAGGCTAGAGTGCAGCGGTGCGATCACAGCTCACTGCAGCCACAAACTCCTAGGCTTAAGCAATCCTCCCACCTCAGCCTCCCAAGTGGCTGGGACTATAGGTGCACACCACCATGCCTGCCTGGCTTTTTTTTGGGGGGGGGGGGAGCGGGGGGGAAGAGACAGGCTTTTATCAAGTTCCCCAGGCTGATCTCAAACTCCTGAGCTCAAGTGATCCACCTGCCTCAGCCTCCAAAAGTGATGCGATTACAGGCGTGAGCCACTACACCTGGGCTGAGACTATGTTGCTCAGGCTGATCTTCAACTTCTGGCCTCAGACGTTGCTCCCCCCTCAGCTTCCCAAAGCACTGGGATTACAGGCATGAGCCACCATGCTGGGCCTTAAAGTGAGGATTTATAACTCCCGTGCAGGAGTCCGTACCCAGCCCACCACACTGCCTGGCCACTCCACCCCAGCCGGCGTCCACATGCATGCTGGCTGTTTTCAGGAGTTGATGCGTTTTTCTTGTTTTTAAATCTATAAAGATTTTTCCAAAAGCCTCTAGTGTCCACGCAGAGACGCTTCTGGGGTGTGGTCACCCCAGAGAGTAGAGTTTCCCACTACCCGGCAGCAGGCTGGCAGCCAGGCAGGTCCCGGTCAGCCTGGGGGTGAGGATGCCTGGGCTCTCATACCCAGGCAGCTCACCTTGCCACTGCGAGTTTCTTCTCTGTTGGAAGATGTTCTTGATCTCGTCCTCCCTGTAGTGGGAGGCTCACCTAAGCCAAAATGCAGGCGAGACGCTAAAGCAGCCTTGTGGGGCAGACAAAGCTCTGAGCACAAGGAAGGGGACCAAGGCTGCTGCAATACATGGCCGGGGCTGAAATAAGAGACTCAGAGGACAGAGTTCTGGACAGGCCGGGAGGTCACAGTCGAGTGCGGTTCCCAGTACAGTGGAAGAGCTTTGAGAAGCGACTGGTGTTAAAAATCCTCCTGCACGGCCGGGCGCGGTGGCTCACGCCTGTAATCCCAGCACTTTGGGAGGCCGAGGCGGGTGGATCACCTGAGCTCAGGAGTTCGAGATCACCTTGGGCAATGTAGTGAGACCTCACCTCTACAAAAATGAGCCAGGCATGGTAGTGCATGCTTGTAGTCCTGACTGAGGCAGGAGGATGATGAGCCCAGGAGGCAGAGGCTACAGTGAGCCATGATCGCTCCATCGCACTCTAGCCTGGGTGATGTGAGACCGTGTCTCTTACACACACACACACACACACACACACACAGATACACACAGAGACACACACACACACACACACACAGATACACACACAACAAACTTGTTTTTGAAGAATACTTTGGAACGGTAAGAATGGCATAATGAGTCAATTCTTCCAATACGGAAGAATTATCTGCAGTGTAGGGAAAACTCAAGGTGGAAGGAATGTGCGTGGCAGAATCCGTCCCACAACATTCTGGACATTACTTGTACCAGGCAATAGGGCACCAGCAGTAAGAAAACAGGCACCAAGTCTGCTTTCATGATCTGTCAGCAGAGGCTGAGAACTGTGTACCAGTTTGCTTTGAATCATTGCAACTAAAGAGAGAGGGGTGGGCGTGGTGGCTCACGCCTACAATCCCAGCACTTTGGGAGGCCGAGGCGGGTGGATCACCTGAGCTCAGGAGTTCGAGATCACCTTGGGCAATGTAGTGAGACCTCACCTCTACAAAAATGAGCCAGGCATGGTAGTGCATGCTTGTAGTCCTGACTGAGGCAGGAGGATGATGAGCCCAGGAGGCAGAGGCTACAGTGAGCCATGATCGCTCCATCGCACTCTAGCCTGGGTGATGTGAGACCCTGTCTCTTACACACACATACACACACACACACACACACACAGATACACACAGAGATACACACACAACAAACTTGTTTTTGAAGAATACTTTGGAACGGTAAGAATGGCATGAGGAGTCAATTCTTCCAATACGGAAGAATTATCTGCAGTGTAGGGAAAACTCAAGGTGGAAGGAATGTGCATGGCAGAATCCGTCCCACAACATTCTGGGCATTACTTGTACCAGGCAATAGGGCACCAGCAGTAAGAAAACAGGCACCAAGTCTGCTTTCATGATCTGTCAGCAGAGGCTGAGAACTGTGTACCAGTTTGCTTTGAATCATTGCAACTAAAGAGAGAGGGCTGGGCGTGGTGGCTCATGCCTATAATCCCAGCACTTTGGGAGGCCAAGGTGGGTGGATCACTTGAGGTCAGGAGTTCGAGACCAGCCTGACCAACATGATGAAACCCTGTCTCTACTAAAAATACAAAATTAGCTGGGCGTGGTGGCGAGTGCCTGTAACCTCAGCTACTTGGGAGGCTGAAGCAGGAGAATCACTTGAACCCGGGAGGCGGAGGTTGCAGTGAGCTGAGATTGCGCCATTGCATTCTAGCCTGGGCAACAGAGTCAGACTCCGTCTCCAAAAAAAAAAACCAAAAAACTAAGGAGAGAGCTCTGAAGGAAAGGAGCAGGCATAGAAGTGGATGGCCCACCTGAGTCCAGGCGTTCCTGGGTGACATGGGCACCCAAACCCATAGGATGAGAAGGCGTTAACTTGGCAAAGGTGGGGGCAGGGGAGGCGGAGACACCTCCAGGCAGAGGTAAGAGGAACGTGCAAAGGCCCCGAGGCAGGAGCGAGCATGGGGCTAAAGGAAGCCAATGTGGCCGGAGCAGAGGGAGCAGATGAGGGGGTTGGGGGCACTGTCGAGGGTCGGGGTGAGCAGTGAGTGGCAGTGGGATGGGGAAAGTGTCATGGGGTCAGAAGACACAGGAGGCAGATGGGATTCAAACCATGGAGCAACTCATAGGCTTTGTGAGGGGTCGGGGTCTTTATTCTAAGAGCCAGGGGAGCCACTGTGGGGGCTCTGCAAAGAGGTAGCGTGACCCGATAACTCAGGTTGAATGGAACCCAGGCCGGTGGGAGTATTCGGAACAGCGGGGCTTGAATGTGAAGAAGTGGCCACCGGGTGACCGAAGAGCTCAGAGGCCTAATGAGGGCAGTGAGCGACCTTGGGATTAGCAATAGCAGGAGCCACCACCACCTGCAGGCCAGAGGGACACAGGGAGAGGCTATGTCACCAGGAAAGCTGGAGCCACACAGCCTGCCTATCAGCGGCTGTGGAACGAGGGGAGCAGGGCCCTGGCTGCCTTACCACCACCTCCAGTCGCCTACCAGCACCTCCATCGGCAGAAGCCAGCTAGCAGGGGAGCCCGAGACATTCCGTGTGAGGGATCAACCCCTGTAATGGAGAACAGGGCAGGGGACAGAGGAGGGACAGGTACAGGCAGAGGGTCGCATAGACGCGGGCAAGAGTAAAATCAGGCCATCAGGGAGGCCCAGCTGGAGAGCAGTGGGATTACACCTGGGCGTGGGCAGTGACCAGAGGGGAGTGCCCAGAGGAAGAGTCAGCTAGGGAGGTTTGGGGAGGAGCTGCTGAAGTTCATCTGCAGGTTTCTGGCTTAAGCCCCCGGATGGGGTGGCAGTGCTATCCTCCAAGGCAAGGGACATTGGCAGGGAACCAAAAGAGAAGCAGACGGTCAGTTTGGTTGTACACAGATTGAGTTTAAGGTGCCTTTGAACCATCCAAGTGGAGTTGGAGTTATAAAGCCAGGGTCATGAGGGTGGCCAGTGTGGAAGTCACACACACGGGTGACCTGCCGTAGGAAGCACAGAGTGAGAAGAGAAGGGTGCTGGGGCCAAGCCTGGAGGAAGCACAGTGTTTAACAGCTAGGACGCAAAAGGTGCCTGTGAAGGAGACCAGGAAAGAGTGTCCCACAAGGAAGGGCCGGGAACGCCACAAGGGCACAGGAGTCACAGGGCAGCGTGTTCCAGGAAGAGGAACCAAGCTGACCACTGCACGTGGGAGGGGGGTTGGGAAAAACCCTTGGGTTAAGTGGGAGGTCATTGGTTGCCTTCCTTGGAGCTGCGTCCACTGGGACACAGGAACAGCCAGATTGGTGTGAGTTATGGGAGGGGCAGGAAGGAGAGTCGGGACAGCAGCAGGAGAAGGGATGGAGGTAAAGGTTGGGGCACTGAGGTGGGAGGACACATGAGCTCTGCTGATGTGATTCCACCTGAAAGCGGGGGATTGAATCCACAGAAGAAAAGACCAACAAGGGGTTCCTGAAAAAGCAAAAGGGATAGGAGGATATACCTCTTTGTGCTCCTCTATTCTGGGGGAAGGGTAGTGATTTTATATTTGGGAAAGAGTAGTGTGAACACACCAGGGGGAAAGCAACACCACCAACTCACTTATTCTCCCTCAAGCAGAACAGTTTTTCCCATGGCCCAGATGGGACCAATGACCCCGGGAGAGACCAATGACCCCAGGAGAGACCAGGAGACCCTCATTAAACAGCCAAGGCGATTTCTTTCTTTCTTTCCTTTCTTTTCTCTTCCTTTCCTTTCCTTTTTGACAGAGTCTCGCTCTGTCGCCCAGGCTGGAGTGCAATGGCACGATCTCAGCTCACTGCAACCTCTGCCTCCCAGGTTCAAGAGATTCTCCTGCCTCAGCCTCCCGAGTAGCTGGGATTACAGGCACTCGCCACCACGCCCGGCTAATTTTTGTATTTTTAGTAGAGATGGGGTTTCGCCATGTTGGCCAGGCTGGTCTCAAACTCTTGACCTCAGGTGATCTGCCTGCCTCAGCCTCCCTAAGTGCTGGGATTACAGGCTTGAGCCCCAAGGCGATTTCTGATCCCCAGAGATGAGGTGTAATTTCACAGCCCCTCCTGGCCCATCGCTGATAAACCCACGGGGCCCGAGAGAACAGAAGGATGGGAAAACGCTGGCTTCATATTGAATCCCCGGAAAACACTAAATCGTGACTCAGAGAGCTAGAAAAGGATGAACACAAGGAGTCGACAAAAGGGCTTCTCAGAGCACAATACAATTGGTTCATTTTCTTTTAAATAAAGTTACAAATTGGAGGGTCACGGGAAGACAATTCATTTAATGTATGAATATCTCAGCTGAGCACTTGGTGAAGCTCCTCCCCTCTGTGTGGATACAGTTGCGTATTCTATGATGGTGCATTTAACTGGGTTCAAAGCTAGTTACACAACTCTGGTTGAATCCAATGAATATTGACTTATGCAGTGGATTTCTAAACTGTAGAGGGGGTGTGTGTGAGAGAGAGAGAGAGATATGTAAAGCATGCAGGAATCTTGTTGTTGTTTTTTTTTTTTTTTAATGTCTCCTGCCCCCCCATCTTGGATGATACAGGAACCTCATTTTAAAAGGCACATTCGCA
Organism: Gorilla gorilla gorilla; assembly: GCF_029281585.2. NCBI lineage: Eukaryota > Metazoa > Chordata > Mammalia > Primates > Hominidae > Gorilla > Gorilla gorilla. The sequence continues at coordinate 17,740,495 of NC_073228.2, read as the reverse complement.
GACCACACTGATGGAACGGGCCGGGCTGCTTACCTGCACTTAACAGGCTCCCCAGGTGATTCTGTTCCCGTGGTCCGAGGACCACGTCCTGAAAAACACTAAATTAGGAGTCGAGGGCACCCTGGAAGGAGGTTTCTTTTCTTTTCTTTCTTTCTTCCTTTTTTTTTTGAGATAGAGTCTTGCTCTGTCTCCCAGGCTGGAGTGAAATGGTGCAATCTTTGCTCCTTGCAACCTCCTCCTCCTGGGTTCTAGCAATTCTCCTGCCTCAGTCTCCCGAGTAGCTGGGATTACAGGCATGCGCCACCACGCCCAGCTAATTTTTGCATTTTTAGTAGAGATGGGGTTTCGCCATGTTGGCCAGGCTGGTCTTGAACTCCTGACCTCAGGTGATCTGCCTGCCTCAGCCTCCCAAAGTGCTGGGATTACAGGCGTGAGCCACTGCCCCCGGCAGGAGGTTTCTATCACAGTCCTCCAGGGGGTTCCGTCCTAGATCCTGTGTTGTTTAAAGAACAACAGAACAAATATAAGTGTGGACGTGTACATTCATCTCCCCCAACCCTAACCCAAATGAGCATTTTGGATGAAAACTCAGGAGGCTGCTTAATCAATCTTCAGATGGTCTCAAGTGGTGCAGGTCAGATGGAGTATGATGGATGGCAAGAGTCAAGATTTGAAGTGATTTGTTCATGCTGGAATGTTGGACTAAAACCAACTAGATGAGATTTCACAGGGATAGATTTAAAGTTCTGCTTTTGGTTAAAACAACACAAAAATCAATACAGCACTATAGGAAGGAGGAGAGACTGGGCTTAACAGCAATTCTTGGGAAGAAATTCAGGGGCTGTTTGTAGACCACAAGATCAGTGGGGGGCAGGGGGAACCAGGGTGGGTGCAAGTTCAGGTCAGTGCCCTGGGAAGTGGAGGACCTAAGGCATGAGCCCTGCTGCGCTCAGAGCTGATGAACAACCTGGACTTGAGTGACTCACTCAGGCCACATTTAAGAGTGACATTAACCAATTAGACTTTCATTTGGAGGACAGTGATGGCATGCGCAAGGGTCTGAAACCTTAGTCCCAAGAAGGACGCCTGCCCACTTGGAGAGCATGAGGTGAGAGGGTTATGAGGAAGCCAGGTTCAGCTGTCTGATGGGGCCCTGTGCAGAACTGGAAACTTCTTCCAGGCTGCCCTAGAAGACAAATGAAGATCCAGGGGGCGAGTGGTTTAAGGAGGCAGGTGTCAGCTCAGTAGAAGAAGGAACATTCTACAAGTTGGGAGTTCACAGTGGAAGAACAGACTGTGACATGGGTGGCCTGAGGATGTTGGGGGAAAGGGTGGAGGATGTCGAGGGAGTCCACAATTCCTGGAGGTGTCAAGAGAGACCCAAGGTTGGCAATGAGTATGTGATCTCAGTAGACCTCAGCGATTCCCAGGCCCACCTGTGTCAGAATCCCCTGGGGGCTGGTAAAAGTGCAGGTAACCTGGGCCCTCCCCAGATCTACTGCATCAGCATCCCTTGGGCTGGCTACAGTCTCCCAACTTTTGGAGTCTTAGGACTAGAGGACAGTATTTTCCTATTGCCCAAATAAAATGTCCTGTAGAACCAGCCTGCCAGGGACCCTGAACCTTCACCTCCCCACCCCCAGCCCCACCTGCCAGAACGTGAGATGTCATCCACCTACTCACCGCAGCCCCCAGGAAAGAGTTCCTCAGCTCAAGTCAAAAAACCTGCTCTCCATAGATGTTCACAGCAGCTGTATTCAGAATTGCCAGAACTTGGAAGCAACGAAGATGTCTTTAACAGGTGAATGGATAAGCTGTGGTCCATCCAGACAATGAAATATTATTCAGCACTGAAAAAAATGAGTTTTCAAGCCGGAATAAGTCATGGAAGAATCTTAAATCCATATTACTAAGCGAAAGAAGCCAGTCCGAAAATGCTCCACACTGTATCGTTTCAAGTGTATGACATTCTGAAAAAGCAAAACTAAGGAGAAAGTGAAAAGGTCAAGGGTTAAGGCCAGGTGCAGTGGCTCACGCCTGTAATCCCAGCACTTTGGGAGGCCAAGGCAGGTGGATCACCTGAGGTCAGGAGTTCAAGACCAACCTGGCCAACATGGTGAAACCTCCTCTCTACTAATAATACAAAAATTAGCCGGGCGTGGTGGCGGACACCTGTAATCTCAGCTACTCAGGAGGCTGAGGCAGGAGAATCACTTAAACCCAGGAGTCGGGGGTTACAGTGAGCTGAGATAGCGCCATTGCACTCCAGCCTGGGCAACAGAGCGAAACTCCGTCTCAAAAAAAATAAAAATAAAAGGGGTTAGAGGGGAGGGGGTACTTAATGGGCAGAGCACAGAGGAATTTTAGGGCAGTGAAACTACCCTGTATGATATGGTAATGGTGGACACGTCATTTTTTCATTTTTTCTTTTTTTAAAATTTTTTGCAGAGATAGGGTCTCACTATGTTGCGCAGGCTGGTCTCCAACTCCTGGGCTCAAGCGACCTATCCGCCTCGGCCTCCCAAAGTGTTGGGATCACAGGCATGAGCCACCGCACCCAGCCAACACTTGTCATTATCCATATGTCCAAACCTATAGAATGTGCAACGCTGAGAATGAACCCTAGTGGAAGCTGTGGGCTCTGGGTGATGATGATGTGTGCGTCTGGGCTCATCAGTTGTAATGGATGTACCACTCTGGTGCAGGATTTTAGGGTGGAGTAAGAGGCTGTGCGTGTGTGGGGCAGCAGATATATGGGAACTCTCTACTCTCCACTTAATTTTGCTGTGAACCTAAAACTGCTCTAAAAACAAGCTTTTTTTTTTTTTTTTTTTTTTGGAGACAGAGTCTAGCTCTGTCACCCAGGAGGGAGTGCAGTGGCACGATCTTGGCTCACTGCAACCTCCACCTCCTGGGTTCAAGCAATTCTATGCCTCAGCCTCCTGAGTAGCTGGGATTACAGGCATGAGCCACCGCACCCGGCCCTAAGCTTATTTTTTAATATAAACAAACATTCTCCTCTGTGTATCACCTCTAACCTCTGTTTGGGATCTTGCTTATAGTGCTGCGGTGGGCGTTGGTTTCTATGGAAACAGCGAGACCAACGATGGGGCGTACCAGCTGATGTACTCCTTGGACGATGCCAACCACACCTTCTCTGGGATCGATGCTCTGGTAAGGCTCCCGGGCAGCTGGCCGGGTACAGGCACAGCCCACAAGGTCAGCGTGGTCAGAGCAAGGGCCCCCGTCAGATCCCAGCTGGCTCAGCTGCACACGGAGGGGCTGTGTGACGCCCCAGGGCTGGACCCCCGCCTGTGCTGCAGTTGCCTCTGCTGGGGCAAATGGGCAATTGTGCGTTCCAAGCCTGCAGGGGTGGCAGGGATGGGGGTGAGGACTGAAGGAGGCAGCTGTGGGATCAAACCCCATTTTCCAACAAGCCGAACATTTTCTGATTTGTCAAAGGAGACCTTGAACATGGAAAATCAGCCCCACCGCATTTTTTGTGTTCATTTTAAGTGCTGCATATGGAGTATTGCAAGGTCCAGGAGATGCCAAGACGAAAAAAACTCTCTTCAGAGACAACTGAAGGCTGGGCGTGGTGGCTCACTCCTGTCATCCCAGCACTTTGAGGGAGGCCAAGGCATGTGGAGCTCAGGAGTTTGAGACTAGCCTGGGCAACATGGCAAAACCCTGTCTGTACCAAAAATACAAAAATTAGCCAGTTGTGGTGTGGTTCCAGCTACTTGGGAGGCTGAGGCAGGGAGATCACTTGAGCCTGGGAAGCGGAGGTCGCAGTGAGCCAAGATCACGCCACCACACTCCAGCCTGGGCAACAGAATGAGACTCCATCTCAAAAATTAAAGAAAAAAAAAAATTGAAGAGCCCCGTGACGTAAGGTAGTGGAGACCTGCCCCAGCTCCTCGGGGCTCTGGCTTCCAGGCGGTGACTCCAGGTCGGGGCTCACAGTGAAGGATGCTCTGGCCTGGCCAGAGGAGGTGTCAGACTCTTAGGGGAAGGGGAAGGCTACTCTGCCAAGCCAGGGCTGGATTTTGTGGCAGACGCTGCCTGATACACACGAGCCTTTTGCTGGGGCTGCCACCCCTCTGCTGGGGACCTGGCCCAGGGAGGAGCACGACAAGGGTGGACATCTGAGGACTTGCTTCCCTGAAAACTGCCTCTGCTTTTTCTACCCCAGCTGCCTGGAATTGGAGTTTTCCCACAGTTTGACCTTGGCCCCCACACACGCCATTCTCACTCTAAGCACCAGACCTTTTCAGCTGCTTATCCGAGCAGCCTCTGCCACAAAATCCAGCCCCAACAGAATTTGGCCATTGCCCCGGCATCCTCCAGAAGAGGATTGGACCCCATTTGCCCCGCTCCTGCTCCCTTAAGCTCTTCTAAGGCTTTAATCCCTCAGTCAACAAGGGGGGTCGGGGGTGTCACCTTAAAGAGACAGCTGTGCTGCTCCTCCGTGCCCAAGTCAATTGTGGGAGGAAGCCCTGACCTCCAGAAAGGGGCTGAGGGTGGCTACAAGACCAGGGGCCCTGGTCCTTTGCAGAGTTCATTCCACCGCCCGTGTCCACTGGGACCCATCCCCATAGCTGAGCGCTGAGTCCCAATGCGGAGATGCTAGTCTGGAACAGCCTTGCACGGTGAGCTGGGGCGGCTGGGTTGGAGGAGCTGAGGGACAGCCAGCTCAGGCCTGGGAGGCAGAGGCGTGGCCTGCCTGGGGAGAACTCTCCCTCTGGGCACCCACCCTTGCCCCAGGCCCTGGTGGGGAAGGGCCCCATGGTCACTGCCCTCTAGGCTCTCTCTGCCCCTCCCTGCCATCCTGCTGCCTGCCTCCTCTTCACCCACCAGCACCAGGATCGCTGGAGGAGGAACCTAGCCCCGAGAGGAAAATCCCCTGCCCTGCCCAGGAAGGCACCAGGGCCATGACCTTCATGGGTTTAGAGAAGCTCCCAGAACTCCCTTATGGGAAAACGTCAAGTCCTAGAAGTCCCTATCCCACAGGACGAGAGCTGCCAGGGAGGGGAGCTGGAACGGGCCCCCAGGCTGGGGCCTCCCACCACATGGCCTAATGGTGCTCCAGGGCCAGGTTTGGACATTTCACAGCAGGCCCCACTCTCTGAAATCCCTGCTCCAGGGCCAGGTTTGGACATTTCACAGCAGGCCCCACTCTCTGAAATCCCCCGTGTTCCCAAAGGGAAGGGTTCTATATCCCTGGAGATCAGCCCCTCGTCCTCTCCGTTGTTACCGAGAAGTGAGGTCAGGAGTCCCAGGGCTTCACACTGGTCCAGCCAGCCCATAGCTGCCTCCAGCCTGTGGGTGGTCACCTCCCCCTCTGGCGTGAACCCCTAGGGCCCAGGTGTAGCTGCTGCCTTGCCTCCAGGTGGAAAGGTGGCACCTGGGTCCTTGCTAGGACCTGTGAGGCTGGTTTGGGCCTCAGGGTGGACACCCAGCACACCAGTCCTCAGGGCTCCACGGGAGGCAGCAGATCTTAGAAGACTTCCCAGATCCAAGGGGAGAAGTCCGGATATCAGATAAATGACTAGTGAGATAATGTCAGTGAAAGTGCTGGTAGACTGTAAAGTACACTCAACTGTATGACTGTGATTATGAGTGCTATTACTGTAATCACCTTGGGGTCAGCGGGAGGCTGGGATCCAGGATGCTGTGGGTGGCAGAGGCAGATGGGGGACTCGTGGACAGGTCAGGCAGGACCTGGATCTGGGCCTTGCCAGAGGCCAGATCATGCAGCTGAGTGGCCAACAAGAAGCCCTCTAGGGATGCACCCACAGAGTGGGGTGGGCCCTGCTCCAAGTCATCCTTTCCTGGACTGGAAGCCCCACACCTATGCACGTCCAACTAGAGGAACACCTGTGCCTTGGTGGGTAGGGGCGGTGGTTCAGGGATCAGGCAGTCCTGGGAGGGCTGCACGCCCCAGTCTGGGGGGGTAGAGAGGAGTCGTTTTGGGATACCAAAACTTCCTGTACCTGGTAGCCAGCACGGCCCCTCCAGGCTCTCTCATGTGAGCCCGCAGCAGGCTGATGGGCAGCCCTCAGGTGTAGAAACTGAGGCTCAGGGAGGTTGCATTGCTGACCCGAGGTTGAAAATGTGTATGTTTCAGAGCAGAAACCAGAACCCAGGCCTCCTGGTCTTAGCCCCTTACCTCCACTGACCTGGCCCATCCACCCTTCCAGATAAGCTCACTGAGCGCTGGAGAGTCCTCCCTCCCAGAGGTTTTCATACTTGAGCTTGCATCAGAATCACCTGGAAGGGTTGGTAAACACTGATTGCAGGGCCCCACCCTCGGAGGTTCTGCTTCAGCGGGCCTGGGGCAGGGCTGAGAGCTTTTGCTTTTGTGAGTGAGTTCCCAGGGGGTGCATCTTATGCCCCTGGTCCCAGGACCACACTTGAGAACTGCTCTTTCCTCTAGACCATGGTCTCCGCCACCTGTAGCTCGTCCCTAAGTCTGCCCAGCCTGGAAAACTGACCTGTCCCTCCTGTTCTCAGAGCTTTCCATGAGAGAGAGCCTGATTCCATCTCTGGGTCATCCCACCTGTCCCTGGGGGGAGTACTATGTCCTGAACCTTTAAGGAATTGGGGATGGTATAGAGAAGTGGGGATTCGTAAGTAGGTCACTGCTGTCATTCTTATTTTTTTAAATTTTAGGATCTTTTGAGCCTAGGAGTTCTCTTGAACTCTTGAGTGTTCTTACAGCCTGAGCAGCATAGCGAGACCCCATCTCAAAAAAACAATTTTTTAGTTTTGTTTCCTGTGGGAAAATATCAGGAAGAAAGAGAAGGCATGACAAATACAAATACTGCCTTCTTTTTTTTCCCCCCCTAAGGAGGAGTTTAAGAAATAGAGAAGTTAAAAATGTAGAACTGTGAAGGAGAAAACAAGTGGCCTCACAGAAAAAGTTTACAGATAATTTTTTAACAGCCCTTTGCTCTGAAGTTTGTTTGATATATTATAGAAATATAGAAATGTCACCTATTACTGGGTTTGTTCAGAATGGCACTATTCTTTGATGATAGTGCCATTTGTATAAATGTTTCCAAAGTGGTTGTACATTTATCTTATTAAATTGAACAGCCAAGTGTACTAGCATGACATTTAGTTACTGAATGTACTTTTACATGGTTTGGGGTCTTTTCCCCTGTGCTTCGGGCTGTCGAATCTGTACAGGATAGAGTGTCTCCGTACTCTGGTATCTCTTAGTCCTTAACCAGCTCGTAAGAACCAAGCATAAGCCAGAAAACGGAACAAGCCGCTGACACTGAAAAAATAAAACAAAATGAAACAAAGAGAGCCATTCTCTTTTCTGGAACCAGGAACTCCCAGCATAGCGCAGATGTAAAAGGCCACACAGCTGATGTGAAGTCCCCATAACACAGAGAACACCGTTGGCCTCCGAGAGTGGAATTTAATCGGCCTTGCTGATCTCACTGTGGGAAGTTTCTGCCTCTTCTTCTGTGTCGTTTTTATCTCCCAGACCCGTGGGAGCTGAAGGCTGCCGAGTGTGGATTAGCGCACACTGCCCCACTCCCGGCCCGTTGTGCTTCTTGGTTTAGTGTGACAGTTTCAGAACAACAAAGCCCTTTCTCCGCTCGCTGCCAGCAAGGGCGTGCTTGGGGCTGCCAAGCTGCACCCCGGGCCTCTGCAGGCACCCTGGGTCTGGGCTGTGGGAAAGTCCCGCTAACCAGTACAAGCCCTGCCTGTGCTCTTCAAAAGCCAGCAAGGGTCGCCCACTTGGACCATTAGAAATGGATGGACATGGCCGGGCGTGGTGGCTCATGCTTGTAATCCCAGCACTTTAGGAGGCCGAGGTGGGTGGATCACTTGAGGCCAGGAGCTCGAGAGACCAGCCTGGCCAACATGGTGAAACTCTGTCTCCACTAAAAATACAAAAATTAGCCGGGCATGGTGGCGCACACCTGTAGTCCTAGCTACTTGGGAGGGAGGCTGAGGCAGGAGAATCGCTTGAACCCGGGAGGCGGAGGTTGCAGTGAGCCAAGATTGCACCACTGCACTCCAGCCTGGGTGACACAGAGCGAGACTCCATCTCAAAAAAAAAAAACAAAAATGAGAAAGAAAGAAATGGATGGACGGGCTACTCTGGCACACTGCCTAGAGGGTAGCCCTGCTCTGCAAGGAGCAGTACCTTTAAATATAAATAAATAAATAATGTTTTTAACTGGATGGCCAGCCGTCAACTTTCTATTTCTGTCTTGCATTGGCAGATGTTTCCTTCAGGGTCCACTCAACCCCAGGCCCTTAGGGCTCAGCCAAGGGACAGGAGCCTGTCTGCCCACCCAGCAGGACACACATCCAGGGGAGGATGTGAATACAAGGAGAAGGCGCCGGTTTCCTCCTCCTGCCTCATGTCCAGGCTCCTCAGAGACAGGATCGCAGCTGTTTTTGTTTTTGCAAAGTCCCATTGTCCTGCCTTCACTCAGCGTTCAGGACCCGGTGTGCTGCGGCTAGTGCCACAACAAAGCTTTTCTCTTATAGAACAATTAGCTATCCTATTGTGGGGGATACAAGGTCAAGGTAGCAACATAGAGTCTGTTTCTCTAACAGAGACTTTGTAAGCCAAAGTGTTGAAAGTTTTAAGAGAATCTTCAAAGAATAATGGATTATTTTGTTGGTTTCTCCATCTGGGTGTCTCTCTATAGTAAGGTATAGTAATGAATGCATATGCTTATTCCAGCCCTTTACAGCAGGGGCCACGTGGTGGGCATGCAGGATAGCCTCCTTAGCAGAGAGCAACAGAGGCTCCAGAGGGCAGGGATGTGCCCACACGCCCAGCGCCAGAGGCTAGACCTGGCCTCAGCCTCCAACACATAATGGTGTGCTCCTTTGGCGCCAGCATTCTCTCTCTTGGAGCCCAGATCCTGTTTAAGGCCAGGTCAGGAACTGCCCCCTGGTTTGAGGGACATGAGGGCTGGGTGGGTAGTGGCGGCCTCTGTCTTCAGTCCTTCCTCCAGGGGCACAGGCTCGAGATCTTCAGGCCTGGGGCAGCATGGTGTGTTCATTCATGCCTAAGCAGGCCAGGCCAGCTTTTTTTTTTTTTTTCGACACAGAGTCTCACTCTTGTCGCCCAGGCTGGAGTGCAATGGTGCGATCTTGGCTCATTGCAGACTCCGCCTCCCGGGTCCAAGTGATTGTCCTGCCTCAACCTCCCAAGTAGATAGGACTACAGGTACATGCCACCACACCTGGCTAATTTTTATATATTTTTTTGTAGAGACAGGGTCTCACTGTGTTTGCCCAGGCTGGTCTCAAACTCCTGGGTTCAAGCAATCCGCCTGCCTCAGCCTCCCGAAGTGCTGGGATGACAGGCATGAGCGTAATTATCGTACCTGGCCAGGCAACCTTCTGCTGCCTGCAAAGACCTCTTCCGGGATGAGAATCAGAAGCTCTACCTCCATGGCTTTTGCCCCTTGCTCCTCCCTAGGTTTCCGGAACTACCCAGAAGATGAAGGTGGACCTAGAGCAGCACCTGGCCCAGCTCAGTGAGATCTTTGCTGCCCGGGGCGATTACATGCAGACCCTGAAGTTCATACAGCAGATGGCGGGCAGCGTTGTTGTTCAGCTCTCAGGACTGCCCGTGTGGAGGGAGGTCACCATGGAGCTGACCAAGCTATCCAACCAGACTGGCTACGTGGAGTACTACAGGTGAAGGACCGGTGGGAGGCAGAGGGAGGGGCAGCAGCGGCTACGTCAGCTTTGTTTATCCAAACCTGCATGTTGAGCTCCAGGTGGAGAAGGGCCACTGGAAAGTATTTTTTTTTCTTTTTTTTTTAGACAGAGTCTTGCTCTGTTGCCCAGGCTGGAGTGAAGTGGCATGATCTCAGCTCACTACAACCTCTACCTCCTGGGTTCAAGAGATTCTCTTGCCTCAGCCTCCCTCCCAAGTAGCTGGGACTACAGGTGTGTGCCACCACGCCAGACTAATTTTTGTATTTTTAGTAGAGACAGAGTTTCACCATGTTGGCCAGGCTAGTCTCTCGAGCTCCTGGCCTCAAGTGATCCGCTGGCCTGAGCCTCCCAAAGTGCTGGGATTACAGGCGTGAGCCACCATGCCCAGCCCACCAGAAAGTCTTGATAAGCCATTGGCCAAAATCAGGAGAACATGGGAGCTTACAGGGGCCACGTGGTGAGCATGCAGGATAGCCTCCTTAATAGACAGGCAGCAGAGGCTACAGAGGACAGGGATGTGCTCACACTCCCCACGCCAAAGGCCGGACCTGGCCTCAGCCTCCCGCACACGGTGGGGTGCTTCTCTGGGACTAGCATTCTTCGTGGCTGGTGCAGGGTGGAAACGCCACATGCTTCATAGGTTCCTCGCCTGCCAGAGTTCATGGGACAGGATTTCTTGTATCCACAGACACAGCCACAGGGTTACGGGGGGTTGAGGAGATGAGCACCCGGCTAAGGGTGCTAAGAAGTTGCCATCAGGGGAGGCTCTGACCTACAAGTCATTGTGCTCCCAGGGCCTGGGCCTAAGCGTGGAGGAGGCACAAGGGAGGAATGAGGCTGTGTCCCCAGACTCACTTTTTTTTTCTTTCTTTTTAAGACAGTATCTCACTCTGTCACCCAGGCTGGAGTGCAGTGGTGTGATCATGGCTCATTGTAGCCTTGAACTCCTGGGCTCAAGTGATCCTCCCGCCTCAGCCTCCTGAGTAGCTGGGACTACAGGCACACAACCACGCCTGGCTAGTTTAAAAAAATTTTTTTTTGCAGCTGGGACTGGTGGCTTACACCTATAATCCCAGCACTTTGGGAGGCCAAGGCAGGCAGATCGCCTGAGGTCGGGAGTTCGAGACCAGCCTGACCAACATGGAGAAACCCTGTCTCTACTAAAAAATACAAAATTAGCTGGGCGTGGTGGCGCATGCCTGTAATCCCAGCTACTTGGGAGGCTGAGGCAGCAGAATTGCTTGAACCCAGGAGGTGGAGGTTGCAGTGAGCCAAGATCATGCCATCGCACTCCAGCCTCAGCAACAAGAGGGAAACTCCATCTCAAAAAAAAAAAAAAAAATTTTTTTTTACAAATAGGGTCTTGCTTTGTTGCCCAGGCTGGTCTCAAACTCCTGGCCTCAAGCAATCCTCCCACCTCAGCCTCCCAAAGTCCAAGGATTACAGACATGAGCCGCCATGCCCAGACCAGCCTCACTTATGTAGAACCTGAGTGATGGGGGCTGAGGGGCACCACCCTCACTTAGGTGTACAAACTCATGCCTGTGTCATCTGACCTCTGGGGCTTTGTTTACATCTCCCCTGCCTCCCCATTTGCCAAACCCCAGAGGCACTGGACACAATCGGCGGAGCAGGGACCTGCTGCTGCCCCTCTCCAGGTGCAGGGTCCAGCGAAGTTTGCTCCGGGGAAAGCACAGGAAGGAGGCAGCAGCCCCAGCCTTTGGAGGGCTCCCGGCTGAATGATGGCCTGGGCTTGTGCTCCCAGGGCCCGGGCCTAGCATGGAGGAGGCACGTGGGGAGTGGAAGCATGAGTCATGAGGAGCGAGTGTCAGTTCTTTGGATCCCTCCCCGCACCCTCCATTTGTTGGATCCTCTTCAAGCCATTGATGAAAGTCAGAGCCTTTAGCTCAGGGTTGCACAACTTACTTCTGTTTTCTGGATTTGAGTCCCCTTGTGTCATAAAGCCCCACCCCAGGAGGTCACTGCTGGACTGAGTCCAGGGGCCTCTCCCCTTCCCAAAAATAGGAGGTGGCAGGTCCCTGAGCAGAGGGAGCTCATGAAGTCCCCAGCTCTAGGGGTCCTCCCCACACCTTGCCTCCCCAGCCTGTTCAGTCCCTGCATCTCCGCCATGTCCGGGATGCTCTGGATTGAAGGGACCTTGGCCCCACTCCCCAGCAGATGGATGCTCATGGGCAAAAGAGCCTCCCTCCCAAGGGACAGAAGGAAACTGCCAGCTCTAAGGACTGTCTGTGACCTCCTGTGGCCCCAAAACAGGGGTGTCTGATGATTCTCCTGATGCATGGGCCATTCATTGCCTGAGCCTTCGAAATCTTATGTCAGGCAGGGGCAGGACCCATTTTAACCTTACTCTTCTCTAAGCACACCTAGCAGAGGACTGTGTATGTTTAAGGGCCTCATGTGGGCATTTTGATAATGACACTGATGGAATTAAGTCAGAATTTACATATCAAAGGCGGCTTATTGTTAAGGCGATTGTATTAAAATAGTGGAAGGATGGTGTCAACTGCACATCAGCTATTTCAGCATGAGTGATTGACAGGACCCCCTGTGAGTCCATCCCCAACTCCCCACTGCTTATTCAGGTTGAGGCAGAAGAGGTTTGGCTCATGCTGTAATCCCAGCACTTTGGGAGGCTGAGGTGGGTGGATCACCTGAGGCCAGTAATTCGAGACCAGCCTGGGCAACATGGAGAAACCTCATCTCTACTAAAAATACAAAAATTAGCTGGACGTGGTGGCGCACGCCTGTAGTCCCAGCTACTTGGGAGGCTGAGGCAGGAAAATTGCTTGAACCCAGGAAGCGGAGGCTGCAGTGAGCCGAGATTGCGCCACTGCACTCCAGTCAGGGCAATAGAGTGAGACTCTGTCTCAAAAAAAAAAAAAAAAGCAGAGGTCTAGTCCAAGGTTGGCACCTATGGCTCCTGAACATCAATGATATTCTACCCCTTCTCCCGTCTTTGCTTCCATCTGTGGCTTCTCCTCTCACCTGAGCTGCTCTGCCAAAAAAGCCCTCCCCTGAAGGGCCCCTGTCTTTGCTTTTGGGATAGTCCTTGAGCATAACCATGCAGCAAAGCAAATATTTCCTAGCGTTTTTATACAAGGCCTGGCAAAGTATTGGAGGAGATAAAAAGCCAAGGGGCTCCTCTCTTTGAGAGGCTACGGTTGAGGGAAGAGGGAGCCGGGGATGGGAGTGGCTCTGGCAGGCAGAGCCGAGTTCGTGGTTAGGAATACATCCCCCAGTCCTCACCCAGCTCCTCTGGGAAAACACATCCGCCTAGAGGAGATGTTTCCAGGAACCCCTGACAACATGAGGCAGCGAAAATACATTGAATCACAGCCACAGAACGTGGGTTAGAAGCACCCCTAACTGGATTTCCTGCTGCTCTGCAGAGCGGAGTCGAGTGGTGAGAAGAAATCTTTAAGTTTGAAACATGAACTGGGTATTTCCAGAGGTGCCCTGTAGCTGGCTGTGTCCCTTGCAGGAAGCTTGATGTAGACAATGTGGAATTTCTGGGCCAGGCTCTCCCCACCAGGGGCCTTGGCTTTCCAATCTGTAGAATGGGATCCAGCTCACACCTGTGATCCCAGCACTTTGGGAGGCTGAGGCAGGAGGATCTCTTGAGTCCAGGAGTTTGAGACCAGCCTGGACAACATAGACAGACCCGATCTTTATAATACGTGTGTGTGTGTGTGTGTATGTGTGTGTGTGTGTGTGTGTGTGTGTGTAAAAATAAGAATGTGATCCAAACACTAGATGGTTTGCGAGGTTCCTTCCAGCTCTGAGCTGAGTCTAAGGAAACTGGCTTCTTGGTGGCAGCAGGCTCTGCCCACTCCCCCAAGCCCCCGGCTCCATTCCTGGGAACCCCAGAGACCTAGTGGGTGCTGCCCCCTGCTCTGTGCAGAGACAAGGACTTTGATTAGTCCCCTTCTTTTGGCAGTAAGCCTCAATTCGGGGAGTCAGAAAGAACCTCCCTTGGCTGCCAGGCCTCCAGCTTGCTCCCTCCCCTCTCTCCCTCGGAGCCTCTTTGCCACTTTCTGCCAGCTCCAGGGCACTCCCTGCCCATGCTCCAAACTCCTTCTTCCCCTTTATGATGTCAGTGAAGCAGAAAACCATTGCTGGAGAGGAGAGGTCAGCGACTTTACTTGGCTCTTGCAGCAAGAGAAATAATGATCCAAATACTTCCCTCTTTGGGGACGGGGAAGCCCCTGTCTCTGTGCCCCCCTCCTCTGTCCACTCTCCCGCTGGTGCCCAGCACAGGGTAAAGGGCATGGCTGCCAGGGGAGACCACTGAGCCTTGTGAGGACCACCCTGGGGACCTGTGTGGAAGGGAAAGGAACAAGGGCACTTTGTTTGGGGTCTTCTCGGTGTCCGTTGGCTTAAGATACTTTGATTCTTCAGCCTGTTCTCTGGAGAAGCAGGAGGGCAGGGCCTTTGAAGTCCTTGGCTGCCTTGCCCCATCAACCTTTATATTTAGCAAGCACTTAATCCTTACTCTGGCCCTGTGAGATGAGGGGTTCCAGCTCCCTCTACAGATATGGAAACCAAGGTCTCAAGGGGTGAAGTGGCTTACCAAGGTCTCCCAGCTGGGGTATGACTGCCTTTCCCCATCAGTCCAGCCTTGGGGACAAAAAGGCTAGAGGAATGAAGGGCTTGGAGGAGGCTGGAGGTCTGCAGGGCTGTAGGTACCCTGACCTGGACTCCTGGGTTCCACACTGAGCCCTCTGATGGTCAGAAACGAGCCCACTCACCTGGGTATCCCTGGTGCCAAGCTCAGTGCCTGGCACAAATGTTTAAAAACGAACCTGAAGTTTTTTGTTGTTGTTGTTTTTGAGATGGAGTCTCACTCTGTGGCCCAGGCTGGAGTGCAATGGCGCCATCTCAGCTCACTGCAACCTCTGCCTCCTGGTTTCAGGTGATTCTCCTGCATCAGCCTCCTGAGTAGCTGGGACTACAGGTGCCTGCCACCACACCTGGCTAATTTTTGTATATTTTGTAGAGATGAGGTTTCACCACATTGGCCAGGCTGGTCTCGAACTCCTGGCCTCAAGTGATCTGCCCGTCTTGGCCTCCCAAAGTGCTGGGATTACAGGCGTGAGCCACTGCGTCTGGCCTGAACCTAAAAGTCTTAAGTTATGGATCGCATCCAGCAAGGGGGCAAGATGGGAGGCCTTGGGGAGCCAGGCTGAGTGTTTGTCAAAAAGGCAGGCACCTTAGGGGCTGTGTTAGATCTGTGGCTATAAACATCATGCCTTGGCTGGTCTGATGCTGTCTGAGAGTTCTAGAAGCAAAGGGAAGCAAAGGGAATGCCTGCTGGGAGGCCACAGAAAGACACTTCAGAGCTGTGCTGTCCAGGGTGGTAGCCCCAGCCATGTGTGGCTATTGAAATTAATTAAAATTAAGTAAAGTTTAAAATGTATTTCTTCAGTTGCACAAGCCATATTTCAAGTTCTCGGTAGCCACCTGTGGGTAGTGGCAAAGAAGAGAGTGGACAGCAGGGATTTAGAACAGTTCCTCCACTGGGGAAAGTTCTAGTGCACAGTGCTGGTTTTGACACTCAGCCTAGAGGTGAAGGCAGGGGGTGGGAAGTGACAGCTTTGTCCAGGCAGCAGTGGGGGTGCAGCTCCCGAGGCTTCAGCCCACGCATGCTGGGTGCTTGCTGGCTCTGGGCAGCATGTCCATAGTAGAGGGTCCAGTGTGTCCCAGGGCTGCCGTGCAGGCCTCCCACGTGGCCAGCAGGTCAGAAGTTCCACCCTGCTGCTCCTGACCATCCCTGCCCCTCTACCCAGGTGGCTCTCCTACCTCCTGCTCTTTATCCTGGACCTGGTCATCTGCCTCATTGCCTGTCTGGGACTGGCCAAGCGCTCCAAGTGTCTCCTGGCCTCGTGAGTATCCCTACCCGTGGACCTGGGACAAAGAGCTGGGCAGGATGCCATCATCAGAGAGAGACGAGGGCCTGGCCAGCTCCAGAGTGTGGGGAAAATAGCCAGGCTGCCTGAGGCCACCTTCTGCCCCGTCCTCAGCACTCAGCAGAGGAGACAGACAGCAGCCACCAAAAAACGAGCAAGCATTAGGCTTTCCTCCTTCTCTGGGCCTGACTCTGTTGAGCAGCTAAGAAACATGCATCCGCTCATGAAAGCCTCTGGCCGTCTTAGCCAGCACTGCCCCCTTAGCCTGTGCTCTCACGCCTGGGTCTCTTTAGCCTCAAGGACCTGGGCTCCATGGTCCTTTCCTAGTAGTGAGCAGGGCCCACGTCAGGGCAGGGACTGAGGCTGCCTTTGGATCCATTGCAAGGGTCTGGGGGCAGGGTGGGCGGGGTGATGGCTGAGAGGAAGGGGACCCCGCCTGCCAACTTTGTCGCCTGCCTCTCTCCTAGGATGCTGTGCTGTGGGGCACTGAGCCTGCTCCTCAGTTGGGCATCCCTGGCCGCTGATGGCGCTGCGGCAGTGGTGAGTTGGGGGAGGGAGTGGGTGGTGGGTGGTGGTTGATCTGCCAGGACACTCTGGTGTGTCTCCAAGCAGGGCCAGCTTCCGGTCCCAGCTCCTAACCTAGAATCCCAGGATCTCAGAACCAAAGGGACTTGCGTCATCTGAACCGGCCCCTCTCGTTACAGATGGGGAAACAGGCCCAGAGAAAGGAAGGGGACTGCCCAGGGTCAGAGCCAGGATAAGACACTCATGCTTCATACCTAGAGAGAAGCCCCCGGCCGCCCAGGCATGCTTAGGCTTACACGTGCTTAGGCTTAGGCGTGCCTGGGTGACCAGGGCGCTTCTCTCTGGGTGTGAAGAACTGACCAGGTCTCCTGAGAATGGGTAGGGGTCCGAGCCTCAGACCGGGGAATCCCTCCCGCATCAGAAGCTGCTGCTCTGCCAGCTCCCCAGGCCCTGGGACTGTAGAATGTGGTGTCTGACTTGCCTTCCATCCCAATGTCCCAGGACTCCTGCGGTCTGAAGCACACATGCTGTATGTTTCTGGATGTGATGTCTCAAAATGGTTTAAAAAAAAAAAGGCGGGGGCTTCCTATGCGGGTCCACATGATCTTTAAAGAACCTAACACTGGCGCTAAGCTGTGTGCATGAGGCTGTTCATTCACTCAGCTGACATTGTTTGCTGGGTGGCACTCGATGGTACAAGATGCCTGGGGTTGCGGAAGCCAAGAGGACGTGATGTTTGCTGTTGACAAAGTTCCAGCCTTTGGAAGCAAGACTCATAGGCAGATCACTGCAACCCCAGGCTTTGATACAGTGGAGGTGCAGTGTGTGTGTGTGTGTGTGTGTGTGTGTGTGTGTGTGTGTGTGTGTGTGTGTGTGCATGCACATGCATGTGATAGAAGAGAACACAGTTTACCAGGGGAATTCAAGGAACCCCTCACTGATTCAAAGTCCACAGACTAACCCTGGGACATGCATCTGTTCTGCCGTAGTGACCTAGGGCTTGATAGGATAAGATGGAGGTGGCTTGTACGAGAAGCTCCCTAACCACACTCACACCTCGTCCAGTGACTTGGGGGCTGGCCACTAGCTCTGGGCGTGGACATAATGCCCTCAAGGACCCTGGCACTGCCTGACTTAGCATCTTTGGCAGAGGCTTGTGCAGAAGGGAGAAGAGGGGGCATTTTCTGTCTTTGCCCCCTGCCACCCCAGTGCAGTGACCACGGACCAAGGAATGGTCAAGAAAAGGCCCAAGTCATGTTTGAAAGCATGCAGGAGCTGGGACGGCTGTAAACAGTGCCACTGCTGGCCAGGGTGATGCAGGCAGCTGCCTGGCCTGCAGCCTCTCCTCTGGGGCCAGGGGCACACACAGGGAAGCCGCAGGGAGCGCAAGGCGAACTCCTCCAGGGCCCCATCCCGCTTTCTGGGCAGCCTCTGCCTTCTGGAGGCAGCGGTGGCTTCCAGCTTGCCGCTGTGAGCTGCCCTGTGGTGGCCGCCCCTCCCAGTGGGGGCTCCTCCCTCTCACCAGGCTTCAGTGTTCACGAAAACCAGAGGCCATTTAATCTCCCAGCTGGGCGCCCTGGAATGCGGGGAGCTGGGGAGAAAGGCCATTTCCCTAATTCCTCTAGTCAGGCCCTTGTGTGTGAGAGGGGGAGCAGGCGGTGGAGCTGAATGGGCTTTTGACAGGCTGGAGATGCTGCTGCATTTTAATAGGAAGCCGGGTGAGGAGGAGCCAGGAGGGCAGGGAGGGCGGCCGGCTGTCCTGGGGTTGTTGTGGAGAGCTTTTGTGTGGCCTCCCAATGCCACCCTGCTCTCTGAGGCCTGTTTTGACAGCCGTGGGGCCAGAGGATTGACAAGGCCTCCCCTCCCCACCCCCGACCCCTACCCCTCCCTGTCCCTAGAAAGGACTCCATGAGGACAGAGCACTGCCCTGGAGATCTGCTCCGGGTGAGGCAGGGAGAGGAGGGAGCAGCCCAAGCTTCCAGGCCCTGGGGCCACCCCTCGTGGTCAGCCCTGCGAGTCAGGAGGTGTCTGGGGTGAGGGGCTAGAGCAGGCAGAGAGGCTGGGAAGCCCTGGAAGAAGGAAGGGGAAGGAAATGGGTTCAGCTGTGAGGGAGGGAGGCAAGGGCTGTCACAAGTGCTTTGGCCACTGAGCCCGGGGACAGAGAACTTCAGGGGATTCCTCCAGCTAAGGGGCAGCCAGGCCTGCCCCTGAGTCAGAGGGTGGGAGTGTGGCCTCTGCAGCCACCCTGTCTGGGCCCACATCCTCCCTTTACCCCTTCCCAGCAGTGGAAACCCAGGAAAGTTCCTGAGGTTTTCTGTGCCTCAGTTTCCTCCTAGGTGAACACAGAGAATAACAGGACTTACCTCAAAGGGCTGTTGCTAGGGAAAGATGATTGGGTTCATCCTGGGAGGCACACAGAAAATGTCCAATAAACAGTGGCCACCACTGGCTTCCTGTGCATTCATCATCATCATGCTAGGGTCACGGGGGTCCCTTCAGACCCACATCTCCATTCTCAGGAGCTGCCTGCAGGCTCAGCCATCACCTGGGCTGGTTACTGGGCAGCCTCTCCCACCTGCCCCAACTATGCTCAGTGACCTCCTTCCTGTCCCCTCTCCTGCCATCCCTATCACCATGGCATGAGTAATGCACACGTGTATTAGTCCATTTTCACACTGCTGATAAAGACATACCCAAGACTGGGCAATTTACAAAAGAAAGAGGTTTAATTGGACTCACATTTCCACATGGCTGAGGAAGCCCCACAATCATGGTGGAAGGCAAGGAGGAGCAAGTCACATCTTACATGGATGGCAGCAGGCAAAGAGAGAGGACGTATGCAGGGAAACTCCTGTTTTTAAAACCATCAGATCTGCCAGGTGTGGTGGCTCACACCTGTAATCCCAGAACTTTGGGAGGCTGAGGCAGGGGGATCAGCTGAGGTCAGGAGTTCAAAACCAGCCTGACCAACATGCCAGAACCCCATCTCTAGTAAAAATACAAAATTAGCCAGGCATAATGGTGCATTCCTATAATCTCAGCTACTCGGGAGACTGAGGCAGGAGGATTGCTTGAACCCGGGAGGCGGACGTTGCAGTGAGCCAAGATCACGCCACTGCACTCCAGCCTGGGCGACAGAGTGAGACTCTGTCTCAAAAAAAAAAAAAAAAAAAATCAGGTCTTGTGAGACTTATTCATTATTACAAGAACAGAGTGAGAAAGACTTGCCCCCGTGACTCAGTTACCTCCCACCAGGTCCCTCCCATAACATGTGGGAATTCAAGATGAGATTTGGGTGGACCATTTCAACATGCACACACACAAGTGCATCACACACATACATGCACATGCACATCACACACATACATGCACACGCACACAGGTGCTTGTCTTCATTAATAGGAGAGTTGACTCCTCACTGAGTCCCACACCCCAAACCATCCTATGCACCTATCCCAGGAGATGGAGGCTCTAGGGTGGCCAAGGGGTGTGAAGAGCAGGCCTGGCCTGGGAGGGGAAGGAGGAGAGAGGCAGGAAGACCACGTCACTGTGGAGCCTTGGACTGGAGCCTCCTGTCCCTCTCCTTTCTTGGTTCCCAAACTTCTTGGGGGTGACCCAAACTGAGATGGTGGCCTCGCTCTTTATTTCCCCAAGGCTTCCCCATCCTCCACTTGGGCCTGGCTGCACTCTCTGCCTCTCCAGCCAGGGGGTGGGGGCACACCACCAGGCCTGCTGGCGCTGCAGCTCTGATAGGTAATAATATGAATGCTGGTGGTTTGTGTATAAAGCATTTCTCCCAGGGTCTTAAGTGCGTGCGTGTGTGTGTGTGTGTGTGCGTGTGCGCGCATGTGGGGCTCTCAGGAAGCTCTGTATCTGGAGGGGTGTGTTATTCCGCACCCTCGCTATACACACATTTTCTAGACCGTAAGTGCTGTGATGCACTAACCTCTAGGTGCTAGAACCCTGCACGGCACTGAGTAAGTACTCCATAAATGTCTAGCAACTTAGCAAGTTAGTGAGTGATGCTCTATTGTGGACCCCTGAGGCAGTGGCTCCTGAAGGAGGATGGGGCCACCAGCAGAGCAGGGCACTCAGAGGGGTCCCCTGCCCAGGGAGCATGTGCCAGAGGAGGGGGACGTCCCTAAGGAACAGGCCAGAGGACCTGAGCTCTCCCTGCCTGCTCTGGAAGGCAGAAGCCCCCCAATTTATCCAGTCCCTAGAGCACCCCAGGCCAGATCTGGGGTACGCCTGGCTTGGAGGCCATGTCCTTGCTGCCGCCTCTCCTGGGGCCTGTGTCTGCTCCCACCCTGCCACATGGGCCTTAGCAATCACTTAGCCAGGCCGTGCTGTGGGGCCAGGTCCTCCAGCTCATAAGTGGCAGCCGCCTCTCAGCTCCATGCCCTTCCCACCCCGTGTGTTGGCAGGTGAGCACCTGCACCCAAGGCTCACAGATGCTTCAGCACCAACCTCATTCTTTAGAAAGAGTTTGGGGGAGGCTTCATAGATTGACCACCCGTCCCTGTAGGACTTGATCACAGCAAGACAAAATGTAAAACAGCAGATGAGGCCATGGTGTAACGAACTCCCACACACACAGCCTGCAGCTGCCCTGGGGCCCAGGATGCTGGCCCCCAAGGGTCTGTCCCAGAAGAGGCATTCGGGAATAAGAGTAACAGCATGCGCTCTGCCCCAGTCACTTTTCTGAGCACTTTACGTGCATTGGGTGAATAGCATTATCATCTCCATGTCACAGATGAGGCAACCGGGGCACAGGAAGAATAAGTAACTTGTCCAAGGCAACAGAGCTAGGAAGGGGCAGAGCCAGGTTTGAACCCAGGAGGCTGGCTCCAGACTGTCCTTTGCCACCTGGGAGGGAGCTCAAGGGGCTGGGGTGATGGGCTCCCGGCTCCTCCCAGGGCCCCGCTGTCCTGATATCTGATTTTCCTCCACCCCGTCCCTCTCTCCCTCACTCAGGCCACCAGTGACTTCTGTGTGGCTCCTGACACCTTCATCCTGAACGTCACAGAGGGCCAGATCAGCACAGGTAACTACACACTCTCAGGCTGCTGCTGTGGATGCATGGGTGGCCGGACTCTGTGTCCCTATTTACCTCTTTCAGCCCTGTAGCCATCCAACCCCTCCTCAACCCTGAACTTCAAGTCCAGCTCATGCTCTAGGCCATTTCCTAGAAACTGCCTCCCTTGGGAGCTCAGGGACGGGGAGGGAGGTCTGGCTTGGCCACCAAGGATGATAGAGATCTCATCTGGTCATTTGTGAGCTGCCTAACGCCATGCCGTTGCCCTGCAGAGGTGACTCGCTACTACCTGTATTGCAGCCAGAGTGGAAGCAGCCCCTTCCAGCAGGTACGGCCCCCCGAGGCCTGCCCTCACCCTGCCCACAGCCGCTCCCCCTTGACCCTAAGCCTCACCACTGACCAGGATGGCGGAGGTGGCGGGGCCTTCCTTGCCTCACTGTGGTCCTCTCCTTAGCTGCTTCTGTGAGGGGGGCGTGCTTTTGGTCATGGGTTCTAGAGTGATGGTTAAAATGTATGCAGCTCAGTGGGGGAGCTGGTTCCCATGCAGATGCTGTCCAGGAGCTCTGGGGTGGGGCCGAGATTCTGTACTTCTCACAAGCTCCCAGGTGAGGCCAGGGCTGCTGGTCCAAAGACCACATCTGAGCTGCAAGCAGGGAGAAGACTGTGCAGCTCTCAAGAAGCCAGAGGAGTAGGGGGAGACTTCCTGCAAGTGGAACGGCCTGTGCAGCTGCAGCCAGGTGGGAGGGTGGGAGGGGCAGGAGCATAGGCCCCTCGGCCGCTGTGGGGCTCCTGGGAGATGGAGCCTCACAGTGGGGCTGTGTCTTTCCTGGCTCAGACCCTGACCACCTTCCAGCGTGCACTCACCACCATGCAGATCCAGGTCGCAGGGCTGCTGCAGTTTGCCGTGCCCCTCTTCTCCACTGCAGAGGTAAGGCAGCTGTGCAGGAAGAGGGGAGCCCCAGATGAACCCTGACAGCCCTTTCCCCTGCCCCGGCCCCAGAGCCAGGCTGTTCACAGCTTGCTGCTGGCTCTCTGTGCTCTCGACCCCATGACTCGGCTCCCTCCCTTGGCTCTAGAGGCCCCTGAGCACAGCTGCTGTGGTGGTTTTCTCCGCCAGCTCTCCTCCACAGCCCCTCGGCCTATCTCTTCCCGCTTCAGGAAGACCTGCTTGCAATCCAGCTCCTGCTGAACTCCTCAGAGTCCAGCCTTCACCAGCTGACCGCCATGGTGGACTGCCGAGGGCTGCACAAGGTGCATGGGGACCCTGGGGGCACGTGGAGAGTGTGAGAGCACCCAGCAGGCCACACCTTCCAGAGAAAAGCGAGTAGAGGCTGAGGGGGGCGATGGCCTGGGCCCCCTTCCGGTCCAGGAATGGAACTGAAGCCAGATAATGGGAAGGGAGGGGGTGCCTGGCCTCTCTCCAGGGTCTGAGACAGGGAGACTCAGTACAAGGGACCAGGGGTTCAGGATGGGAGGGTTGGATGCGGTTGGCTCTGGGTCACTGGGGGACCCTGAACAGTACAAGGGAGGCTGTTCCCCATTGTCCAGACTTCTGGCCATTTCGTCAACACATCTGTCTCCCTGGGTTGCAAGTGGATGTCCCAATCCCATTGCCAGAGTCTTCTTTCCAGGAACTTGGAATATCAGACAGACACAATGATGCAGGGAACACATGGGGAGCACGTGAGAACCCCCCACCCAAAAGCAGTGAGCCAGTGTATGGCGACAGCTTTCACGTCCCAGATGGATTTAGTGCAGACAGTCTTTGTCATCATCACAGCTGTCAGCTCCGTGCTTGGCCCTGTTCTGTGCATTTTATATCCAGTATGTCATTCAGTTCTCACAGTTATGCTGTGAACCACGTTATTTCCTAGGAAATGGACTTGCTTGTGCGTGTGTATGGATAGATCCATAGATACAGCTGTGTGTGTGTGCACGTGCGTGTGTCTGTGTGTGTGTGCGTGTGTGTGCACTTGTGTATATGTGCGTGTGTGGTGTGTGTCTGCGGTTGTGTGGGTGCACATATGTGATGTGTGTATGTATGTGTGTGGTATGTGCATGCTTCTGCGCATGTGTGCTGTGCACGCGTGTGTGTGGTGCATGTGTGTGTATGTGCCTGTATGCGTGTGTGTGGGGTGTGTGTATGGTGTGTGCATGTGTGTGGTGTGTGCATGTCTGTGATGCATGTGGTGTGTGTGCATGTGTGTTGTGTGCACGTGTGTGCACATGTATGTGGTGTGTGTGGTGCATGTGTGTGTGCATGTGGGGGGTGCGTGTGTGTGGGGGGGCGTGTGTGTGTGTGTATTTGTAAAGTGGCTTACTGAAGAGTTCCGAGTTGGCACATCAGGGGCTTGGGTTTAGATCCTGGTAGTCTGACCTCAGAGCTAAGAACATGGCAGTCACCCCTGTCTCCTCTCTTCTTCCACTTCTACATCTAATCCCCAGCAAGTCTTGGCAGCTCTCCTCTCAGCTGTACCCTGAATCCATCCATTTCTCTTTCTCTCCATGGCTTCCACCACGATCCGGTCCTGCCCTTCCAGCAGACAGTGGCCTCTTCCCACTTTCTCTTGCCCCCTCACCACCCGTGAGCTTTCACACATGCAACCAGAGCGGTCCTTTTGCAAACTAGGTTGGATCACATCCTTCCACTCCCACACCCTCCGATGTCTTTCTGACCCCTTTTAAAAGTCCGTACTCCTCTCCCGCATTGCAAGGCCCAGCACGACCCAGCCCCTGCTGGCCTATGTTCTCTCTCTTTCCTGAACAGGCCAAGCCTGTCCCCTTTGCCCCCTCTTCTCAAGGTGTGCTGCTTCTTGCCATCCTGGCCTCAGCTTCAGTGCCCCCGTCTCTGGTTCCCCACCCTGCAACCTCCTCCGCCCTGTTCAGAGCCAGCTTCTTAGTGCCCAGCGCACAGTAAGTGCTCAGAAAATGTTTCCAGCGTGAACCCAAGAAGCCCCATTGTGTTAGGCTCCAGAGTGTGGACCTTGAATGGTGCTGCAAGGCGCTCGGGATGGGGAGCAGCCAGGAGACCCCAGGTCCAGGCTCGGGGGAGAGGGACTTCCAGAGGAGAGCTCGGCCCGCAGGCTTTGCCCCCGCTCCTTCACTAGCTGCATGTCCCTCCTCTTCCTCCAGGATTATCTGGACGCTCTTGCTGGCATCTGCTACGACGGCCTCCAGGGCATGCTGTACCTTGGCCTCTTCTCCTTCCTGGCCGCCCTCGCCTTCTCCACCATGATCTGTGCGGGGCCAAGGGCCTGGAAGCACTTCACCACCAGGTGGGCTGCCTAGTAAGGAGGGGAGCCTCCCACAGCCTGGAGTTCTGGGAGAGCAGCAGACAGGGGCCTCTGCTCTACGATTTAGCTGATAACCCAGGACTGAGGAGGGCAGCAGAGGGCCCGGGCATTCAGCCCAACAGGCTGGCTGACTTCTACAGAAGCTTCCCCAAGAGTCCACACAGACCCTCCAAAGGAGTTCGGTGGGGCCCAGAGCAGGAGCTGGGGCCCAGGGTGGTGACAGCCCTCAGGCCACAGTCTGGCCTCCCTTCTCCTCTCTTCTCACCAGGACTTTGCGATCTGGAATGAGGAGAGTTCCTGGTGCTGGGAGGGGTGCCCCAGGAATACCAAGAAGGATACATGGGGTCACTGTTTTCAGGGAGCCTGCAGTCCCCTTGAGGAGATGGGCAGGGACAGATGGTGTACAGGCACCTCGTGAGCGGATTAGGCAAGAGGACGCAGGGTAGGGGGAACCCACGTGCGCACGGTCAGCGTGGTGGGGAGCCAGGAAGAGCTGGTCGTAAAGCTGGGAATGGGCCAGAATGATCTGCAGGAGGCAGGCTGGGGACCACGTTTTAGAGGAGTCTCAAGGAGACACGCGTGGCCAGAGTCCTGGGAGGAAAGGCAGGGAAGCAGGACAGGACCTGGCTGCCTCGGAGCCTCCTTCAGCCTTCACAGCCAGCCATCTTCTACCCGTTGTTCTAGAAACAGAGACTACGACGACATTGATGATGATGACCCCTTTAACCCCCAAGCCTGGCGCATGGCGGCCCACAATCCCCCGAGGGGACAGCTTCACAGCTTCTGCAGCTACAGCAGTGGCCTGGGCAGTCAGACCAGCCTGCAGCCCCCGGCCCAGACCATCTCCAACGCCCCTGTCTCCGAGTACATGTACGGCCTGCACACACACCCACGCTGGGTAGCACTGCCCGGACAGCATGTTGGGTGGGGTCCACAGTGCCGGGTGGGGGGAGGAAGGCATCCAAGGCCACCCATGGTCCCCACTACAGCCACAGGGTGCCTGGAGGGAAGGCCCCCGGGGAGCATCTAGTCACCCCTCCACACCCACATGTGCTGGGGGAAGAAGCCACTGATGTCAGCAGCCTCTGCCACAAGCCGGTGGGACAGGTCCCAGGCCCGAAAAGCCGCATTTCTCCAGGCCACGCTGCTCCCAGCCTCCGTTGCCCATCAGCCACTTGTCCCCAGGCTTCCCAAGGTGCTCTTCTCCATATCTGCCCACTGCATCCCCTCCACTCTATCTTTGGTTTGGTTCCATCCCCCACCTCCCATGTGCTCACCCATGGGACCCTCCTGTAGAAATCTACACACACCCCACTCCCACACCATCCCCTCCTGAGCTCTCCTCTCATCCCCACAGGAACCAAGCCATGCTTTTTGGTAGGAACCCACGCTACGAGAACGTGCCACTCATCGGGAGAGCCTCCCCTCCGCCTACGGTAATTGGGACTCTGGCCCTTCCTTGCTGGGGTAATACATAAAGACAAAACCTGCCAACCCAGTGAATCCTGTCCACAAAGGCAGAAAAGAATGAAACTGTTCTGTTATTGAATATGCACTAAACCAGACCGTCGTGGGTATCCCAGGCAGTCCGCTAAGGAGATTGCAAAGACGCAAGAAATCTCACTCCTTCCCCTAGCCAGGCAGGAACAAGACACAGCCCACTGCATACCTGTCATCCAGCAAGAGGACTTGACGGCACTGTTTGTCACAGTAGTCCACCTTAATCCACTTGCTAATTGGGGTGGCCATCCTGGTTAAGTAATTGCCTTTATTTATTTTTTTTTTTTTTATTTTTTATTTTTTTTTGAGACAGAATCTCACTCTATTGCCCAGGCTGGGGTGCAGTGGCGCAATATCGGCTTACTGCAACCCAGGTTTCAAGCAATTATCCTGCCTCAGCCTCCCAAGTAGGTGGGATTACAGGTGCGTGCCACAACGCCAGGCTAATTTTTGTATTTTTAGTAGAGATGGGGGTTCTCCATGATGGCCAGGCTGGTCTCAAACTTCTGACCTCAGGTGATCCACCCGCCTCGGCCTCCCAAAGTGCTGGGATTACAGGCATGAGCCACTGCGCCCGGCCAGCTAATTGCCTTTATCCAGAGGAAAAATAAAACTCCTATTTCCGTGACAATCAGATAGCTACAACTTGGAGCCAGGCCCCTAAGTGAACTGTCACTGAGAAGGAGATGAGGTGCTGTCTTCCTGATGTTTGTACTTCCAAGAGATGGCTCCCAGACCTGAAGAAACCATACCTGGATTGTAACACTGGCAAGGGCCATATTCAGCCTTTAAGAAGGTTTGCAGACATCTCAAAAGACAGAAATTATTTACAATGATAAGTTTTCTAAAGGAAATACCGCAAGAAGAGAGGGGGTCTCTTTCCCTTTTTGCGCCAGAGAAAATTAAGGAATTTTTTTTCTTTTTAGATTTCTGTTTACCTTAATCCTTGGTCTCTCTTGGGCTGGAGGGTGGGTTGGCTGTGGTGGCGGGTCTGGGAGGGCTGAACCCGAACACAGCCTTCCTCAATCCATCTCAGCTCCCCATGTCCCTAGGACTGTGCCCAAGTGGGGCCTGTGCCTCTTGTCCACCCCACCACCTCCAGCCAGAATACCTGAGATACAGCCTCAGGGGAGTAGCTCAGGGTGGGCAGGTTGAGAAGAAAAGACTATGCTGTCTCATCCCAGAGAAGTATCCAAAGGACACAGAAATACTGGCTGAGACAAAGAAAGCTGTAAACAGACAGTGAAGTGACCGCCAAGGTTCAGGGACACGGACTCCAGTGCCAAAGGCCTGGGTTCAAATCCCAGCTCAAGGCTTATGGCCTCTGTGACTTTGGACAAGCACTTTGCTGCTCTGTGCCTCAGTTTCCCCATCTATAGAATGGGTATGGGAATACTAGCACATTCCTCCTCGGCGGTGTGTGCACTGGGCAAATTGATTGTTATCAGAGCGTACGTGTGAAGCATCCAATGAGTGCCGTAGGACAGTGAGCTGTTATTTGTGATTTTCTTCCACCCCACCTTCTCCACAGAGCTGTGGCATTTATCAATTTTATTTTATTTTTTATTTTTTATTTTTTTTTGAGACGGAGTCTCACTCTTCTGCCCAGGCTGGAGTGCAGTGATGTCATCTCAGCTCACTACAACCTCCACCTACCAGGTTCAAGTGATTCTCCTGCCTCAGCCTCCCTACTAGCTGGGATTACAGGCATGCACCACCACACCTGGCTAATTTTTGTATTTTTAGCAGAGACAGGGCTGGCTGGTCTTGAACTCCTGACCTCAGGTGATCCACCCGTCTTGGCCTCCCAAAGTGCTGGGATTACAGGCATGAGCCACCGCGCCCGGCCAGAGCTGTGGCATTTATACAAAAGGACAAGGGGAATCAAAGGCCAGAAGTCTGCCATGGGGTGGGCAGAAGGGTCCTGGAGCCAGGCATCTCCCTTCATTGGGCCGGGCGAGGCATCTCAGTGCCCCGACCCAGATAGTTTGGAAGGGGACATCCAACAGGAAAGCAGAATCACTGGGGCCCGAATACCTGGGACCAGCGTGATAGACCTGGGCCCTGAGGAGTGCATGCACAGGCACCCAGGGAGTCAGCTTCCCGGTCATGGTGCTTGGTGAAAATCATAGTGTCAGACCCAAGAAAAGAGCAAGTGGAACCCAGTCCCTGTCTTCAGGAAGTTCCAGTCTATAGAAGGGGCACTCAAGAAGGCTGCCTGTAGAAAGTGCTACAAGGTACTTTGGGACCAGAAAGAAGGAGCCATCTTTGCTGCTGCTCTAGGGGATTCCAGAAGGTTCTATTTAATAGGTGGCATTTGAGCTACAGTGTAGAGCAGGGGCTCACCCAGGGGCAGTTCTCCCCCCTGGGGACATTTGGCAATGTCTGGAGGCATTTGCATTACCACACTTGGAGGCTGGGGATGGGGGCTGGATGCTATTGACATCTAGGGAGTGGAGCACCCACCACAAAGCACGGTGCAGCCCCAAACGTCCATAGGTTATGGGGCCTGTCCTCTGCGTGTGGGATGTTTAGCAGCATCCCTGGCCTCTACCTGCTAGCAAGCCTGCTGGAACCAATCCCCCTGTCATTCACTCCTGTGCCACCACCTTGGTGCTTTTGCCTGGAGCACCTCACCTGCTGTCCCATCCCACAGCTTTACAAACACAAGCCCCAGCCTCATGTCGTTCTTTCTTCCTGGGGTCCTCGGGAGTGGGCTGGTTGAACCTGTATTCAAAGTCAGCACCATTTATTATTTATGTTTATTTTTTTGAGACAGAGTATCACTCTGTGACCTAGGCTGGAGTACAGTGGTGCAATCTCAGCTCACTGCATCCTCCACCTCCTGAGTTCAAGCAATTCTCATGCCTCAGCCTCCCAAGTACTTGGGACTATAGGCATGTGCCATCACGCCCGGCTAATCTTTGCATTTTTAGTAGAGACGGGGTTTCGCCATGCTGGCCAGGCTAGTCTCTAACTCCTGGCCTCAAGTGATCCACCTGCCTTGGCCTCCCAAAGTGCTGGGGTTACAGGCATGAGCCACCATGCCCAGCCTAAAAGTCAGCACCTTTTAAATGCCAGCCTAGCTTCTCTCACTAATCAGAAGCCTCCCGGGTTCCTTTTTCCAACCACCAGCTGCTGTGGCCCCAGGAATGCAGATTGACTTTAATATTAATCTAAGCACAACGTAATTAGGGGAAATCTGCTGTGAAAAAAGAATTACTCTATGCACTGTGATGCCAAATAAAAATGATTTTCGGATTACCTTCTGTTTGAAAGATCCAGGCCACTCATCCTGCCGTTAGCAGAGATAATCAGCAACTGACCTTATTTGCAAGGCTCAAGGACAGAAAACCCTTCCTCCCTAGATTGAAGACCTGCCCTGAAACACTTATTGCTTTGGCCAAGTTGACTGCCCAGTCCCACCTAGCCCAGCCTGCCCTGGGAAGACCCTTCCACCTCCATGCCCGGTAAGGGACCTAGAGAGACATCTAATGACACCGCAGACCAAGGAACCCCACAGCATGGAGGGTGTGGGTGTCTGCGCCAGTAAAGACAGCACAGCTGGCTGTGCCCCACCCTCCCCAGGGTGCCTTCTGTAAACACTCCTTAGCACCGAGCAAGTTCGAGAGGTGGATAAACTCCTCCCTCTGCTGAGCGCCCTCTCTGGGACAGTCAGGGGACCTCACTGGGTGGGTAATGTCACGCCTGGTGATCGGGATATACAGCCTGTCCCTTGCTGGAAATGTTTCTTCCCCCAGCTCTGCCTTCAAGGAATAATCTCTCCTGTCCTTTTAGGCACTGTTTCTTGGACTTGATGAACAAAAATGACCCAGGGCAGTTAAAGATACTGACGCTGAGACTTCTCTTCAGACTTACAGAAACAGAATATCTTGGGGAAGGAGCCTGGGAGATTCTAAGTTTAACAAACTTATTATCATTCAAGTTGGGAAATATTGCTTTAAGAAGGAGGGTCTTGGCCAGCACCATGGCTCATGCCTGTAATCCCAGCACTTTGGGAGGCCAAGGCAGGTGGATCACTTGAGGCCAGGAGCTCGAGACCAGCCTGGTCAACATGGTGAAACCCCGTCTCTACTAAAAATACAAAAATTAGCTGGGCATGGTGATGGGTGCCTGTAATCCCACCTACTCGGGAGGCTGAGGCAGGAGAATCACTCAAACCCAGGAGGCGGAGGTTGTAGTGAGCTGAGATTGCACCACTGCACTCCAGCCTGGGTGACAGAGTGAGATTCTGTCTCAAAGAAAATAAAAAAGAAGAAGGAGGGTCCCATACTTGCGTATGCATCAGAATCGCCCGAGGGACCCACCCTGTTTCAGATTCAGAAAATCTGAGTTGGAGCCTGGAGATGTGCCTTTTTTGTTTTTTTTGAGACTGAGTTTCACTCTTGTTGCCCAGGCTGGAGTGCAGTGGCATAATCTCGGCTCACTGCAACCTCCGCTCCCCAGGACCAAGCGATTCTCCTGCCTCAGCCTCCTGAGTAGGTGGGATTACAGGCACCCATCACCATGCCCAGCTAATTTTTGTATTTTTAGTAGAGACAGGGTTTCACCATGTTGGCCAGGCTGGTCTCGAACTCCTGACCTCTGGTGATCCACCTGTCTCGGCCTCCCAAAGTGCTGGGATTACAGGTGTGAGCCACCGTGCCTGGCCGGAGATGTGCGTGTCTGACATATTCCTAGGTAAAGCTGCTGCTGCTGCCCTGGAAACCACGCTTGGAGAACCACTGCTCTGAGGCCAGCTTCTTCAGCCTCAGTGCTATTGACAGGCAGGGTCATTCTCGGTGGGGGGTTCCTGTACATTATAGGACGTCTAGCAGCATCCCTGGCATCTACTTGCTACATGCCAGTGGCAGCCCAGTGCCCAGTTGTGACAACCAGAATATCTCCAGTCATTGCCTAATGCCCTTGGGAGGTAAAAACACCCCTGGTTGAGACCCACTGGGTCGAAAACCTCATGCTCCCTCCTCCCCGACCCCAGCCCAAGTGGAAGCATTCCATTCCCCCTGATGTGAATGGCCTGGACCCCTGAAACTTCCCGGGTCAGGAGAGTGGCAGTTTCTGGAAGCTTGTTAGAAGTGCAGAATCTCAGGTCCTGTGGACAAGATCCCCAGGTAGCCTGTGTGCAGGGTATAGAGTGAAAGGCCCTCTCCACTGCCAAGGACGAGTAACTAAGGTCTGTCAAGCACCTACTCTGTACTGGGTCACTGCTCCTCCAACTTGAATGCACACTGGAATTGCCTAAAGAGCTCTAAAAACACTGATAGCTCTTTAAATTCATTTTATGTTATGTGTGTGGTCTTTGTTTTTTTTTAAGAGAGAGGGTCTCGCTCCGATGCCCAGGGTGAAGTGCAGTGGTGTGATCTTAGCTTGCTGCAACCTCCACCTCTTGGGCTCAAGTACCTTCTCCTCCTGCCTCAGCCTCCCGAGTGGCTGGGACTACAGGTGCATGCCACCATACCCAGCTAATTTTTTGTATTTTTGATAGAGACAGGATTTTGCCATTTTGCCCAGGCTGGTCTCGAACTCCTGGGCTCAAAGGACCCTCCTGCCTCTGTCTCCTAAAGTGCTGGGATTACAGGTATGAGTCACCACCGTTATGTGCATTTTGCATCAACAAAAATATACATATTTAGATACTAGTGGGTGTGGCCTGGGCATCGGGATGTTTTTAGGCTCCCCAGGTGTTTCTGGCGAGCAGCCCAGTTTGAGAGCAGCTGTGTTAAGGCTCTTCCCTGCTCCATATCATTTCGCCCTTTCAACGTAAGAGCTGGGTGCTCTTATGTCCATTTTGCAGGTAGGGAAACTGAGGCTAGAAAAGGCTGGAGAACCTAAGTCAAGGTCACGGGGTAAGATGCACAGCTGGGATTTGAACCTGCTTCTCTGAATCTCTGGGCCTCTGCCCTCAGCCTGCTGGCTGCTGACTGCTCCTCCGTGCGCTGGTGGACCCTGACGCTGCCCCCAGTGCGAGGGGACAGGCTGGATGCTGGGGGTGTGTGCTGGGGCGGAGTGGACATTGGAGGACAGCTGGTCTGTGTGTCCATTTTTTATTTGAGGCTGGGAGGCAGAAGTCTTGATGGATGTGGGGTGGAGGCACGGCCGGGTTTCCCTCTGACACCTGGCCCAGTTCCACTCTGAGAAGTCCCCAGCACCTTTGCTGGTGCAGTGCTTGGCTGACCCAGCTCTGACCATCCCCTCTCTTCTCTCTTGGCAGTACTCTCCCAGCATGAGAGCCACCTACCTGTCTGTGGCGGATGAGCACCTGAGGCACTACGGGAATCAGTTTCCAGCCTAACAGACTTTCGGGGGTTCCTGCCTCCTTTTTCCGTTTTGGTTTTTAATTAGTGCAAATACAAGCTGCGTTTCTTTAATAGAAACCAAAGTCATCTGGAGCCCGAGAGGCCTCCTGCTGTGGCAGAGGAGCAGCTGGGATTCCCGACCAAAGCCCCAGGGGGTGCAGAAGACTCACCACGCGGGCCAGCCTCTCTCTTCTGCCCTGCTCTCCACACCAGAAATGCCCCCAGGTGCTTGGCTGACTCAGAGGTACCATCCCTGAGCTGGCTGCCTGGCCCTGCTCACCCCTACGCCTCGCCCTTGCCAGGAGGGGAGTGGCAGTGAGGAGGGGGCCAGGTCAGGCGCCACCATCAGAGAGCTGTGTGTTCTCTCTGGTCCCACAACGATGACTCTGCCTCTTGTCAGCCCAGCCAAGAGCCCAGACAACCCCTCTCGGAGTCACCTCTGTCCTCGTTCCCTGCAGGTGACATGAGAAGGGCTGATCAGGAGATGCTCTTTAAGAAGTTCGCACCCCTGATGACACCAGAACAGCCCAAATCAGAGTTCCCAGGGCCGGCCAGGCTCTTCCTGGGCCACAGAGGGGAGGCATTAGGAAAGCTCTGCAGTGGGGGGCTGGTGGCTCCGGGGCTGGGGGATCACAGCCTGGTGAACCCCGGCGGGAACAGAGGTGAAAGCCTGCCACATTCCGCCTGTCTCCCTAACCCTCCATTGCCTCGCCTCTATTCCAGAATCAATGCTGCAGAATGTGTTAGCTGCAGATAGGCACGGTCTCAGGTATGAACAGACACTTTGAAACGACTTTAGGTCTTTCTTTTCTCCAGTGTTTTAAACATGTTGATTATCCAAAGAATTGAAACTCCTAGCACATCCAGTTTTTACGAGAGATTTGCAGCTCATTCCTTACCCTGGTTAGGTCACTACTTTTGCAGATTTTGCTGGCACTGATCTGGAGATCTGCAGATCTGGAGGAGACGGGAAGGAGTCGATTCTTAAATAAGGATCAGTGAGACATCCTGTCCCAAGCTACTGTTTGGTGGCGATCTGGGTTCATCTCACCCACAGAGGGAGGATCTTTAAGAGGAGAAAAAAGCCAAGAGGGAAAGCCAGAGTTCCCTGTTCTAGGGGACTAGCCAAATGCCTACATCAGCTGTCCCCTCCCTGTTGTCTCCAAGTAAGTTTGCCAGAAAAGGTTTTAGCAAAGTGCTACAACTGTGTCTTTATAGGATGACAGGCCTCTGCCCTGCCCCACCCCCACCACCTGTCCCCACCCAGTGTCCCAGGCCACAGGAGCTTATTGGCCAGGAGGGAATAATGTCCCCCAATACTGCCTGTTGAGGGACCAGAGTTGGGGTCTTTGGTGCTTCCAACCTCCTGCCAACCTGGAGTTCACAACACCAGAGCCCCACGGCCTCGCACACTGAAGCAGGGGCGTGCGGTGACTCGGTGCTTCTGTTTTGGAAGAACCACCTGTCATCAAAACATGGACAGCAGGGTGTTCTCAGCTCCCAGCGAAGCCTCCACAACGGAATGGGGCCACAGGGCAGCCGGGACTCCCTGTCTCACCTACATTAACCCATGCATACTGTATGCCATAAACTCACTTTGGTATGTCCGCGTCACATGCAGAGAGGAACTCTGCGACGTCAAAGTGTTGCTTCTTAAAGTTTCATTATTGGCAACTAGAGGGTTGTTTTTAATGCATGGAAACTAAACAGATTCCTCAGGGACTTCCTGAAGGAACCAGGTGGGCAAACCTTTGCTTATATACATGCGGCCTCACCTGGAAGAGAAATAAACCACTTGTACTAAAATGTGCGTTCTGTTTCTGACTTCCACAGCTGCAGGAAATAACGAGGGTATTGAAAGATGGAGCGGTCCCCTCCGGCAGGGTCATGTGGTGGGAGGCTTAGAAGCAGATTCCAGTCGCGATTTCCATGCCAGGACTGAAAGAGGGGCTTGAACAAATGTCATGGGGCTCTTGCGTGGCTTCCAGCTGCTCTTACAGGACCAGGGACAGGACTTATTTCTGCCCTGATCTTTCTCCAGAATTCCCCCTAAAGGTCACTGTTCTTTTTTTGTTCTTTTTGTTTTGTTTTGTTTTGTTTTGAGACAGAGTCTCGCTCCGCCACCCAGGCTGGAGTGCAGTGGCGCCATCTCGGCTCACTGCAACCTCCACCTTTGGGGTTCAAGAGATTCTCCTGCCTCAGCCTCCCAAGGAGCTGGGATTACAGGTGCGTGCCACCACACCCGGCTAATTGTTGTATTTTTAGTAGAGACGGGGCCTCACCGTATTGGCCAGGCTGATCTCGAATTCAACCTCAGATGATCCGCCTGCCTTGGCCTCCCAAAGTGCTGGGATTACAGGCGTGAGCCACCTCACTCAGCCGTTAACTGCATCTCAATACCCAAATGAGATTGGCTTTGGGGGGCTTCCATTGTCTCGGAGCTGGAGTGGGACCTGACTTGTAGGCCAGCCCTGCATGAACTAGGAAGGAAGCCTTGGGAATGCACAAGCCGGAGTGTGGTCTGATCACTACGCGTGTCATCTCCCTTTCTCATCTCAGCTGCATTAGTCTCTCCCGCAAGGGAAAGGAGTGGGGTGGGGAAGTGGGTTCTGGGCCTCTGTTTTGCCTGCCAGCCTGCAGGCAGGCCCACCTTTACCCTCCTAAACATCCTCTGAACAGCCATCCTCCGAACAGCAACCTGACTGCAGACCCAGAACAGCCAGCTTAGGAGGAGAGACTGGAGCTTAACCTGCTCCTGGAGAGAGACAGCAGCAAACTCCACCAGACCCCTTTTGCCTGGAACAGCAGGTGGAGCTTTCACCACGAGTGTCCCAGGCTGTCATTTGGAGCCCACGACTTACCCACGGGGAGCAGCCAACAGAGTGGTTTCTTCTCCAAAGCTAATTCATCTCCGATGAGCTTTCTCCCCCTCCAAAGCTGTACAGTCTTAAATTTAGGACCAGCAGGGGTGTTTCCACAATCTCTTAACTCCCCACATTGCAGATCAGTCAAGAAGCCTGGTGTGTCTGTTGACAGATATACCCATATGGAAAATTTACCTTCCTTTCTTCCCCTTTTCATTCATTTAAAAATGGATTGCCACCAGGCGTGCTGGCTCATGTAATCTCAACGCTTTGGGGGTCCACGGTGGGGGTCAAAGGCGGGAAGATCTCTTGAACCCAGGAGTTCAAGACCAGCCCGGGCAATATAGTGAGACCCCATCTTTAAAAATAAATACTGCAGGGTGCAGCGGCTCAGGCCTGTAATCCCAGCACTTTGGGAGGCTGAGACGGGTGGATCATTTGAGGTCAGGAGTTCGAGACCAGCCTGGCCAACATGATGAAACCCCCATCTCTACTAAAAATACAAAAATTAGCCGGGTGGTAGTGGCGCACGCCTGTAATCCCAGCTACTTAGGAGGCTGAGATAGGAGAATCGCTTGAGCCTAGGAGGTGGAGGTTGCAGTGAGCCGAGATCGCGCCACCACACTCTAGTCTGGGTGACAGTGAGACCCTGTCTCAAAAAATAAATAAATACATAAATAAATACATAAATAAATAAATAATGGATTGATTGATTAACACAGGAGCCAATGAACTAGAGCCAGTGAGCCCAGCCGGCCAGCTGCCTTGGAAGGCCTGTGGGTATAAAATAGTTTTTATATTTTTAAATGGTTAACAAAAAAATCAGACATTTGCAACTATTTTTTGGTTTTTGGTTTGTTTTTTTTTCCCCCTCCTTTTTTTTTTTTTTGAGTTATTAAGAAAAAACAACAAAAAACACAACCAAAAGAACTGACGAGAGGAAGATAAAGCCTCGGGATCAGCCAGAGACCGAGTGGCATATGGGATGAGGCACAGGTCAGGCCTAGCTGGGTCTGTGGAGCAAGGTGGTGGGAAGTCCCAAGGCCTTTGGGCCTGTGGGGTCTGCGGAAGGAGAGGAGGTCACTTAAGAAAATACATATACTGTACACATCTATACGACTCGTCCCATGTTGGGGGAGTGAGGCGAGGTCATGGGAGCTGGTCCACTCTCTCCTCGGACCAGCCTCCCCGCAGGCTCACTGGCTTGGCCAGCACAGGGACCCCTGCAGCTGGCTGTTGTCTTCTGTGGAGGGAGGGAAGGTAACAGTTTAGCTCCCACCCATGGTGGGCACAGGTCAGCGGAGGTCTGAGGCATGGAGATGGCCACTGCTCGGCTAGGAAATCCCTGTGCCTGGTGCTGGTGCCCGTCATACAGT
Organism: Gorilla gorilla gorilla; assembly: GCF_029281585.2. Lineage (NCBI taxonomy): Eukaryota > Metazoa > Chordata > Mammalia > Primates > Hominidae > Gorilla > Gorilla gorilla. The sequence goes on along the minus strand of NC_073228.2, from coordinate 17,703,947 downwards.
CTGCTTTGCTGTCTTCTTTCTACTTTTTCCTTCTTTTTCTTCTGGGACGGTGACTCAGGGTCTTTGGTTGAGGACTTTTTTTGAGACAGTGACTTGCTCTGTCGCCCAGGCTGGAGTGTAGTGGCACAATCTTGGCTCACTGCAACCTCCGCCTTCCAGGTTCAAGCAATTCTCATGCCTCAGCCTCCCAAGTAGCTGGGATTACAGGCGTGCACCACTACGCCTGGCTAATTTTTGTATTTTTAGTAGAGACGGGGTTTCACCATGTTGTCGAGGCTGGTGTCAAACTCCTGACCTCAAGTGATCCACCTGCCTTGGCCTCCCAAAGTGCTGGGATTTCAGGCATGAGCCACCGAGCCCAGCCTGCAACTAATTTTGATGGTCAAGAACACTAACTGTGAGCCTCAATTAGGCAAAATTTATCTCCCTCCCAAAGATTCTGTTCTTCTCAATAGACCTGTATTATCAAAAAATTGTACCTAATTATTATAACATTTTTATTTCATCAAGTAGAAAACTGTGGAAATTGGCCGGGCACTCTGGCTCACACCTGTAATCCCAGCACTTTGGGAGGCCGAGGCAGATGGATCAGTTGAGGTCAGGAGTTCAAGACCAGCCTGGTCAACATGGTGAAACCCTGTCTCTACTAACAATATAAAAATTACCCAGGCAAGGTGATGGGTGCCTGTAATCCCAGCTACTCGGGAGACTGAGGCAGGAGAATCGCTTGAACCCAGGAGGTGGAGGTTGCAGTGAGCTGAGACCACACCACGGCACTCCAGCCTGGGCAACCGAGCAAGACTGCTTGAAAAATAAAAAATAAAAATATCTGTGGAAATTGGTTTCCTTTCTTGTCACATAGGTACCTATGCCAGGTATGGTGACTCACACCTGTAATCCCAACACTTTGGGAGGCTGAGGCAGGAGGATCGTTTGAGCCCTGGAGTTTAAGACCATCCTGGGCAACATAGCAGGACCCTGTCTTAAAACAAAATAAACATTAAAAAAGTAAGTACTTACATGTTACCTTTCATTTTGCCTCTTGGCCCAAAAAGCCTAAAATATTTATTCTATTTTCCAGTAGTTCACAGTTTGCTGGCCCCTGGCTGAGCACAACACCACGTTGTCTAAATTCCGGGACTACAGAAGTATCTAAGGCAATCAGGGTCCTTGACTTCATGTAGTTTACAAATTAGCAAGGGAGACAAGTAACGTTATCAACACTGACTTGCTTACATACAAATTCAGGGTCTCATCTGGACATTTGGTTAAACTCCTTGAATCTTGGGCCTCCTGTTTCGGCTTGTCTAATTGTCATCGTCTTTCTTCCTTTCTTTTTTTCTTTCTTTTCTTCCTTTCCTCCTTTTCTTTGCCTCCTCTTCTCTCCTTTTTTCTTTTTACTTTTCTTTTCTTTCCTCACAGGGTCTTGTTCTGTCACCCAGGCTGGAAGGCAGTGGTGCGATCTCGGCTCACTGCAGCCTCCACTTCCTGGGCTCAAGCCATACTCCCATCTCAGCCTCCCCAGTAGCGGGGACTACAGGCACACCACCACGCCCGGCTAATTTTTGTATTTTTTTTTTTGTAGAGATGGGGTTTCACCATGTTGCTCAGGCTGGGTCTTGAATTCCTGGACTCAAGCGATCTGTCTGCCTCAGCCTCCCCAAATGCTCAGATTACAGTCATGAGCCACCATACCCGGCCCATCATCATCTTTTCTGATTACAAAAGAATGTGTGTGGTGCAAACATTTCAAACTTTACAAAAATGTGTGAGAAAGTGAAAATCCCCCATAATCCATCAACCCAGAGCAAAATACCAGGACCAGTTTGGTTCACATTCTCCAGGTTTTGTCCTAATGGATGTGCAGAAATATAGTCACACTATACATATTCTTCTGCAATTGCTTTTTCTACCTCGTGCTTTATCTTGGACATCTTCTTTTCATTCTTTAAAACTTCGCTCCACTTTTGGGCCAGGTACAGTGGCTCATATCTATAATCCCAGCACTTTGGGAAGCCGAGACCAGCCTGGGCAACATAGTGAGACCCCGTCTCTACAAAAAAAAAATACAAAAATTACCGAGGCATAGTGGTGTGCACCTGTGTGTGGTCCCAGCTACGCAGGAGGCTGAGGTGAGAGGATCGCCTGAGCCCTGGTAGGTCTACAGTGAGCTGTGATCGTGCCACTGCACTCCGGCCTGGTGACAGAGCAAGGGCCCTTTCTCAAAAAATCAAAATAAAAGAAGTAAAGCAATGGGCTCATGCCCCTGGGAGCCAATGGTTTCCCCACATATCCATCAACCAAAAGCAGCTGGTCTGACAGAACAACAACAACAAAAATGTGTTCCACTTTCAACCACCAATGCAGGAGTACAGAGAAGAGCGGAGACTGTGTCAGCACCAGAATCCCATTGAGAAAAAACACTCTGGCCGGGCGCGGTGGCTCTCGTCTGTAACCCCAGCACTTTGGGAGGCTGAGGCGGGCAGATCACCTGAGGTCAAGAGTTCGAGACCACCCTGGCCAACATGGTGAAACCCCGTCTCTACTGAAAATACAAAAATTAGCTGGGCAAGGTGGCAGTGAGAGGTGAATCCAGCTGGACTTCCTGGGTCGAGTTGGGGACTTGGAGAACTTTTCTGTCTTACAAGAAGATTGTAAAGTGCACCAATCAGCGCTCTGTAGCTAGGATTGTAAAACGTACCAATCAGTGTTCTGTAGCTAGCAAGGGGATTGTAAAATGCACCAATCATCACTCTGTAGCTAGGATTGTAAAACGTACCAATCAGTGTTCTGTAGCTAGCAAGGGGATTGTAAAATGCACCAATTGGCACTCTGTAAAAATGCACTAATCAGCGCTCTGTAGCTAGCAAGCGGATTGTAAAACACACCAATCAGTGCTCTGTAAAATGCACCAATCAGCAGGGGTCTAAAAGTAGCCAATCTCAGGGAGGATTGAAAGAAGGGCACTCTGATAGGACAAAAATGGAACATGGGCGGGGACAAATAAGGGAATAAAAGCTGGCCACCCCTCAGCCAACGGCAGCAACTCACTTGGGTCCCCTTCCACACTGTGGAAGCTTTGTTTTTTCTCTCTGCACGATAAATCTTGCTGCTGCTCACTCTTTGGGTCTGTGCCATCTTTAAGAGCTGTAACACTCACCACGAAGGTCTACCACTGCACTCCAACCTGGGCGACTGAGCAAGACTCCATCTCAAAAAAAAAAAAAAAGAGAGAGAGGAAAAACACTCTTCTCGCCTGCCAATGAACTATCGATTTGATGGGTGCTTTCTGGAAGCACAATGCAGATACCTTACTGAGGCTCACACGCATGAAGCAGCACTCATGTTTGTCTTTGAACAGACGAATGCAAGTCAGTGTCCATAGTCATGGTAGTTGTACACAAGTCTGTCACCCTGTTTCATAGGAACCTGACAAGAGCTGTTAAGTCCTAGGTGATCAGGTAGACAAACGGGTGCTAGTAACCCATCAAACACTGGGGAGGAGCTAATGGGGAGAAGAGGACTTCATTGCTGATAGGTTTGAAAGGGTTTTTACAACATCTGAGAGCAACGTCGGGCAGGCAACTAAAAGTCTGGACTGATGAGGCCTGGATCTGGAAGACAACACATAGATGCCGTCACTAATGCTACGGAGAGAGTGGAAGAGCCCAGAAAGAGTGGGCAGAGTCCAGTATGGGACCCCAACATTTGAGGAGCAGGCCAGGCATGGTGGCTGAGCCTATAATCCCAGCACTTTGGGAGGCTGAGGCCAGCCGGGCCAACATGGCGAGACCCCATCTCTACTAAAAAAATAAAAAATTAGCCGGGCATGGTGGCACATGTCTGTAGTCCCAGCTACTTGGCAGGCTGAGGCACGAGAGTCACTTGAACCCTGGAGGTCGAGGTTGCAGTGAGTCAAGATCACTCCATTGCACTCCAGCCTGGGCGAGAGAGCCAGACGCCGTCTTAAAAAAAAAAAAATTAAGGAGCAGGCAGAAGAAAGAGCTGAGAAAGAATAAAGAAGCAGGAAGGAAACCGGAGAGCTGGTGTACGGGAAGCGATGAGGGGAGGCCTCGCGGAGGGGCACGGGGTGGTCCTCACCGACAAACCACCCCAGGTAGAACAAGGGCTAGAGAGCACAAGCGACTGGGCAAAAGGTCTTAGCCTTTACCTGGCTCTCAAGGGAGAGGTTCCTCCTCCTGTGGAGGTAGGAAAGAAGAGCTGACCAGGGAGAAATGTTTGAAGTTTGTGGTTGACAGCCTGGCACAGCCTCTTCCAGGACTCCCTCAAACTCCGGATGCCCTGTGGTGACCCAGAGCCCCACACCCTGACTCCGCAGTCTCCTGGGTCTCAGCCAGAATGGGAGGAGAGCAATCTGATTCCACCTCCCCTGCGATTCCTGGCAGTTGCCCCATCCCTCTCCAGCCTTCCCATCTCCACCGTTCCTAGCAGATGTGCTGTGCACTGGGGGCTTTTCAGGCAAAATAGAGGCGCCTTGTCAGAGAAGCAGAAGGTGCTAGCCACCCAGGGCTTACAAGGATGTGGGGTCTTCCCAAAATGCCTTAAAAGAGTTTCTGGCCAAGCGCAGTGGCTCACGCCTGTAACCCTAGCACTTTGGGGGGCCAAGGAAGGAGGATCACTTAAGCCCAGGAATTTGGGACCAGCCTGGGCAACATGGTGAAACCCTGTCTCTACTAAAGATACAAAAATTAGCTGAGCATGGTGGCATGCACCTGTGGTCCTGGCTACTCAGGAGGCTGAGGTGGGAGGATCGACTGAGCTAGGAGGTCGAGGCTGCAGTGATTGCACCACTGCACTGCAGCCTGAGGGAACGAGTGAGACTGTCTCAAAAAATAAATAAAATATTAAAGAGAAAAAGGGGGTCAGGTCTGGTGGCTCAAGCCTGTAATCCCAGCACTTTGGGAGGCCGAGGCAGGTGAATCACTTGAGGCCAGGATTTTGAGACCAGACTGGCCAACATGGTGAAACACCATCTTTACTAAAAATACAAAAATAAGCCGAGCATGATGGCAGGCATCTGTAGTCCCAGCTCTGTAGGAGGTGGAGGCATGAGAATTGCTTGAACCTGGGAGGTGGAGGTTGTAGGAAGCCAAGGTCGCACCACTGCACTCCAGCCTAGGGACAGAGCAAGACTTTGTCTCGAAAAAAAAAAAAAAAAAAAAAAAGAGTTTCAACCTTTCCAAAGTCTCCTTTTCTAGTTGATCCCAGAAATGCACTCAGATATGGCTCCTGCTCTGTCTTCCACTCTCCTATTTTGCTTTCTTTGGACATGGACTATGAATGACTTTTTTTCATTCTGGGGCCCCTTATTTCCCAAGAAAAGCCACACCTGCATGAGTGGAGTATGTCCCTTGGCAAGAACAGCTGCCTATGGTTAGTCAAATATTGCTCAGAGCTCTAGAAAAGCAGAAGGCAAGGGACCTTGAGGAGGGCTCAGCAGGACTGACCCCAGGACTACAGTTCCAGAAAAAATACAAGGGAGTTTGGGCATGGTGGCTCACGCATGTAATCCCAGCACTTTGGGAGGCCGAGGCAGGTGGATCACCTGAGGTCAGGAGTTCGAGACCAGCCTGGCCAACATGGCGAAACCCCGTCTCTACTAAAAAATACAAAAATTAGCTGGGCATGGTGGCGCATGCCTGTAATCCCAGCTACTTGGGAGGCTGAGGCAGGAGAATCACTTGAACCAGGGAGGCGGAGGTTGCAGTGAGCCGAGTTCATGTCACTGCACTCCAGCCTGGGCGAAAGAGCGAAACTCCATCTCAAAACAACAACAACAAAAAGAATGCAAGGTAGCCTTGCCCTGGGGTGGCAGAATGGCAGAGAGAGATCTGGTCTGCATTAGCAAAAGTGCAACTAGTGTTACTTAACCGCTAGCAACATGAGGGCTTGGTGGGCTTGCCATTGATGTGATGAATTCCATCCTGGGAAGCTTTTACAAACCAGGCCCTCCCACAAGCACTGTGATTATGAAGATGAATAGAATGAGGTTTCCACTTTCTAGGCACTCACAGTCCTGGAAGGAAGCTGGCGAGGCAGGCAGACGCTTTGGTAAGGGGGTGCTGCAGCAGCGAGCCGGCAGAACGTGCTGCCTGCACCTCACTCCTGCAAACCACGTGCAGCTTGTTTTCAACATTGGTGGGAAGAGCAGATGGTTCCTACCAAATGTTATTGTATTGCACATTATGAGCCAAGCAAAGTTAAGTCTAAAAAAGTGACTAACGAATCTCTCATGCAGGATTCCAAATAATTTATCTAGATACTCTGCCTTCAAGAAGGTAGCACAAGGCTGGGTGTGGTGGCTCATATCTGTAATACCAGCACTTTGGGAGGCCAAGGCGGGTGAATTGCTTGAGCTCAGGAGTCTGAGACCAGCCTGAGCAACATGGCAAGACCCTGTCTGTACAAAAAGTACAAAAAAAAGCCAGGTGTGATGGTGCACACCTGTGGTCCCAGCTACTCGGGGGGCTGAGGTAGAAGGATTACTTGAGCTGGGGTGGGGTGGAAGTTGCAGTGAGGTGAGATTGCACCACTGCACTCTAGCCTGGGTGACAGAGGGAGACCCTGTCTCAAGAAAAAAAAAAGATCGGTAAAACATAGGCTGGGTGCAGTGGCTCACACCTGTAATCCCAGCACTTTGGGAGGCCAAGGCAGGAGGATCGCTTGAGCCTAGGAGTTGGAGACCAGCTTGGGCAACATAGGGATGATACAGGGCAGGTAAGGCCCAAATTGAGGCTTAGCCCAGGAGGGTTCTTGGCTTTGCCCAGGAAAGAATTCAAGGGTGAGCCAGTGGTAGAGGAAAACTGCTTGATTGACGTGGCAGTGCTACAGCTCATGACTGCTCCTGCAGAGCAGGGCTACCTGTAGGCAGTGTGCAGAGACTAGCAGCTCAGAAGCAGTTTTGCAGTCATATTTATGCCCATTTTTAATTACATGCAAATTAAGAGGTGGATCATGCAGACATTTCTAGAAAAAGGGTGGTAACGTTCAGGTCATTGGGTCATTGCCATGGAAGGGGTGGATAACTTCCAGGTGTTGCCATGGCAATGGTAAATTGACATGGCACACTGGTGGGCGTGTCTTATGGAGAGCTGCTTCCGCCTCTTCCGTATTTTAGCTAGGCCTCAGTCTGGTCTGGTGTCTGAGCCCTGCCTCCAGAATCAAGTCCTGCCTCTTACCTGTGGCTACAAAAAATGAAAAAAATTAGCCGAGCATGGGTATGTGCACCTGTGTTCCCAGCTACTTGGGAGGCTGAGGAGGGGGGCTCGCTTGAGCCCTGGAGGTTGAGGCTGCAGTGAGCCATGATTACACCACTGTACCCCAGCCTGGGCGACAGAGCGAGACCAAAAAACAATGTGAATGAACTTAATACCACTGAACTATACACTGAAAAATGGTTAAGATGGTAAATTTTATGTGTAGTTCACCACACACACAAAAATTGGGACTAAAGGGGGACACAGCAGTGGAACGGGTTGTGGCAATGCCTGGGGATGTCCAGGGCCAGGGGCAGCTCTCAGCAAAGAATTTCTGCTGCCAATTATGCTGTGATTGGGTGAAGATCTGAGAGGCACCGCAATTGTTTTCAAACTAGGTCCTTGTGAATACTTCTAATTATATGACCTCATGCCGAGGTGGCCGGCCAAGGGGTGACTGTTTGGCCAGTGAACAGAGCTGCCCTCTGTGGTCGGTGGCCTGCAGCCTTCTGGGTGAGGGTGGGGGTGGGGAGCCTGTACTAAATTGTTGGATAATATGGTAAAGGTGGCTGCAGTTTCGTTTCAACTTTTCCTATTTCCCCTTCCAACCCACTTTCCCACCCACAAAATAATGTGTCTTCAGAGAGCCCTCGGCTTCCCAGGGCTGGAGGTGGAGTGGAAAGGGTTGCATTATGATTGCAACCCCAGCCAGCCACTGCCCCATCGTGGAGTGGATCGTTTCCTTTTCTTGGAGACTTTGGGTCTGATTCACCTCTGACCACACAAAGCCATTTCACTGCGGCTTTCAGGAGGTCCTCCACCCAGCCCCTGTCAGGACCCTCAGCACCCACCCCTAAGAGTTCTTTGTCCCGAGAAACTGGTGCGAGCCAGAACGGATCAGGAGAGGTTGGTGGCAGCAGTCATTTAGGTGCTTGTCTTTGGTGAGTGCGGCCCTGCAAGGTGCCGTCTCATTGGGAATTTCCTTGCACCTGCCCCACTAAAGGCAGGTGGGTAGTGGTGACAACACATATATGGAGAAGTTGGGAAGTGGGAGAGAAACGTTTGCTTCCTTCCTGTCCTTTCACAGATCCCAAACCCGCTGAGGGCTTCCCATGGAAAGCTGTCTGGGCCCCTCAGCCTGCCTCTCTTGGGACCCCCCACAGACTGGCCCTGGCTGACCTTTGCAAATTCCTCTCTCATTTTTCCCCTGCAGGGACTCTCAACCCCAGCCAGACTGATCCACCCACCATCCTCGCAAAATGCCTTTCTTCCATGACGACTGCCCCTTCCTTCCTTGCTCACACCATGCCCTCCCCCAATCTGGAACGCCCTCCCCACTCCTCTTCCCTGCAACTCATAACCATTTTTCAAGGCCCAGTTCCAACCCCAATCCCACTTCTTGGATGACGCACTCCTCTTCTGTCCCAGTCCAAATTTCCGATGTCAGCGTCTGAACTCGGGATAACCTCATTCCCCGAGCTGCCGCTCATTCAGGCACCAGTAGCTCTGGACGGGGGCTGGACACGCCCCTGTGTTGTCTCTCACTCACTCCTCCCCCTTGTCTAATAAGCACCGCCACCGTCCTGCCACTTTGCAGATGAGGATAGCTGAGTCTGAGAAAAGGAAAGGAACTTGCCCAGGGCCATAAGATTAGTAGGCAGCCAATCTGGGATTCAAATTCATTTTTTTCTAGCCCCAAATTCCTTTGTTTTAATTTACATGATCTCAATTGCCTTAACTCCCTGAGAAACATGACTCGTTTCATTCATTCATTCAACCATTCATTCAATGAACACAGTACATTTCGTGCCAACCACCCAGCCAAACTGTAAAAATCCCCAGCTTTGCCGGGCGCGGTGGCTCACGCCTGTAATCCCAGCACTTTGGGAGGCCGAGGCGGGCGGATCACGAGGTCAGGAGATCGAGACCATCCTGGCTAACACGGAGAAACCCCGTCTCTACTAAAAATACAAAAAATTAGCCGGGCATAGTGGCGGGCGCCTGTAGTCCCAGCTACTCGGGAGGCTGAGGCAGGAGAATGGTGTGAACTCGGGAGGCGGAGCTTGCAGTCAGCCAAGATCACGCCACTGCACTCTAGCCTGGGCGACAGAGCGAGACTCCGTCTCAAAAAAAAAAAAAATTCCCCAGCTTCGACTCCCAAGGCGTTTCCATTCTGGTGGTGCAGGAAGGTGTCTTTATTACACAAAGTGGAGGAAGGATGGTAGCAGAGGGGAGGGCAGGGTTATAATTCCCACTGAATGGATGCGGAAACTGAAGGAAGGCAGGACAACACAGTCGGCCAAGATGGTAAGCAGAGCCCGCCATCACCACCCAGGGATCAGGGCTTCCCAAGCACTGACTATTCTTCCTTGCATTTTCTGGGTGCCTTGCTCGATGCAAATGCATACAAACGTAGGCTTGGATAAGCGCCTTGGCAACGCCCCTACAAATATTCATGATCATTACTGGTATGTTACCAACTTATTGGTTAATTCTTCTCCTAACTCGGGAGACCTCCAAAAAGAAGAGGGACGGCCTGCGCTTCCGACGTGGCAGGAAAGGAGTCACGTGCTCCGGGGTCCTTCCGCGTCGCCCCGCGCGTCCGGAGCCAGGCCGGGGTTGCCAAGCAACCGGTAAACGCCGCCGTTTGAGGAGCACCGGAGCCCCGACCGTGGATTGGGCGCTTCCCCAGAGACCCAGAAGCAGGAGGAGCGGACCCAGGGTAAGGGGCGGGAGCCAGGAGGACGTCGGAGGCTAAAGACTAGAGTGGAGAGCGACAGGGAGAGACTTACAGGGTAATAATCACCAAGAGTGCCAAAAATTCCTCTTGGGGGGCTTCCTTCTGGGATAGCTCTGCCAGATGGTGGCTGCCAGGACTAGCGCTCCTAGTGCCCTCTTCCCCTTAGTCCTCGCTGCCCTGGATCCGCCCCAAGTCGCAGGACCCTGCAGCCTCTGTACACCCTGCCTCATACCCTCCTACCCACTCAGGTCCTGATACTGTCCTTGTCCTGGAGTGGACTGGAGACCTCTGAAGGATTTACAGCTGAATGGATGGGAAAAAAAAATAGCCTCCAGCTAGGGTGATGGGAAGATGGGCCCTTTAAGAGGAGAGCTTTCTGCTCAGGATAGAGGGATGTAAATTAACAGTATTGCACACCTGCTAGGTGGCAGGTGTTTTAAGTGCTTTCTTTCATTTCTTCCTCAACCTGGGAGCTGGCGTTCTCGTGTGATCGAGGTCATACAGTTGGTGAGTTCCTCCGGAGCGTGTGCAGTTCCTCCTTCCTGCTCAAGGTCAAGGTTTACCACATTCTCTTGAACCACAGAAGTGCGTCTTCTCCCAGCTTTCAGACCCTATGTGTTTTCCTCTCGAATCCTTGGTTTCAAATCCTTTGCTTGTTTGTCACGGTCAGCAGAGGAGGAACAGGGGAGAGAGTTGTAGAGAGAAGCCTGGTGGGCGTTGGTATCACAGTCACTAACGCAGCAGGTGACAGGAGTCTTGGGCCCCTTCTATGTGCCAGGCCCTGGGGACAGGAGTGAATAAAAGACCACAGTCTTTCCGTCAAGGACACCACAAGGTAGTTGTGACGGCAGGTAGTCACTGACCCCCATCGGTCTCCAATTCTGGGGACCACTTCCCAACTCGTCCTGCCCTCAACTTTCACTTTCCTTGGGGGGCTCAGCCATGCTTAGTGCTATCCTGGGGGAAAATAAATGGGGGCTTTCTAGGGAGGTCTGCCTCTTTTGAGGGTAGAGTGAGTCCCTCAGGACCCTGGAATTCCAGAAGGTGCACAAGGACATAAGAAAGAGAAGGAAAGCTGGGTGCGGTTTTCACGCCTGTAATCCCAGTGCTTTGAGAGGCCCAGGAGGATGGATCACTTGAGGTCAGGAGTTTGAGACCAGCCTGCCCAACATGGTGAAACCCCATCTTTACTAAAAATACAAAAATTCTGGCTGGGTGCAGTGGCTCACACCTGTAGTCCCAGCTACTCGGCAGGTGGAGGCAGAAGAATTGCTTAAACCTGGGAGGTGGAGGTTGCAGTGAGCTGAGATCAGGCCACTGCACTCCAGCCTGGGTGACAGACTGAGACTCCGTCTCAAAAAAAAAAAAAAATTAGCCGAGTGTGGTGGCATGCACCGGTAGTCTCAGCTACTCAGAAGACTGAGGCACAAGAATCGCTTGAACTTGGGAGGCAGAGGTTGGAGTGAGCCAATATCACACCACTGCACTCCAGCCTGGGTGACAGAGCAACACTGTCCCAAAAACAACAACAACAAAGAAAGAGGGAAGGAAGTCTTCTCCTGCCAGGTGCCATGCAGGGCCCACCAGTCGCAGGAACCCAGTAGGGGCTGTACCAGGGACCAAGAAGAAGAGGAAAATGTTCTCGTCTCCTTATTCCACTAGGGAGTTCAATGTGGAGGGCTGACCTTCCAGCTTGCCTCCTTCCCAGTCTCCCACGCTGACACTCCTCCTCCCCATCACTCCCTTGGCCTCCCTCCCAGCTTGGAAAACACACTTTCCCTTAAGCCACCGGAGGTTCTCTCCAGGAATTACTTTGCTCATTCTCACTGCACAAGACGAGTTTTGTTTTTACAGTGAGTGAAGGTTCCCATCTGACTGCCTCCCCGGGGATGCGGGAGACGCCTGAATCTTTGATGTCTGGACCACAGCGTCCCTGATTCTGCATGTTCCTGTGTTTGAGACTCACAGTGGTGTTCTTCACGCCTCTGGGACTCTAGGTTCCCACGGGGGGAGGATCTCCCCCCAAAACTCCAGAGGGCAGTGACACTGCTCCCGTCCCCGCTCTGTCACCCCATGCAGACACTCCTGCTCAGGCCTTGCTTGGGGAAGCCCACCCTCTAGCACTAGTCTCACAAGAGGTTGGGGGAGACCTCCTGAGACGCCCTTTGCTGACCTTGCTATTCATCTGTGTGCCCTGCTAGCTTGTGAGAAGAGCTTGCTCTGGGTCCTTGAATGGGTTGTCTTCCCGTCACCAGGCCAGTCTTTAAATGTCCCCTCTGTTTGCCTCCAGACACAAGACAATGCCTCTGTTCTCGCTCGGGGCTTGGCCTTGGGAAACACCAAGAAGGAAAGCAAAGCTGTTAAAAATCTGATCTGGGCTAAAGAGGCTATTTCTGTCTTCCTGGAGTTTCCTCATTCTCTTCAATTTCCTTGTGTCCCCTAGGAGCCAGCTGGCTTGCAGCAATTTCTTTTAAGTCAGAGACAGACAGCCCTAATTGCCTGAGTCCTGCAGCCCCATGTGGGAGGCACAGGTGCTTCACACTGTGTTGGCAAAGGGGAGGATGCCACGGGATTCGCATGCTTTTTCACAAGGCCGTAGCTTTGTCCATGTGGTATAAACAAATTGGGGCACCCCGCTACAATCTGGGCTTCTCATCCCACCCTGTGCCCTCTAAGCCATTGCTTCCACCCAGGAAAGAGAATTTCCAAACTACAAGAAAGAGAAGAAAACAAGGCTGGGTGAGGTAGCTCATGCCTGTAATCCTAGCACTTTGGGAGGCCGAGGTGGGCGGATCACTTGAGATCAGGAGTTCAAGAACAGCCTGGCCAACATGCTGAAACCCTGTCTCTACTAAAAATACAAAAATTAGCTGGGAATGGTGGCACGTGCCTGTAATCCCAGCTACGGGAGGCTGAGGCAGGAGAATCGCTTGCACCCGGGAGATGGAGTTTGCAGTGAGCCTAGATCTTGCCACTGCACTCCAGCCTGGATGATAGAGCGAGACTCTATCTCAAAAAAAAAAAAAAGAAAAAAGAAAGAAAATGCCACTTTCTGCAACAGTCTGGTTAAGGTTGAGTTGCTCTGGGGCTAGGAGTGGGATGGGGTGGTACTGTCTTCAAGACACAATGTATATGGATGCAAAGGGTTAACCTTCCTACCCTCCTTCTCCCCACCTGCTGCCTCAGCTGCTCCAGGGCCCAAGTTCCCCCTGGCACGTGCTTCTAGGGGCACACAGCTCCTGCCCTGCCTCTCAGGGGCCAGCGGCCAGGGCCCACTGGTCTGGTGCCTTGTAGCCCTGGAGGCGGGAGAGGGTAGGTTAGACACAGGTCTGGTAGTCATGTTCACCTGGGGTGATTGTGAAAAACACGAACTGCTAGGCCCTGCCCCAGGCATCTAGTTCAGCATTACAGGAGAGAGGCCTGGGAGTCTGTGTATTTTTAAGGAAGATCCCAGGTTTCAGAAACGCTGGTTGAGAGATTAAGGTCCCTCACTTTAAATCAATGGTCCTCAAACTTGGCTACACATGGAATTGCCTGGAGAATTAAAGAAAAAAAGTATATACTGATGAGAGATTCTGATGTAGTTGTTCTGGGGTTCAAACAGCATTGTGATTTCACAAAGCCCTGCAGGTGTTTCTAAATGTGCAGTCAGGACTAACAATCACTGCTTTAGAGCCAGACATGCCTGGTGGTTCTGCCTGAACTGAAGAACTGTGACCTTCGACCCTATATTAATACTTCATCTCTCCAGGCCTCAGTTTCTTCATCTCGAAAATGGGCTCATGCCTATAATCCCAGCACTTTGGGAGGCTGAGGCAGGAGGATCACTTGAGCCCAGGAGTTTGAGACAAGCCTGGGCAACATAGCGAGACCCTCAACTCTACAAAAAAAAAAAATTAGTCTGATGTGGGAGTGTCTGCCTGTGGTCCCAGTTACTCAGAAGGCTGAGGTGGGAGGATTGCTCGAGCCTGGGAGGTTGAGGCTGCAGCAAGCCGTGTTCATGCCACTGCACTCCAACCTGGATGACAGAGCAAGACACTGTCTCATAAAAAGAAATTTTAGTGAGAATTGTGATCACTCTTAGGGAGTGGTGCTGGACATGCAGGAAGCACGCCTGGAAACTGTTGTTCAGAGTGCTTGCAACCTGGTCAGTCTTTACATATTCTGGATGCAAGTTCTTTATCAAATAGATAATTTGCAAATATTTTATCCAAGTCTGTGGCTTCTCTTTTTGTTAACATTGCTGGCCGGGCATGGTGGCGCACACCTGTAATCCCAGCTACTCTGGAGACACAGGAGGCGAAGGTTGCAGTGAGCAGATATGCCACTCCACTCCAGCATGGGTAACAAAATGAGATTCCGTCTCAAAAAAAAAAAGAAAGAAAAGAAAAGAAAGAATGAATAAGACCTACTATTTGATAGGACAACATGGTGACAACAGTCAGTAATAACTTAATTGTACATTTAAAAATAACTAACAGGCTGGGCGCGGTGGCTCACGCCTGTAATCCCAGCATTTTGGGAGGCCGAGGTGGGTGGATCATGAGGTCAGGAGATCGAGACCATCCTGGCTAACACGGTGAAACCCCGTCTCTACTAAAAATACAAAAAATTAGCCGGGCGTGGTGGTGGGCACCTGTAGTCCCAGCTACTCGGGAGGCTGAGGCAGGAGAATGGCGTGAACCCGGGAGGCGGAGCTTGCAGTGAGCTGAGATCGCGCCACTGCACTCCAGCCTGGGCGACAGAGCGAGACTCCGTCTCAAAAAAAATAAATAAATAAAAATAACTAACAAAGGATAAATTCTTGAGGGGATGGATACCCCATTCTCCATGATGTGACTATTAATATCTAGTATTTGATAGCACAACAGGGTGACTATAGTCAAAATAATTTAATTATACATTTAAAAATAGCTGAAAGAGTATAATTGGATTGTTTGTAACACAAAGGATAAATGCTTGAGGGGATGGACGGATACCCCATTTCCCATGATTGTATATTGTATATTGCATGCCTGTAGCAAAACATCTCCTGTGCCCCACAAATATATACACCTACTATGTAACCACAAAAATTAAAAATTAAAACTTAAAAAAAAATAGCAAAACCTGCTCACAGGCAAACCTGCTCACGTAATCCTGTTTTTGAGATAGAGTCTTGCTCTGTCATCCAGGCTGGAGTGCAGTGGCACATCTCAACTCACTGCAACGTCTACCTTCCAGGTTTAAGCGATTCTCCTACCTCAGCCTCCTGAGTAGCTGTGATTACAGGCACGTGCCACCATGCCTGGATAATTTTTTGTATTTTTAGTAGAGATGGGTTTTCGCCATGTTGGCCAGGCTGGTCTTGAACTCCTGACCTCAAGTGATCCACCGGCCTCGGCTGCCCAAAGTGCTGGGATTATAGGCATGAGACACAATGCCTGGCCTAATCTCTTGGGCGTTGAAAGGCCTTTGGTTGTAAATCTACCAAGGCAAGCTCTCCTTCAGTTCATCTTCCTCCCACCAGCACCAGCCACTCATCCACATCTTTTGTTCTAGGGCTCTGTGCAACCCCAGGAGCCTTGCACAGATCCTCAATCTGAGCCCCTGGAAACTTGCTATCAAAGGCACAATTTCTGAAAGTCCAGGTGGCTGGCAGACGGAAATCTCTGCTAACTCTATGGTGTGATATGGCAGGCACACAGGTCAAAGGGCCAACCATTGAACTCACTGAGCAAGCCCTCAGACCCAGTGGAGTCTAGTGATGTCATGGGGGAGTCAGAAAGGTCAAGGGCAATATGTGGGAATGGCCCAGCCCATTGCATTTTTACAACTTCTAATCAGCATCAGTGAGAAACCCTCCCTTGCGTGGCCTGTGAACCCCGCCTCTGATGCTGCTGGAGCACTTTCATTTCACTTCTCAGCATCCTGTGGGTGTGTCAGGTCTCAGAAAGACTAAGTGGCCCTGCCCAGGTCACGCAGCTGGTGACGGCAGGCCCAGAACTTGAAGTCAGGGCCCAGCCCAGCCCACTTCCCAGTTCCCTGCTGTGTCCCATGACCAGCAGCACACGTCAGAGGCTTTCCCAAAGGCCTCCACGTCCCACCTGTTGGGGAAGCCCCTGGCTTTCTCTCTGTCTGGGGTCAACTCTCAGCTCTGTCCTGGTTGGAGGGAAGAGATTTCCAGGGTGGTACCCAGACAGTGGTGGAGGCCAGAGTCTGGCAACCAACGAGCCTTTTGGACAATTGGGTGGGGAGCTGGGTCATTGGGTTGGAGAGGAGGGGTTCAAGAAGAGGCCCAGGGGTCTCAAATCTGTGTCCTGTGTGTTTCATGCCCAGCATGGCAGGGAATTTAGTCCAACATCGTCACCATCAATATTTCCTCCTGCCCTGTCGATAAACACTGATTCAGTAAAAACCGTATTGTACCACGTGCAATGGCTCATACCTGTAATCCCAGCACTTTGGGAGGCTGAGGCAGGTGGATCACTTGAGCCCAGAAGTTCAAGACCAGCCTGGGTGAAATGGCGAGACCCCATCTCTACAAAACAATACAAAACTTAGCCAGGCATGGTGCTGCACACCTGTGGTCCCAGCTACTTGGAAGGCTGAGGTGGGAGGATCACTTGAGCCCGGGGGTTGAGGCTGCAGTGAGCTGTGAGCGCACCACTGCACTCCAGCCTGGTTGACAGTACAAGCCTTTGTCTCAAAAAAAAAAAAAAAAAAAAACCCTAAAAACAAAAGACAAAAACTGTATCATTTGGTGGGTAAGAGCTTTGGAATGGGGGCAGACCAGCTGCAGCATGCATTAGCTATAGGACCTTGGGCAAGTCACTGATGGCATCTAAGCATCAAATGCCTTCAAAGAAAATGGTGATTTTATTTATTTATTTATTTTGAGACAGAGTCTTGCTCTGTCGCCCATGCTGGAGTGCAATGGTGTGATCTCGGCTCACTGCAACCTTCTCCTCCCGGGTCCAAGCGATTCTCCCACCTCAGCCTCCTGAGTAGCTGGGATTACAGGTGTGCGCCACCATGCCCGGCTAATTTTTGTATTTTTGCAGAGATGGGGGTTTCACCATGTTGGCCAGGCTGGTCTTGAACTCCTGACCTCAGGTGATCCACCTGGCTTGGCCTCCCAATGTGCTGGGATTATAGTTGTCAGCTACCGCGCCTGGCCAAAATTTTTATTGCCCTCCTCAGAGAGCAACTGCAATAACTAAACAGGGTAATGCTTAGCATATAGTCGGCACTCAGGATTTTTTTTTTAATGCGGATGCAGCTTCTGGACAAATTCCTAGGATCTCCCCACCACCCCTTGCTTCCTGCCCCAACCAGATTGAGAACCTGGAGCTGTCCTGGCGGGACCTGTGGAGATAGGGAAGGGTTCGGTGGGGTCCCTCACCCCACACCCTCCCTCTGCCCCCCAGCAGCCGGCACCATGGAGATTGTGTACGTGTACGTCAAGAAGCGCAGCGAGTTCGGGAAGCAGTGCAATTTCTCGGACCGCCAGGCCGAGCTGAACATCGACATTATGCCCAACCCTGAGCTGGCCGAGCAGTTCGTGGAGCGGAACCCAGTGGACACGGGCATCCAGTGCTCGATCAGCATGTCGGAACACGAGGTGGGTCCCTGCCCCAAGGGCCCTGGCCTGTCAGGTGTGGCCAGGCAGGGCGGCCAGCTGGGGCAGGTGAGTGGTTCTGTGGGTCCTTGTCCACCTGAAAGCCACTTAGAGTAGACCAAATGCAGATGCTGGAAGTGAGGGCAGAGGCTCCCCCTGAGTTCCACGCAGTGCTCAGGGTCAGAGGAAAACCGAGCACCAGCCTTCCTCGAGCCAGGGGAGTGCAAATCACAATGTCCCCTCTCCCAAGAGCTCTTGTTTCACCTCGAAGACACTTACCAGAGTTGTTTTGGATGTTTGGTGTAGCTGGGAGATATTTTTTTTTTAAACAGGGTCTCACTCTATCACCCAGGAGTGCAGTGGTACAAACTCGACTCACTGCAACCTTCGTTTCCTGAATTCAATAGATCCTCCCACCTCAGCCTCCCTGGTAGCTGGGACTACAGGTGTGCACCACCACGCCTGGCTAATTTTTGCAATTCTTGTAGAGATGAGGTTTTGCCATGTTGCCCAGGCTGGTCTCAAGCTGCCTGGGCCCAAGTAGTCCTCCCGCCTTGGCCTCCCAAAGTGCTGGGAATACGGGCAGGAGCCACTGTGCCCAGCGTGGGAGAGATATTCTGAGGGAGCAGAGATTCATATCTACAGGCAACTACCCAGCTTGAGAAAAGGGAAGTGTCCCACAGAAAGTTCCGGCCAGAGGGGCCTCCACGATAAGAGAACTTATCTTGAGGGTTGTGATCATGTGTTCAGAGGCCAAAGAGTTCCCTGTCTCTATGAACTAAGTGATTCACCCTAATTAGGTCAACAACTGCTGAGATAAAATGATAAGCAAATCACTTGATTTGGCCAAAACACGTCCAACAGTCAGGTGGGTGTGGGTGGTTTCAGTGACTCACAGTTCGAATGAATTAGGTGCTTCTCTCCCAGGACCAACTGCTCTCTCGGGGATGAGAAGGACTGTGGCCGTGGTGGAGCCAATAAGCAGAATGGCCGCCATGTGGGCCACACCCTGGGGGCCCTCCCGTCATTTCCAGCAGCTCTGCCTTTTCCAGACTTGTTTTGTTTTGTTTTGTTTTAACCTTTTCTATGGTGCTGATCCAGATTTTACCTTTTGTGAGAGCTGGCTTAAAAATGGAAAGGAGATGGGAGTGACTTCATGAGGATGGGGTTTCCATCCTGGGTGATGTAAGAGTTTTGGAACTAGGTGGGGTTGATGGTTGCACAGCGCTGTGTATAATAACGCTGCTGCAGTGTACGCTTTAAGGTGGTTATGTGGTAAATTTTATGTTACATGTATTTTACCACAATTTCTTAAAAACAGGAAGGGCTGGGTGTGCTGGCTCAAGCCTGTAATCCCA
Source organism: Gorilla gorilla gorilla (assembly GCF_029281585.2). Lineage (NCBI taxonomy): Eukaryota > Metazoa > Chordata > Mammalia > Primates > Hominidae > Gorilla > Gorilla gorilla. The sequence goes on along the minus strand of NC_073228.2, from coordinate 17,685,032 downwards.
GTACTTTGGGAGACCAAGGTGGGAGGATGCTTGAGGCTACGAGTTTGAGACCAACCTGGGCAACATAGTGAGACTTCATTTCTACACTTTTTTTTTTTTTAATTACCCAGTTGTGGTGGCTCATACCTGTGGTCCCAGTTACTTGGGAGGTGGAGGCAGGCGGATTGCTTATGCCCTGGAGTTCACGGCAGCAGTGAGCTGTGATTGCACCACTGCACTCCAGCTTGGGCAACAGAATGAGACCCTGTCTCTAAAAATAAATAACTAAATAACTAAATAAATAATTTTTAAAAAATAAAGTGAAAAGAAGGCAGGGGCGAGAGGATCACTTCAGCTCAGGAGTTTGACACCAGCCTGGGCAACTTGGCGAAACACCGTCTCTACAGAAGAAAAACAAAAACAAAAATTAGCCACGTGTGGTGGTACATGCCTGTAGTCCCAGCTACTTGGGAGTCTGAGGCTGGAGGATCCCTTCAGCCTGAGAAGTCAAAGCTGTACTGGCCGGGTGCAGTGGCTCATGCCTGTAATCCCAGCACTTCCAGAGGCTGAGGCCAGTGGATCACCTGAGGTCAGGAATTCAAAACCAGCCTGGCCAACATGGTGAAACCCCGTCTCTACTAAAAATACAAAAATTAGCCTGCCATGATGGCGAGCACCTGTAATCCCAGCTACTGGGGAGGCTGAAGCAGGAGACTCACTTGAATCCAGGAGGCGAAGGTTGCAGTGAGCCGAGATTCCGCCATTGCTTTCCAGCCTGGGCAACAAGAGCGAAACTCCGTTTCAAAAAAAAAAAAAAAAAAAAAAGCTATAGTGAGTCGAGATCATGCCACTGCACTCCAGCCTGGGCAACAGAGTGAGAGACCCTCTCTTAAAAAAAAAAAAAAAAAAAAAAGGAAAGAAGGGAAAGTGGCGACACCCACGTGTAAAACTGTCCTCCCTGCTAGAGAGGATAGGCAAAGCAAATCCAAACTTGGAGTTTTAACGTTCAATTTTTGTGACACTGACATTGTCAATGATAGGGTGGCATTGTTAATGATAGAGTGAAGAAAGGCTATTCACTTTTTCTTTTTTCTTTTTCTTTTTTTTGAGACAGAGTCTCGCTCTGTCACCCAGGCTGGAGTGTAGTGCTGTGATCTCGGCTCACTGCAACCTCTGCCTCCCAGGTTCAAGTGATTCTCCTGCCTCAGCCTCCCGAGTAGCTGGGACTACAGGCACCCATCACCACGCCCGGCTAATGTTTTGTATTTTTAGTAGAGACGGGGTTTCACCGTGTTAGCCAGGATGGTCTCGATCTCCTGACCTCGTGATCTGCTCGCCTCGGCCTCCCAAAGTGCTGGGATTACAGGTGTGAGCCACTGCACCTGGCCAATTATTCACCTTTTCTTTGGATTCTCACAGAGCAGATGGACAGGCTTCTCTGGTCCATTAGAATTCAGATAAGGTCAGAACAGGATTTTCATGACCACAGCTACCAGTTGCAAAGCTGCTTACCTCCACAGGGTTGCGCTGCTGCAGCTACCTGTGCCCACCTGATCACCAGGAATTTCCTTGCCTGCATCTGAAAATACCGTGGCTCCGGCCAGGGCACCTCAGCATCCAGCCCTGGGAGCCCGCGTGGGACCTGGCTTGCAGAAGTGGCCGAGGGTTTGGGAGTATACCAGGGTGACGTCTTCCCTCCTGCTGCTCTCTGTTTAGGCCAACTCAGAGCGGTTTGAGATGGAGACCCGGGGAGTTAACCATGTCGAGGGGGGCTGGCCCAAGGACGTGAACCCCCTGGAGCTGGAGCAGACCATCCGTTTCCGGAAGAAAGTGGAGAAAGATGAGAACTACGTTAACGCCATCATGCAGCTCGGCTCTGTAAGGCTTCCTCCTGCCCCAGCTGCGAGAGCCCCATCCATCACTGCAGCTCCCCAAGGGATGCACTGCCCCAGCTGTGCCTGGCCATCGCTGTGAGGCTCGTGTGAATGCTGGGGGGAAGGGGACCAGCTGCTACCTCAAGGAGCCTTCTGTCTGGGAGCAGGCAGAGGTCCCAATCACAGATCAACAGGGAAGGCAGGGAGGTACAAGGGCTGACCGGACATCAGGAGGCGTCTGACCTTGGGCAAAGGTGACTCCCAAAGTGCCCCACCCAGCAGCCAATAGGGATCATTCATTCATTTGACAAATTTGGACTGAACTTCAAGCCTCTGCCAGGCACAGTAGAGGTTGTAGAATGAATCTCATAATTGTTCTACATACTTGCCAGTGCAAAAAAAAAAATTGTTTTAAGGAAAAAGAAATTTAAAATTTAAATTAAAAGAAAAAGAATCTCTTATATATCCTGTCCCAAAGAGATTGCCGTCCATTGGAGGTCAAAGACAAATACAGAGACATCACCAGATAACATAAAAAGAAAGAAATGCTGAAAGAGAAGCATGACTTGTCCTTTGACTCCATGAGGAGGGAGGGTCAATCTCCTGCTGAAGGGATCAGGGAAGGCTTCCTTGAAGAAGTGGCAGGGCTTGGTTGTCCTTTGGTGGACATTTGCAATAAAGGGGAGGGCATTCTGGATGGAGGAACCAGCTGTCTGCAAGGACAGGAAGAAGGAGATGAGTGCCATATACACACATATATATATATAGAGAGAGAGATTAATAATTTTATTTGGGCTGGGCTTGGTGGCTCACACCTGTAATCCCAGCACTTTGGGAGGCCAAGGCAGGCAGATCACTCGAGCTCAGGAGTTTGAGACCAGCCTGGCCAACATAGCAAAACCCCATCTCTACTAAAAATACAAAAATTAGCCAGGTGTGGTGGCACATGCCTGTAGTCCCAGCTACTTAGGAGGCCGAGGCAGGAGAATTGCTTGAACCCGAGAGACGGAAGCTGCAGTGAGTCCAGATCGCACCCCTGCACTCTAACCTGGGCAGCAGAGCAAGACTGTGTCTCAAAATAATAATAATAATAATAATAATAATTTTGTTTGTCTAGCATGGTATTCTTCAAACTTTTCTTCATTATTGGCCCTCATGTTTTTTCTAATGGCCTTCTGCCTCCATAAAATGTTTGTTGTTGTTGAGACAGAGTCTCATTCTGTCACCCAGGCTTGAGTGCAGTGGCGTGATCTTGGGTCTCTGCAATCTCCACCTCCCGGGTTCAAGCAATTCTCCTGCCTCAGCCTCCCAAGTAGCTGGGATTACAGGAGGCTGCCACCATGCCCAGCTAATTTTCTTTTGTATTTTTGGTAGAGACGGGGTTTCACCATGTTGGCCGGGCTGTTCTCAAACTCCTGACCTCAAGTGATCCACCCGCTTCGGCCTCCCAAAGTGCTGGGATTACAGGCGTGAGCCACCACACCCAGCCCATCAAATGTTAATGCTATAGACATACTGTATATCTGTTCATGCACTGCATGTATTTCCATGCTTTGTACCTAAAAAGCAATATTATTTTCCCCCCTGGAACCAGTTGAAAATTCCTCCATTGAAAGCACATGGTTAGGTGGATGGGGAAAGGCCCCTGGCTATGTCCTGTCTCTCCCAGACTCCATTGCAGGCCTGGGCAATCTGAAAGGACCTCCATTTACTGCGAAGAGCTTCCAATGTGTCCCCCCTAGATCATGGAGCACTGCATCAAGCAGAACAATGCCATCGACATCTACGAGGAGTATTTCAACGACGAGGAGGCCGTGGAAGTGACGGAGGAGGACCCTTCAGCTAAAACCATCAATGTGTTCAGGTAGCACCATAGCCAGGCAGGTGTCTGGCCACCCTCCGTCACCCCCATGCATGGGCGCCTCCAAAGGCAACTCCTTGCCGTCACTGCATGCCCTGGGTGCAGCACTGTCTGTGCTCTGAGCTTGATAAGTGGCGTGGTGATAAGTCACCCAGCAGAGAAGTGGCCCTGCTCTGGGGGCGGGTCTGGTTGATGGAAAGGGAGTACAGACTCCAGAGAAAGTGAAATTGCCCAGCTGCGTACAGGTGGGGCGTGTTCCTGCAGGGCAGAGTAAGTACAAGTACCAAGCATGAGCAGCTAGCAGCACTGTGGGCACACAGGCCCCCGCCGTGGCCTGCACTCATGCGAGTATATCCATGAATAACTCCAGAGGATAGAAGTTTGACACCAGGGATTCATCCCACAGGTTGTGTGTGGGTGTGTGTGGGTGTGTGTGTGTGTGTGTGTGTGAAATCACCGCAGGCATGGATATTCACTGCAGAGGGTGTGTGCCAGCCAAAGACTAGAACAAGCTAAGTCCATCCATAGGGGACTGGTTCTAGCAGTTCTGGCACACCCACACGACGGAATGCCATGTACCTGGTAAAGCGAGTGGGGCAGTCTGGGCGTGGTGGCTCACGTCTGTAATCCCAGCACTTTGGGAGGCCAAGGCGGGTGCATCACCTGAGGTCAGGAGTTCAAGACTAGCCTGGCCAACATGGCAAAACCTAAAAATACAAAAATACAAAAATTAACTGGGTGTGGTGGCACATGCCTGTAATCCCAGCTACTCAGGATGCTGAGGCAGGAGAATCACTTGAACCCGGGATGCGGAGGTTGCAGTGAGCCGAGATCGCACCACTGCACTAGAGCCTGGGCAATACAGCAAGACTCTGTCTCAAAAAAAAAAAAAAAAAAAAAAGCAGTGCAACTTCTTATGTGCTGATATGGAGTCATTTCCAGGATTCAGTATGTGAAAACCAAACCAAAACAAAGCCGGTGCAGAACAGGGTGTGCAGAGTGCCACTTTTTGTGGCAGTCCCCAACTTAAACCATTTTTTGACTTTGCAAGGCTGCAAAAGCAATGCAAATCCAGGAGAAACCGTACTTCAAGTACCCATACAACCATTCTGTTTTCCACTCTCAGTACAGTATTCAGAAAATTACATGAGCTGTTCACCTCTTTATTATAAAATAAGCTTTGTGCTAGGTGATTTTGCCCAACTATAGGCTAATATAAGTGTTCTGAGCACATAGGCTGGACTAAGATGTGATGCTGGGTAGGTTAGGTGTATTCAATGCATCTTCAGCTCCTGATATTTCCAACTTACTATGGGTTTATTAGATGTAGCCAACATCATTAGATAAGGAGCATCTGTATATGTGTATAAATATATGCATATGTGTATGTGTGTATATATGTGAAGATGTATGGTTACATGCCTGATGTGAGGAGAACATCTGTGATTTTGGACTTCTGGCATCCGGAACTGTGATAGAATCAATTTCTGTTGTTTGAAGCCACGCAGTTTGTGGGACCTCATTGCAGCAGCCCCAGGAACAGAATACCCCATCCCAGAGCACCTTTGTAGGGTGTACAAAAGAAGCTGACAGGAAGGAGAGCTTGGGAACAGGGATGGGGAGAGGACTGGGGAAGGAGGACTCCTCGGCCTTGAAGTCTGGTGGAAGGAGTTGCAGAAAGTGGGTGGAAGTGAGAAAGACCATGCTCTGTGGCCTCGGTTTTGACCATGAAGAAAAAAGCAAGGCCGTCCAATCAGATGAGTGGAGATGAGCAGGAGGCTGGAATAGAGCAGCGGGAGGTGCTGGGGAAATGTGGAGGGGAAGCCTGTGGACCTGGGGCAGAGGACAGACCTTGGGTCTGGGTGATGCAGGACTAGGGGAGTGAAAGGTGTTTGGGAAATGACTTGCCTCAGATCCCAACTCTGGGGAATTCATTTCACTACCACGACTGACTGAGGGGCCTGGGAAGTACCTAGCCCAGTCCCAGCACAGCAAGAAAGAACTCTTTTCTGAGGCAGGGCTGACTCATGGTGTGCAAGCAGGACCAATGGCTGTCAGCAAGGCGTGTGCAGGAGAGGGCATGGCGGGGCAGAGGCTGCCCTTCCTGTTGCCCTCCAGCCCTGCTGGGCTCTGACCTCGTATATGGACCACCCGAGCAGGATGATGCATTAGAAATCATCCGAGGGGCCAGGCGCGGTGGCTCACGCCTATAATCTTAGCACTTTGGGAGGCCCAGGTGGGCATATCATCTGAGGTCAGGAGTTTGAGACCAGCCTAGGAAACATGGTAAAACCCTGTCTCTACTAAAAATACAAAAATTAGCCAGGCGTGGTGGTGTGCGCCTGTAATCGTAGCTACTCGGGAGGCTGAGGCAGGAGAATTGTTTGAACCCAGGAGGCAGAGGTTGCAGTGAGCCGAGATTATGCCACTGCCTGGGGGACAGAGCAAGACTCCATCTGACAAAAAAAGAAAAAAAAAGGGAGAAATCGGGGAACCTCACATCCAGCCTTCTGCTCTCTTCCCTCTCCCCTGCAGGGACCCCCAGGAAATCAAGAGGGCTGCCACGCACCTCTCCTGGCACCCCGATGGCAACAGGAAGTTGGCAGTGGCATACTCCTGCTTGGATTTTCAGCGGGCACCTGTGGGCATGAGCAGCGATTCATACATCTGGGACCTGGGTGAGAAGCAGCGGGGTCCTGGTGGCCTGGGAGGGCTGAGGGCTGGGACCAGTACAAGTGGAGGAGTGGGAGGGAGGGGCAGGAGGTCAAGGACACTCATGCGGTTGGTGCCTCAAGGGAAGGGCCCGCAGTCAAGGAGGAACCCACTCTTCTCCTTCCTCCCTTGTCTGGTTTCAGGCAGAGCCAAGCAGAGTCAAATCAGAAGCAGGAAGCCCCCGCCAATTCCAGATTCTTAGTTCGAGGCATGAAGACCTGACCCCATGGGATCTCAATTCTTAGTTCCTAAGGAGCATATCAGCATATCGGGCCGGGTGCGGTGGCCCATGCCTGTAATCCCAGCACTTTGGGAGGCCAAGGCAGGTGGATCACCTGAAGTCAGGAGTTCAAGACCAGCCTGGCTAACATGATAAAACTCTGTCTCTACTAAAAATACAAAAATTAGTTGTGCTTGATGGTGGATGCCTGTAATCCCAGCTACTTGGGAGACTGAAGCAGGAGAATCGCTTGAACCCAGGGGTCAGAGGTTGCAGTGAGCCGAGATCATGCCACTGCACTCCATCCTGGGCAACAGAGTGAGACTCTATCTCAACAGCAACAACAAGACAGAGTGCCCAAGCAGACTGAGAAGGAACTCAAGGGGCGGCGGAATGGAACTTGTGCCTTTGTCCCATCTTTCCTGACACTTGCCTTTAATTCATGGCCTGCAGGGGCAGCGTGTCCATTTATTAGCACAAACCATTGTCTACAGAAGGGCTGGCAAGACACAGGCAGGGACGGGGTGGTGGTGGCTTCACGCTCTCCAGCTTCCCTTCATTGTCAGCATTATTAAAATAAACATGTAGGTGCCAGGCAGAGAGCTAACGCCCGACATTCCAACAGCTCAGCGAGTTCTGGCAGCAGCCCCATGGGGTGGACTCCGTCATTATCTGCAGTCCACAGACCTGGTTCAAAGAAACCAGCAGAGAGTTGACTTTGTGTAAAAACTTTAGTATCAAAACCTCGTTTGACACCAAACCTAGGAACTGGACTAGAAATATAATTATCACACACATACACACACCCCAATCCTGTTCACCAAAAATAAAAACCATCAGCAAAGCCCCTAGGGTCAAGAGTGCCAGATTCTGGCCAAGGTGGACCAGGGGGTGCAGGCTGGGGAAAGACTGGAGGGGCTTCCAGGCTTCCCCCTCTGCCACCATGCCCCCGCTACCCACCCGCAGAAGGGGTGAAACTGGTTGATCCTGTCCTTTTTCCGGGCCTGGTGGGGATAATTTTTTTGTGCTTTATAGAAAACCCCAACAAACCTGAACTTGCTCTGAAGCCATCGTCTCCACTCGTGACGCTGGAGTTCAACCCCAAAGATTCCCACGTGCTCCTGGGTGGCTGCTACAATGGACAGATAGGTAAGGAGGGACCCAGGCTTTTTTTTTTTTTTTTTTTTTTTTAGATGGAATTTTGCTCTTGTTTCCCAGGCTGGAGTGTAGTGGTGCAATTTTGGCTCACTGCAACCTCCGCCTCCTGGGTTCAAGTGATTCTCCTGCCTCAGCCTCCCGAGTCACTGAGATTACAGGCGCCCACCACCACACCTGGCTAATTTTTTTGTTATTTTTAGTAGAGACAGGGTTTCACCATGTTGGCCAGGCTGGTCTCGCACTCCTGACCTCAGGTGATTCACCCACCTGGGCCTCCCAAAGTGCTGGGATTACAGGTGTGGGCCACCACGCCTGGCCGGGACCCAGGTTCATAGTCAGAGCCAATCCTGCTGCTATAGGGCAGAGCCCACATGGCAGCCTGGGCTCGGCCATAGAAGACTAAGTGGGGTGAGGGCCTCCCATAGCTGACCAACTGCAGACACGGGTGAGGCAGGTTTGGCTGACACCTCAGCAGTGTCTCCTGTTACTACTGTAAGTCTAAAATTAGCTCAAAATAAACAGTTTTAAAAAACTATAGTTCAAGTAAAATCAGAGAATATCTGACTGGGGGCCGCCATAAAGGGATGATGAGAGCGTTGGGGAGCCCTATTTTGGGAGAGGTTTCTGGGAAACCTACATGCTAACGGATATGGGTAATACTGGCCTTATAGAATGAGTTGGGAAGTGTTCCCTTCTGGAAGTTTGTGAAGAATTGATATTAATTTTTTTTTTTTTTTTGAGATGGAATCTCGCTCTGTCATCCAGGCTGGAGTGCAGCGGTGCAGTCTCGGCTCACTGCAGCCTCCACCTCTCGGATTCAAGTGATTCTCCTGCCTCAGCCTCCTGAGTAGCTGGGACTACAGGCTCATGTCACCACGCCTGGCTAATTTTGTCTTTTTTCAGTAGAGTTAGGGTTTCACCATGTTGGCCAGACTGGTCTCAAATTCCTGACCTCAAGTGATCCTCCCTCCTTGGCCTTCCAAAGTACTGGGATTACCGGCGTGAGCCACCATGCCTGGCCGCTATTAATTCTTGAAATGTTTTGGTAGAACTCATCAGTGAAGCCATCTGGTCCCTGGCTTTTCTTTATTGGAAGCTTAAAAGTTACAATTCAGTCCATTTACTTGTTATAGATCCTCTTCACATTTTCTGTTTCTTCTTTAATTGCTTTTGGTAGTTTCTGTCTTTCTAGGAACTTTTCCATTTCATCAAGTTGTCTAGTTTGTTGACATTTAATTGTTCACAGTATTCCCTTATAATCATTTTCTTTTTCTTTTTTTTTTTTTTTGAGACAGAGTTTTACTCTGTTGCCCAGGCTGGAGTGCAGTGGTGTAATCACTGCTCATTGCAGCCTCGACCTCCTGGGCCCAAGCAATCCTTCCACCCCAGCCTCCCGAGTAGCTGAGACTACAGGCATGTGCCACCACGCTCAGCTAATTTTTGTAGTTTTTTTAGTCACAAGGTTTCATCATGCTCCCAGGCTGGTCTTAAACTCCTGGGCTCAAGGGATCCACCTGCCTCGGCTGGCCTCCCAAAGTGCTGGGATGAACCACCACGCCTGGCCTGATTTCAGTCTTTTAAAATTTATTGAGACTTGTTTTATGGCCTAGCATATTGTCTATCCTGGAGAATGTTCCATGAGCACTTGAGAAGACTATATTCTGCTTATTGTCCGGTGTAGTTTTCCTTTTTTTTTTCTGGGATGGAGTCTTGCTCTTTCGCCCAGGCTGGAGTGCAGTGGCGCGATCTTGGCTCACTGCAAGCTCCGCCTCCTGGGTTCACGCCGTTCTCCTGCCTCAGCCTTCCGAGTAGCTGGGACTACAGGTGCCTGCCACCACGCTGGGCTAATTTTTTGTATTTTTTTTTTTAGTAGAGAGGGGGTTTCACCGTGTTAGCCAGGATGGTCTCGATCTCCTGACCTTGTGATCCGCCCGCCTCGGCCTCCCAAAGTGCTGGGATAACAGGCGTGAGCCACCGCACCTGGCCTGTCCAGTGGAGTTTTCTATAGATGTCTGGGAGGTCTTGTCTATAGTGTTGGTCAAGACTTCTATTTCCTTGTTGATCTTTCACGTAGTAATTATGTCTATTATTGAAAGTAGGATACTGATGTCTGTCATTATTATTGTTGAATTGTCTATTTCTCCTTCAATTTTGTCAGGTTTTGCTTCCTGTATGTTAAGGCTATGTTATTAGGTACATGCACATGCTTATAATTGTTAAGTTTTCCTAGTGAATTAACCCTTTTATCAGTATATGATGTCTTTATTTGTCTCTAGTAGCATTTTTCATCTCAAAGTCTGTCTGTCTTTGAGATAAGCACTCCAGCCCTCTTTGGTTACCATTTGCATGGTATATCTTTCCCCATCCTTTTACTTTTAACCTGTTTGCCTCTTTGAATCTAAAGTATGTCTTGTAGCCAGGTGTGGTGACACGCACCTGTAATCCCAGCTACTTGGGAGGCTAAGGCACAAGAATCACTTGAACCTGGGAAGCTGAGATTGCAGTGAGTCGAGATCATGCCACTGAACTCCAGCCTGGGTGACAGAGCGAAACTCCGTCTCAAAAAAATAAAAATAAAATAAAAAAATAAAGTATGTCTCTTGTAGATTACATGTAGCTGGCATACAAGTGAATCATAGTTTTGTTTTGTTTTGTTTCTGAGACAGAGTCTTACTCTGTCACCCAGGCTGGAGTGCAGTGGCGTGATCTCGGCTCACTGCAACCTCCGCCTCCTGGGTTCAAGCAATTCTCCTGCCTCAGCCTCCCGAGTAGCAGGGATTACAGGTGCATGCCACCACGCCCCCAGCTAATTTTTGTAGTTTTGGAGAGACGAGGTTTTACCATGTTGGCCAGGCTGATCTTGAACTCCTGGCTTCAAGCGATATGCCCACCTCGGCCTCCCAAAGTGCTGGGATTACAGGCATGAGCCATCATGCCCAGCTTGGATCATGGTTTTTTTCCTTTTAATCTATTCTATCTATCTCTGGTTTTAGGTGGAGAGTTTAATCTATTTACATTAATTTAATTACTGATAAAGTTTACATCTGCCATTTTGCTTTTTTTCCTATATGTCTTAAATCTTTTTGTTCTTTCTCCATAACTGCCTTCTTTTGTGCCACATATTTTCTAGTGTACCATTTTAATTCCCTTATCATTTCTTTTTTTCTTTTCTTTTTTTTTTAGAGACAAGGTCTCACTCTGTCACCCAAGCTGGAGCACAGTGCCGTGATCATAGCTCACTGCAGCCTCAAACTCCTGGGCTCAAGCAGTCCTCCCACCTCAGCCTCCTGAGTGGTTGGGACAACAGGTGCGCATCACCACACTCAGCTACTTTTTTATTTTTTAATTTTTGTAGAGATAGGGTCTTGCTATGTTGCCCAGGCTGGTCTTGAACTCCTGGCCTCAGGCAATTCTCCCACCTTGGCCTCCCAAAGTGCTGGGATTTCAGGCGAGAGCCACCACACTCAACTTAAGCTGTTGATCTTATTGATGATCCTGTGTATGTGATGAGTCATTTTTCTCTTGCTGCTTTCAAGAGTCTCTGTCTTCAGCTTTGATTATGATGTTTCTAGGTATGGATATCTTTGAGTTTATCCCACTTGGAATTCATTGAGTTTCTTGGATGTGTAGATTATTTTTTTAAAAATCAAATATGGAATATTTACAACCATTATTTATTCAAATATTCTTTCCTACCCTTTCTCTCTCTCCTCTCCTTCTGTGACTTCCATTATGTATATGTTGGCATGCTTGATGGTGTCCCACAGGTCTTTAGACTCTGTTTTTCTTTGTTCTCTTTTCTTTCTATTCCTCAGACTATATAATCTCAATTGACCCATCTTCATGTTCAGTGATTCTTCTGCCTGCTCAAATATGCCATCCTATAGCTTCTCTGCTATATTTTTATTTTGGTTAATGACTCCAGAATTTCTATTTTGTTCTTTCTTTTAAAAATAATTTCTGTCTCATTTGGATGTGGTGGCTCATGCCTGGAATCCTAGCACTTTGGGAGGCTGAGGTGGGTGGATTACCTTAACTCAGGAGTTCAAGACTAGCATGGGCAACATGGTCAAACCCCATCTCTACTAAAAAAAAAAAAAAAAAAAAAAAAAAAAAAAATCAGCCAGGTGAGGTGGAGTGCGCCTGCAATCTCAGCTACTTGGGAGGCTGAGGCAAGAGGATTGCTTGAACCCAGGAGACAGAGGTTGCAGTAAGTTGAGATTATGCCACTGCACTCCAGGCTGGGCAACAAAGCGAAACTCTGTCTTCAAAAATAATAATGATAATGATTTTTGTCTATTTGTATTTTTTATTTGGTGAGAGATCATCTCATGCTTTTCTTTAGTTCTTTCGATGTGACTTTCTTTAGTTCTTTGAACATGTTTAGCATAGCTGATGTGAGGCCTCTGTCTAGTTAGTCCAATATCTGGGCTTCTTGGGTACAATCTCTATTGCTTTTTTATTCCTGTGTTTGGGCCATACATTTGTATTTCTTGGCATGTCTTATAATTTTTTTTATTAAAAACTATACTTTTTTGTATGATTTAATGTGGCAACTTTGCAAATCAGATTGACATACCTCCCAGAGTTTGTGTTGTTGCTGTTTGTTGTAGTTGTTCTTTGTTTCATTAATACATTTTCTTAGCTAGTTCTGGAAAGTCTGTATTCCCTGTCACGTGTGACCACCTATAGTCTCTGCTTAGCTTAGTGATTAATGATTGAACAAAGATTTCCTTAAGCATTTGTCACCAAAAAATCTCCCCTTCTCTGCTAAGGGGCTCTGTGTGCGTGTGTGAGCATGCCTTTACACTCAGCCAGGCAGTTGTCAACTCTGCCTTAGTGTCTGTGCAGAGATGAGGTCAGCCAGAGAGTTTAGGGCTTTATCGGCTTTCCTGAGCATGACACAGCTCTGGGCGTGCACACAGCTCTATCCATGCTTGTGACCTTCTAGACTCCCAGGAATATGTCAGATCTTTTCAAAGCCCTGTGGACACATCATGCTTCAGCTTTTCCTTTTACTTATTTACTTTTGTTGTTTAAATGTAATAGAGGCTGAGCACAGTGGCTCACATCTGTAATCCTAACACTTTGAGAAGCCGAGGCGGGAGGATCGCCTGCGTTCAGGAGTTTGAAACTAGCCTGTGCAGCATAGTGAGATCTTGCCTTTAAAGAGAGAGAGAGAGAGGAGAGAGAGAGAGAGAGAGAGAGGAAGGGGGAAGGAGGGAGGGACGGAGAGAGAGAGAGAAAGAAAGAAAATAGGGACAGGGTCTTGCTATGTTGACCAGGTTGGTTGTGAACTCCTGGCCTCAAGCAGTCCTGCCTCAGCCTCCCAAAGTACAGGCGTGAGCCACTGTACTCGGCCCAGCTTTTCCTCTTAAGCTTTTTGGTAGGTCTATTCCTTTCCCCACCTGTTATCCACTGCCTCAGGAAGCTGCAAAGTTAGTCAGTTGCCTGCAATTACACCCTGATGAAAAGACTTTTCACACCAGGCAAAGGCTGAACCAAGTCAATTACAGCCAACCTTGCAAGAGGAGCCTTATCAGGGAACCACCAGACAGGTCAGATAATGACAGTTCTTTGGGCATGAGACTTGAAAGGGGCTCCAGCCTCATTCTGCTCCCTCTTGTGGCGCCAGGCTGCTGTTTTTCATCAGGAGTGCAGAATGTGAATTTTCAAGGCCACCACGGAACTGCAGAGTGTGCGATCTTAACTAGGGCAAGTGAAAATGCCACTGTTTTTACCAAGATTCTGCTGTTTTTCTTGAATAAACATTCTCCCGACTGCCCTAAGCCTCTGGCTAATTTCCAGAGTTCTGAAAAAGTTGATTCTGACCATTTTTGCCAGTTTTCTCACTGCTATTATGGAGGAGAGAATTTTTGGAGGTCCTTACTTCACGGATTTTGCTGATGGCACACCTGGAAAACTGATTTTTGTTTGTTTGTTTCTTTGAGACAGAGTCTCGCTGTGTCGCCTAGGCTGGAGTGCAATGTCACGATCTTGGCTCGCTGCAAGCTCCGCCTCCCGGGTTCATGCCATTCTCCTGCCTCAGCCTCCCGAGTAGCTGGGACTACGGGTGCCCGCCACCACGACCAGCTAATGTTTTGTATTTTTTTTTAGTAGAGACGGGGTTTCACTGTGTTAGCCAGGATGGTCTTGATCTCCTGACCTCGTGATCTGCCTGCCTCGGCCTCCCAAAGTGCTGGAATTACAGGCATGAGCCACCGTGCCCAGACTTTTTTTTTTTTTTTTTTTTTTTGAGACAGAGTCTTGCTCTGTCACCCAGGCTGGAGTACAGTGGTGCGATCTCAGCTCACTGCCACCTCCGCCTCCTGGGTTCAATCGATCCTCCTGCCTCAGCCTCCCCAGTGGCTGGTGCATGCCACCACGCCTGGCTAATTTTTGTATTTTTAATAGAAACGGAGTTTTGCCATGTTGGCCAGGCTGTTCTCAAACTCCTGGCCTCAAGTGATCCACCCACCTTGACTTCCCAAAGTGCTGGGATTACAGGCGTGAGCCACCAAGCCCAGCCCAAACTGCTTTTTTTTTTTTTTTTTTTAAATCTCCAGTGAGATCAGAAGTCACCTGCCTGGATTGGCTCTGAATGTCCCTACCTGCTCTGTTCCCCTGAACCTGGAGTCGCCAGACACCCAACCCATGACTACACCCAGGCCAGTCTTGACCCTGGGTGTAAAAAGCATTCCCCACTCCTCCCTGCTCTGTATGTTCTATACTTTTGCTGCTTCCTTGGGAGTGGGAGCCAGGATGGCTGAGAACCTCCTCCTCCAAAGCTTTCCGTAGTCAGCTGCTTCCTGAGGCCCCGATCTCCCTCTCAGACCTGCTGCCTCCTGCCCAGGGGAGCTTTCAGATTATGGAATAGACCCGGGCTCCCATAAACGTCCCTGCCAAACTATTTGGGTGCCAGAGCTCTAAAAGACTGAGGCGGAGCCACTTTGCCATGATTAATTCAGGAGCCTTGACTCAGTCATTATTCATAACCTCTTTCAGTGGTTTTTCATGCCAGCTCATACCAGCCCAGACTCTGGCGCTCCGCTGCTCCAAGAAGGGCCCCTCTAGGGCCATGTGGGACCCAGTGGGACCTACTCTTGAGCACTGCTTTGCCAAAGTAGAACAGGCTTATCTTTTATTTTTATATACTTTTATTTTTTGTTTTGTTTTTGAGACAGCCTTGCTTTGTTGCCCAGGCTGGAGTGCAATGGCGTGATCTCAGCTCACTGCAACCTCTGCCTCCCAGGTGCGAGCGATTCTCATGCCTCAGCCTCCTGAGAAGCTGGGATTACAGGTGCCTGCCACCATGCCCAGCTAATTTTTTTGTATTTTTAGTAGAGATGGGGTTTCATCATGTTGGCCAGGCTGGTCTTGAACTCCTGACCACAAGTGATCCACCTGCCTCAGCCTCCCAAAGTGCTGGGATTACAGGTGTGAGCCACCAGGCCTGGCCTATTTTTATTTTTTGAGACAGGGTCTTGCTCTGTCACCCAGGCTGAGGTGTAGTGGCACGATCATGGCTCACTGCAGCCTCAAGCTCCCAGGCTCAAGCAATTCTCCCACCTCAGCCTCCCGAGTAGCAGGCAGCCTCCCGAGTAGCAGCCTCCCGAGTAGCAGGCAGCCTCCCGAGTAGCAGCCTCCCGAGTAGCATGTGCCACCATGCCCGGCTAGCTTTTAAATTTTTTGTAGAGACGGGGTCTCACTATGTTGCCCAAGCTGCTCTTGGATTCCTGGGCTCAAGCAATCCTTTTGCCTCGGCCTCCCAATGCGCTAGGATTACAAGCATGAGCCACTGTGCTTGGCTGAGCAGGCTTATCTAAGAAAACATATTTCTGGGCCAGCTGAGTTCAGGGAAAATGCCTTGAACTTGGAGAAATACTAAGTCAAAGCTTATGAGCTAAGTACTTTTGTCATTTTACAAAACGGCCTTTCCTAGAAACAGCTCTGAGTGACAGGGTGAGCCCTCATTGTGCATTCATGGGAAAATGGAAATGAAATCTAACAGGACAAAGGACAGATAACCTTTCCATCTTTCTTGGCAAAGCACTAATAACAGATCACAGTAAAGGCTAAAGCTCCTCTGTGAGTTTCTTTCCAACAGAGGCAGCAGAGGTACAAAGGATAAGAGGAAATGAGCTAATGTAGCAGAGAGATTCACCTAAATGGAGTCTTTCCACGTGCTTTTCCCTGCGTTAGGGACTCGGCTCTCCTCTCGCCTGGCTCCCTCCATCCTGAGGCTCATCTTCCATCTCAGCTACCTGTCACTTCCTCCAGGAGGCCTTCCCTGACCACCCTCATGTGTTCCCCTGCCACTATGCCTGTCCTATCCCCAGAGGCTTGCCCAGGGCCAAGTGTTGGGTAGGGAGTCAACGCCTGGGAGGGGCTCAAGGAACTGAATGAAGCTTGCACTCTGGGAGTCTCCCCAGAGAGTCTGTAGGGGCTGGTAGGAAACTCAGGCTGATTTGAACCAAGCCCTGATTCTAGAAAACCACATATCTGCCAAACCAGAAGCAGCAGCCCCCCTCTCTCCCCTGCTCCCTGCCCCAAGGAAGGAAGCCTGTGCCCCCTTCCACTGCTTCTTCATCTCCTTCCTCACCAGCCTGCTGGGACACCCGAAAGGGCAGCCTGGTGGCGGAGCTATCCACCATTGAGTTCAGCCACCGAGACCCTGTGTATGGCACCATCTGGCTGCAGTCGAAGACAGGCACCGAGTGCTTCTCAGCATCCACGGATGGGCAGGTACCCACCAGCCAGACACTGGAGAGAGGAGGGAAGGGAGGGGCAGTAACTGTTCCCTGGTTCCCCATCAGAACCCCTGGGGACATTTCCTTTAACACATTTTATTTTGAGACGGAGTTTCACTCTTGTTGCCCAGGCTGGAGTGCAATGGCGCGATCTTAGTTCACTGCAACCTCTGCCTCCCGGGTTCAAGCAATTCTCCTGCCTCAGCTTCCCAAGTAGCTGGGATTACAGGTGCCTGCCACTATGCCTGGCTAATTTTTTATTTTTAGTAGAGATGGTGCTTCACTATGTTGGCCAGGCTGGTCTCGAACTCTGACCTCAGGTGATCCACCCGCCTTGGTCTCCCAAAGTGCTGGGATTACAGGCATGAGCCACTGCGCCCAGCCTAACACTTTATTTTAAGTTGAGTAGTGATAATACATGCCCACGGAACAGAATCTAAAGGGTGCAAAAAAGAAAATGCCTTCCTCTCACCTCTGCCTGCACCTCCTCCCCTCCCTCCCTCTCCTATGTCTGCCTTCAGAGCTAGTCTCTGCATATGCAAGGAAACACACCTCTCTTCTTCACTCTTTCTTTTTGCACACTTCACACACTATTCTGTACTCGATGTTTTCCATTGTGTGTACCTTGGAGATAGTTTCATATTTCATACACCGCTGCCCCATGCCTATTAATAACTGCATCGTGTGGGAGTACCATAATTTATATATGGATTCTAATATTTTGTTGCTACCCCCCAAAAAATGTAGCAAAGAGCATCTTTATACACAGATTATTGCACACATGCGGGGATATATCTACAGCAGACATTGCTGGCAGTGGGACTTCTAGGTCGGAGCACACATGCATTTTTAACATTGCCGGATATTGTCTTATTGCGGGGAGTCTTGGCATATACCGATTCTTGCTTGGCCTTGCACCTGGAGGTTTTGATTCAGTAGGTCGAGGGCGAGGCCTCAGCATCTGGGTTGTATGAAGCTTGCTGGCGACTCTGATGATCAGCCAGGTGTGGGAACTGTGGACAGAACAGCAATCCTCAAAGTGTATTTGCTCCCACGAATTGCCGGGAGCTCCATCCTTTGTGGCCCAGTGGCTGACCCCAGGACGGTGGGGTGAGGGCGGAGAAGGCAAAAGCCAGGGGAAATACAGGGCCTCGAAGTCTCACTGTCACCCCTCCTCCCACCAGGTCATGTGGTGGGACATCCGAAAGATGAGCGAGCCCACTGAAGTCGTGATCTTGGACATCACCAAGAAGGAACAGTTGGAAAATGCCTTGGGGGCCGTCTCCCTGGAGTTCGAATCTGCTTTGGTGAGTGCCCCTTGCTGTCCCTTCCCCGACTTGCATTGACAGGGCAGCCAGGGCTAAAGACAGGCCATTGCTAGGATATCAGGTGCTCGTGGAACCCAGCACCAGCCCAGGGAGGCCACCCTCACTGCAGCCATCCTAGACGTGTGTGGCCTTTACAACAACTTTCCAGCAGGGGGCAGCAGAGCTTCTCGAAGAAGGACACCATAGTCATCATGGCACCAAGTCATCTTTTGGCCAGTGGCCCAGCTGAACACAGATGGCAATCTTTTGACAGAACAATTCCAGAAAAGCCCTGTTTTGTGGGGAAGGTCACGCCCAGGACCAACATCGGGAGGCCTGGACTCCAACCCAGGTCCTGGCCCTGCCTGGCACGGGGTCCCTAGGCTGGTCACCTGCCTTCCTCTGGGGAAGGAAGAGGTACTGGAGAGGAAAATGAGGTCAAAGCAGGCTCCTTGGAAAACCAGAGCACAAGCACGGTCTTGGTGTTCAGTCACTGAGAATGACAAAGAAATATCAAAGTTCAGGTCGGGCAGGGTGGCTCACGCCTGTAATCCCAGCACTTTGGGAGGCCAAGAATTTAAGACCAGCCTGGGTACATAATGAGACCCCCCCACCGCCCGCCCAGTCTTTACCAAGAAAGAAAGAAAGAAAGAGAGGGAGAGAGAGGGAAAGAAAAGGAAGGAAGGAAGGAAGGAAGGAAGGAAGGAAGGAAACAAAGAAAGAAAAAGAAAGGAAGAAAAATATCAATGTGAGGCAAGGCGCCGTGGCTCACACCTGTAATCCCAGCACTTTGGGAGGCTGAGGTGGCACGATCACTTGAGCCCAGCAGTTCAAGACCAGCCTGGACAACATAGCAAGACCCTGTCCCTACATAAGAAAAGAAAAAAAGGGCCAGGCACGGTGGCTCACACCTGTAATCCCAGCACTTTGGGAGGCCAAGGCGGGCAGATCACCTGAGGTTGGGAGTTCGAGGCCAGCCTGACCAATATGGAGAAACCCCATCGCTACTAAAAATACAAAACTAGCTGGCCGTGGAGGCGCACGCCTGTAATCCCAGCTACTCGGGAGGCTGAGGCAGGAGAATCGCTTGAACCCGGGAGGCGGGGGTTGCGGTGAGCCAAGATCGCATCATTGCACTCCAGCCTGGACGACAAGAGCGAAACTCCATCTCAAAAAAAAAAACAAAGAAAAGAAAAACAGGAAATATCAAAGTTTGAGCATAGTGCAAATGTGTTAGAGGAGGGAAGCTTCCTAGAAGCAGTAAAGGAAGACTTCCTCGCTGGAGTAAGAAGACAACTTTCCCTTGTTGTTGGCTTTTGGTTTGGGCTGAGTCTTGGTTTACGTCTTAGTGCAGCCTAGGCCTGGTTCCCCCTTGGGGGTGTCACTTGTTTGCTTCGGGGTCATGGGCCATCATTCCTAGGGCTTTGGGAGGCCCTGGCCTCGAACATACCTGGGCAACCCTAGCTCAAGGCTGAGAGATGAATGTTGATGGAAGGAGGAGACAATTCCACTGACCCCCTCCCCAGAGGACAAGGCACTGGGCATGGAGGTTGGGATGGCGAGGGCTCAGGAAAACATTCTGTCCCAGAGGCAAGGCTTTCTAGGCCAAGTGCTAGACATGCAACCACATCACTACTAGGGCCATCTCCTCCATGCCTGGCCCTTGCAGGGTGCACACTTTGTGCTGGACACTTGTGGCTGCCTGATTTAATAAGCTTGTGCAGTCGCCTACAACCATCTCGTGGGGTAATGTTATTATCCGTACTTGCCAGACACACACGATGAGTCTTCATGAGATTAGGTTGTGAGTCCTAGTACCTGGTAAAGCCGGGACTCAAACCCAGGGCTCCAACTCTGAGGCCCAGGGTGTCCACCTGCAGCCCACCATGAAGTCTGAGGCCAGAGGCACGATGGGCCACTCAGATCTGGGTGGCCTTTCTCCCTGGCTCACTGACGGGCGGCGTGCAGTCGGCTTGAATACTTTCTTCTCTGGACCTCTCAAGCTTGGTCTTTCCACTTGCCCTTGATGCCCAACTTGAAGCCCAGATTTTTGTTTTGTTTTGTTGAGACATGGTTTTGCTCTGTTGCCCATGCCGGAGTGCAGTTGTTTAATCTCAGCTTACTGCAACATCCACCTCCTGGGCTCAAGCCTCAGCCTCTTGAGTAGCTGGGACCACAGGCACATGCCACCAAGCCAGGCTAATTTTTTTTTTCTTTTTTTTTTTGAGACAGGGTCTCACTCTGTTGCCCAGGCTGGAGTGCAGTGACATGATCTTGGCTCACTGCAACCTCTGCCTCCCAGGTTCAAGTGATTCTCGTGCCTCAACCACCACACCTGGCCATGTTCTGGGTATTTTCTAGAGATTTTATATTTATCATTTTAGTAATTTTCTGGTAGAAGAAAACTGCACAATAAAACAATATGTTTTTTAAAAAAATAAAAATAAAAAAGCTGGGGGCCAGGCGCAGTGGCTCAGGTCTGTAATCCCAGCACTTTGGGAAGCCGATGTGTGCAGATCGCTTGAGCTTAGGAGTTTGAGACCAGTCTGGACAACACAGGGAGACTCCATCTCTACAACAATACAAAAATTAGCCGACCCTGGTGGTGTGTGCTTGTGGTCCCTACGTGGGAGGCTGAGGTGGGAGTATTGCTTGAGCCCAGAAGGTCAAGGATGCAGTGAGCTGAGAGCGCACCACTGCACCCCAGCCTGGACAATGGAGCCAGCCCCTGTCTCAAGAAATAAATAAATAAACTAGGAGTTCTTCTTTCTTTTCTTTTCTTTTTTCTTTTCTTTTGAGGTAGGGTCTTGCTCTGTAGGCCAGGCTGGAGTGCAGTGGCATGATCTCGGCTCACTGCAACCTCTGCCTAAAACCTGGGAGTTCTATAGGGGCAGGTTCACCAGCTGCAGAGGACATCTGAGCCCGTTGACAAAGGCCCTCCCCTCAGTGTGCCCCTCCCCTACCTCACTCAGCTGTTCTTTCCATTTGGAATGCTGAGGACACAGCGCCATTGTAGGCTCAGGCCCTGCTGGTGGATGTGGTCCAGTCTAGCCCAGAAGTTAAGACAGAACAGTAAACAAGGAAGGGCATTGCGTGATGGAGGGGGTCATGCTCAGAGACGCAGAGGGGAGCACTGGACCAGGAGTCAGGAGACCAGCCTTTGTGCATTCAGTCCGCAGTGAAGTGAATAACTACTAAAGCTCAGTTCGTGGGCGATGGACCCATGTCAGACAAGCTTGTGCCCCTCAAAGAGCTCACCCACCAGTGGTAGGGGGACGAATTACATCACCAACTGCCAGGTGGCTTCCTGAGTGCTGGTTGGTCACCTGCTCTGAGTTCTCAGGGACACCAGCCTGGACAATGCTATGACAAATGTCACTGTCTTGCCAGGGAAGGCTCTGCCCATCCCGTGAGTGATCTGGGTGGGCCACCCTGCGTCCCCTCCCTGGGTCTTCTTTACTTTCTCTGTAAACAAACATTCAGGATCTTTATGGCCAAATGCATCGAGGACACAGTGGTGCTCTGCAGAGGGGGCTAGTGACGTGACAACCCTCCAGGACTGGAGGAGCCAGGGAGGGCTTCATTCAGAACAGGCTCCTTGAGCAGCTTTCAAAAAGATGGGGTCTGAGGAGCCCGGGAAGAGTGGGGACAGCATTCCAGGAGGGGCCACAGCCCTTGCCAAGGCTTGATCTGAGGGCCTTTCTAGCGCCTGCAGACCCCCCAAGCAAGCTCCTGTCCATGCCCGCTAATCCCAGAATTGATGGTTCGTGGAGTCTTCCCCTCCTGTGTCACTCCTTCCACAGCCCACCAAGTTCATGGTGGGGACCGAGCAGGGCATCGTCATCTCCTGCAACCGCAAGGCCAAGACGTCAGCTGAGAAGATTGTGTGCACCTTCCCGGGCCATCATGGCCCCATCTATGCCCTCCAGAGAAACCCCTTCTACCCGAAGAACTTCCTGACGGTTGGCGACTGGACAGCCCGCATTTGGTCTGAAGACAGCCGGGAATCATCCATCATGTGGACCAAGTAAGAGGCGATGCTGGGGACGGGAGGGGATGCAGGGGACAGGAGGGGATGGAGGGAGCCCAGCTGGGCCCCGGAGAGTCCCGAGCCTCCATATGTAAAATGGAGAAAAACCCTTCCACAAACACCCGAGCTCGTGTTAGCAAGTGACTTGCTCCAGCCACTCCACAAAGTGATAAGTTTCAAACCACTCAGTTACTAAAAATAATGGCCATGGCTTAATTTTATTTCCTTTTTTTTTTTTTTTTTTTGAGACAGTCTCGCTTAGTTCCCCAGACTGAGTGCAGTGGCGTGATCTCGGCTCACTGCAGCCTCCGCCTCCCAGGTTCAAGAGACTCTCCTGCCTCAGCCTCCTGAGTAGCTGGGACTACAAGCACCTGCCACCATGCCCAACTAATTTTTGTATTTTTAGTAGAGATGGGGTTTTGCCACGTTGGCCAGGCTGGTCTTGAACTCCTGACCTCAGGTGATCCGCCCGCCTCGGCCTCCCAAAGCGTTGGGATTACAGGCGTGAGCCACCGCGTCTGGCTGGCTTAATTTTCATAATCCTCAAAATATCCCCAGGAGGAGGCAGCATTGCTCTTCTCCTCATCTCATTTTTCCTGTTAGGGAACTGGGCTACAGAAAGGCCAAGCCACTTGCTCCTGCTCTCCCAGCTAGTGAGGAGCCGAGATTGGGTGTGAACCCAGGAAGCTTGGCTGGGAAATGCAGGTGCCTTGGCACGATTCAGCAGTGCGGCATAGCCTGTCTTGCTCAGTGCCACTCCTCTGAGGGGAGCAACAGACAGGGAGCTTGAGACAGAGCTATGAGCACAATGGTTAGACCAGAGAAGCTTGGACTATCACATCCCCCTCCGTTCTTCTTAGGGCCTATTTACCTTGTCTAAAAGTGCCCTTTCTCCTCCTTCCCTTCATCTCCTAAATTAGGTAACAAGCCCGAATTCTAATCACCCCCTTGAGTCATTCACCACCGAGCACTGCCATGTGTATTGTGCATTGCATGTATAAATAAATTAGTTTTTTCTCTTGCTAAAAAAAACATCCTGGGGTTCCTTTCCTGCCCACAGAACCACAGACTCCTGCAACGTCAAAGCCACCAGCAACCCTAATGAGCATCTTTGGTTCCAGTGCTTCCCACATCTGGTTGCATCAGAATATCTTGGGAGGAGTTTTTGTTTGTTTGTTAAAACGTTTTTGAGATGGAGTCTTACTCTGTCACCCAGGCTGAAGTGCAATGGCATGATCTCGGCTCACTGCAACCTCCGCCTCCTGAGTTCAAGCGATTCTCCTGCCTCATCCTCCTGAGTAGCTGGGATTACAGGCGCACGCCAGCACACCCAGCTAATTTTTGTATTTTTAGTAGAGACAGAGTTTCCCCATGTTGGCCAGGCTGGTCTCAAACTCCTGACCTCAGGTGATTCGCCTGCCTCAGCCTCCCAAAGGGCTGGGATTACAGGCATGAGCCACCGTGCCTGGCGGAGGAGTGATTTTTTAAAATCCAGATTCTCAGCCCCAACCCTGGGGGTACTAACATAGAATCTTGGGCTTAGCCCAGCAATGGGCTTGTTAAGGAGCTCCCCCGGGCTTGTGACTCAGCCAGTCCTTGCTTTGGGAGCAGAAACCTGGTTCGATGTCCTCATTCTACAGGGGTGGGAGCGCTGGCTGAGAAGGGCAGTGCATTGTTCCAGGCCTCATAGCAAGTAGGGGGTTCCCAGTAGATGTGAAGCCCTTCACAGGCTTTAGGAGCCTTCCCAATGTCTTCAGGTCCTGCAGGCTGCCAGGGCTGTGTGAAAGGAGCAGTGAGGGCAGGGTGTCGAGCACAGCACCCATAGGCATTTCGCAGGGCTGGTTCCTAGAGGGACTTAGTGGACCTGTGTCCTAGAACCTGGGTCTCCCTTGTCCTCCTCCTGCATAAGGTTAAACAAATTTAGCAAATAAGAATATTTGACCCTGGGCCAGGTGCAGTGGGCTCATGCCTGTAATCCCAGCACTTTGGGAGGCTGAGGCGGGAGGATCACTTGAGGTCAGGAGTTCAAGACGAGCCTGGCCAATATGGTGAATCCCCGTCTCTAATAAAAATACAAAAAATCAGCTGGGCTTGGTGGCTCACGCCTGTAATCCCAGCACTTTGGGAGGCCGAGGCGGGTGGATCACCTGAGGTCAGGAGTTCAAGACCAGCCGAGATTGCGCCACTGCACTCCAGCCTGGGCGACAGAGTGAGACTCCGTCTCAAAAAAAATAATATTTGGCACTTAGTTAAATCTGAATTAAAAAAAAAACTATTTTTTTTTAGTATAAGTATGTCCCATGCAATATTTGGTATATACTTATACTAAAAATTATTCATTGTCCAAAAATCTCCAGATGTTTCTTTTTTGGGGGGATGAAGTCTCTTTGTTGCCCAGGCTGGAGTGCAGTGGCACGATCTTGGCTCACTACAACCTTCACCTCCTGGGTTCAAGCAATTCTTCTGCCTCAGCCTCCTGAGTAGCTGGGATTACAGGCGCCCACCAACACCCCTGGATAATTTTTTTATTTTTAGTAGAGGCAGGGTTCTGCCATGTTGGCCAGGCTGATCTCAAACTCCTGACCTCAGGTGATCCACCACTCTCGGCCTCCCAAAGTCCTGGGATGACAGGCATGAGCCACCGCGCCCGGCCCAGATCCTTTCTTTAGTCTTGATCATTTCTCCCACTGTGGTCTGGCTGTCAACACACTCCGTCTGCAAAGGTGACTGGGAAGTGTAGTCTCTGCCTTGCTCACCAGGGGCCCAGCTACAACTATATTGCAATGGAGGAAGGGAGAGGAGGTCTGGGTGAAAATCTGAAGGCTGCACTGTGTGTGTGTGTCTTTTAAAAAAATGTTCCATCTTCACTGAAGAAACTCTTGAAAACCCAGATGAAACCAAGTAGGAAGTGACACTCTCCTTATCTCAGTGGTAGCAGCTTTTCTGGGCATGTCCTTCCTCTGACTCCCATCCGTGAGTCCCAGGGCTGGGACCAGGTCCAGCAACACGTGCCTGCTGCCTGGAGTTAGCAGCAGAGAAATGCCAGTGGCCAGCCCACGGGAAGGACTGTGCCCAGAGCCCTTTCTTTATTTTATTTGAGACAGGGTCTCACTATGTTGCCCAGGCTGGAGTACAGTGGCACAAACATGGCTCACTGCAGCCTCGACCTCCTGGGCTCAAGCGATCCTCCCATCTCAGCCTCCCGAGGAGCTGGTACCACAGGTGCTCACCACCACACCCGGCTAATTTTTTTATTTTTTGTAGAAACAGGGTCTTGCCATGTTGTCCAGGCTGGTCTCAAAATCCTGGCTTCAAGCGATCCTCCTGCCTTGGCCTCCCAAAGTGCTGGGATTACAGGCACATGACCAGCCCAGAGCCCTTTAAAGAACAGCCTGTCAGACACCTGAGGTCAAGAGTTTGAGAGCAGCCTGGCCAACATGGTGAAACCCCATCTCAAGCAAAAATAAAATATTAGCTGGGTGTGGTGACGGGCGCCAGTAATCCCAGTTACTTGGGAGGCTGAGACAGGAGAATTGCTTGAACCCAGGAGGCGGAGATTGCAGTGAGCTGACATCATACCACTGCACTCCAGCCTGGGCAACAGAGCAAGACTGTCTCAAAAAAAAAAAAAAAAAAGCAACCTGTGAACTGCGGATGAGTGAGGTCAGCACAGCTAGAAGTCAGACACAAGGAAGAACTTCCTACCTAGCAAGACTCTGAGACCCTGGAGCCCAGAAGGGACCAAGTGAGCCAAGCTGTGGCTCAGAAGCCTCTGTCCCTCCAACCATGATGTGGTCTACCTCCCACAGGTACCACATGGCTTACCTCACTGATGCTGCCTGGAGCCCCGTGAGGCCGGCCGTTTTCTTTACCACCAGGATGGACGGAACCCTGGATATCTGGGACTTCATGTTCGAGCAGTGCGATCCCACCCTCAGCCTGAAGGTCACGCGTATGTCCCTCCTGGTGCATCCAGGTCCTCAGGGAGCCAGGTCCCGGCGTGGGTGTGAGTGTGGGGTGCTGTGAGCACGTGTGGGGTGCTGTGAGCACGTGTGCAGTGTGTGGCCAGGTGTGTTTGGGCCTCTGTGGGGGAGCCGTGTGCAGGCTGACTGCAGCGATTGCTTTGGAGCGTGTGCTCCTACAAAGGTTAAGGGGCCTGGGGGATTTGGCGTCCTGGTGGCACAACAGAACCACCAGGGGGAAATTTAAAAAGAAACAAAAGCAGGTACCTGGCGTCTCCTGCCCACAGGCCGATTCCTTCAGAGCCCCTGGGGTTTGGCTGCTGGACCTTCCCCTTCATGTCAGGGTGGCCAGAGCTGAGCCCCACTGGCTGGGGCCATGGAAGGGTGGGGGCATTGGGGAACCACACGGTGACTGTGAGGCGGAACTGAAGGGGTGGGGCGGGAGATGAGGCAGGGAAGCCAGGAGCCTTGACAACCAGTCTCCAAGTTTGAACTTCATCCTGTGGGCAGAGGCGTCCTGAGGATGTTTGAATAGGGCCAAGTGGCTGAGCCTCCCCAGGGGCCAGTTAATCAGACACGTATAACTTTGCTCCTCTCTCCTCTACCTGGGTCTGCCCGGCCCCTTCAATAGGTGTGTGACGAGGCCCTCTTCTGCCTCCGGGTGCAGGACAATGGGTGTCTCATCGCCTGTGGCTCCCAGCTGGGGACAACCACCCTGCTGGAGGTCTCGCCTGGGCTCTCTACCCTCCAGAGGAATGAGAAGAACGTAGCCTCTTCCGTAAGCACCGGGTGCCTGGGGAAAATCCCTCCAGCACGTCCCGACCTGGCCCCACAGCAGAGCCGGCTAGTCAGACAAATAGATGGCCCCGCCCTCCCACCCCCAGGACATAGGTGCACATTTTGGGGGAAGCAGTGTGGTGTCCTGGCGTGGGCTCCATAAATAGGTGTTGGTGTGTCCATTTGCCTTTGCTCAACTGCTGGGTAGCTAAGTGGCCTTCAGTAAGTCACGTCACTCTCCAGGATTCAGTTCTTTACCTGTAAATCAAAGAGGTTCGACTTGGTCAGTTTGTCTAGTTTCAAATAACACTTTTTTTTTTTTCTGGAAACTTTCCAATGAAGGCTTAGTATTGTATTATATTATATTGTATTTTAATTTAATTGTTTTTATTTATGTATTTATTTTTGAGACAAAGTCACGCTCTGTTGCCCAGGCTGGAGTGCAATGGTGAGATCTAGGCTCACTGCAATCTCTGCTTCCCAGGTTCAAGTGATTCTCCTGCCTCAGCCTCCTGAGTACCTGGGATCACAGGTGCACGCCACCACGCTCAGCTAATTTTTGTATTTTTAATAGAGACAGGATCTCACCATACTGTCCAGGCTGGTCTTGAACTCTTGACCTTAAGATGATCTGCCCACCCTGGCCTCCGAAAGTGCTGGGATTATAGGCGTGAGCCACCGTGCCCAGCCTAATTATTTTATTTATTTTTATTTTATTAGTTTATTTTATTTTATTTCATTTTGAGACAGGGTCTTGCTTTGTTGCCCAGGCTGGAATGCAGTGGCACAATCATGGCCCACTGTAGCCTCTACCTCCCAGGCTGAATCGGTCCTCCCACCTCAGCCTCCTGAGTTGCTGGGACCACAGGCATGCACCACCATGCCTGGCTCATTTTTTAATTTTTGTAGAGACAGGGTCTCCTTATGTTGCCCAGGCTGGTCTCAAACTCCAGGGCTCAAGCAATCCTTCCACCTCAGCCTCCCAAACTGCTGGGATTATAGGCATGAGCCACCACGCCCAGCCTGAAGACTTAGTAGAATGCTAATAGGGAAGCCAGATAGAAGGGGACTTGAGGAGGGGGACTGAGATCCATTCCTACATCCTTTCCCCAGTGGACGGCCCTGCAGGCAACCCCCCAGAACCATGGGGAACGTTGTGGAATTGAAAACCCCTAGTGCTAGGGCCGGGTGTGGTGGCTCATGCCTGTAATCCCAGCACTTTGGGAGGCCGAGGCGGGCAGATCACCTGAGGTCGGGAGTTCGAGACCAGCCTGACCAACATGAAGAAACCTCGTCTCTACTAAAAACAGAAAATTAGCCAGGCATGGCAGCACATGCCTGTAATCCCAGCTCCTTGAGAGGCTGAGGCAGGAGAATTGCTTGAACCTGGGAAGCAGAGGTTGTGGTGAGCCGAGATCGTGCCATTGCACTCCAGCCTGGGCAACAAGAGTGAAACTCTGTCTCAAAAACAAAACAAAACAAAAAAGGAAAACCCCTAGTGCTGAGGCCTGGAGAGCCTCCTGGCTCTGCCTGAGACTGGGATCTCACCGTTGAGCTGGTCCTTGTTGGGCCAAAGCCGCCATATTTCATAGCTCCAAAGGGCGCTCTTCTGCCTGTGGTCCTGGAACTCCATGCTCCTTGGCATTGAGTAACTCAGTGTCCCTGCTGCAGCCTTCCAACCCCAGTATTCAGCCCTCCTTCCTTGACACCAGCCCCGGGTACAGACCTCTACAGTACAGGGACTGTATGGAGAGCGAGGAGAGCTCAGCAGAAGCCCCACCTGGCCCCAGCACTGGAGTCGCTTGCCATGCTGCCCTCTCCCCACCGGGCTCTCTCTGTCCCTGGGTGCCCAGATGTTTGAGCGTGAGACCCGGCGAGAGAAGATCCTGGAGGCCAGGCACCGGGAGATGCGGCTGAAGGAGAAGGGTAAGGCGGAGGGCAGGGATGAGGAGCAGCCCGATGAGGAGCTGGCCGTAGACCTGGAGGCGCTGGTCAGCAAGGCCGAGGAGGAGTTCTTCGACATCATCTTCGCAGAGCTGAAGAAGAAGGAGGCAGACGCCATAAAGCTGACGCCAGTGCCTGTAGGGGCCTGGACAGGGGTTGGGTGGGTTGGGGACTGGGCGGGACACATGGCACTTGGGTTCTGCTTCTGCTTGCTGACTTCCTGGGTGACCTTGAGCAAGTAGCCTTACCTGCTAGATCTTAATTTATTCACCTGGCAAGTGGGAAGAATTATTCCCTTCCTTCCAAAGAATCCTAAGTCTCCAAACAGACTTCAGGCTCCTTACAGGCAGGAACCATACTCCATGCCTCCTGGTATCCTCCCCTCCCCCCAGAGAGGGCACATCGTGAAAATGCGTGTTGAGTGACTGAACGAGGGAACATGTGTGTTGAGTGACTGAACGAGGGCCCTAGAGGTAAGTGAGCTGTCAGAGAGGAATGGGCCTTGAGACCCCTGGAGGGAAGGACTGTGATATTAGTGGTGTGCATGTCATGCTGACTTACCCAGGTTTGGTGTCAGGAGTGTGACCTGTGGTCAGCTCATCTGCCCATGGCCCCAGCTCTAAAGCACTTTCTAGCTGTATCAGCTGAGCTGGTCACTTCACTTCTGGCTTCCTTCATTTCCATCTGGAAAATGAGGAGTTGTTGCTATAAAGATGGTGTCTGGTCATCTTCCAGGCCCTCTTTTGTACCAGTGGAGAGAGGAAGAAAAGACATTGCCTGTCTGGGTCACCTCCTTCAGGCCCCACAGATAAGATGCCAAGATATGAAAGAGCCAAAGAGCAGTGTGGAAGGGAAAAGAAACAGCGGGTATATGCCAGGATTTACCCTTGTAGGCAAGACTGGCTGCAGACTTGGGGATTGCAGGCACTGCAAAATGAAAATGTGAGGGCCCTCATTTAAAAAGTATTAATAATTTTAAAACAGTGACAATAGAGCGTTAAACCAAGTGTGGGCCCTGCTGAGACAGGGTCCAGTGTATCTGCACAGAGCACCCACCCATGACGCCTGCTTGAAGAAGAGCTGTATGGCAAGTTCTTGGTCCCTGATAGAGTGGACAGAGCGAAGGATGGTGCATGAGCACACAGAGAAGATAACTGGTTCCATCTTGTGATTTCTTCCCTCTTCTGCCTCCCTCCCCCTGGGTCTAAAGCTGTGATTTCCACAGGTGCATTTTGCATTTGAGGGTACTTGGTTATGAGATGTTTTCTTCTCACACTGGGTAATACAGGTGGGGCAGAGAGCTCCCTCCACTTTTGGTGGAGGCAAAACTAGCATCCTGGATTCTGACGCCTAATCCAGGGCTCCTCCCACTCACCACTCCTGGCCTATCCAGCCCTGCAGAAGGCAAAGATGACACTGGCCACCTTTTACAATGCAATGGTGGCTGGTAGGCACCATGCTTTGTGACAGATGTCCCAAAACGTGCTCCTCACCATGGCTTGAACATTCTACATGAAGAAGTTGAGCCTTGGAAGGGGTTCAGGTTCACAGAACTTGGCCCCTTCCTCCTCCTGCCTGCCACACACTTCCTGTCTCTCTCTTAGTCTGCAGTTGGCTCAAAACGCTGGTGGTCACAAAGTACCGCGTGGTACTGAAGCCGTTTTACATAGGCTGGGTCCTTATGCCCACTATTTCTAATCCTGGCCACAGCCCTGCAAGGTGTCCTGTCCTCTCTATGGGTGAGGGGGCCAAGGAGACTCAGGAGGAGCTAGCCCGAGGCCTCCCAGTCTGCATGTGGCAGAAGCCAGGCGTGAACCCAAGTCTGCCAGATTCCCCCAGCTCTGCCCACCTTCGGCGCTGTCTGGGCCCTCGCCAGCCGCAGAGCTGGCACCCGGGTTCCAGGGTGCTCAGCGACCCAGGCTTCAGCCATTTGGCTGCTTTGGTCCTCGTGGGGTTCACATCCCAGGGGAGTGGGGAAGGCCTGTCCCCTACCAACACCAACACTTCTGTGCTGTCTTCCCCTGCAGCAGCAACCAAGTCCAGAGGAAGACCAGGTGGTGGAGGAGGGAGAGGAAGCAGCGGGGGAAGAAGGGGGTGAAGAAGTGGAAGAAGACTTAGCCTAGAAGTCAGCCTTCGACTGCGGCGCTATCCCTGTATGCCTTCCTTTCCCACCTCTTGGTATTGCCCTGCTCTCACAAGTGGGAGGCTGAGCTCCGCCTTAAAGCAGCACTGGGTGGTGGGCTGGGAGCATTGGGCCCTGACTCCCCAGCCCCTACAAATCACTAGCCCCCACTGACTCACTGGGCACTGAGCCCTGAGCCACCCCTTGGAGAGAGGGAAGGGGCAGCGCTTGTCCCGGAGCTGGCTGCCCCATTGTCTCAGCCACCCTGAGCCCACCCCAAGGCCGAGGCCACCTTAGTCCTAGCCCTGGATGTTTCCTGGGATTCAGCTTCTCACAGGCTCCCCATCAATCATTTTCGTTTGTAACCTTGCAGACCCTCAACCAGACTTGCATGGCCATGGCAGGGCCTCGGGAAGACCTTCAGGAGGGGGGAAGGGTTTCTCCTCCATGATCGACCCTCCTCGTCCACCTACAAATCAGGAACAGAAAGTCTGTCCACTTTGAAAATACCTTTCCAGGCAGCTCCCTGACCATTTGGACACATTGCCACGACAGGAGCTTCCAAGTGTGTGGGAGGGGACGGGCGGGACGAGCTTGGCTGTTCTGCTGCACCTGAATGCTTTCTGTTATCCTAATTCTTGTAAAATTAAATGAATCGTAACAATGCCACGAGTTAGTACGTGTGATGCATCCTGCACCCAGAGCCTGTCACGTTATCTCGTGTAACTCATTCACGACATCCCTGGAACTGTGTGCTCCCATCATCTTTATACTACACAGGAGGTTCCAGGAGCGGTACAGGGACATGCCCAAGTCTCAGAACTTGTGACGGGGCACAGCGGGGACGGGAGCCCAGGCAGCTCATTCCTGACCCTGCACGGTCATCAACTGTGGGCCAGGTGCTGTGCAGGCCTCTCGGGGACTCCAGGGTGGGAAGTGGGCTGCCCTGGGGGTGCCCTGAAACCGCAGCTCAACAGAGCAGTCAGTGACCATTACCAGAGACATTGGGAGGTCGAGAGGGCACCTCAGTGCCAACCTTGCACAAGGAACAATGCCCTGACCATCATCATCCTATGGATGGCAGGTGACCTTGGCAGGGACCCAAAGTGCCCTTGAAAAATGTGTTGGTCAGGTGTCGTGGCTCACGCCTGTAATCTGAGCACTTTGAGAGGCCAAGACAGGAGGATTACTTGAGCCCAGGAGTCAAGGAGGATCACCTGAGACCAGCTTGGACAGCATAGTGAGACCCCCATCTCCAATTTAGAAAAAGAAAGAAAAATGGCCATGTTAAGAATCTCCTTGGCTGGGTGCAGTGGCTCACGCCTGTAATCCCAGGCCTTTGGGAGGCCAAGGTGGGAGGATCACTTAAGCCCAGGAGTTCGAGACCAGTGTGGGCAACATGGGGAAACCCCATCTCTATAAAAAATACAAAAACTAGCCTGGTGTGGTGGCGCACCACTGTAATTCCAGCTACTCAGGAGGCTGAGGTGGGAAGATGACTTGAGCCCAGGAGCTCTAGACTACAGTGAGCCACAATCGCACCACTGCCCTCCAGCCTGGGCAATGGAGCAAGGCCCTGTCTTGAAAATAAAATAAAATGGCCAGGCGCGGTGGCTCACGCCTGTAATCCCAGCACTTTGGGAGGCTGAGGCGGGTGGACCATGAGGTCAGGAGATCGAGACCATTCTGGCTAACATGGTGAAACCCCGTCTCTACCAAAAATACAAAAAATTAGCCGGGCATGGTGGCGGGCGCCTGTAGTCCCAGCTACTCGGGAGGCTGAGGCAGGAGAATGGCGTGAACCCGGGAGGCGGAGCTTGCAGTGAGCCAAGATCGCACCACTGCGCTCCAGCCTGGGAGAAAGAGCAAGACTCCGTCTCAAAATAAATAAATAAATAAAATAAAATAAAGGGGATGGTGGTTTAATTGACAAGACCCAAAAGTCAGGCAGAGGACATTGTTTGAGAATATACCTGACTTTGTGATGAGTCTTCGTGTAAGATGGGTGGGGACTTGTTACTTAGGAGCTTCTTATTTATTTATGTATTTATTTATTCTTGAGATGGAGTCTCACTCTGACGCCCAGACTGGAGTGCAATGGCATGATCTCAACTCACTGCAACCTCTGTCACCTGGGCTCAAGCAATTCTCCTGCCTCGGCCTCCCGAGTAGATGGGATTACAGGTGCCTGCCACCATGCCTGGCTAATTTTTGTATTTTTAGTAGGGACGGGGTTTCGCCATTTGGACAGGCTGGTCTTGAACTCCTGACCTCAACTGATCTGCCTGCCTTGGCCTCCCAAACTGCTGGGATTACAGGCATGAGCCACTGCGCCCAGCCAAGAAGCTTCTTATTTTTACCCATCAATCGCTATAGGCCCAGCACAGTGGCTCACATTTGTAATCCCAGCACTTTGGGAGTCTGAGGCAGGAGGATCGCTTGAGCTCAGGAGTTTGAGACCCTGCCTCTACAACAATTAAAAAAAAAAAATGAGCCAGGCGTGATGGCATGCGCCTGTTGTCCCAGCTACTCCCAAGGCTGAGTTAGGAGAATCGCTTGAGCCCAGGAGGTTGAGGCTACAGTGAGCTGTGATGGCACCACTGCACTCCAGCCTGGGCCACAGAGTGAGACCCTGTCTTGAGGGGTGGGGAGGCAGAAGAAAAAAAAAGAGAAAGAGAGAAAGACCTTGTCTCAAAAATACAAAAACAAAAACAAAAAAAAAAACACCCCACAAAAACAAAAATAACTATGGGGCATTCTGGGTGGGACTGATGCATGTGGAGGAATAGAAAAGAAAAAGAAAAATAGCGACAGCCCAGTTGACCAGGCGCCTGTTTGATTGATCCAAATAGGTTCTTTTCAGGAGCCTAAAATGCAAGCACAACACACCCCTAAAACTTACCTGATTCTCTTTCGAGAGGCTGAGGTGGGAGGATTGCTTGAGTCCAGGAGTTCAAAACCAGCCTGGACAGCACAGTGCGATCCCTGTCTCTACAAAATATAAAATGTTAGCCAGGCGTGGTGGTACGCACCTGTAGTCTCAACTACTTGTGAGGCTGAGGCATGAGGATCACTTGAGCCTGAGGGATCGAGGCTGCAGTGAGCCATCCATGATCGTGCCGTTGTGCCTCTGCACTCCAGCCTGGGTGACAGAGTGAAACCCTGTCATAAAAAAACAAAAACAAAAACAAAAAACCCAACCCGATTCTTGTCACAGTATGCCCATTTGCAAACTGTCCAGCCTGCAGCCTAGGCCAAGGAACAGGACAAAACCTGGGATCCCCTGCAGGAGAGTTTGGTTTCCACCAAGTTTTACTTGGTTTATCTATTTATTAAACCCAAGGCTGACGGCTGCTTCTTGCTGCTGTTTATTAATAACGATTCCCAACACAGGCTCCTCAGGGGCAGCCAGGGAATCCAGTCCCAGGGCACAGGCTGGCATCACACTCTGCCTCTGAGGGACCCCAGGCAGTCTGAGGCAGCCCTGGGGACGTGAGTGCTTCCTTTCCCAGCCCCTTCCCTGGAAAATGAAACCCATAGTGGCTTCCTCTCCCAGTCTTGGGGCTGCCGGGCTCAGCTTCAGTGGGGGCAGAGGACACAGAGGATGGACATCAGAAGTGGGAGAGGCTCCAACATCCCCCAGGAAACTGAGGCCCCAGGGAGGCAGGAAAAACCAGCTCCAGGTGGCTGGCCGAGTTGGAGGCAGAACTGGGAACAGAATCCTGTTTTCCCAGGGCCTCCTGAGGACAAGAACCTTTCCCCTGTGTTCCCTGGGAGTGCAACCGTTGTTATTGTCGCCAAGAATGGAGGCGGTAGCGTCAGACCTAGACTTTCTTGCACAGTATTGTGGCTCTTCCAGCAGTAGGCGGGGAGCCAGCAGGGCACACGGACCCAGCCACCGTGACCTAGATTCTGGGTTCAGGGGTAGAGACTTGTTTGCTAGTGGGACGCACTGAGTCAGGCTCTTCTGTAGCACACCCCAGGTAACAGAGGTGCTGGCTCCATACCCCTGGGCAGGCGGCCTGAGCAAAGGGACAACTTTTTGCCACCCATGCCAGTGGGCAGTGGGTGCAGACACCCACAGCACAGGCACCTGCTGCGATGCACCTGGCGCCCACGGAAACCCGAGGCTGCCAGCCGCCGCCCTGGAGACCCCAGAGACAGGCAGACGGGCGGGCGGCAGATGCGTGTGCTTCAAGGGGCAGCGTGGCTGGTGGGGCGCGCCCTAAAGGGCAGCGGCACGGGGTCGCGCCGCGAGCCGAGGGGCGCGGGTGGGCGCGCAGGAGTTAGCGAACCGACACGGAGGCGCCAGGCGGACGCACGGACGCACCGAGGGCCGCAGGGCCGCAGGGCCGCACAGCCGGGCACACATCGTCGCGCAGCGGCGCAGGCTCGGGGGCCTCCTCGGCGGAGGCGGCCAACTCTCGCCCTCAGCGCAGGGAGGGGCGGGCGCCGGGGGCGGGGCGGCGCCGTCCGGGCCCTCCCCCTGCCCCGCCTCGGGTCAGCGTCCTTAGCCGCTGGCGCGTTGTTGGTTTCGGGTTGTCAGGCAGCGGGCGAGGCGGCGGGCAGCTAGCAGCTGGCGGACGCGACCCGGAGGCGGTGGGGGTGCGGCTGGGCCATGCCTGGTGGCGCGGCCTGAGCCCCTCCACCTGCTGCAATCATGAAGGACAGCGGGGACTCCAAGGACCAGCAATTCATGGTGAGACCCTTTTACACCCTCCTGCCCGCCCCGCTCCGTGGTCTACTTCAGTCGGCCTCCAGCGACAGAGAGTCCTGTCCCCTCGCCGCTACCCCACTGAGAGGACAGGCAACGGCCAGGGCCGGGACTCTTCAGAGCAACTGTCCCCAAGTCCTGCAGGATGGGTGTCAAGAAGGGACCATGGCCTTTTTAGACTTTCCTGAGCCTGAAAATTACCCCAACTTCAACCCCACCCCCACCTTTCCACCCTCCCATTGGGAGATCCCGCCCCCAAAGCGTGTGCAGATGAATCTCGGCTCTCTCATCCAGAAACGCCAGGGGCAGGGAGGGCTTGACCTAACTGCCCCCAGAAGGAAGGTGGCGGTTTCCCAGTTCATCAGAGGCTGCTCCAGCCCTGGTGAGGTCAGGAGTTTAAAGGGATTTGGGGGTCACCAGTAGGAAGACAACGGCCCCTGGTGTCAGGATGGGGCCCGGAGTGCCTGGTTCTTGGGCTGCAACACAGATGCTGCCCAAGTCCGGATTCGAAGTAGTTCAGAGAAGTGCTCTATGCAGCTACGATGGCCCCACAGAGCCCTGGGGCCTGGGACAGATGGGGAGGTGAGAGTGGGAGCTGTGGAGGGGAAGGTGGAATTCCTGAACATCAGTGGTGCCTGGGCCAGAGCAACAAGGGAGATGACTCAGTGACCTCGAGGCCACCACTAGGCTGTGGGTGGGTGGGTGTCTCTCTCAGCAAACCCCTTCCTCATCCCCTAATGTTTGAGGTCTAGGGAAGGGCCCTCATCACCAGAAGGTGGGCAGTAAGGTAACTGGAGGATAATGTTGCTCGCAGAGTCCCCTACCTCTCAAGGGTGGGCTTGCTTCTCTGAAGAGGAGCCTCGGCTCCAGCCCCCAAGCAAGCCCTGGGCTCTAGGACATCCTCTCTGGCTTTTTAGAATATGTCTCTTTGAAAATCATTGGACTTGGCATGTATTGTGTGCCCCGGGGGGCAGGGATGAAGGGTCCTCCCCTCCCACCAGTGGAATTTGGCTGAAGATGCCACTAAAGGTGACCCGTCAGGCAGTGTAGGTCCCTCTGAAAGTGCCTCTGTTTTGTTTTGTTTTGTTTTTCTTTTTTGAGATGGAGTTTCACTTTCTCACCCAGGCTGGAGTGAAGTGGTGCGATCTCAGCTCACTGCCCCTCAAGTTCAAGCGATTCTCCTGCTTCAGCCTCCCGAGTAGCTGGGATAACAGGCATGCACCACCACGCCCAGCTAATTTTTGTATTTTTAGTAGAGACGGTGTTTCGCCGTGTTGGCCAGGCTGGTCTCGAACTCCTGACCTCAGGATCCGCCCACCTCGGCCTCCTAAAGTGCTGGGATTACAGGCGTGAGCCACCACGCCAGGCCTGAAGGAGTCTTCACTCGGCCAGAGGGCCGTTCATTCTATCCCCACACCCAGCAGCTGTTTCCCTTTGATCAGCAGAAGACATGCTCCCCACTCCACCCTGTTCTTTAGGGAGATCCACGCACAGGATGAGACCCATTTCACACTGGCTGGAGGACAGGCAGATGGGGGGGGGGCTCTAGGTGACACTCTCCTCGGCATAGGAATGTGGTCACAGGCTGTTGGGATGATGGGGGACATTCTCTGCTCCATCCCACCTACCAGGCCTCATCCCAGAGCCGTGCCTGCACCTTCCTCTGCAGCACATCATTTGCGGAAACACAGAGAGGCTGCTCCAGTGCCAGGGCCCCAAGTTCAAGCCCAGGGGAGCTGCAAGTGTTTTATTTGGGCGTGAGGCTGAGGCAGGCTGGAGGATCAGACAGCTCTCTTCCCTGGGGCTCTCCCGGAGGCCAGGGCTCCTGGGGAGACTCATCAACTCAGACACAGTCCAACACTCTGTGGACCTGCTGCCCTCTGACCTAGGTAGAGTTTTACTTAGGACAAAGGAGGCCTGAGATGGCTGAATGCTAGAGAAGCCAGGGGCTTGCGTGAGGTCTCTCTGAGGCCCAGCATGGTCCTCTCCCTCTAATCCCAGGGGCTTGGTTTTCCCTCCCAGGTGGCGCTTCGGGTCCGGCCCATCAGCGTGGCAGAGCTGGAGGAAGGAGCTACCCTCATCGCCCATAAAGTGGATGAGCAGGTATGCAGGGCTCTGCAGCAGGAGCTGCAGGGCAGAGGTCTGCTCAGATGGCTCAGCTCACCTGGTGAGGGCAGAAAGTGCCCCTGTGGCTTGCAGCACCATCCTTCCTCTACTCACTGAACTCTTGGCTGTGCTGTTGATGACATCACCAAGGAAGCTGGGGGCTCTTCTTCCAGGAAGCCTTCC
Organism: Gorilla gorilla gorilla; assembly: GCF_029281585.2. Taxonomy (NCBI): domain Eukaryota; kingdom Metazoa; phylum Chordata; class Mammalia; order Primates; family Hominidae; genus Gorilla; species Gorilla gorilla. Next base: position 17,647,333 of record NC_073228.2, on the reverse strand, counting down.
TAGATTGATCCAAGGACAACTGGGAGCTTCCCTAGCCTGGGTGGGCCCTGATCCTTTACCTTTCACATGCTCATTGCTTGACTTTCCCACCCTAATATGCCTGCTGCCCACAGAGCACATATATATATGGTTGAGAGCTAAAGCTCGCCTCTAGGGTGTAACGTGTGGCAAAATCCTCGGCTCTCTGTTTGCAATCTTGGTCCTCATGTCACCACGATGAGGAAGGCAGGGCACACGAGGCAATAAGTGTGTATCAAGTACCAGCGGCGTGCCAGGTACTGTGCTAGCAACTGGGAAACTGTGGTGAACAGAAAAGGCCCTGTGCTCTCTCCATTACCTTAAGTCTAGTGTGAAGAGATGAGGCATTCATCAAAGAATTGCATCACAAACGAGTTTGCAGCTAACAAGGGCTTCAAAGAAATGCTTAGTGGCATGAGAGTAGGTAAGAAGGGGATAAGACCTAAACCTGGAGGTCAGGGAGGGCTTCCTTAAGAAACTGTGCTTGACACTTTGGGAGGCCGAGGAGGCCAGATCACGAGGTCAAGAGATCAAGACCATCCTGGCCAACATGGTGAAACCCAGTCTCTACTGAAAATACAAAAAATTAGCTGGGCGTGGTGGCACGTGCCTGTAGTCGCAGCTACTCAGGAAGCTGAGGCAGGATAATCGCTTAAACCCAGGAAGTGGAGGTTGCAGTGAGCCGAGATCACGCCATTGCACTCCAGCCTGGGTGACAGAGCGGGACTCTGTCTCAAAAAAAGAAAGAGAAAGAGAAAAAAAAACAACAACTGTGCTTGAGCTGAAAACATAAGGGGTGAAGAAGAGGTCATTAGTAGCATGCATGAGGGGAGAAATGTTGACCTGAGGGGCTTGCATGTGCAAAGGGCCTGTGGTGAGAGGGACTGGGATGCAACTGGGTAGCTGAGAAAAGGCCAGAGTGGCTCAAGCAGGAGAGAAAGGGGCAAGAGGTGTGAATGGGCTGGGCCAAACCACATACTCTGTAGACCATGGCCAGGATGTTTGTTTGGGTAGGCAGTTGAGGACTCGTGCTGGGATGTACACAGGCACAGCGGTGGGGGCAACAGGGGTGGGCTTGGTGCCCAGGTAGGAGCATCGTGGTGGTAGGATGTGCTAATGGCTCAGAGAAGTTGGGTGGCACTGTACAATGCAGAGAAAGGCACACGTGAGCACCTGATGGGCCTGGGCTCAGGTCCCACCGGCTGGACTCATGAAGCCCTGGGCCCAGGATAAGCAAACCAGAGGCAGATGGCACACTTCCAATGCCTGCTTGCCTCTGGGCTCCCCAGGGGCAGGGGCCCACTCAAGCCTCTTTCTTCAGCAGTGATGGTGGAACTGTGGGCACAGTAGAGCCATGGGTAGCAGCGTCCTCGTTTCTTTGCCCATATTCCTTCTTGGAAAAGGGTGGGCTTCCTCAAAGACCTTGGGGAAAGCATGGGATGACTGGGAAGACCTCGTCTAAATGGGTCAGACCCAGCTGGAGCAGAATGAATGCACATAAACAGTGGTTCCAGGAGGTTCTGCCATTTGCCAGCTGTGCAGCCTGGGGGGTTGCTTCCAGGAGCTTCGGTTGCCTCATGTGTAAGTGGAGACAGACGTCATGATGCCTTCTTTAGAGGGTCTTTGTAGGCTAATGTACGCACATGCTTACCCAGTCCTTGGCACATAGGAAGAGTTTCATAGATGTCAGTTATTAACGTCTGTTAGAGACTGAAATTCCCCAGGGCTGCTGGGTTGGCTCAGGAGACGAGCCATAGAGTTCAGGAGGAGAAACCTCCTTCCAGGCAAAGCCACTCTGTTTGTCCAACTTGTCCCAAAGACATCAGGTCCTCAGGGTTGGGACAATGCTGACTCTCTCTCTGCTACTCCTGGCTCCTGGCCTGCGTGGGGGCTGATAAATATTAACTGGTGCTGATGGGAACGCTCCCTGTCAAGGGGACAGCCCATTGTGTGCCCACACACGGCAAACACTGGTTCCTTTCTATCCCTGCGTGTGGAGTGGGAGGGGCTCCCTCTCTGGGTCTGGCCTAATCCAGCCAAGATACGCCTCCACTGCCTCCACCTCCAAGGCCTCTGAGCTGGGCAGTTCTAACAGCGCTGCTCCTTTGTCAGCTGGAGGTGCAGAGAGTCTTTTCTGGGCTGGCACTGAGGAGAGCTCTCCATGCAAACTCCCTGTGGGCTTCTGGCCCTAAGCTCCTTCTGTCCCCAGTGGGTCCAAAGATTGGCTTGCACCAGGGATCCAGCCCAGCCCTTCTAACGGAGGACTGTAGTTTAGGAGCAGCCATAACTGCCAGGCTGGGACCCTTCTAGTAACAAACACTGTCCCTCTGACAAATAAATGCCTGGCAAGTAGGAGACAAGATACATGAACCCAGGAAGCAAAATGCACATGGACCCCCCTTACCCTTGTCCCCGACCTGACCAGTTCCCCCACCTCCTGACCTTCACCTGACCCTAGTGACCCCGTAGCTCACTCACAGCCCTGGCCCAGAGGGAGGCTTGAGGGTCCAGTCCTCGTCAGCTTCACTGATGGGGCCAGCTGGCCTGTCAAAGCTCTGTCCTTCCTCCTAAGGCCTGGAGGCACCATGGACAGGTGGGTGTATTTGGGAGCTGAGCCAGGACATGTTCGTCCTGAGTGGGGAGAGGTGGACCGGGGACGCAGTAACCCGCTGGGCTGGGCCACCGTGAGGGGTCCTAGGGCAGCCTTCTTTAGTCTAGGCATTGTTCTCCTGGGGACACTTCAAATGAGGGAGATTGTGGCAACGAGGCTTGGCAGAAGGGGACATTCCCACAGGTGGAGAGTCCTCTGGGACAGGAGCCCAGGGTGCTTGGATTCTGGGGAAGCTGGAGTTTGGATTTGGACTTTTTTTTTTTTCTTGAGATGGAGTCTTGCTCTGTCACCTAGGCTGGAGTACAGTGGTGCAATCTTGGCTCACTGCAACCTCCGCCTCCTGGATTCAAGCGATTCTCCTGCCTCAGCCTCCCATGTAGCTGGGATTACAGGCGCATGCCACCATGCCCAGCTAATCTTTGTAATTTTAGTAGAGACAGGGTTTTGCTATGGTGGCCAGGCTGGTCTCGAACTCCTGACCTCAAGTGATACACCCGCCTCAGCCTCCCAAACTGTTGGGATTACAGGTGTGAGCCGCTGTGCCCAGCCGGTTTGGATTTTTAATGGGGATAGTCCAGTTGCCTTGGAAGGCTAGTGATTAGGACCCCCTTCAATTCCATTAGTAGTCACAATGCCTTCTTTAGAGGGTCCCTGTGGCTAACGGAGGCACAGTGCATAACACAGTGCCTGGCACATATCTTCATAGGGGTTAATAAATGTGAATGTGTCTCAAGGGCTGAAATAAGGGATGGCTTCGGGTCCCAGAGGTAAACAAAACCTGGCCCTTGAGCCTTCCTGCTCCCTCTTCCTGTGTCAGAGCGCTCAGGACGGTTCCCAAATGAACACTTCAGTGTGTGTGTGTGTGTGTGTGTGTGTGTGTGTGTGTGTGTGTGTATGTGTGTGTGTGTGTGTGTGTGTGTTCCTGGAAGTAAGGTGGGAGCTCCACGTCTTAGTAGCTCCTGGGGTGAGATCAGACCCTAACGTGTAAACACAGGAAGCGGGGAAGCACCAGGTGGGCCTGGTTTAATTTACTTCTGGAGCCCCAGAGGAGCCAGGGACAGCCTGAGAGGCTGGTGGGGCCCCAGCGTTCCAGGTGGGGGAAAAAGCTACAGATCAAACAGCCGTCTCCTCCAATCCCCCATCCCTCCCAAAGCCTGCAGCCCACGGACCCTCCTCCTAGCTCTCCCAGGCTGTTTGTCTGCAGGAGTTAAGTCAACTGACCATGTGTATGTCCCATCATTAGCGTTTACCTGCTGCCACCCCCCTCTGCTCCCGGGGTGCTGTAGAGCCAGGTAAGGGCTCCCACCAGGCCTAGCTGTGGGGCCTAGGCCAGGAGGGCTGGGTGAGGGTGGGAAAGGAAAGAGGAGCGAAGGCAGAAGGGCCACCGGGGGAGATCTGGCAGGACAGCGTGACTCCTGGGATGGAAAGGAGAAATGTAGGCAAGAGGAGCCCTGAGCTCCCGAGAACAGAAGCTATACAGCCTGGGACCCAGGAACCCGAGCACCCAGGCTCTCTCAGCCCTGCCACGTCCTGGCCACATACTGGTGGGTAAGTTGAAACTCTCCCTGGGCCTCTGCTTCCTCATCAGAAGACAGGAGAACAGGAAACCTGCCCCACCCACCCCAAGGGCTGTCGAGAGGATTAAAGGAGATAATGTAAGGGGGTGCCGCAGCCACGCAACTGGGAAGCTGTTGGGAAAGATAAATAAAGTATAAGGTGACAGATGTCAGCTGCCCGAGCCCGGGAGTGCTGCGGGAGCAGCTGTCTTTAGCCCACCTGCCTGCCTGGGGGCAGTGAGGTGGGAAACTCGCTGCAGGCCGACCATCTGGATGCTTCTTGGCCCTGTTGCCCCAAAGAGCTGAGCTGGTGGAGAGTGGCTGGGGGAGGGGGTCAGGATTCTTTACCTCTCCCCGCTTAGCCATCTGCCTGTGTCCCCAGCCCCTCCCAGCCCCAGGCGGCCACTAAAGTACTATCCATCTCCATATTGCCCCTTCTGGACATTGAATGTGAATGGAATCATGCAGTATGTGGTCCTAATTTTCTTTCTTTCTTTTTTTTTTTTTTTTTGAGACACAGTCTGGCTGTCACCCAGGCTGGAGTGCAGTGGCACTATCTTAGCTCAGTGCAACCTCTGCCTCCCAGGTTCTAGTGATTTTTCTCTTAGCCTCCCGAGTAGCTGGGATTACAGGTGTGTGCCACCACATGTAGCTAATTTTGTATTTTTAGTAGACATGGGTTTCATCATGTTGGCCAGGCTGGTCTCAAACTCCTGACTTCAAGTGATCCACCCGCCTTGGCCCCCCAAAGTGCTGGGATTACAGGCGTGAGCCACTGTGCCCGGCTGGTCCTAATATTTTTGAAGTTCAAGTTCATTCACATTATAGCTCCTATCAGAATTTCACTCCTTTTTTTTTTCTTTTTTTGAGATGGGGGTCTCACTTTTTCACTGCCACCTTGAATTCCTAGGCTCAAAGGATCCTCCCACCTCAGCCTCCTGAGTAGCTGGGACTATAGGCACATGCCACAGTGCCCAGTTAATTTTTTTAATTTTTAGTAGAGGTGTGGTCTGGCTATCTTGCCCAGGCTGGTCTCAAACCCCTGGGCTCAAGCAATCCTCCTGCCTTGGCCTCCCAAAGTGCTGGGATTGCAGGTGTGAGCCACTGTATCCAGTCACCTGAACTTCACTCCGTTTGCTGGCTGAATAATGTTTGAGGTTTGGATTCACCGTGTTCTGTTTATCCTTTCATCAGTTGATGGGTGTGTGGGTTGTTCTTTTTGGCTGTTGTGCATAATCCTCTAGGTTGCAAGGATCCTTACACTCAGCATCTGGATGGATACAAGGAAGGGTGCTTGTTAACCTGCAGATTTATGGGCCCATTTCCCCACAGATTCTGACTGTGCGCATGTGGGAAGTGCCTGAGAATCTGCATTTTATAAGCTCCCTGAGTGACTCAGGTGAAGGTATCTGCAGACCCTTTGAGAGACACAGCCCTAGTATATTCTTGGTTATACACACTCCCCATCCTAAGCCTCCAGGTCTCAGAATCCTATAGCCAGGCAGGAATCTGACCAGGACATCAGCCAGGTGTGGCTGTGTCCTAAGCAGCCAGCTGGGCTTTGGTGGCTTTATGAGCTCAGCAGGGTCAACTTTGGCCTTCTCCATCCAGCCTGAAGGCTGACAGGCCCCAGGGACACCCTTCCTGGGATCAACGTTGCCTTTATTGAGGACTCCCAGGATGGTATGTTTACAACTAGAAACATGGCCAGCAACAAATTCTCCTTTAAAGAAACAAACAAACAAACAGAAACAGAAACAGAAACAGCCTTACAAGGCCTAGAATCAGGATTTGTTGTGGTTTATTTTTACCTGTAAGAATGAAGGGGCTGTGGCCTGGCTCCCTGGGCTGCAGATAAAGCCAGAGCCAGATTATCTGCTGAGGCTTCCTGAGTAGGATAGGGGTGTTGGTATAATATGATTTCTCCTCTCAAGGCTACAGCCATGTTGGTCCTCCTGACTTCCAACTGGGAAAAACTTGAGGCCCAGAGAAGTGTTGGAGCTTCCTAAAAGTCACACAGCAATGTCAAACTGAGCCTCACTTGTGGCATCCCCTCCCTCGGAGATTTTTGCCACTAGCCTTGGAGGCTGTGGGAGGAATGATCTAAGTCAGTGGTTCTCAGCCAGGGCAATTTTGCCCCCAGGAACATTTGGCAGTGTCACAACCGGGGGAAGGGTGCGACTGGCATCTAGTGGGTAGCGGCCAGAGATACTGCTCAACATTCTACAATGCACAGAACTGCCCCCACAGCAAAGAATGATCCAGCCCAAAATGTCAACAGTGCCAAGCCTGAGAAAGCCTGGTCCGTGCTCAGCCATTTGGAGGCCAGAAAGAATCCTGTTAAAACTGCAAAGCTGATAAATGCAGCTGCAGCCTAGTAGTGTGACATGCTTTGTGCAAAGTATTTCTCACCTAGATGCTTGGGATGAGCCTGGTCCCCCGATAGGGACACAGCTTATGGATGAGACCTCCTCTCCCTGGCCTGAGGCCCCCACTTCCCTACGGGATCTTGAGTTTCCAGCTTAAAAGACTCCGACTCCGTCTGGAACTCTGGAAAGGTCAAAAATCTGCATTGAACTAAGAGCAGGGCTGGGAGAGGAGGCCGTGGAGGTGGGGTCTCAAGCCAGAGCCTCTGCTGAGTTGGGAGCCTGGAGCTGCAGCGGCAGATGGGCTTGGAGGGACAGAGCTCTGGCATGAAGCTGCCCGCCTCCCATGTGAGCAAAGTTGCCATTGAAACCTCCCAGAGACAGGCACCCAGTATGAGCATGAGAATGCATTCCCCGGGGGCCTGTGAGAGAGAATGCGCATGCTGAGCCCACCTGCTTAAGGCTGGGGGAGGAGCTGGCTGAAGCCCCACCTGGGGTGTGGCAACACTCAGCTCCCTATGGCAGGTGAGCCTGCCTTGGATGTTGTATTAGTTTGCAAGCTGCTGTAGCAAAGTGCCACACACTGTGTGGCTTCAACAACAGTCACTTACTGTCTCACAGTAGGTGGAAGTCCACAATCAACATGGCAGCAGGGAAGGGTTTGCTCCAGGCCTCTCTCCTTGGCTTTATGCTTATTTATTTATTTATGAAACAGAATCTCACTCCCTGACCCAGGCTGGATTGCAGTGGCATAATCTCCGCTCACTGCAACCTCTGCCTCCTGGGTTCAAGCGATTCTCATGCCTCAGCCTCCCAAGTAGCTGGGACTACAGGCGTGTACCACCACACCCAGCTAATTCTTGTACTTTTAGTAGAGATGGGATTTCGCCATGTTGGCTAGGCTGTTCTTGAACTCCTGACCTCAGGTGATCCACCCACCTCGACCTCCCAAAGTTCTGGGATTACAGGCGTAAGCCACCATGCGTGGCTCACCTTGGCTTTAGATGAGCCTCTTCTCCCTGTGTCTCTTCCTAGCGGCTTCCCTCTATGCAGATCTGTGCCCAAATTTCCCCTTTTCATAACGACACTCGTCATAGTGGATAAAGGGCTCCCCCTACTCCAATATGACCTCATCCTTCCTCAACTGATTACACCTGCAACAACCCCATTTCCAAATAAGGTCACATTCTAAGGCACTAGGCATTAGGGCTTCACAACATGAAATCTGGGGGGGACACGGTTCCACCTCTAACAAGCGGGTACTCCCCCCAGCCAGGCGGCTGTTTGTCCACTCGTGCCCTTGGAGAAGCATGGTGGGCAGGCTGGGTTCTGAGACCCACAGCTCTGAATCCGCCCAGCTCTGCACTTTGCAGTGAGGCTGTGGGTAATTTACTTAACCCAACTGATTCCTCATCTCCAGGCAAGTGATAATAAGAGTGCCCTCTCTTTTTTTGTTTGTTTTTGTTTTTTTGAGACAGAGTCTCGCTCTGTCACCCAGGCTGGAGTGTGGTGGCACAATCTTGGCTCACTGCAACCTCTGCCTCTCAGGTTTAAGTGATTCTCCTGCCTCAGCCCCCCAAGTAGCTGGGACTACAGGCGCATGCCACCATGCCCGGCTAATTTTTGTATTTTTAGTATTTTAGTAGAGACGGGGTTTCGCCATGTTGGCCAGGCTGGTCTCGAACTCCTGACCTCAAGTGATCCGCCCACCTCAGCCTCCCAAAGTGCTGGGATTACAGGCATGAGCCACCGTGCCCGGCAAGAGTGCCCACTCTTAAGCTGTCAGGGAAAACACACGCCAAGCCCTTGGCACCGTGCCTGGCACAATCACCACTCCCTATAAACGAAAGCTTTATTCAGCAAATGTCTCTTGGACATCTGCTGTGTGCCAACCAGGGGGGCCTTTAGAGGGAGGCTCAGAGGATGTAGAGAAGCCTCCCCGAGTAGGGACTGCATGTGCTCATGGGGTGGGGGGTGCCTGGGTGGGTGGGGCACGCGTGTGCTGGCCTCTGTGGATGCACACGTCAGTTCTCGGATCTGTGCAGTGAAGAGCCTTGGCACATTGAGTGGAAGGTGAAGCTCCAGCGCTCTCTTCCCGACCCAGTGTTTCTCACAAGAAACCCCAGTGCTCTGAGCTGAGAAGCAGTGCCACAGCCTGCCCATCGCCTCTTTGCCTTGCTCATGTAATAGTCCAAAATTCTCTCTCCACTCCACCTCTCTCATTCTTTAGGACTCAATGCTAGTGCCACCTCTTCCAGGAAGTCTTCCTCTAGGGGTAGGATTAGGTGCCTCCCTGTGCTCTGGCACTTTCCAGGTTATTGACATGATCCTTGAGTGTCGGAAGGCAGGAAACCCGGCCTCCTTTTGCACTCTGTCCCTGAGACCTTGCTCAGCAAGCGTGTTGACCTGGCCTGAGCACCCCATGCTGGTCTCCCTGGCAGCTCAGAGCACCTGTGCCCATCCCTCTCCAGCTCAGCTCTGGCTCACCTGGAGGAGGGGCACAAGGGCTCCATTGTGTGCTAGAGGGGACAGGAATAGGGTGATGCTCTCGAGGGTGGGGCGGGGGCTGGAGCCCAGACAGATGGAACCCAGACAAAGCCCTCTTTAAGCGGGGATCGTGGTAGCTGTGCTGACAGTGTACTACAGGAGCCTGGTTAGCTAAAGGAACCAAATGCCCAGGACGCTGTGAACTTGGCAGTGTCTGGAGGTTGTATGAAGATCATGGGTGGGATGGGCATTGGTGCATGCCACTCACCCTCCCTAGCACTGAAGGCCCCCCTCCCAGAGGGTGCTCCTCAGGCCACTGGTCCTCCCCGTGTCCGCAGGAACACTGGCACTGGGATGAGAGCAGGAGCAGCTGGCTGGGTTCTGGTTGCATCCCATGGGGACCCGTACCGGGGAACTCAGAGCCAGGTTTTACCTTCAGTGGGGTCTGACACTAGAGCAGGGCTCATGCTGCAAGCTTTGGGGCCTGGGACAGGGGCCAGATCCTAGAAGAGGCTCACTGTGACCACCTAGCTTCTGGCCAGCTGGCAGGGAGCCTGAGTGAGTGGCCTCATTCTTTTCCCTGCACAAAGCCCCCGGTCCATCCTATCTAGAGCCCTCTCCTGTAACTGGCTGACCTGAAAATCCCATCTGATTGGGAAAGACTTCCACATGAGGCTGCCAGGGTCAGGCCTCCTCTTCCCACTTCCCTCCTCCACTGAGAATCCCAGAAAGGGCCTTGCCAGATACCTGATGGCCATAGGTTAGTTTTGATGCATTGAGCACAGGTACGAACCTATCCCAGGAGTCCAGGTGGTGAAGGAAGGGGGTTTGGCCCAGGGCACACGTAGAATGCTGAGGGAGTCTGGTGGGAGCCCCAGGGCTGTCATCCTCCTGGGACTGGGCATTCTAAATCCGCAAGCTTGATCTGGGTGGATCGAGGGACCCACGAGGGATCCAGAGGGACCCACGAGGATCTCCTGGATCCATGGAGCCCGGCTGTGCTCACAGCTCTGCTGCCTGCTGCCCCCTCACCAGCTTCTCCTCACCCCGGAGCGGCTACCCCTCATACCTTGTCTGTTCCCAAGCCCTTTTTGGGACTGTCACCAGCCCTGGCTCCCCTGCTGACCCAGGAAGGGAGCATAGCCCCTGTCTCTGTTTCCATGGGGCACCCCTATGACAGCCCACCCTCCTCAGTGCCCTGCCCGCTGTTAGGACTCAGTTTACCTCCTTGGACAGTATCTTATCCCTGGTTGAGTTAGGTAGGGCTAATGCACACCATGGGTGTTGGGGCTTCCTGGAATTACAGGAACTACTGAGGGACAGGGCAGGAACTCCCCTACCTGCCCCACCCCACAAGGCCCCTCGTGGGAGTAGGGGTGGAAGTGTGTGCGTGAGAGGCAGTTTAGAAGGGTAGCTGGAGCACCAGCTGGGACCCAGACTGCCAGGACCCAGTCCTGGCTCTGCCATTTCCTAGCAACATGACTTTGTGCCTCAACTTCCCCGTCTGAGAAGAATCATCGTGATGATTCAAATTGAAGTGCTCAGTCACGATGATCCATTGTGATTATGTGCTGGGAGGAGGGAGCTGCCCATGCCCTACCTCCCTCGCCCCCTTCCCTCCCACTGAAAGAGGGGACCGATGAGACACCCATTCCCTACCTCCCTCGCCCCCTTCCCTCCCACTGAAAGAGGGGACGCGTGAGATGCCCATGCTGGCTGAGGCTGCCGTCATGCACTCCGTTCAGCACCCACGGCCCCAGGGAGCATCCTCCCTTCTCATGAAGAGCACGGTGGTGGCTCGTTTTCCCCTGGCTGTCACAAGCCAGGACCCCAGGGAGCCCAGGCGTCCCCAGGCGCAGAGCAGCATTTAGAGGCGCCAGCTGCCTCTCAGGGGGCACCTCCACGGTGCAGTGGTTGGGGGTGGTGCATGAGGACAGGGACTATGGTCCAAAGGGACCCCAGGCAGGTGCAGGGCCTGTGGAATCCCAGTGACCTTCTCCACGGTGAGGGTGGGGTTGTGGGTCTCGACTTGATGGCAGAGTCATGGGTGTGGGGAACAGGTGGCCCCTCTCAGTCTCCACCCCTGCCCTCTTAACAGCTCCTTGAACAAAAACTGTTGAGCTCTCGGCACATGCCCAGCGCTGTGCCCAAGCACATTACACATTGTTCCAGGGTCTTCCCAGCCCTGCAGGTGGATCATGCTGCTGTCCCATCTGACAGAGGAGGAGATGGAGGCTCAAGCAGGTTATACCAGGCCCGACCACCAATAAGAGGTCACAGGGGCCTCAGTGCCTACCCTGATTCTCTTTTGCTGCCCCTGCTCCTCTCATCCTAAATCCTCCAAACTCAAGCCCTCCCACGCATCTTTGAATGTCTCCCGTCATTTCCATGAATCTGGCATTGTCTCTATCCCCACCCATACCCTAGACTAGGGCCCCCAGCAAGGACACAGCCTCCTTCCTCTGCATCTCTGCATAGAGCTCGGGACAAGGCTGAGTACACACCAAGTGCACAGGGGCAGAGGCAGGGGCAGAGTGGAGCAGTCCCTGAGATAGTTCTAGAAAATGGGCCCCTCAGTTACCTTTGGAGGAGGGGAAGAACCCGGCCAGGACCCTTCTGTGTCTCAACACACATGCCAGCAGGTGTGCGCGCACACACACACACACACACACACCCAGTGCTGCCACTCCTACCCTGCAGGGAGGGGAGCCCCAGCTGGGATTGGCCCACCCATAGCCTGTCCTGGCTGCCAGCCCAAGCCCCTCTGCCTCCCCTTCCACTCCCGGCTCAGGCTCAAAGCTGCAAAGGGCCACTGGAGCAGTTCCCTCACAGCCCTCTCAGCTGCGAGTGGAGCTCCCCAAGCCCAGCGTGCTGACCTCATCCCTCACCCAGCTGCCTGTGGCTCTTTGCCCTGTGCCAGGCTCTGCCCTGGAGGGGTGAAGCGGGGCAGGCAGGGCTGTAGCGAGGTGGATAGGAGTCAGCGGACTTTGAACTCAGAGCCTGGTTGGCACCCTGGGTCTCCCCTTGCTGATGTGTGACGACCTGGGGGGTGTGACTCCTTTGGACCCTGATTTCCTCATCTGTAAGGTGGGAGTCATAGCTGGCCTTAGCCTGGGGTCATGGCTGGGGTTAAAAGAGACTGTGTGAGGCCGGGTGTGGTGGCTCATGCCTATAATCCCAGCACTTTGGGAGGCCGAGGCTGGCGGGTCACTTGAGGTCAGGAGTTTGAGACCAGCCTGGCCAACATGGAGAAACCCCATCTCTACTAAAAATACAGGTGGCACACGCCTGTAGTCCCAGGTACGCTGGAGGCTGTGGCAGGAGAATCACTGAACCCAGGAGGTGGAGGTTGCAGTGAGCCGAGATCACACCACTGCACTCCAGCCTGGACAACGAGCAAGACTCCGTCTCAAAAATAAATAAATAAATAAAAGAGACTGTATGTGTGGGTGCTTGCAACAGGTCCTGACACAAAATGAGCCCTGACAGATGCTGCCCGTTATTCTGTTGCCCCTCTCTGGCAGAGGCAGCATGGGGGGTGTTGAAGTGAGGGGCAGGCCCCCAGGGTCTGGGCTTGTGGTAGCCTGGGCATCACCTGTGTGTGCTCTGCTCCCCTGGGGCTGTACTGGCCTTGCAGAGACAATTGCTCGTTGTCAGGAAGGTGTCCCCTTTGGGCATCCAAGGCCAGATGATGGCGAGCCTGACCCGACATGGGAAAGCTGAAGAGGACAGGAATGGGCTCTGGCCCTGAGACCTACCTCCACTGGGACCTGGGCCCTGGACTCCGGCCTCTGGCCCCTCCCATCTCTTGCCCACGTCCTGAGGTGATGAGGGCTAGGTTCAGAGCCCAGAAGGGCTTTGTTAACTCTGATCGACAAAGGGGTTAACTTTGTTAACCTTCCTGAGGGTTGACCTCATGGGGGCCCGGGGATCCCAGGTGACTGTGGGCCTCCCTCCGGGGACCTTGCAGATGGTGGTTCTCATGGACCCAATGGAGGATCCCGACGACATCCTGCGGGCGCATCGCTCCCGGGAGAAGTCCTACCTGTTCGACGTGGCCTTTGACTTCACCGCCACCCAGGTGAGGGAGGGCCTGGGCTGGAGACACGCAGGAGCCCCTCCCCACCCTTAGCCCCACTCAGGAGGGGCCCCCCAGGACCCCTGCCTTTGAACCTCAGCCTCCACTCCACCTGCTCACCGTCTGTTCCTTGAGCCTTCCCCATTCAGGAAGGTTCTCATGCACACAAGGCACACACACCCAGCCTCCTGCATGGACGCACTGGGGTTGGCACTCAGACACCACACTACACGGTACACCTCGCTTGGCTCCTACCGAGCTGGAAGAGGAGCTCGAAGGCCATCTGGTGTGAGGAGGACAGGGGCAGAGGGTGGGTTCGGCGAAGCTACCACCCTCCTCGAGAACCCCCATCTCGCCCATCTGTGGGATGCTCCCAGGAACAGATGTGATGCATCCTCAGGGCGGGGGGCCAGGAGCCAGCTGTGCAGGGAGGCGTCTCAGGTGACCTGGGCTCTCTTTCAGCCTGATGTCCCCCACTGTGAGTGTAAGCAGATACATCCCCTCCCCCACCCCCCCCCCCCTCACTTATCTTGGGGCTGGGGCTCCAGGGACAGAAACCTCTCCTATCGGAGGTCAGGAAGAGCCAGTGGGTGCCTGTGCTGTGCCCCGCCTGTGTCCCGGCCCCTGACAGGCTTCCTTCCTCGCAGGAGATGGTGTATCAGGCTACCACCAAGAGCCTCATCGAGGGCGTCATCTCAGGCTACAATGCCACTGTCTTTGCCTATGGCCCCACAGGTAAGGGGAATGCCCAGACTGTGGGCGAGGACTGCAATGCCCCTGTAATCCCCGTCACCCTCCAACTAGTCTGACCCTGGCTGGGGCAGGAATCCAGGATGTGGTCGCTCCACATCTCACCCAGGGCCCTCCAGCCCCAGAGGCCCCAACCCGAGCCGGGGCATCATCCTCCCCACTCCCCACCACCTCCCTGGCCATCTGAGAGGGCCCAGCCTTGAGGACAAACCCCAGTTTCCAGGAGTGCCTGCCCAGCAAGGCCTCCCTCCCAGCCCCACCCCGGTCACCCTCCACCTTGTTCTGCCCCAGGCTGTGGGAAAACCTACACCATGCTGGGCACAGACCAGGAGCCTGGCATCTATGTTCGGACCCTCAATGACCTCTTCCGTGCCATCGAGGAGACCAGCAATGACATGGAGTATGAGGTCTCCATGTCCTACCTGGAGGTGAGTCCCCCAGCCTAGGCTCAGATGGGGCTGGCCTCCCTCCCTGGGGCTGGTCACTGTGCAGCTTCCCGGGGCGCTCATCACTGCTGCCCTCCTGCATGCCTACTGTGAGCTCCACTTTACAAACATCGCAGGCTCATCAGAGAGGTTAGGCAACTAGGCCAATGTCACACAGTAAGCGAGGGAGCGGGGATTCAAACTCAGGACCCTGCAGCTTCAAGGCCAAGCTCCACCCTGTGCCACGCTCACCACCTCACCATCCTCACAGGCCCATTCCTTAGAGCAGACCCTGTCTGCCCTGCCAGGCTGCCTCCAGCGACTCTGTGTATGTGGGTACAGTGAAAACTGAACATACATGTACAGTCTGGAACCTGTGGGCCTTTGCCACCCAGCCACAGCCTCCTGGTGCCCACCCCATGGGAGTGCTATCACTAGACAGTGATGGGATGTCAGGGACTGGGGAAGCACACAGAGTCCAGAAGAGGTGGGAGGCTGGACTTCATCTGGCTCCTCCGGGAGCTGATAATCTCCTGGGTGACATCTTAAGGAGGCAGTGAGGCACAGCACCAGCAGCTGCTGGCCAACAAGGTGTTGATTCAGCCAGCAAGACTCACTTTATGGGGTGGGGGTGCCCCCAGAAGGAGCATAGGGGTTGCCTAGCAATGAACAGGGCTCCTCACTGGGTGGGGGAAGGGGGTTCTGGTCATTGGTCAGGTCCCCACACAACTAGGTCAATGTCACACAGTAAGTGAGGGAACGGGGATTCACACTCAGGACCCTGCCCGGTGCCCAGCCTGTCTGGAAAGGGGTGCTCCTTGGTTTCGAAGCCTCCTGTAACCTTGGCTCCAGCAGCCCGATGTTTCCTGTGGATGCTGAAGCCCCTGACCCCATAGGAAGGAAAGGGCCTTTCCTCCTAATCAGGGCTCTTCTGAGAAGAGCCTGGGCTCAGGAAGGGTGAACTCTTGTCCCTTTCCTGCACGAAAGGAAAGGGGACTCAGCCCTGGTCTTGACCTCCTGCCCTTAGTCTCCCTTCCCCCACCCCTCCCCCACCTGTCCCATCAGATCTACAATGAGATGATCCGGGACCTGCTGAACCCCTCCCTGGGCTACCTGGAGCTGCGGGAGGACTCTAAGGGGGTGATCCAGGTGGCCGGCATCACCGAAGTCTCCACCATCAATGCCAAGGAGGCGAGTTTTGTGTGGCCAGCCTGGAGCCACTGAGAGGAAGCTCACCGCCTGAGGGGCAGGAGGGGCGGGGACTGAAGCCAGGGAGCTGCTGCCCACTCAGCTGAGGCTGGGACAGACAGGCAGAACCCTGAGTGGCAGCAAGGAGGGGACTCACACCTGCCCCAATGCCCCCACCACACTGACCCTGGGAGAGTAACCAGGCAACACTGCCTCTCCATTTACACAGAGACCCTGACCCCCAGAGAGCCGAGGCACACCCCAGGCCTCTCAGCACACGGAGCCCAGCCTGCTCCATTCTGCCCTTTCCCAACCGCTCAGCCATAGGACCCTCCGTGCTAGCCCCCTCGGGGGCTCCTCTCTGCCGGAGCATCTACGGCAGTCGCTAAGAGCTGCCTCTCCTCCCTCCCACCCAGATCATGCAGCTGCTGATGAAGGGGAACCGGCAGAGGACCCAGGAGCCCACGGCCGCCAACCAGACGTCCTCCCGCTCCCACGCGGTGCTGCAGGTGGCCGTGCGCCAGCGCAGCCGGGTCAAGAACATCTTGCAGGAGGTGCGGCAGGGCCGCCTGTTCATGATCGACCTGGCTGGCTCAGAGCGTGCCTCCCAGGTGAGGCTGGGACCTGGGCTGGGCAGAGGAGGAAGGGTTGACCCAGGCAACAGCGGAGGGCAGGAATGGTGACTCCCATGCAAGGCCAGCACCACAGGAACAGGGGAGACAGGTTGGGAGGTGGGGACAGGGACGCTGGCATCTCAGCTTCATAGGAGTTGGAGCGGGGAGGATGTCACAGCGAGGTGGAGGGGATGAGTGGAGACCCCCGGGTTAAGGAAGTGAGGAACGTTCCAGAGTAGCAGGGTGGGGTGGAATGGGGTAGGGCATCCCGGGAAGAGCCAAGGAGCTCTTGTGGGAAGGGGAAGGAGGATGGGGGTTTCTCCAGGGA
Source organism: Gorilla gorilla gorilla (assembly GCF_029281585.2). Lineage (NCBI taxonomy): Eukaryota > Metazoa > Chordata > Mammalia > Primates > Hominidae > Gorilla > Gorilla gorilla. The sequence continues at coordinate 17,630,912 of NC_073228.2, read as the reverse complement.
AGGAGACTGTGGCTGCCCTAGGGGAGGGATCCGGGAAGACAATGAATGGGCCCAAAGGAGTAGTTGGAGGCAGGGAGAGACAAGCATCCCCTGACTGGGAGGACTTGGGACATCCTGGGAGAGGACACAGCCAGTCACATCACCAAGAGGAGAAGGTCCCCATCACCCATTTCTGGCAGCATCTTTGTCCCCTCTCATGAAGCTTGGCTTCGTGGCAGCACCTTTGTCCCCTCCCATGAAGTCCTGCTTGCCGAGCTCTGCAGCCTTGATGGCAGCACCACCCAGCTGGTGTAGGTCTGGGCTCCCTCATGCAGGCAATCTTGGGGGTTTTATGGTCACCTGAGCAATGAGGCTGGGTGATGTCACCATTGCTGGCACTGGAACAAATGCAAGGGAAATGACAGTGCCAGAAAGAATGAACAGTCTTTCGTCTTTGAACATCTGGGGTCGGATCCAAACAGGTCAGGTTCAAGAAACTTACCCCTCCCTTCCAGTAAAGCCTGGGGGGCTTCCTGGAAGGCACACAGGGGAGAGGCCTGGGAGGAGAGAGAGTGCCCTTCAGCCACTGGAGCGAGCTGGTCCCGGCTTCTCCAGGCTAGGCAGAGCCACCTCCTAAGGAGAGCTGCAGGCAGGGCCTCCTCGGCTTTGACATGCTCCTGCAGGCCCAAGAAAAGGAGAAGAACCTGCCCTCCGCCACCATGCACATGTGCACGCGCTTTCCTCCTTGCTCCCTGGAGCATCCTCTGGAGCACCTGTGGTCCTGCCGGCTCCCAGCTGAGCTGCCTGGAAAGCAACCTCCCTCCCATCTCATCCATGGCACTGTGTGTCAGGCCGTGCCACGGCACCTGCCCTGGGGAGAACCGGCCATCTCAGCCCTCCTCAGAAGCTGTCAGCCCATCACTCTTGTTCAGAGGCCTCCGGGTCTCTTAACCTTCTCCAGTGCCCTCAGTGGCCTTGGCAGGAGGACGGCCACAAGGTCCTTGGGGGTTTATTACCCAGGATCACCAGGTCATTCATTGGTGGGGTGGCTGGGGAGAAACCCAGTCCCCTGCCTCATCAGGCCACACCTGTGCCCTTTGCTCGCCCCCTAGACACAGAATCGTGGGCAGCGTATGAAGGAGGGGGCCCACATCAACCGCTCGCTGCTGGCACTGGGCAACTGCATCAACGCCCTGAGCGACAAGGGTAGCAACAAGTATATCAACTATCGCGACAGCAAGCTCACCCGGCTCCTGAAGGTACCAGCCACAGCTGGGCCTGGGCACTGGGCACTGGGCACCAAGGGTGAGGCTGCCAGATTAAATAAATGAAAATACAGGGCACCCAGCTAAATTCCAACCTCAGGATACACAGCAAAATTTATTTTAGTGTAAATATGTCCCATGAAATATTTGGGCTATTCTTATGCTAAAACAAAGTAATTGTGTATCTGAAATTCAAATGTAACTGGGTATCCTGTGTTTTATCTGACGACCCTAACCAAAGGCTGGGCAATGGGAAGGAAAAGGAGCACGTGATACCCCCATCCAGGGCTGTGGGTCAGAGCCATCTAGATTTGGGGGTGCAGGTGGGCAGTCAGCCTCATGGCCCCACAGGTCTGCTGTTTGGGGGTGGCCTCCTTTGTGCAGGGGTGTCCTTGGCCTTAAATTATAGCAGCATCACTGAGCGCCCACTCCTGGCTGGTCTGTTGAATTCAGTACTTCACTCTATTAGCTCCTTAGATCTCGTCAACAACTCTATGAGTTTGAGGGATTACATTTGCAGATGAAGAAACTGAGGCACAACTCAGTTAGGTAATGTTCCTAAGGGCTCACACTAGTAAGTGCTGAAAGTAGGATCCAGTCAGAGGCCTCCCTGGTCTAATATCAGAGTCACCGCTTACTTAACATTGCCAGCAGCTGCCGTCATGACTGCACCTAGAAGCCGGGGAGGTGGGGACAATTGCAAAAGGACTGCCCCCTTAAAAAGCAAGGAAGGCCGGATGTGGTGGCTCATGCCTGGAATCCCAGCACTTTGGGAGGCCGAGGCAGGTGGATCACTTAAGGTCAGGAGTTCAAGACCAGCCTGGCCACCATGGTGAAACCCCATCTCTACTAAAAATACAAAAATTGGCCAGGCATGGTGGCAGACGCCTATAGTCCCAGCTACTCGGGAGGCTGAGGCACGAGAATTGCTTGGACCTGGGAGGTGGAGGTTGCAGTGAGCTGAGACAGTGCCACTGCACTCCAGCCTGGATGACAGATCGAGACCCTGTCTCAAAAAAAAAAAAAAAGAACTAAAGAGGTGAATGAGCTTTTTAAAGGTTACACAGCTGGTAATTGCTGGAGCAGGGCTTTCTTCCTCCCAAGCCTCACACCATATGACGCTCGGCAGCCGGGTCCCTTGAGTGTAAAGAGACAGAGAGATTGCACTAGCCAGGGAGGGCATTGTGAACAGCCTGGCAGGAGGAAGGCCTGAGGAGGCAGTCCCCGCTGACCACAGTCACTTCCCATCCAGGACTCTCTGGGAGGAAACAGCCGCACAGTGATGATTGCTCACATCAGTCCTGCGAGCAGTGCCTTCGAGGAGTCCCGGAACACCCTGACCTACGCCGGCCGGGCCAAGAACATTAAGACTAGGGTGAGGGCCCCTGGACCATCCACCAGGACACACCTTCCTGGGCTGAGATTCAAGCCCCTGGGCTGATCCCTGCCACCCCACCGCACTCTCTGGAACCAGCCACTGCTGCACTGGCCTCATTCCCTAGTTGATCGTCACCTCTACACTTTCCCTGAACCTCCAAACCCTGCTCCTCTGCTGGGAAGCCGACAGCTCCCAAGGGTCCCCGCTTCGTCCAGTCCCAGGACTGTGCTCCCCCTGCCTCATCCCCTCTTCTCTTCCCTTCCTCGTCTTCAGATGCTCATTTAGACCTTTGCATTTCCAAAGCACCTCTTCATGATGGTCATCACAGGAGGCAAGCTTCATTGAGCACTTGCTGTGAGCTGTTTCACATGCTACCTCCTTTGATCCTCAAAAAACAGCAGTGTTATTGCTGTTCCCATGTACAGATTAGGACAGCAAGGCTTAAGGAAGTGACTTCCCAGCTGGCCAGTGATGGCGCTGAGGATGGAAACGAGATCTGCCCCATTTCCAAGTCCGTGTCCTCACCTGTCTGTAAGCATGTCGGAACCCTTGCCATCCGCTTAGAAATCCATTTCCACCTGTTCGTGTGCGGAGGAATGGGAATGGATTCATGTATGATAGCATGTAGGGAACATTCTCCCAACACCTAACACTTGCCAGCTGCTGCCCTGAGGGCTGTAAGTTTTATTCCAACCCCTCAATGGGGGACGGGAGACACATTCTTGAAACAGCTCATTGATGGTTCAGAATATTCCCAAGAGCAGGTAAATGATGCCAATGGTAGGTGCTGGGGCAAGACAGGAACAGGAGGTGGGGGTGGCCTGGTGGGGTCCAGTGGAACTCTCTGGAGACTGTGAGTGGGACCCTGAAGGCTGGGAGGACATTCCAGAAAGGTGGGAGCAGGGAAGGCACAGGTTCCAAAGGCAGGAAGGGGATGGCGTCTGTGGTGGGTATGGGGAGAGCAGGACAGGTCTTCAACTGGAGTGGGATGTTCATGCAGGAGCGGTGAGCCCAGAGAAAATCAGAGAGATGGGGGTGGCCCTTCAACAATGGGTGGAGGAATGAGGACGTTCCCCGCAGGCATTAGGAAGCCACTGAAGGTTGATGAGATCTAGCAGTGAGTTGTGGAAGTGGAGGAAAGGAGGCCATTACTGTCACCCAGAAAGACTGGGGGAGGCAGGGGGAAGAAAGGCCCTGCGGGCAGGCCTCGGTGAGTGCACCTGGGGTGACTGCATCCCCTCCGCTCCATACGTGTTCCCTGCAGGTGAAGCAGAACCTCCTGAACGTCTCCTACCACATCGCCCAGTACACCAGCATCATCGCTGACCTGCGGGGCGAGATCCAGCGACTCAAGTGCAAGATTGATGAGCAGACTGGGCGGGGCCAGGCCCGGGGCCGGCAGGATCGGGGTGACATCCGCCACATCCAAGGTGTGCCTGTGGGTCTGTGTGAGTGGCAGCCCCCTCCGGGCAGCCTCACGTTGCTCTGGGATCAGGCCATGTTGTGTTCAAATCCAGAATCGGGCTCTTTCTGGCTGGGTGGTTGAGCTAGGCACTCACCAGCTCTGAGCCTCCTAGCATTCAACTGTTAAATGGGGTTGTGATCTCTGCTTCAGACAGTTGCCAGAGATCACAACCCGATTTCACAACCCCACCTTGGAAGAGTAGGTGGGATCCCACGAGGGAGAGGCACGTGAGCAATGAGCTGTGCAGGGCACACACTAAGGGCTGTGGCGTAGGGCTGCGAGGTCATGCCTGCACCCCCGGAATGGGCTCCATTTCCTTGTAGACCTGCATATTTGCTATGATGGTTTTCCAACAGACAGTAAAGCTTCTTTTCTAAAAAAATTTACTAATATAAAGAGAGAGGCAGACAGTAAAGATTTTTTTTTTTTTTGAGACAGAGTCTTGCTCTGTTGCCCAGGCTGGAGTGTAGTGGCATGATCTAGGCTTACTGCAACCTCTGCCTCCCGGGTTCAAGCGATTCTTCTGCCTCAGCCTCTCAAGTAGCTGGGATTACAGGTGCCCACCACCACACCTGGCTAATTTTTGTATTTTTAGTAGAGACGGGGTTTCACCATGTTGGCCAAGCTGGTCTCGAACTCCCAACCTCACGTGATCTGCCCACCTAGGCCTCCCAAAGTGCTGGGATTACAGGCATGAGCTACTGTGCCTGGCCACAGACGGTAGTTTCTAGGGGCACCTTTTTATAGTTGGCACAGAGGTGCTGTAAGGGTTAGCAGGAGCCCAGTTCATACCAAGGAGCTGGGAATCGCTTTTGGGCAACAGCTTGAAGACTCAATGTGGGAGTGGGGTGTGGGAGGATGTAGTAATCTAGAGGGTCTTCCTGGAGGAAGCAGTTGGACAGGAAGTGGGAGCACTGAGTTGGGAAGAAAGGGAGGGGAGGGCCCCAGGTGGGCCCAGGCTTTGCTAGCTGAACTTGCCCCCTCCTCTACCTTGCACACCCTCACTCATCGGCAGCTGAGGTCCAGCTGCACAGCGGGCAGGGTGAGAAGGCCGGCATGGGACAGCTTCGGGAGCAGCTCGCCAGCGCCTTCCAGGAGCAGATGGATGTGCGGAGGCACCTGCTGGAGCTGGAGAACCGTGCCATGGAGGTCCAGATTGACACCTCCCGACACCTGCTCACCATCGCCGGGTAAGCCTCCCGCCCAGGACCCTCCAGGCCCCACCCGTGTGCCTGGGACAGAGGAGCACGACCTGTGGCTGTACAGTGTGCCCTGCCCCCATGGCCTGAATGCCCTGTCTCTCTGGGTGGGGCTGCGGCAGCTGGAAGCATGAGAAGTCCCGCCGGGCCCTCAAATGGCGGGAGGAGCAGCGAAAGGAGTGCTACGCTAAGGACGACAGCGAGAAGGACTCAGACACAGGCGATGACCAGCCAGACATCCTGGAGCCGCCCGAGGTGGCCGCAGCCCGGGAGAGCATTGCAGCCCTGGTGGGCGAGCAGAAGCAACTGCGCAAGCAGAAGGTGTCCAGGGTTTGGGGGGGGGGCAAGGAGAGTGGGTTTAGGGGACAGGGTGAGCAGGTTTGAGAGGCAAGGCGGAGGGGCCGGGGTGGGGGTAGCCGTGAGACTTGGGAACTCAGGCCACAAATCCTGTGTGACTTTGCTAAGCTCTTTAACTTCTCTATGCGTCACATTCCCCACCTGTAAAATGGGAGCAGTCCATGGTGCAGCCCTCATGGGGTTGCTGGGAAGATTACATAAATGCCTGGCACATACCAAGGACTCAAAAAATGGTAACTAATGTTATAATTAGGGTTTTTCAGGCTGGGCACAGTGGCTCACACCTGTAATCTCAGCACGTTGGGAAGTTGAGGTAGGCAAATCACTTGAGGCCAGGAGTTCAAGACCAGCCTGGCCAACATGGCGAAATCCCGTCTCTACTAAAAATACAAAAAAAAAAAAAAAAAAAGCCTGGTTGGTGTGGTGGCTCATGCCTGTAATCCCAGCTACTCGGATGGCAGAGGAATAAGAATCACTTGCAACCCTGCAGAGGTTGCAGGGAGCCGGGATAGCGCCACCACACTCCAGCCTGGGTGACAGAGGGAGATCCTGTCTCAAAAAAGAAAAATAATAATAATAATTAGGGTTTTCCCAATAACAGATCTTTGCGTTCCGTTCTGGGACATACCCAGACCAAAGGGGCTTTAGGGTATCATGAGCCCTGAGGGGGTCACATGGGCTGGGGTTGAGCAGTTATCCCCCAAGCTGGTTCCAGGGGTGGTTTGCGGTCAGGACAGCAAGAAAGTAGACACTGAGGGGCCACCTTGGAGCAGTCCCTGATTGTAAGGCCCAAGATTCAGCTTTTAGGGTTGGCCTCAGCCTGGAGCTCCAGACAGATGCCTGGAGTCCAGGCGCTGGAGGGGCGAGGACGGGCTGGGCAGGCGGATCGGACCCCTCTCCCGGCTGCCAGGTGCTGACCTGCGCCTCCTGCAGCTGGCGCTGGAGCAGCGCTGCCGGGAGCTGCGCGCGCGGGGCCGGCGCCTGGAGGAGACGCTGCCGCGGCGCATCGGCTCCGAGGAGCAGCGCGAGGTGCTCAGCCTGCTGTGCCGCGTGCACGAGCTGGAGGTGGAGAACACCGAGATGCAGTCGTACGCGCTGCTCCGCGACGGTGCGCTCCGCCACCGCCACGAGGCCGTGCGCCGCCTGGAGCAGCACCGCAGTCTCTGCGACGAGATTATCCAGGGCCAGCGGCAGATCATCGACGGTAGGGCCCACGCCCCCGCGCATCTGAGCCACCCGCGGGGGGCCGCTGGCACTCGCTGAGCCCTGCCGCTTCCCCGGCAGACTACAACCTGGCCATCCCGCAGCGCCTGGAAGAGCTCTACGAAGTGTACCTGCGGGAGCTGGAGGAGGGCAGCCTGGAGCAGGCCACCATCATGGACCAAGTGGCCTCCAGGGCCCTGCAGGTGGGTGGGCGCCTGGGCGGCCTGAACATGGGCACATGTGCCCAGGGAGGGGCTGACGACCAAGGCAATGCCTTCAGGCAGCTGGAGGGGACAGGATCAGGCTGGCTGGCACCCCAGGCAGTTGACTCCCTTTCCTTCTTACCCCACCCAAAGCCTTGTCAAGCCTGAGTAAGACCCTCCTCCCTGGGCACTCCTGGGCATCACTTGCTCCCACCCAGGGTCTGAGGGTCAGGGCTGGCCATCTGAGATATCACAAATGGCCCCAGGTGCCCTCCCAGGAGACCAAGCATCAGGCAGTGCCACTGGGGAAGCCTAGCAGACCACAGCTTACCCCCGAGGACCCAAACAGAAGCCCACTGCCCTTCTGGGGCTCCCAGGCCATCTTACAGCCCTTGTCACCCTGTGAGCCTTTGTGACTCTGTGCTGATTTGGTCCAGGACCAAATCTTCTAACTGTCCACCCTGGCTCCCTCCTCCCCAGGACAGCTCCTTGCCCAAAATTACCCCAGCAGGAACCTCACTGACCCCAGATTCTGACCTGGAGAGTGTGAAGACATTGAGCTCTGATGCCCAGCACCTGCAGAACAGCACCCTCCCTCCCCTCAGCACAGAGAGGTGAGATGGGGGCCACCTGCCCCAGCCCCCCCCCCCCCCCCCGTGCCCTGTCCCAGAGAGGCCAACCCAGACTAAGGCTAAATGGGGAACACAGAGCAGCAATGAGAGGGAGCAGGTGGCCCAGGTTTGGAGCCAGGACTCCTGGGTTCTCTCTCCTTTCACACCAACAGCTTCTCCCCTGGGGTGGGGGTGGGACCTCGGTGAGATAGCCTGGTCTACAGCCACTCATCTTCCTCTGCCAACTTCAGTGAAGGCCACCACGTGTTCAAGGCTGGTACTGGGGCCTGGCAGGCAAAAAGCTCCTCTGTGCCCACCCCACCTCCCATCCAGCTCGGCAGCCTGGTGACGCAGGAGGTGAGCTCTCAGTACCCGATGGCCCCACAAGCTCCACTGCAGCGGGTGCAGGACGTGGGGGTGGACAGCAGCAGTTGGGATGGACCCTTTCCCAAATGGCACCAGCTTGAGGCCCCGCTGTCTCTGCTGAGTGGGGCATGGGGTCCCTGCTGTGTTTAAGGGTTTCCTCCTCCCAACCACTCCACCCCACAGGCCCCAGCTCAGGACAGCCTGGGCAGCTGGATCAACTCTTCCCCTGACAGCAGTGAGAACTTGTTGGAGATCCCCTTGTCCCACAAAGGTATGTGTGCCCTCTGCTGCCCTGCCACCTCACCTGGCCTTGTCTAAACTGTTCAGATCACCCAGCTCAAAGCCCTTTCCTGCCCTCTGCACTGCCAAGTGCAACCATGCATTGGGTGCTACACATTCTGTAGAGGCACCATTGCCCCTGAGGATTAGTCAGTCAAGGACACTTAAGAGTCCTCTCTAAGTCAAGGACATTTAGAGAGATGGGGGCAGAATCGGAAATTAGAAAAGAGACATGTGGCATGGAGAATTATGTACCCCCCCCCCACCGCCTCCGCTCAGTAATCACTGTAATAGCAAATATCGATTCAATGTCTGCCCCCTGGATAATGTAGGTTGAGCCCATTTCCTCAATTAATCCTGGAAATAACCCAGTGGCATTAGTTTTACCATCTCCCATTTGCAGATGAAAGTGAGGCTCGGAAATGGGCCCAAGTTTCTTACATAGCAAACCCCTGGAAGTGCTGGGATTGAAACCCAGGCGGTCTAGCTCCTACCCACGTCTGCCATGTCAGAGGAGGGTGTTGAGAGGTGGCCTTGATCTCGGGTTGGGTGTTGCCTGTGTCCCGCTGCAGAGAGGAAGGAGATCCTGACTGGCACCAAGTGCATCTGGGTGAAGGCCGCCCGGCGGCGCTCGCGGGCCCTGGGCACCGAGGGGCGACACCTGCTGGCGCCCGCGACAGAGCGCAGCAGCCTGTCCCTGCACTCACTGAGCGAGGGCGACGATGCGCGGCCACCAGGCCCGCTGGCCTGCAAGCGGCCGCCCAGCCCCACACTGCAGCATGCTGCCAGTGAGGACAACCTGTCCAGCAGCACGGGCGAGGCCCCGTCCCGGGCAGTCGGACATCATGGGGACGGCCCCAGGCCCTGGCTGCGTGGCCAGAAGAAAAGCCTGGGCAAGAAAAGGGAGGAGTCGCTGGAGGCAAAGAGAAGGAAGCGGAGGTCCCGATCCTTCGAGGTCACCGGGCAAGGGGTGAGGCAAGGCGCAGGGGTGGGGTGTCTAGGCACTCCCATAGCAGCTGGAGGCCTGAGGGCTGGGTTTCTCCAAAGGCTCCAGGGCACCTCTAGCCTACCCCATACCTGGAGGCACCACCCTCCACAGTCTCTGTCCCCAGCCTAGCATAGTAGCTGGGACAGATCCTGGTAGCAGATCCCTGTGCCGCTCTCGGCCTCACCCCACTGTTCAATCATCACAGCTCTCCCACCCCAAGACACACCTCCTGGGGCCCCATCAGGCGGAGCGCATCTCGGACCACAGGATGCCAGTGTGCAGGCACCCAGCCCCTGGTATCCGGCATCTGGGAAAGGTCACGCTACCTTTGGCCAAAGTCAAACTCCCTCCAAGCCAGAACACAGGTCGGTATGGGCAAGGAGGGGATGGGGAGGGGAGGCCTCCACCAGGCAGGGGAGCAGAGAAGACACATTGCATTTCCTGCGCCTGTGGCTGCCCCTTGCTGGAAGCATGGTTCTAGCAGAATACTCATGGGACTGGCATCCTGGGGTGGTGCCCCTAGAGAGTTCAAGGCCACTGGGTGATGGGAGAGGAGTTGGGGAGGCATTCCGAAACCACTGATCCTGCCCCTTTCCCTGTTGCAGGCCCGGGGGACTCCTCACCCCTGGCTGTTCCCCCCAACCCAGGTGGTGGTTCTCGACGGGCTACCCGTGGGGCCCGCCTGCCCCACGGCACAAGCACCCATGGCAAAGATGGATGCTCCCGGCATAACTGAGGGGCCCTGCCTGGAACTGGCTCTCTCACCTCCCAAGACTGAATGGGGTCTAGCAGGGCATGGGAGGTGGAGGCTGGGCAGATGGAGATGACCAGGAAGTAAGCTCAGGATCTCAGCAGGCCAGGGCTCCTGAGACCCAGGAACTGGGGTCTCTGCCCAACCCTCCCATGCTTTCAGTGCCACCGGGGAAAAGAGGTGAGGCCAGGGGACATGGCCAGGACGGCTGGGCTCCCTGGCTTCCCAGCCCTGGACAGAATGCTGTTGCCAAAACCCTGCACAGCCCTGAGGCCAGCCTCAGCCTTGGAGACGGGGGAAAGCAGCTGGCAGTGAGATGGGGCTCCTGGCCCACGTGTGGGGCATGGGCATCCTGGATGGTTGGGGAGGTGCCGACAGGCACTTCACGTATTACAATTGGGGATGTGGGTGAGGGAGGGAATCTGGTTTTGTTACTTGGCAGTGGTTTTTTCTCACCCTTCCTTTTTAACAATAAAATCCCATTTGGGTCTTGATGGTTGTGTTGGAAATTTGACCTTGTCTGGAATGTGGGGTGGCCATGACTAAGATTCAACCAACTCCCGCTCCCCCCGGTCCCCATCTACCCCTGGCTCGCTGTATAACACCAATCTACAAATACCTGGGGGAGAGGGGTTTTTCTCTAGATCCTGAGGCCTCTCCCCATGGTGGGGCTAGCAAGGTCCGTTATGTCCCTATCCCACCGGCCTTCACACCTGCCCAGGCACCCTCCCAGGAGAGGTCAGGGACTTGAGGCGGCCCAGATGCCAGAAAGTCTCACAACCCAGATGAGGCGGTTGCCCCTCGAGGTCAGGGCTCAGAAACAGCCCAGCTAAGCCCCTCAGCCTCAAAGTGAGGAAACTCCTGCAAGGGGAATGGGGTGCTCCCTGACTCCCCCGCAAGGGGAACGGGGTGCTCCCTGACTCCCCCGCAAGGGGAACGGGGTGCTCCCTGACTCCCCCGCAAGGGGAACGGGGTGCTCCCTGACTCCCCCGCAAGAGGAATGGGGTGCTCCCTGACTCCCCCAAGGGGAATGGGGCGCTCCCTGTCTCCCAGGCAGGTGGGTTGCTGTGACCATGTGGATGCTTTTACCTGCCCTAGTTCTGTGTCTGGGTGGGGGGAAAAGCTCAACAAAGGGGAGTGAAACCCCTAAACCCCCTGGCTTGTGGGACCCTCCCTGGGCTGCTTTTACCCAGAAACTGAGTGGTTCAATCATCCCCTTACCACTCTGAGCATCGGTTTATTCAGGACCAAGAACGTTCCTTCAAGTCAGCTGTGAAATCAGCTCTTGAAACCAGGCATCTTGTCTACCACGCCTCACCTGGACTCCACCCCAGCCCTAGGGTGGCCGGCGCCTGGCCATCCAGGGGACCAGGCTTGTTGCCACCTCCACGCTCGCCTTGCCCTTCCCAGACCCACACGGACCACCTAGGCCAGGCCTTTATTCCCAGACCCCGAGGCTACTTGGGGGTCCGGATAAGGGTGTGGTATACGGGCTTGACGATGAGGTGCAGGTGCAGGGCGTTCTCAACCAGGTACTCGGAGTTGCGCCGCTGCAGGTCGGCGTGCACCAGGAAGTCGCCGGCCTCCTCGCTGCTCTGGTGGAAGCTGTAGGCGTGGCGGACCAGCAGGCGGCCCTGCTGGCGCGCCCCCACCAGCACGGTCTTCTGGAAGCTCACGCCCGCCGCGTCGCCGCCGCTGCTGGCCGGCGTCACCACCAGCCGCGGTCGGCCGTCCTCCGGGCGCGCGGCGGGCAGCGCTGTGCCCGCGGCGTCCGCGTAAACGGGCCGCAGGCTGACGGGCAGCCAGCGCGGCGAGAAGAGCACGTTCCAGGTGACCCGGCGGCCCGCGTCGTGGCCACTCGGGCCCAGCTGCGTCTGGAAGCTGGTGCTGCGGTCGTCGCGGGCCGGGTTGCTGATGACCCACGGGGCGCCCCAGGCGGGCGCGAGGTAGTTACGGGGCAGGAAGGCGCTGCCGTTGACGTCGAAGAACTTGGCGTAGTGCAGCGGCGACGCGGCGTGGAACTGGTAGGCCTGCAGCAGGAGGTCGGCCACCGCGGAGCCGTGGCGCGCCAGGGCTGCCGAGCGCGCCTGCAGCTGGAACAGCTGTGCCGGTGGGATCATGGGGTAGCGTATGGCGCGTAGCGCCCGCTCGGCCACGGCAGGGGGCGGCCGCGCGCGACCCAGCCAGGCCTCCAGCGCGTGGAACAGCTCCAGTTCATCCTGCAGCACCAGGTCCGAGCGTTGCAGGAGCTGCCAGAGCAGCTCAGGGCTCACGGCGCCCCACTCGGTGCTGGCCGCCACGGCCGACAGGTTCCAGGCCAGGAACTGCAGGCAGCTCTCGCGCAGGGCCTCGTCCCCGGTGCCCACCGCGTAGTGGTACCAGCCCACCGCCGGGCCCGCGCCTCCCGCCAGGTGCGCGCGCATGTAGTCGGCCACGCCGCGCTGCAGGGAGGCCACGCCGTACTTGGTGGCCAGTCTGTGCAGGGGGATGGCCTGGGTCAGCAGCACGGTCAGCTCCCCGCAGTACAGGTACCTGCGGGAGAGACCGAGAGGTGGGGCGGGGTCAGGGCGGTACCCACCTCCCAGGATAGATTTTTTAGAGTCCACAGGGGACCCGGCCTGGAGTTGGAGCTTCACGGTCCGGGTGCAAACACAGTGGAAGCCCCACCCTGAGACTTCACATGTTTTCCTTTCAAGGACCCTTCCAGGCCATTCTTACTTCACAGGCTCTTCTTTCCGTTTCCGTGGTGATGTAGAAATTGCCTGCATTGACTGTGCCTCTACTAGGCGTGCAGCCCTAGGCTGGAACAAAACAGACGTGGCTCCTGCCGTTGGGGTTTCCAGTCTGGTTGGGATCCATGGCCTGCCTTCTCCTCGCCATGAGTCTGGGCAAGTCACTTAACTTCAGTGAACCTTAGGCTAATCAATCACCTAGGAAAGGGGGAGTGGCACACACCCCTCAGGGTTATTGTGACAACCAGAGGAGAATAAAGAATCTTGCTTTAGGCCAGGTGGGTGCTAGTGGCTCACACCTGGAATCTCAGCACTTTGGAAGGCCAAGATGGGAGGATTGCTTGAGGCCAGGAGTTCAAGACCAGCTTGGGCAACATAGCAAGACCCTATCTCTACAAAAAATAAAAAATGTTAAAACATTAGTCATGTGTGGTGGTGCACGCTTGTAGTCCCAGCTGCTTGGGAGTCTGAGGTGGGAATATAGCTTCAGCCCAGGAGTTCAAGGCTGCAGTGAGCTATGATCATCATGCCACTACACTCCAGCTTTTTTTTTTTTTTTTTTGAGATGAGGTCTTTCTGTGTTGCTCAGGTTGGTCTCAAACTCCTGGACTTGAGCAGTCCTCCCACCTCGGCCTCTCAAAGTGCTGGGATTACAGGTGTGAGCCCCCATTTCTTTTTTGCAGCCTCACCTTTCTTTTTCCTCTCCTACTGTTGGTGATCACTTGTGCTGAGTATCTCTTCCTCTTACTTCTGCCGCTGTCCCGTGGCTCACCTTTCCTGCCAGTCCCCACCGGCACACGGCACTGCACTTGCCTCTATAGGAGTGTGGCAGCCACTGCCAGCCATCTTCCCCAACATCCATTTCTCCCCTTTCCCCTGCGTGATTGCCTCTGGGAATAAAAGACCACATTTCCCAGGCTCCCTCATTCTAGCCTTGGCCATGTGACTAACTGCTGGTCAGTGGGCACAGTTTGGGATTTGCCGGAAGGCTGATTAAATGCAACTGATTCAGGATTAACAGGAAGACCCTTTTTGCCCTTCTGTCTTATCCCCTTTCCTGTTGCCTGGAACTTGGAAGCAATGTATGGAATTCTGCAGGCATCTCGTCTGAGCCGTTAGAACAGTTACTTTCTTAGACACTAGTGTGAATGGCACCCCCTGAGCAGCATCACGGCAGGAGGCAGGAGGTGGAGAGAGCCGTCTAACTTTTTCAGCTCCCTAGCCCTGTGGTTCCAAACCTGGCCAAACACCAAAACCACAGCGATGCTTTAAAATAAAAAATATTCGTCTATAATGGAATATTTAGGAAAATAAAAAGTAAATAAATAAAATAAAAAATGATTGCTGGCCCTAACCCTAGACCTGAAACTGATGATCCAGGTTGGGATCCGTGAAACTATAGTTTTTTTGTTTGTTTGTTTGTTTGTTTGGTTGGTTGGTTGGTTTTTTTCAGACAGAATCCTGCTCTGTCACCCAGGCTGGAATCTAGTGGCACGATCTCAGCTCACTGCAAACCCAAACTCTGCCTCCCAGGTTCAAGCCATTCTCCTGCCTTAGCCTCCCAAATAGCTGGGATTACAGTCGTGTGCCACCACACCCAGCTAATTTTCTATATTTTTAGTAGAGACAGGGTTTCACCATGTTGGCCAGGCTGGTCTTGAACTCCTGACCTCAAGTGATCCACCTGCCTCAGCCTCCCAAATTGCTGGGATTGCAGGCATGAGCCACCGCGCCCGGCCCCAAAACTGTAGTTTTTAAAAGCTGTCTATGGCCAGGTTCGGAAACAGCTCTGAGGGGGTTACTAGGAACCGAAAGTGATATCAAACTGCACAGATGACACGGGCAAAGACAGGGAGCTGTACAGTGGAAGAAGGGATGCAGGGGTCACTGTCATCCCAGTGATGTCCGGGGAAATGGACATAACAACCTCTAAGGGCCTGGGCTTCCCTGACCCTGTAGGTGGAGGAGCCGGGGGCTGAGGAAGGGATGAAGCCTTCCCCTAGTTTTCCGCGTCCCCACCTGATGAACTTGTCGAAGACAGCGGCGCAGTCCCGCGGCTCCTGCAGCACCGCCTCGCTCTGGTTACTTAGCAGCTCCCGGAACAGCTCACTGTGCAGTCCCAGCAGCAGGCGGTGGGCGTGGAATACCCGGACCTCATCGGTGCCCGCAGCCTGCACCCGCAGAACCACATCGCTGGCGTTGCCCTGCCGCAGCAGCTCCTGCAAGCGCTGGAGCACCGCCTGGGAGTGGTTGATGGAGGTGCCAGCTGCCTCCCCGCCAACATCGGCTCTCTGTGCTGCAGCAGGAAGGAACACAGCACAGCCTGAGAAGGTGCCCGGGCCCAGAACCTCAGTCAGGGGTGGAGACGGACCAGCTGGAGACATATGCATGGGTGTGAGCAGAGGGCAAGGTGGGCGTAGGCAGGTTGTATGTGCATACCTGTTTGTGCCCACGAGGCTCGTGGATGCATCGGTGCACACACAAACGCACCCTGGGTGGAAAGGTCATGCCAATGCAAACCCCAAGAGGATGCTCTTGGAAGGGGGTGCATTCAGGCAGGGGGAGGTTGTGCTCAGGTTTAGGACAACATGCCCAGAACTCATCTCCATGCTGCCAGCCGCCCAGGCAAGGGTTGAGGAAACTCGTGGTCCCACCCTTCTCACTTCCTAAAGAATTGTCCATCTAACCCCTTGGAGCAGTAGTCAGAAGTGGTGCATTCACTAACAAATATTTACTGAGCACTTACTATATGCTAGACATTCTCCTAAGAGCTTGGGATATGGCAGTGGACAAAGCAAGCCAAGTTCTTATGCTCATAAAAGCTCATAAAAGCACAAATTGACATATCAAACGGGTAAGACACACACAAATAAGCACTCCAGTTTTAAAGGAGCCAGCCAGGGAACCAGTGTCAAGGCAGGCTCCAGCCCCGCAAAGGCCCTTGAACGGAATGGGCCTGGGGTACTGGGAGCAGAGAGAGCGTTAGGGAGGCCACAGCAGTAGCAGGAGAGAGGGGCGGGTGTGAGACGAGGCTGCGGGTGTGGAAGGGAAGCTGTTTTCCAGGCCCAGCCCTGCCCTCTTGGGTCCTGATCTCTGAGACAGAAGCCCATTTTCTGTGGGTGGCCAGCAGGGGACAGGACAAAGTGCGAAGGGCCAGCTGGTGCTGGAATAGAACTTCCTGGGTAACTGAGCACTGAGGCTGGCCAGGCCGGCCTTTTGCTTAATGCTCCAGGATGCCCTGACAGTCAGATGGGGATATGCACTCAGTTACAGAAACTGTCAGCAGCTTTCCCAAGCCGAGAACAGGGAGGGGAGCCTCGCAGAGGGAGGCGGGTGGGGGCCTGATTGCAGCAGATGGGCCGCGGCCACATGTGCACGCACAGCACACACAGGCCCGTGGTGCACACAGGAGAGAAGGCTCACACAGGAGCAGAGCATCTGTGCATGAGAGAGGGAGGCCGAGGGACAAAGGGAGGGTGAAAGAGAAGCGGGTAGTATGTTTCCCAGCCCTGCCTTCCCCAGCTGTCACTTTGAAGGACCTGAATGCTGATGGCGTCCCCATTCAGCCTCTGCCCAGGACAATGGGCAATGGAGGGTCCTCTTGTCCTTAAGAGCCCTGCCCACCTGCCTGCCAGGCCCCTCCTTCCTTCAGAGAGATGAGTCCGTGGAGCTGTCCGGTCCACCCCGTGCTCTCCCCAGCAGCTGGACACCGCCCCCTCCTGGCCGGCCGCGTGCAGCCAGGGCTGGGACGACCTGCCGCTCCACCCTGCCGCGCACCTGGCCCACTGCCCGCTCACCTGCACGGGTGACCAGGCCCACCAAGGTCAGCATGGCCCAGAAGCTGCCCCAGGACCCAGGCTTGGAGTAGCCTCTCCTAGGCATCTTTGTGCTCAGCCCCCAAGTCCACTGGAGGGACGGTGAAGCCCAGACCACTCTGCTCACATCCCTCTTCCTTATATAGGATCCGGCACAAGGGGACGGCACCCCCCTTCCTGCTTGGCCTCCCTCCCCCACTCAGCCTCCTCCATGGATTGGTGGAAACTGGCCCCAGCTGTTGCCCAGGCAACCACTTAAGCCAGAGAGCGGCAGCCCCGGGGGCTATTGTGCTGCCTGTGGGCCCCCAAGGGGAACAGATCCGGAACCCTCCTCCCCCAATCTCCTTACCACCCAGCAGGGCTAGCCGTGCCGCTCCCTGGAAAGTTTCAGGCTCTCTGGAGAATAGGCGAGGGGCTCCAGGACCACTGGCAGCCATTGGCCTGAGGGTCCCCAGTTCCCTCCCCCAACCCCAGGCCTCGGCCCTGGCACGGAGCGCACTTGGCAGCGTCGTGCCTGGAGCACCATGGTGAGCCGGCTGCAAAGGAAGGGCCTGGAAGAGGAAAGGAGAGGCGGCTGAGGCTCCCATCCCTCCCCCACTCCCATTTTGGGGTGGGGCAGCTCCTCAGAGAGAAGCTCAGAGATCTCTCGAATAGGGGCCCATGGGCAACTGATGTCAGTTTCATATTCTTTGTTGAAGAAGGTTCCTGGAATGCTGTGGGGAGGGTGATGGGCTGGCAGGAAAGTTCTGTGGGGACTGTGACTGTCGCCTCCCCCAGGGGCAAGCTGAGCCAGGTGGCAGGGCTAGGCATAGAGCAGATGCACCCTGCCCCGTGCACCACTGCATGGGTGACCCCTGCCCAGAGCGGGACTGGCCACCTTCTAGCTCTGCGCTCCAGCCAGCCCAAGGCTGGGCACTGTCTGCCCTGCTATTTCCTGACTTGAATTCTCCTTCCCCAAGTGGCCTCAGGTCTCTGGGTTCACCTCCTTGGAAGGCTTGTTTTACCAGCTTCTGTCTTATTTCCCACTGTAATTTTTCCTTTTCCAGGCTGAGGAGGCATGCTGCAGACCTGGTGTTTCACTCCCAATGTAAGGAAACTGAGGCAGGGAGCTAGGTTGCAGTCTCAGTTGGGTTAGTGCAGAGGAGTGCTCTTCTAAAAACAAAGGCAACAGAGAGAGGAAAGTGAGTCTGGAGCTCAGCAAAGGCGCGCGCGCGCGCGCGTGTGTGTGTGTGTGTGTGTGTGTGTGTAGGGTGGCATGCTGTGAGTCCTCACCTTTGCAGGGAGCCAGCAGGGTCTGCCCCAGTTCTTCGTGGGAGGGACTCCTTTGAGCTTGGCTAACCGAAGTGGGTGACTCCCAAGGGATCTGACTCCGAGGCAGGGCTCTGGGTTGAGGATGAATTAAATCTTCCTCTCCCTGGCTCTCTGGATCCCAGGGGCCAGCTCGATGCATTGATTTCTGCCTCTGGCTGGCACAGAGACCCAGCAGCTCCACCCCCTCTCTGGAGCCGCAGAGAGAGCAAGAACTGGGTCTGGCACCTGCCTCGTCCGGGTTGGCAGAGTTGGAGCTCTCCAGCCCAGCGGAAACCCCTCCGGCTGCCCTGAGTTTCATGCCTGGCTCCCCTCATCCAAATCCACTATCCCTTGCCCACTGGCTGCCCGCCTGCCCTTCCCATGGGCTGTACCATGTCCTGGCTCAACCCAGCAAGTCCAAGTCTCCATGCAGCAGGGCAGCCCTGGTCCCTGAGGGCATCCCAGCTTCCAAGCACAGTGCTTTCGATAGGAATGTTATTGATGATAAGAGAACCCGCTACTCAGAAAACTGTCGTTTGATATTTGTGCCTCTCAACTCCAGCCTCCTTCAGCCTCTGCATCAGTCATTCTTTGTTTTGTTTTGCTTTTCTGGAGGCAGAATCTCTCAGTCACCAAGGCTGGAGTGCAGTGACACAATCATAGCTCACTGCAGCCTCAAACTCCTAGGCCCAAGCGATCCTCCTGCCTCAGCCTCCCAAGTAGCTGGGACACAGGCAGCGCCACCAAGCCTAGCTAATTTTGTATCAGTCATTCTTGAAGGGTAGCCACCTGCATTAGAATCTCCCATGCTCCACCTTGGAACCAGAATTTTCAGAGGCAGGGTCTGGCTGTCTGTATTTTCTAAGTACTCCCAGACAATTGTTATACGCACCCCAAGACAAGCGCTACCTACTAGAGCTAGATTGGTGGCATTTCAAGTGTGAAGGAAGCTGGGAGGCCCTGGATCATCAAGAAGACCCCGAAGAGTCACCTCTGACTCCCCATCTCTGACAGGCCCCACCTCCCATTATTTCTAATCTCCCTTATCCCTGGCCCTCTTCGAATGATTTAGAAACTAGCTTTCCACATAGAGGCATTCTCTGTTCTCATTTTCTTTCTTTTTTTTTTTTTTTGAGATGGAGTCCTGCACCGTTGCCCAGGCTGGAGTGCAGTGGCACAATCTTGGCTCACTGCAAGCTCTGCCTCCTGGGTTCATGCCATTCTCCTGCCTCAGCCTCCTGAGTAGCTGGGACTACAGGCGCCCGCCACCACGCTCAGCTAATTTTTTGTACTTTCAGTAGAAACGGGGTTTCACCGTGTTAGCCGGGATGGTCTCAATCTCCTGACCTCGTGATCCGCCCGCCTCGGCCTCCCAAAGTGCTGGGATTACAGGCGTGAGCCACCGTGCCCGGCCTCTCATTTTCGTAACAGAGCATTGCTGGAGTGTCTGTGTGTGTGTGTGTGTGTGTGTGTGTGGTATGCATGTGCACACGTGTGTATGCAGTGCGTGTGTGTGCATGTGCCTATTTATATGTGTGTGCGTATTGTGTGTGTACATGCATGTGCGTGGTGTGTGTGCATGCATATTTGTGGATATGTGTGTGTGGTATGTGTACATGCATGTGTATGTGTGGGGGAGTGTCCTGGGGCGGGAGAGAGGAAGCCGGATATTTGCCCTGAGCGCTTTTTTTTTTCTTTTGAGATGAAGCCTCGCTCTGTCGCCCAGGCTGGAGTGCAGTGGCGCCATTTCAGCTCACTGCAACCTCCACCTTCTGGGTTCAAACAATTCTCCTGCCTCAGCCTCCTGTGTAGCTGGGATTACAGGTGTGCACTACTATGCCTAGCTAATGTTTGTATTTTTAGTAGAGACGAGGTTTCACCATCTTGGCCAGGCTGGTCTCGATCTCCTCACCTCAGGTGATCCTCCCGCCTTGGCCTCCCAAAGTGCTGGGATTACAGGCGTGGGCCACGGTGCTTGGCCAAGTCTTTGAGAGGAAGAATCTGCAGCACTGCATATATATACATATATATACATATATTGGCCCCATGGATCTGGGAGCTCCATAATTCCTTGAAGGCAAGTCTGATGAATTCACAAGCCAGCACCATCCCAGAGAGGAGTGTTACTTCCCGCCCCAGACGGGAGTGTTTATAGCCCAAGCCATGTGTCTGAGGTCTTATGACCAGGAACCTCAGAGGCAGGATTTATTTTTCGAGTTCTGAGTTGTGCTTGACTTTCTTTTTTCTGATTTTTGTTGTTGTTGTTGTTAGAGATGGGGTCTCACTCTTTCACCCAGGCTGGAGTGTGGTGGCACTGTCATAGCTCACTGCAGCCTCAAATTCCTGGGCTCAAGCAATCCTCCAGCCTCAGCCTTCCAAGTAGCTGGGACCACAGGTATGAACCACTGCACCTGGCTACTTGACTTTTCTTTTCACAACCCCATGTTGGGGTTTTTTGTTTTTTGTTTTGAGATGGAGTCTCACTGTCGCCAGGCTGGAGTACAGTGGTGCGATCTCAGCTCACTGCAACCTCTGCCTCCCGGGTGCAGGCGATTCTCCTGCCTTTGCCTCCAGAGTAGCTGGGACTACAGGTACCCACTACCATGCCTGGCTAATTGTCGTATTGTTAGTAGAGACGGGGTTTCACCATGTTGGCCAGGATGGTCTCGATCTCCTGACCTCATGATCTGCCCGCCTCGGCCTCCCAAAGTGCTGGGATTACAGACGTGAGCCACCACATCCAGCCCATGCTGTCTTTTTGGGGAAGTTTTTCCAATTGTGATAAGTGATCCCTTTGGACAAGGAATCTCTAGTACAGTAAAAACAACGGAAAACTCTTGCAAGCTTGGGGCCAGATAAAGAGTTTCTGAATCTGCAAAGGGGGTGATCAGACACTGGACTGTGGTAACCCCTCAGAGGGGTGGGCTCCAGACGCAGCCTGGCCCTACCTGGCACCCTCCCTTGCATCTGTAGTGCTTCTTGTCCTGACTTAGGGTTCCCTGAGTCACTGGGCCACTTGGACTGGGGACAGGAAATCATGGGTTTAAGTTTCAGGCCCCGTGTACACAGGGGAGCACATAAAGGTAAATATGAGGCCGGGCATGATGGCTCACACCTTTAATTCCAGCACTTTGGGAGGCTGAGGCGGGCGGATCACTTGAGGTCAGGAGTTCAAGCCCAGCCCGGGCAACATGGTAAAACCCCGTCTCTACTAAAACTACAAATATTAGCCAAGCGTGGTGGCTGGTGACTGTAATCCCAGCTACTTGGGAGGTTGAGGCAGGAAAATCGCTTGAACCTGGGAAGCAGAGGTTGCAGTGAGCTGAGATTGCACCCCTGCACTCCAGCCTGGGCAACAGGGTGAGACTCTGTCTCAAACAAACAAAAACTTAAATAAGAAGGAATCCTTGGCCAGGTGTGGTGGCTCACATCTGTAATCCCAGCACTCTGGGAGGCCGAGGCAGGTGGATTGCATGAGCCCAGGAGCTCAAGACCAGCCTAGGTAACATGGCGAAACACTGTCTCTACAAAAAATACAAAAATTAGCTGGGCGTGGTGGTGCATGCCTGTAATGCCAGCTACTCGGGAGGCTAAGATGGGAGGATCACTTGAGCCTGGGAGTTCGAGGCTGCAGTGAGCTATGATCACACCACTGTACCACAGCCTGGGTGACAGAGTGAGACCCTGTCTTGAGGGGTAGGGAGGCAGAAGAAAAAAAAAGAGAGAGAGAGACCCTGGTGCTCAGGCCTGGTGGCTCTGGCTGGACTGATCAGGGCTGAAGACTTCAGAGACCAAAAAGGTCAAGGTGTGGCTGGGCGCGGTGGCTCACACCTGTGATCCCAGCATTTTGGGAGACCCAGGTGGGCATATCACCTGAGGTCAGGAGCTCGGGACCAGCCTGGCTAACATGGTGAAACCCTGTCTCTACTAAAAATACAAAAATTAGCCGGGCATGATGGCAGGCACCTGTAATCCCAGCTACTTGGGAGGCTGAGGCAGGAGAATCACTGGAACCCAGGAGGCAGAGGTTGCAGTGAGCCGAGATAGCACCATTGCACTCCAGCCTGGGTGACAGAGCGAGACTCTGTCTCAAAAAGAAAAGAAAAAAAAAAGTCAAGGTGTGCGGCTGGGTCTTCATAACGTCTTTCACCTTGCCCAGGCTGGCTCAGAGGTGACTGCCTTAGTGGATAGGATCCCTTCCACCGTGGGCTAGCAGCCTACCCTGGTCACTGACACCACACCATGTAGGAAAGAATCGCCACCACCAAGAAGGGGTCTCTCACCTCTGTACAGGCTGTGTGCTGGCTGATGACGTGGTTGCCCTGTCCTGTCTGCTGCTGCCATGGAGCTGGACATCTCCAGGCTCCATCTCTTGAACCATGGATCCCAGCATTGTTAGCAATGAGTATTATGATGTTGCCCATGGAGGCAAAAGATCCAGTGGGTCCCCACTTCCCTGCAGGACATCACTGCTGTCCTGGGTACAGAAGCATATACTGAGGAAGACAAATCAATGGTGTCCCATGCACAGAAAAGCCAGTATTCTTGTCTGAGCCATTCCAGGTGGCTGAGGTCTCCACAGGTCACACGGGGAAGCTGGGACCTCCGAATAAGACCATCCAAGGACTCCAGCAGTTTCTGCCAGGTGAATCCAGCCGCCTCCCAGAACAGGCCTTCTATGGGGTGGGATGCTAAGTTGCTGGAAGGACGTGCGTGGGGCATCATTTTAGCAAACTCAGTCCCCCTCCTCCATCTCTCCCTCTCCTCGCTCTGAATCCAGGGAGCTCTAGTTTTCTGTGTAGCCCGTGTGACAGCCTTGGTTGAAACCATTGTGTTCCGTCTGAAGAATATTTAAGGTTTCCAGTCAAGTGTACATCCCTCAAAGAAACAAAGTGGGCTTAGCATGGTGACTCACACCTGAAATCCCAGCTCTTTGAGAGGCCAAGGCAGAAGGACCACTTGAAGCCTGGAGTTCCAGACCAGCCTCGGCAACACAGCGAGACCCCAAACTCTCTCTATAGCTATACATAAAATTTAAAAAAACAAAGTGTAGGGACAGGGTGGGCACTCGGTAAATGTTGGCAGGGACCCTCCTTGCCCCTCACCCATGGCAGTTCCTTGAAGAGAGGGTCTGCCTCCTCTCATCCCTAGCCTCCTGCTGCAAGGAGGTGGTGGCCTGGGGCGTCATCTGTGCTACTTGCACTTTCTGGGGCTGGGGTCCCAGCACTCCACCAGAGGACCTGTCCTGAGCGGGCAGCTCCATCTCCAGTCCCACTGTGCCACCCAGGGTGCCTAGCCAAACCATGGGACTTTCAGGCTTGCAGGGTCAGGATGTGGCCACCAGGGGGCAGCAGGGCCTGCGCTGTGAGTATCCGAGGGGGTGTTGGGATGGGGAGTTCCAGGCTCTGATGTGAGATCTAACTCCCAGAGCTGGGAGGCTCCCTATATTTCCTGCCATATTTTCTGCTGCATTCCCAGAGGACAGGCCATGGGAGGTGATTCCAGGGGGGCCTGAGCTCTCCTCCTGAGGCCGTCCACGGGGCATCCATGTCCCGGGTGCCTGCTTGTGGGCTGCTCTGGTCACTCTTCCTCTAGGGCAGGGGAGCCAGTCTGGCCTCTTCTGAGTGCTCACCAGCAACGGCTGTTGTTTATTTGCCAGGGATTGATATTCTTGAGGGATGGTCCATTTCACCAGGGCCAGGAAAACAACAGCTTGCAGGACTGTGGTTTCCCAGCACCGGCTGCAGGCAGCCTCGTCCGGCTGCTCCCAGAGGATGCCCCACCCTGTGCACGGCTGCCTGCCATCCTGCCCCTGGGGGTAGCCTCCACCTCCCCCACCATGGCCACTGCAGGACTGACCCTGTACACCTGGTCCCCTGAGCCTCTTGGGATCATAGCCCTGTCTGTGGCAGCCTAACCACTCCTACCTGGCACGACTTCCCCAACTCCTCACAGAGGTGCACTACTCTCTTCCCTTTCAGTCTGGATGCTCATAGAGTCAGCACCCTGAGTCCTTCTGCCTGTCCCCAAAGTCCTCAGCCCCAGGTTTGACCCCAGCTGAACCCAGGCCAGCTCACAGAGTGCCCCGGGGCACAAGGCAGCCCCCAGAACCCCTATCCTGGCATCCTGCCTCTTCTCCTCACTTCCTGCTCCCCCAGGCATAGACATACCTGTGAACCCCATGCCACCCTCAGCTCGTCTCTCCTGAAGCTGAAGCCCCTGCCCAGCCCGACCCCTTCCCCTGCCTGTGCACCTTAGAGGACCCTGGTTTGCTCCACCAGCATCTACTCTAGCTCTTTCCCCGGTGCCTCCGCCCACCAATTCCTTCCTCCTCCTTCCCCCGCCCCACCCCCCTGCACTAACAGGCTCAGTGTCTGCGGAAGGATCCTGGGGCAAACAACCACTTGGAGAGCCAGGGAGTGAGAGGTACAGCTGGCGATGCTGACAGGGAGCTGCGGGGACCCTCAGAAAAAGCCACAGGTGACCCAGGACTCAGTGCCCCAGAGCATGGGGCTTGAGGGACGAGAGACAGGTAAGGCATCTTGAAGTGGGGTGTGCTGGGGGCAATAAGGTGGAAAGGCAGGAGGGAACAGGAGGCAGGTTAGGGACCTAGAGGGTGGAGTAGGGGCCGAAGCTGAGAGTGAGTGAGCAGTGAGCCCCCCGGCCTCAGCAGGAAAGGAAGAGCTGGAGTTCAACCTGAAAGAGACGCGCAGTGTGGCTTCAGGGGAACAGAGGCCAGAGTGGACGGTGCTTATCCTAGACCAGCCGCCTTACCCCTGTGGACTGAGTTTCCCCATCTGTGGACTTGGGCCATTCCAGCTTTAGTGGTGCTCACCTCTGAAGAGGGTATCTTTAGTTTAGAAAAGAGGGGGCCCTATCAACAGCCTCTCCTTAGAGGGGGACAGCTGTTGAGTGGAGCTGTGCAGACCGGGGGCCTCCACTGTGGACCTCCTAGAGAGGTCCCTATGTGTGGCTGGCATCACCCGGGTCGGAATCGCCCAGGTTGCTGACTACAAGCATGGCTGCTGCAACCCCGCTTCAGACCCTCTGGCCCAGAGGAGGCCCAGGAGCCTGCACCTCGACAAGTGCCCCCGTGATCCTGTTTCAGAGCCCCTGCTAGGCCGGGTGAGGGCCCATGGGGAGGACCCATGGGGAGCAATGGTCTCTATGGCAGCAGGCCGTGCTGCCAGGGACTTCCCATCAGTGGGGGAGCCGGGCCACTGAGGGAGTGGGGTGAGATGGGGTGGGGGTGAGGGTGGTCTTGGCAAGAATTCTCACAGCAACAGACAGTGCACTCAGCTGGGTCTGACTAGAGGGTCTGCAGAGAGCAGGGTGACTAGAAAGACCCCAGGTCAGGGCGGGGCTGCGCCCAGCCAGGTTAGAAATAGACCAGAGGCTCTGACTCTGCCCATCCGCACCTTCTAGCTGGCCAGCCACGAGTGACCCTGCTGCCCACGCCCAACGTCAGTGGGCTGAGCCAGGAGTTTGAAAGCCACTGGCCAGAGATCGCAGAGAGGTCCCCGTGTGTGGCTGGCGTCATCCCTGTCATCTACTACAGTGTCCTGCTGGGCCTGGGGCTGCCTGGTGAGTGGGGAGCTGGGGTCTGGGGACTTGGGCTTGGCCAGAAATGGGGATCCTCCTTCAATGGGTGCCAGTCCTCTGTGTTTGACCCCTGAGGCCCTGGATCATAGACCCCTGGTCTTTCCTTGCCATTGTCAGGGTGTTCTGGGTCACTGGAGGGGAATAAAAGTAAGGGGCTAGGATTGGGGGTGCTCACAGCTAAACCCAAGTTTTCCCCAGCAGTGAGCACACTCTTAGGATAACAAAATTCACATAGGAAATGGCTCAGCTCAGTACAAAGCTCCCCGTGCTGCCCATGCCTTCAGAGAACAGAGCTTGGGGCAGAGGCGGGTGTGTGGATATGGGAAGGACGGGTGGCCTCGGCCCTGGGGATTTCCCCAAGTCTGATAGCTAAACCCATGCCTGTGTCTAGGGACGCCTCCATTCTGGAGGACACAGAAAACCTAAAAAGGACTTGGAGGACAATGCCATAGGACAGGTAGCTTCTTCTTTTTTTTTTTTTTTTTTTTTGAGATGGAGTCTCGCTCTGTCACCCAGGCTGGAGTGCAGTGGCATGATCTCGGCTCATTGCAGCCTCCACTTCCCAGGTTCAAGCAATTCTCCTGCCTCAGCCTCCCAAGTAGCTGGGATTACAGGCATGCACCACCATGCCTGGCTAATTTTTATATTTTTTTAACAGAGACGGGGTTTCTCCATGTTGGTCAGGCTGGTCTTGAACTCCTGACCTCAGGTGATCTGCTCGCCTTGGCCTCCCAAAGTGCTGGATTACAGGCGTGAGCCACCACACCTGGCCAGGACAGGTGGCTGCTGAGGACCCTTCCATGTGCACTTACCTGTGCATAACCAGGGTACAGCCAGTGGCCTGCAGTGGATGGACAGAGCAGAGCTGGCCTGGGTGGCCTTCTGGGCAAAGTGGGGTTTCAGAAGGATCTGGAAGGAGAAAAAAGAGAAGCCAGCGCAGCCTCTGCACATGCAGATGGGGAGGGGCGATGGTGACACCTTGGAAAGCAGAGTCTGAGCTCTCTTCTGATGCCTCTCCCCTCCCTCACCTCGGCTGCCATCAGTCAGCCTCCTGACCGCAGTGGCCCTGGCGCGCCTTGCCACCAGGACCAGGAGGCCCTCCTACTACTACCTTCTGGCGCTCACAGCCTCGGATATCATCATCCAGGTGGTCATCGTGTTCGCGGGCTTCCTCCTGCAGGGAGCCGTGCTGGCCCGCCAGGTGCCCCAGGCTGTGGTGCGCATGGCCAACATCCTGGAGTTTGCTGCCAACCACGCCTCAGTCTGGATCGCCATCCTGCTCACGGTTGACCGCTACACTGCCCTGTGCCACCCCCTGCACCATCGGGCCGCCTCGTCCCCAGGCCGGACCCGCCGGGCCATTGCTGCTGTCCTGAGTGCTGCCCTGTTGACCGGCATCCCCTTCTACTGGTGGCTGGACATGTGGAGAGACACCGACTCACCCAGCACACTGGACGAGGTCCTCAAGTGGGCTCACTGTCTCACTGTCTATTTCATCCCTTGTGGCGTGTTCCTGGTCACCAACTCGGCCATCATCCACCGGCTACGGAGGAGGGGCCGGAGTGGGCTGCAGCCCCGGGTGGGCAAGAGCACAGCCATCCTCCTGGGCATCACCACACTGTTCACCCTCCTGTGGGCGCCCCGGGTCTTCGTCATGCTCTACCACATGTACGTGGCCCCTGTCCACCGGGACTGGAGGGTCCACCTGGCCTTGGATGTGGCCAACATGGTGGCCATGCTCCACACGGCAGCCAACTTCAGCCTCTACTGCTTTGTCAGCAAGACTTTCCGGGCCACTGTCCGACAGGTCATCCACGATGCCTACCTGCCCTGCACTTTGGCATCACAGCCAGAGGGCATGGCGGCGAAGCCTGTGATGGAGCCTCCGGGACTCCCCAAAGGGGCAGAAGTGTAGAGGAGGGGGCCCAGCTAGGGAGCTCAGGGTGGCTCATGGCCACATGTACTGGGGCCTTTGAGGTTGTACCCAAAACACGTTTATCAACAGCTTGCTTTCCTTGGGTGGGGGTGGAGGCTCCTCCTTTGGGTGTGGCTCCCAGGTAGAGAGGAGGACAACTTAGCCAGCTCTTACCTTTGCTTCACCAGCAATCCCTATTTCCTGGGAAGATGAAACGGCACTCCCAGGCACAGGCTAATAGCATCAGTGCTGTGGGCATTCCTTTGTGGGGGGCATTTTGCCTGGCTCATCGTGAATGCCAGATTAATGTTGGTTGAATGGATAGAAAAATGGACAGATGGAGGCCGGGTGCGGTGGCTCACGCCTGTAATCCCAGCACGTTGGGAGGCTAAGGCAGGCGGATCACGAGGTCAGGAGATCGAGACCACAGTGAAACCCTGTCTCTACTAAAAATACAAAAAATTAGCTGGACGCAGTGGCGGGCGCCTGTAGTCCCAGCTACTCGGGAGGCTGAGGCAGGAGAATGGCGTGAACCCGGAAGGCGGAGCTTGCAGTGAGCCGAGATCCCGCCACTGCACTCCAGCCTGGGCGACAGAGTGAGACTCCGTCTCAAAAAAAAAAAAAAAAAAAAAAAACCAAAAAAGGACAGATGGATGGATGGATGGATGGATGGATGTGAATTGTCTCCAGCCCACCCCCCTTTCCTGGTGCCTGCCTCTCATTCCCTGAATGGATCACCTCTCCAGCTCCTAGTGGCAATGCCAGAGTTTGAAAAGGAAGGTATCTTCAGGACTTAAGGCATTTCTTAGGCTGGAGGAAACAAAGAAATTGAGCTGAGCAATGGGAGGGGGCTGCTTGGGGGATAAAAGCCCCCAGGGCCAGTCAGAAAGGGGTGATCTTAAATCAGATGTGAGGAGCCCAGGCCTGTGTCTGTCCAGCCACAGGAGACACAGCCCCTTAGGTCTCAAACACCCTGGTTGGATTCCACATTACTCCCTGCCCTAAGCCAGTACAGGTTCATGGGCCCAGAACCAGCACTGGGGCTATAGTTTTTGTTGTTGCCAATGAGGAGAAAGAAAATGGTCTCTTAACCCAGGGTACTAGGAGAACAGGAAAGGAGGACCTAGCTGGAGATGACCCTGAGCTTCTGCTGAGCCCCCCGAGCTCACGCCCCTTGGGGAAAGGTCTTTTCCTCCACCACTGGGAGGCGGGAGTTGGCAGAGTCCATCAGAGCCATGAGGAGCTCTGCTCCCCACCCTCAGCCTCTCCAGGGAGGCTCTCCAGGGCCCCTCTCTCCTCTCAGCACCACCATCCCGGAGAGGCAGCTGGGAGAGATTAGCAGATGGAACTCCCACCTGCTCCAGGCTGTGGGTAAACACATTAGCAGCTGAGCTAGGACCACTTTCTGCTTCCTGGTCAGGCTGAGCTGACCTTTGTCCTGAATGGGAGGTTCAGACCTGCCCCCACCCTCTTAGTGGGATGACATCAGTCAAAGAGCTGTTTGTGCATCCAGCACACAGTCAATGCAGAATCAATGCTTGGCTTTCCACTTTGCCTCTCTGCTTCTCCCTAGAGCAGGGATGTCCAGACAGGGAGGTTCAGCTAACCCAGAAAGAGGGTAATGTGGGTCTCCAATGCATTCGCCATGATTGTCAACTCCAAAAAACTCTGAAAACCAAAACATGTTTCCAAAATGGCCACAAACACATTTAGCGGCACAGCGTGACCCGGTGTGAGGTGATTTCTGGTCCCGAAGTTGTCCTGTGATTGTGAGTCCTGCCAGCCCCACCCGGGACTGTTAGTGGAGTGATCATGTACTGCTGTCCACACCCCACGGAATCATGATCGAACACGCACCACTAGATGCACACAGCACCTTCCTCTGCTCTGACGTATTCTGAATTCCAAGACATGTGGTGCCGAGTTCAGAGAAAGGATTGAGGACCTGTAAGCCCAACACTTCTGCTCCAGGGTGGTCCACACTGACCCTGAGCAGGTGTTAAGGATGGAGGACCCCCTCACCCGCCCACACCTCCATGTGCACACACAGATGTATCCCCAGGCAGGGTTGATGCACCTGCGCTTTATTCTTTGCTTAAGGAGGAGGGGGATGCAAACGCAGGTACCCGGGGAGGGAGAAGGTCCACCGGAGGACCAGATAATGTCGGCCCCAGCCCGGCCTGAGCCTGCCCTACAGAAGCGGGCACGGGAAGAAAGCACAAAGTTCCACGGATGAAGAACTAAATGGAACAACCTGCAGGGATCCTGCAGGAGAGAACCCAGTATCAGGGAAGAGCATCTGTGTCTCCATGGAAGGCAACAGCAGCTGGGTGTAGGCCAGAGGCAGGATGCCTTCCTCAGCTGGCTGGGGGGCTGTCTTTCAGGAGGCCAGCTGCAAGATCAGCTCAACTGTCTCTGAGCACCAGTGAAACCAGGAACTTCCAGAAACTGTTGGGGAGGCTCTTTCAAGACACAGTTTTGTTTTGTTTTGTTTTGTTTTGTTTTGTTGACATGGAGTCTCGCTCTGTTGCCCAGTCGCTCAGGCTGGAGTGCAGTGGTGTGATCTCAGCTCACTGCAACCTCCGCCTCCTGGGTTCAAGTGACTTTCCTGCCTCAGCCTCCCAAGTAGCTGGGACTACAAGTGCACACCACCACATCCAGCTAATTTTTTTCTTTTTAGTAGAGACGG
Source organism: Gorilla gorilla gorilla (assembly GCF_029281585.2). Classification (NCBI taxonomy): domain Eukaryota; kingdom Metazoa; phylum Chordata; class Mammalia; order Primates; family Hominidae; genus Gorilla; species Gorilla gorilla. The sequence goes on along the minus strand of NC_073228.2, from coordinate 17,600,825 downwards.
GGCTCCACCATGTTGGCCAGGCTGGTTGAGACAATTTTGCATTGAGCCACCATAACCCCAGTGTTAATATTGCCATAACCTCGCTTGTACCGACAGGCTGGGGCAGTCAGTGACCTTTTCAAACAACCCTGCATGTGGAGTATTGTAACTGTTTTACAAACTTAGGAAATTGAGGCACAGAGAGATTAAATGGTATGCCCCTAGCCCAAAGCTGGTCAAGAGCAGCACTGAGACTCAAACCCAAGTCTCCTGGTTCCTGGTCCATTGTCTGTTCCACCCCACACCTTCCAGGTGCTCTCAGATGTAGAAGATTAGAGGCAGACCACTCTCGGGGATCTTTTGCATTGCTTAGAACTTTCTAGTGCTGGACTTATCAGATTTGAGAACCAGTATCACATTTTCCTAATAAAATGCATTAGGTGGTCAGGTGTGGTGGCTCACGCCTGTAATCCCAGCGCTTTGGGAGGCAGAGGTGGGCGGATCACTTCAGGTCAGGAGTTCGAGACCAGCCTGGCCAACATGGTGAAACCCCATCGCTACTAACAAATACAAAAACTAGCTGGGCGTGGTGGTGGACACCTGTAATTCCAAGTTCTCAGAGGCTGAGGCAGGAGAATCGCTTGAACCCAGGAGACGGAGGTTGCAGCGAGCTGAGATCGCACCATAGAAACACCATGGAACTCCAACCTGGGCAACAAGAGTGAAACTTCGACTCAAAAAAAAGAGAAAAAACACATTAGGTAACAGTTTCTTTTTAGCATTTGTGTAACCTTTAATAAAATGAAGTGATAATCACCTTGGTAAGCATGTCACTGAAATGTAAATGAAAAGTATTATTAAATCTGCCAAACTGGCTTCTAGAGGAGAGAAAGACTTAAATGGTTTCAGTTTATCCTTCTTCCCTTCTCCCTCCATAGCCTACCCACTCATCTGCTGAGATATCTTAGCTAAAGAAAATCCTTTTTGAAATTCTGAGTTTCTTTCCTAACGATTCCCACCACAGGTTTGATGTGCTGGTTGATCTTACTGTCTATCATTCATCCTTTGTTAATATCTGAGGATGGTTATTGCTCACATGTCTTTCATTTCTTCCCAAGGGTATATATGATTTTTGCTGTTTGGAAGTTGGTTGACAAATTGTTTTCTGGACTCTATTAGTTTTCAAGGGCTGCATAAAAAAAATACCACAGACTGGATGGCTTAAACAACATGTGAGTTTTTGTTTGTTTGTTTGTTTTTGAGATGGAGTCTTACTCTGTCGCCCAGGCTGGAGTGCAGTGGCACAATCTTGGCTCGCTGCAACCTCCACCTCCTGGGTTCAAGTGATCCTGCTGCCTCAGCTTCCCAAGTAGCTAGGACTACAGGCATGCGTTACCATGTCTGGCTAATTTTTGTATTTTCAGTAGAGACAGGGTTTCACATGTTGGCCAGTCTGGTCTCGAACTCCTGACCTCAAGTGATCCACCTGCTTCAGCCTCCCAAAGTGCTGGGATTACAGGCGTGAGCCACCCTGCCTGGCCAGAAATGTGTTTTCTTACAGTTCTGGAGGCTGGAAGTTGAAAACAATGTATCAACCAAATGTAGTGGCTCACACCTATAATCCCAGCACTTTTGAAGGCTGAGGCAGGGGGATCACTTGAGCCCAGGAGTTCAAGACCAGGCTAAACAGCATAGCAAGACCCTGTCTCTACCAAAAATACAAAAATAGCTGGATGTAGTGGAGGATCACCTGAGCCTAGGAGGTCGAGGCTGCAGTGAGCCAAGACCACGCCACTGCACCCCAGACTGGACGACAGAGTAAAGGGCGACCTTGTCTGAAAAGGAAAAGAAGAAGGTGTTAGCAGCTTGGCTTTCTTCTGAGGCCTCTCTCCTTGCCCTGCAGAAGGTCACCTTCTCCCTGTGTCCCCAGTACCTCAAAATGGGACGGCATTTGAAGATAGGGCCTTGAAAGAGGTGATGAAGTTCAAACGAGGCTGTTACGATGGGCTCTCATCCAACCTGGGGAAGGTCTTCAACATATGAATTTGGGTTGGGGGAAACTATGGGTATTTTAAGTACAAATGTTCCTTGGCTGTGGATCCAGGCTTTAGTAAAAGTCACTTTTCTCTTGGCCGTATACGAACTATCCCCACCTTTCTCTTCTCCTTGGCTGGCGTAACAGGACTCAAAGCCAGTCTCGTATCTTTAAACATGATCTCTCCTTTCTTCCTGGAAGATCCTGAAGTTTTTGAAGATTCACCCTTGTTGAACAGGTACCTGGAGGTGGGCCTTTTAATTTCCACACTGAGAGTATCTTTTCATTCAGAAAAGGTTATTTTCTTTCTCGTTCGTTTCCTTCCTTCCTTCCTTCCTTCCTTCCTTCCTTCCTTCCTTCCTTCCTTCCCTCCCTCCCTCCCTCCCTCCCTCCCTCCTTCCTTCCTTCCTCTCTCTTTCTTTCTTTCTGAGTGGGGGTTGCACCATGTTGCCCAGGCTGCTCCTGAATTCCTGGGCTCAAGTGATGTGTCTGCCTCGGCCTCCCAAAGTGCTGGAATTACAGGCCTCTTTTCCTTTTAGGAAACAGGGTCTCGCTCTGCCACCCAGGCTGGAGTGCAGTGGCACGACCACGGCTCACTGCGGCCTCAACCTCCCAGGCTCAAGCAATTCTCTGGCCTCAGCCTCCCAAGTAGCTGGGACCACAGGCATGCACCACCTGCCTTGCTAATTTTTTGTTTGTTTGTTTGTAGAGATGAGGTCTCCCTATGTTGCCCATGCTGCTCTCCAACTCCTAAGCTCAGGCGATCCTCCTGCATCAGCCTCCCAAAGTGCTGGGATTACAGGTGTGAGCCACGGCACTGGCCTTCTTGATTTTCTTAATCACAATTGGGTTTCGGGCCCCCTTTTCCCTCGGCCACTCTTATGTGCTCTCTGGCGGGGTGTCCTGCTGCCACTGGCACCTTTTCTGGGTTCCTCATTGCTCACGCCTCAAACAGCTCTTTCCCTCTGTGTTGGGTTTCCCAGTTGCTCCGGTTTGCAATGCTGTCACTGCACACTCCCCCTTAGCAGCACGTTTCTTTCTTTTTTCTTTTTTTTTATGAGATGGAGTCTTGCTCTGTCACCAAGGCTGGAGTGCAGTGGCGCGATCTCGATCTCGGCTCACTGCAACCTCCGCCTCCTGGGTTCAAGCTATTCTCCTGCCTCAGCCTCCCGAGTAGCTGGGATTACAGGTGCGTGCCAGCACACCCAGCTGATTGTTGTATTTTTAGTAGAGACAGGGTTTCACCGTGTTGGCCAGGCTGGTCTCGAACTCCCGACCTCAGGTGATCTGCCCGCCTCGGCCTCCCAAAGTGCTGGGATTACAGGCGTGAGCCACCGCGCCCAGCCTGAGCAGCACATTTCTTTTTGTCTCTGGAATGGATATGAACGCACCCAGGTTGCTTCCGGGGCATGGTCTCAGGCCCCACCGCACACGCAGCCTCTGCCCCTCTCTCTGACTCCCATGCTCACTTTGTTCCTCCCCGATGAGTGCTCTGCTCCTCTTCCCCTTCCCCTCTTTTTTTCAGTCCGAAAGAGGAGGCATGCTGGCTGGATAAAAGGGAGCCACATCTGTCGCTTCTGCTCTGGGATCTTTCATGGGAGCTCCAGTCCACAGACATGAGTGTCCCTCGATTCTGACAAGGTGACAAGGCTCCCTTCCTGTCACCATGCCCGGGCCGAGGAGGTGGCTTTACCAGTGGTGGGGTGGGTGACATGATGGGGACAGGGAGACAAGCTTCCAGAGGGATCGTGCAGAATCCATTCAGCACCCTGGCCCAGAAAGCAAGACCATATTTTCCAAATTAAGCATTTAGCCAGCTGGGCACAGTGGTTCAGGCCTATAACTCTAGCACTTTGGAGGCAAGGCAGGAGAATGACTTGAGCCCAGGTGTTCGAGACCAGCCTGGGCAACGTGGCGAAACCCTGTCTCCACCAAAAATAAAAATAAAAAAAATTTAGCCGGGCATGGTGGTGGGCACCTGTAATCCCAGCTGCTCAGGAGGCTAAGGTGGGAGGATCACTTGAGCCCAGGAGTTTGAGGCTGCAGCGAGCTGAGATCACACCACTGCACTCCAGCCTGGACGACAGAGCCAGACACTGTCTCAAAAAAAAAAAGAAAACATTGAGCACTTTGGTTGGCCAGATTACAGAGGTGCTGGCTGGCAGGGACCAAGGGACAGCCCTTGGCATGGGGGTGTCTTGGAAATCTTGCTTCCCTGGCCTCCTTGTCGCTGGGGGTGGCCTGAGCTCCCTGGCGGGTTTTCTGCCCACCTCCTTTTGCATGTCCATGTCAGCTCAGACAGCAGGGGGCGCTGCAGGACTGGCTGGACGGGCGGGCCTTTAAGCCAAGGTTCAAAGGAAGATCGAGTTACTGCAAAGAAATTGCCTGCCCTGCGCCAGCAGCCAGCACCGAGTAGTTGGGTGGGAGGGCTTTGTACCCTCTGTCAGTCTCCTCCACCCTAAAGCCACGTCTGCCACACTGGGGTTGGCCAGCCACGGGGCTGCAGGGCCCTGCAATTTTCTCAGATGACTTTGGTGGTTTCCTGTGCAGAGTGGTGTGAAGGGCCCTTTCATCGTTCATCGCCCTCCTCTCTCCACTCTCCTTCGCAGGGTCCTGCCAGCCCCTCCTGCTGGCCTCGGGTTCTGCTCACCTGCCCTCCCCACCCTGGGGAGCTTGGCCTGCCAGGCTGCGGAGCCTCAGGGCTTCAGTCAGCGTCTGTGGGATCCCAGGACCCCGTCCTCCCAGCCTGGCGTGAGGGGCCGAGTCCTCCCATCCCCCAGCTGAGCCTGGGCGGGACTTGGGTACCCCCACTTCCCACTGCTCCTTCCAGCCTGCCCTCTCTCCACGGTGCTGGAGGTGAAAGAGTTAATCACATCTGTGGCGGCTCCTTCCAGGACTCCTCCAAGATATATATTTAGCAGGCGGGGTGGGGTGGGGCGGGAGAGGCGTGCCAAGATGCCCTGGCACCGCAGCCCCTGCCTTACCACACCGCTCTTCGGAGGGAGGGGCAGGCAGGCAGTGCCACAGGAGCGGGGTAGGATGGAGGAAGGGACCCATCTAGGTGGAGGGATGGGGCAGGTACGGGAGTTGGCTTTAAGTGGCTTTAACAACAGCCTAGGGAAGGCTGCGGTCTCAGAGAGGACTTTGAGGCCCTGTGTGTGGGGTTGGGGGAGGAGCTTGCTCTGTATCTGTGAAAGAAGGGCCCAATGACTCTGTCTCCCAGGGATGTAGAAGGATTGTGAAAAAGGGCTAGAAACAGCTTAACGGTGAAGGTGATGGGGCAGGGCTGGCTAGAAGAGCTTCTACCACCTATTGAAATGGCTGGGACCCCTGACCAGGGAGCACCGTGGGAGCATAGCCCTGGCCAGTCCAGGTGACCACCCTCTCAGAGCTGTGCTTTCATTCTGGGACAGCTGCTCTGGTGTGGCCAGTGGAGACAAGGGCAGACAGGTTTTTCTAAGTCCTCCTTAGAGATTATTTCCAAGGACTCTGCCCTGGGGGAGAGCAATGTATTCACTAGGTAACCACTAGGCGGGACTGGTTGCTAAGGGCTGTATTTTGACTCTAAGTGGGGAAACCTGTGATTCACCTTATTCCAATTCCTCCAAGTACCTGAGACCTCTGGAGGTTCAGTTCACAAGGAAGATGTTTGGTTTGCTCGCTTGCTTTTTCAACAGGAGTGTCTGTACCCTTCCCTAGGTCCCAAGAATAACTCTGCAGATCTTGGCTTCCCAGCCTCAGGATTGTCCCCAGGGACCAGGACAAAGGGCTTGGTCCTATTGGCTTGTCTCCATGGCCCCTCCCTTCTTCTTCTTCCCAGGTGAATGGATCAGCTCAGTTAGACCCAAGAGAGCCTCATGCTTGTCCTAGACCTCATTTTCCCGACCCAGTGGCATTCCAGCCACACCTGCTGAGGCCTTGGGTACCTGCGCATCAGAGTAGCAGCTCCTCCAGCTGGCAGAGAAAGACTTGATTTGCCACAGTTAGCAGCAGCCCACTGTGGAAGCAATCCAGGGTTCGCTTGCCACCCAGCCATGCCAGCTGATGCTGTTTTGATTCCCCTAACCAGGGGCCATCACTTTTCTAGAACTTTCTGTGTCATGAACCCTCAGGGAGGCAGCTAATGCAACCCTTTCCCAAAGGGCCCTCTCCTAATACCTGCAAATTATAAGGACACTATTTGACTTGATATTATTTCTGGAGGAAAATAAAAGTCAATAAAGGCACATAAACTGCTCTGTGATTTGAGGCAAAATGAATACAAAAGCCCAGGATTCCAGGCCCTTCTGCCACACCCACTCACCATGTGATCTTAAGAGAGTCCTTTCTAATCTCAGAGTCTCAGTTATCTTGCCTGTAAAATGTGGAGGTTGAGCTAGATTAAATCTATGGTCACTTCTCTTACCCAGCTTCGTCCAGGCACGGTGGTTCACGCCTGTAATCCCAGCACTTTGGGAGGCCTAGGCAAGCGGATCACTCAAGGTCAGGAGTTCAAGACCAGCCAGGTCAACATGGTGAAGCGCCATCTCTACTAAAAATACAAAAGTTAGCTGGGCGTGGTGGCGGGTGCCTGTAAGGGCAGGCGCTGAGGTGGGAGAATCACTTGAACCCGTGAGGCAGAGGTTGCAGTGAGCCCCGATCTCGCCGCTGCACTCCAGCCTGGGTGACAGAGGGAGACTCCGTCTTTAAAAAATAAATAAATAAAATAAAATAAAATAAATGTTACCAAACTTACAATTCCCCGTGAAGCACCTAAGCCTTAGTTCAGAGTAGAAGCGGGAGAAACAGAGCTCACTGATGGGAGGCACCTAACAGAATACAGACAGCCTGTGAGCATCTCCATGTGCCAGGCACTGGGCTCTGTGTTTTTTTGTCTGTTTTTCTTTATTTAGAGATGAGGTCTCGCTATATTGCCTAGGCTAGTCTTGAACTCCTGGCCCCAAGCAATCCTTCGGCTTCTGCCCCAAAAAGTGCTGGGATTACAGGCATAGGCCACCACACCCACCTCCCAGGCTCACTTTCTTTCTTTCTTTCTTTCTTTTTTTTTTTTTTTGGAGATGGAGTTTTGCTCTTGTCACCCAAGTTGGAGTGCAATGGCACGATCTCGGCTTACTGCAACCTCCGCCTCCTGGATTTAAGCGATTCTCCTGCCTCAGCCTCCCAAGTAGCTGGAATTACAGGTGCCCACCACCACGACTGGCTAATTTTTGTATTTTTAGTAGAGACGGGGTTTCACCACGTTGGCCAGGCTGGTCTCGAACTCCTGACCTCAGGTGATCCACCCGCCTTGGCCTCCCAAAGTGCTGGGATTACAGGCGTGAGCCAGCACACCCCGCCAGGCCTAGTTTCTTATATGCACTGTCTCATTCCATTCTCACAATAACCCTACGAGGCAGGAATTCTTGTTATGTCCATTTTATACGTGGACATACTGAGGGCCAGAGAGTTTAAGCAATTTGACCAAAGAACACTAGTTAGTGGGGGAAACAGGATTTGAATCGGCCGGTTGCTCTCTGCCTTCTGTACATCTCGCCATTGTGTGCAAGGCATAGGGAGCTGCTAGAGTTAGCAGAGCCTGGATCTAGAAGGCAGGTTCAAGGTGAAGTCAGTCAGTCTTTTGTGTGTCTGAGCACACAGGAGCACATACCCCTTAACTCTAATGCTGGGAGTTAGATAAAAACGATGAGTAGTTTGGTGTGGCCGGGACCTAGTGGGTAGAAAGGGGGTGATGGAAGATAACGTTGGAATGATGGGCTGGTACTGACACTGAAGGTCTTCATACAGCACACTGAGCTCCTGATGGTTCTTAAGGGTATGTTCTAGAAAGATCATGCTGGTGGTATTAGGGAGGATGAACTGATACATCAGGAGGCCGGAGACCCCTTAGGAGGCCAGAGGGATAGCCCAGTCGAGAGACAGGGAGGCCAGGGAGCAGCTGGAGGGGCACCAGAAGCCTCTGCAGGGTACACTGGGTTTGGAGGAGACCTGGGGACAGAGGGAGGGAATGCTCATACCCTCTGTGGTCCCTGGAACACTTCTAGCAAGAAGGAGGATTGTGCAAGAGGCTTAGAGAGAGAAGCAGCAGCGCTCCACTCTGTCATGACATAATCCCCTAGGAGATTTGAGAATGGGGGCTTCAGCTACCCCTTCCCGTGAGCATCCTGTGTCCGTGGGGGCTTAGCCCTGGGTCCAGGGTTTCAGAGGTATCCCTCTGGGCTCTGGACATGTACCCAGAGGTGGTCGGAAGGGAAGGGTGATTGAGATGGACAGAGAGGCACTGCCCTGGCCGGCCTGGTAGCCTGGCCCCACCCTCTGAGGCTCTTCTTGCTTGGCCCCCCTTGCCCCACTTCTTTCTTTCTTTTTTTTTTTTTAAAGACAGAATCTTGCTCTGTCTCCCAGACTGGAGTGCAGCGGCACAATCTCGGCTCACTGCAACCTCTGCTTCCTGGGTTCAAGCAATTCTCCTGCCTCAGCCTCCATGTAGCTGGGACTACAGGCGCCCACCACCACGCCCAGCTAATTTTTGTATTTTTAGTAGAGACAGGGTTTCGCCATGTTGGCCAGGCTGGTCTGAAACTCCTGACCTCTGGTGATCCTTCCACCTTGGCCTCCCAAAGTGCTCAGATTACAGGCGTGAGCCACTGCACCTGGCCTATTTATTTATTTATTTATTTGAGGCTGAGTCTTGCTCTGTCGCCCAGGCTGGAGTGCTGTGGAGTGCTCCCTGCAACCTCCGCCTCCTGGGTTCAAGCGAATCTCCTGCCTCAGCCTCCTGAGTAGCTGGGACTACAGGTGCCCACCACCACACCTGGCTAATTTTTTCTATTTTTAGTAAAGATGGGATTTCACCATGTTAGCCAGGCTGGTCTCGAACTCCTGACCTCAAGTTATCTGCCCGCCTCGGCCTCTCAAAGTGCTAGAATTACAAGCATGAGCCACCGCGCCCGGACTCCCTTTGCCCTTCTTCTGATGCCAAGGGGCGCAGGGGCCTGTCCTTACAGGGCTCAAGTGGCTGCATGTGAGGAGGCTGCCCCAAACCAGTGTCCATGCCAGAGCTCAGCCCAGTGGCCTGGAGGAAGCTCCCATGGTGATGTGGAGGCTCCAGCTGCTCTCCTGCCCATGGACTTTCCACCTCATATTTCTGGAGTTCTGGACCCTCACCAGCTCTTCCACACTCCCTCACTCCTCTACTCCAACGTGGAAATAAACAGAGAACATGAATGAGAAGGTGCAAAGGCCATGATTCAGGGCTTGCTGTATAACAAGGGGGCAGCCACCACCACCTGTGTTTGAGAGGGACTCAAAGGCGGGCGGGGTAGGGAAGCTTTTGGGTGGCGTAAGCCAAAAGGTATCTGTGACAGAACTCGATTGATTTAGAGGATTATTTGCCAAGGTCAAGGACGCGCCAGAGGAAGAGAAACACAAGTTGCAGTAGGATCTGTGGCCTGTGCTTTTTCCCAGGAGATTTGAGGACTTCAACATTTAAAGAGGGGGCTGGGCGCGGTGGCTCATGCCTATAATCCCAGCACTTTGGGAGGCTGAGGCGGGAGGATCACCTGAGGTCAGGAGTTTGAGACCCGGCTGGCCAACATGATGAAACTCCGTCTCTACTAAAAATACAAAAATTAGCCAGGCGTGGTGGCAGGCACCTGTAATCCCAGCTACTTGGGAGGCTGAGGCAGGAGAATCTCTTGAATCCAGGAGGCAGAGGTTGCAGTTAGCCGAGATCACGATACTGCACTCCAGCCTGGGTGACAAGAGCAAGACTCCGTCTCAAAAAAAAAAAAAAAAATTTAAAGAGGGAAGAGCAGGAAGGAGGGGAAGGAAGAAAGGACAAAGGGAGGGAGAGCAGGCAGCAGGGGAAGGAAAAGGAAAAGGGAGGGAAAGCAGGCAATGAGGGAAGTGGTTATGTTCCTGTGAGGCTTTGATTAGTACTCACTGAATCCACATTTTACACATGAAAAGAGGCGTGCTTAATAAATCTATGTTTTACGTAAGATAAAGTAAGCATGTGAGATGACAGCTGTCTATTTGGGAACAAAAGGAAGGTAGGTTTTTTTTTGTTTTTGTGTGACTCAGCCAGGCATGGGGGCTCCCACCTGTTATCCCAGCACTTTGGGAGGCCGAGGCAGGGGGCTCACTTGAGCCTAAGAGTTCAAGACCAGCCTGGGCAACATGGCAAAACCCCATCCCTACAAAAAATACAAAAAATTAGCCGAGTGTGGTGGCATGCACCTGTAGTCCTACCTACTTGGGAGGCTTGAGGTGGGAGGATCACCTGAGCCGGGAGGTCAAGGATGCAGTGAGCTGTGATCATGCCAGCCTGGGTGAGAATGAGACCCTGAAAAAAAAAAAAGAAGAAGGAGAAGAAAGAAAAAAGAGAGAGAAGAAAGAAAGAAAGAAAGAAAGAAAGAAAGAAAGAAAGAAAGAAAGAAAGAAAGAAGAAAAGAAAGAAAGAAAGAAAGAGAAAGAAAAGAACAGAAAAAAATGAAGAAGGAAAGGAGGGGAGGGGAGGGGAGGGGGAAGGGAAAGGGAAGCTTCAGGTTTACCTTGATAGAGGCTGTGGGCCTAGGAAGCTGGAAGCAGCTCACTAGAAGAGGACAGGGCATCCTATGGGATTGGTTAGAGGGGCATATTTGGCTTTACTTTTTTTTTTTTTTTTTTGAGACCGTGTCTCACTCTGTTGCCCAAGCTGGAGAGCAGTGGTGCCATCTGGGCTTGCTGCAGCCTCAACTTCATGGGCTCAAGCAATCCTCCTACCTCGGCCTCCCAGGTAGCTGGGACTACAGGTTTGTGCCACCACGCCTGGCTAATTTTTATATTTTTTGTAGAGATGGGGTCTCACTACATTGCCCAGGCTGGTCTCAAATTCCTGGGCTCAAGAGATCCACCCGCATTAGCCTTCCAAAGTGCTGGGATCATAGGTGTGAGCCCCTGCATCCAGCCCATATTTGGCTTTTTCTTGGAAATGGGGATAAATTGGAAGCGGGGATGAGAATTAGGGAAACTGTCAATTACAAATCAAGTCCTGGCCAAGTGGAGTCAGTTGGTTGACTTCTTGGACCAGTCATTAGAACTGATCGCCTGACTTCCGCAAGTATGACTTGTAGCTAGCAGACAGCAGGCTGGCTTCCTGGGCTGGTCATTGTAGAGGATGGCAGGGCTTCCTGGGCTGGTTGCTGCAGATTGTGGGTCAGAGATCTATTTTTATGTCTGGTCTGGCCGCTGGCCATTTGTAGAGTCAGTCTCTCACCAGCCATCTGTGATTATCATCCTAGTTTTTCAGACAAGTAAACTGGGAATCAGAAAAGTGAGCTGACATAGCTAAGGTCACAGAACTAGTAAGTTTCAGAACCTGGACAGGAATCTGCCGGTCTCAGCCTTCCGCAGGCAAAGTTCACAGCTGACTCATTTTTGCCTCCTTGTCTTCCACTCTTAATTACCCCAGTAGTTTGGGCATGTTCTCAATAAGTATTTATTGAATGAATGAACACAAATTTTTATGACATCAGTGAGGAAACCAGAGAGGAAAGCCAGAAGAGAGTGAGGGGTCTTCGCTGAGGAGGCCCCTGAAATGAGAACGACGCCGCTGGGTTCTCTTGGCCACCTCTTCTCTGGCATCCTGCAAGAATCCCAGGTCCTTGGCTGGAGCCTGGAACCACTGGCTGAGAGACTTGTGGGTCTGGGCCAGCTTGGCCAGGAGGGACCTGGCGTTGGTTTGGAAGGGTGAGAGTCGGGGGGAGCGTGCACCCCACGGGGTTACATTGTTATAATTAACATACTGGGGATGGCTGTCGGATCTCACTGAGAGGAGGGGCAGTCAATGGTGGGGAAGGGCACTTCCTCCCAGGAGCCGCCTGGGGATCCAACCAGGTGGGGAGGGTCAGGAGCCTCAGGCACTACGGAAGGCAGAATTCTAAGCCCGTCCCATGGACTCCATCCCTGTCCCCAGAGTTACTCCCTTGACCATATTGTAGGGCTACACAGTGAAAGGGATTTATGGTGTAAGAACGGTACCCCAGGGAAACAGCGGTGGCTGGGGAGGTCAGGTGGACCTGGGGGGCCAGGTGTCCAGGCTGCCTGTCCCACCATGTCCTGGACTGGCCTCATGGCCCTAGGCCCCTCCCTAAGCCCCAGTTTCTACATCTGCGAAGTGAGGCGCTGGCCCAAGTAATCTAACCCTACCTGTTGTGATCCAGATTCTTTAGAGCCCCAGGGAGGCCAGGATTAAGGCCGGCTCCCCTGGGTTCCGGCCGGTCAGGGGAGTGTGGGTGGTTTCTCGGGCCTGTGGAAGGAAAGAAGCCGAAGAAATCACTCTTGAAAAGCGGCCGCCATACAAGCGGGCTGGCTGGGTGATCCCTGTGGCATTCTGGTCCCTCTCCCTCCTGCCTCAGTTCCTCTATGACCTCAAGATGGAAGAGCCACACCTACAAAGAAAAAAAGACTATCTGTGAGAAACAGGTGTGCATGTTGATTTTTCCAAGGGCTTGGCTCAGCTTTGGGCTGAAAATCCCCAGGCCATCCACAAGGGGTGTGGTCACAACCCAATGAAGACTTCAGTCTCAGAGCCTGGGACCATCCCATCAACCACAACATATTATACAGGAGGAGCATGAGCCAGGGAGGGGAGGTGGCCCCTCACCGCCCCCACCTCAGTAGGTGGCCCTTCTGACTCTGCGCTGCTGCTGCAGGAGATGGCAACACGAGGGTCTCCGCGTGCAGCCTGCAGGCGTCTCAGCTTCATGTCCTCAGCCTCCTCTCTTCCTTCTTTTCTCCAGAAAGGAGGCCAGCAGAAGGCTTGGGCCCTGAAAGCTAAAGGGAAAGGAATGCAACCTGGGCTGGGCAGGAGCAGAAGGAGAGAGGAAAACAGTAGAGGGTTTTTTGGTTTTGTTTTGTTTGAAACGGAGTCTCGCACTGTCACCCAGGCTGGAGTGCAATGGCGCGACGTGATCTTGGCTCACTGCAACCTCCTCTTCCCAGGTTCAAGCGATTCTCCTGCCTCAGCCTCCCAAGTAGCTGGAATTACAGGCACCTGCCACTACCCCTGGCTAATTTTTTGTATTTTCAGTAGAGAAGGAGTTTCACTGTGTTGTCCAGGCTGGTCTCAAACACCTGACCTCGTGGTCCACTGGCCTCGGCCTCCCAAAGTGCTGGGATTACAGGCGTGAGCCACCGCACCCAGCCAACAGCAGAGGTTTGAAGATGTGAAGATGGAGCCCCTGGGAGAAAGGGGGGCCTTAGTGGTTTAGAAGCCAGAAGGTTTAGAGGAAATGGGATGAAAACATGCAAAAACGAAGGAGTTGCGAGACAAAATCCTTCCCTGACAGAGCTGCTTGGTTGGTAACAACTCAAATTTGGCAAAAGTCACCTTGGTTTCATCCTAGCATCTACAGTGCTTATGGTCCTTACTGGGAGGAGAGGGAGCCACGTCCAGAACCCTCTGTTGCCTCTCTGAGGTTCTAGCAGCAGTTCCCAGCCTCTCTCCTCCAGGCCCTGGTCAATCGGATACCTTCCTTTGGCTTCGAAAGGGCAGACACATCCAGCCACACCGGTCTCACTGCCCTTGCTGTGCTAAATCCTGTCCAGCTGACACTGCAGTTTCTGGGCCCCACGGAATCTTGGCTCCCCGGGCTCTCTGACCACTCACACCCCTTGTTCCTGCAGACAGTCCTGCCATGCCTCTTGCTATCCCAGAGGGAAGGAAAGGCCACAAGACCAAGTAGATGACTTTGCATGGGAGTTTCGAATTAAGTTGTTTGACTGCAAAGAGGAGGGCCCTTTTCAAATCTTCCAGGACCTGAAACTTGACAAGGAAGGGGAATGCTAAGGTTGAGTCTGAGATATCAGCTCATGAGCCAGAAGGAGAAGGGAGCTGCGCAAATGGTTGTTCTGCTCAGTGGGGCCCCAAGGCGAGGCCCTACAGCTAAGAAAACGCTTTTGGTGGTTTTTGCTGCAGGTGCCTACGTTCTTGTGTAACTGTAGGGGAAAGGGGCCTGGGTGAGGGGAGAGGAGGCTCCCGCTTGGCCTTGCTACAAATAATAGCATTGAAGGGAGCTAGAAGCACGTTAAGCAAAGCCCTGGAAACGCGTTAAGGGCAGACCCTCAAGGAATCTGGATGCCCACAGCCAGGCAAGAGGCCAGGTTGAGAGACGGTTGTGGGATGCCCCGTGAGCAGGGTCCTCCCCCTCCTCTTTCCCCTGCCCTACCCTGCCCAATATCAGGCTATCTGCAGGGGACAGGCCAGGAGCTGCCTCTCTGGGCTGGGCACCATCTGGGTGGCCAGGAGGTGGGCCCGGGAATGCCCAGGAAGAGCCAAGTCCTGAAGTCACTGTGCCCAGGCCTGCCCTTCCCTAAGAGGGGGTATGGGGGGAGTGGGGAGGCAAGCAGGTGGGAGATTGGAGAACTCCAAGGCTGTCTTCAGGGCATGAGACCAGAGTTTGAGGGTGGGGGAGTATCAGGGAGGCAGGTTGGGGCCATTAGTGGGTGAGATCCCTGGTAGTGGGACCAGGCAGGCTGTATTTATCCCGTCCTTCCTTCCTTCCTTCTGTCTTCCCTTCCTTTCTCTTTCTCTCTCTTTCTCTCCCCCTTCCTCACCTCCTTCCTTCCTTTCTCTCTTTCTTCCTTCCTTCTTTCCTTCCCTTCTTTTACTTTTTCCTTCCCTTCTTCTTCCTTTCCTTCTCCCTTCCTTCATTCCTTCCTTTCTTTCTTTGTTTCTTTCTTTCTCTCCTTCCTTCATCTCTCTTCTCTTATTTTCTTCCTCCATTTTCTTTCTTTCTCTCTTCCTTTCCTTCTCTATTCCTTCCTTCCTTCCTCCCTTCCTTCTTTCCTCTTTCTCTCTCTTCCTCTCCCCCTTCCTTACCTCCTTCCTTCCTTCCTCTCTCTTTCTTCCTTCTTTCTTTCCTTCCCTTCTTTTTCTTTTTCCTTCCCTTCTTCTTTCTTTCTATCTTTCCTTCCCTTTTTCTTTTTTCTTTCTTTCTTTCCTTCTCTCTTCCTTCCTTCCTTAATTCTTTTCTTTCTTTGTTTCTTTCTCTCCTTCCTTCCTTCCTTTCTCTCTCTCCTCTCATTTTCTTCCTTCCTTCCTCTTTCTTTCTTTCTCTTCCTTTCCTTCTCTCTTCCTTCCTTCATTCGTTTCTTTCTTTCTCCCCTTCCTTCCTTCCTTTCTTCTCTCCTTATTTTCTTCCTTCCTGTTTCTTTCTCTTCCTTTCTTTCTGTTTTTATTTTTATTTTTATTTTTTGAGCTAGGGTCTCACTTTGTCACCCAGGCTGGATGGAGCGCAGTGACACGACCACAGCTCACTGCAGCCTCCACATCCCACCTCAGCCTCCTGAATAGCTGGGACTTCAGACACACGCCCCCGCACCTGGTGAATTTTTAAATTTTGGTAGCAACTGGGGGTCTCACTATGTTGTCCAGGCTGGCCTCGAACTCTTGGGCTCCCAAAGTGCTGGGATTCCAGGTGAGAGACACCGCACTGGCCACCAGGCTGTATTTCTTTTGGGTTCAGAGTGCTCCGCACAGTCTTGAGCCCCTCTTCAGGATGTACGGTCTCCATGGGGCTCTGAGGGTGTTCGATTAAATGTACAGGAAGCCATTGGCTTGGGCTGAGCTCCTGCACGAGGCCCAGCAGACCATACCGAAATGGAATCATTCATGCTGAAGTTCTGCGTCACCCAGCTGACACTAAGTTGTTTATCTGACATTCTGAGACATCAGGAGAGTGAGGGATAATAGCCAGATCCCCAAACAGGCCAGTTTTAGCCAGCATGATAAGGAAGTCCCCTCTGCTTTAATCTTACAAGGAAAATAACTTTGAAATCTGATGTTTGTTCTGTTTCTGCTTTCAAAGCCAACCTCTACTGCTCAGCTCAATCTGAACACTCATTCTATAGTGTAAGGGGAGATATTGCCCAATTCTAGAATCCAAGTAAAAGCCAATTAAGATCTTTAAATTTGCTGTAATTTTGTCTTTTGACAAGAGAAAGGAGCTTTCAGGGGGAGGGGCCATTTCCTCTCTGTCTCTAGATCTCCTGTGTATATGGGAAGAGCTGGGACCAGGCCCAGCGATTACCTCACCATGGTTGGGTACAACCAAGTGGGGCAACTCTTTGGCCAGAAAGCAAAAGTCTTTTTAGCTTCAATGTAGGCCATTCTGGGTCCCAGACCCACAGCTTCGGACATTATGGGAATCAGAATTCTTAGATGGCTTCACAATCTCTGTCCCTGGGTGTGTTACTCCCTTGATGATATTATATTATATGGCAGAAGGGATCTGCAGTGTAATTAACATTACCAATCAGTTGATCTCCAAGTAGGTCAGTTATCTGAGTGGGCTGGATCTAATCCCACGAGCTTATTAAAAGCAGAGAGTTTCTCCAATAGCAGAAGGGAAGTCAGAGAGATTCTAAGCACAAGAAGAATTGGATGCACGTTCACTGGCTTTAAAGATGCAGGAAGCATGACATGGAAAGGACTTGTGAACAGTCCCTAGGAGCTCAGAGAGACCCCCAGCCAACGGCCAGCAAGAAAACAGGAACCTCAGTCCTGCAACCACAAGGAAGTGGGTTCTGTCAACAACCTAAGTGAACCTGGAAGTCGATTCCTCCCTAGAGCCTCTGGATGAGAGCCCAGGCTGACCAACACCTTGATTTTGGCTTCCTGACATCCTAAGCAGAGACCCAGTGAAGCCTGCCCCAGATGTCTAACCTACAGAACCGTGAGCAAATAAATGGCTGCTAAATTTGTGGCAATTTGTTATGCAGAAATAATACCTAATACAGGTGCCTGCACAGTGAAGGTTCCAGGGCATGGATGTTGATCCCAGGGGAGGAGGCAAATGAGGCCTTCTGATTTCTCCCACAGCCTTGAAATTGCAGCCTCACCCTGCACTCTGGCTGTGCCCCTCCTCCACAGAGAACCGTCCACATCTTTGCTCGCACAGCTTCTGCCAGAGGCCCAAGCTTCTGTGCTCAGGCTGGGAAGTTTGGGCACGAACTATGTACAGATAAACCAATTGCAGGGGAATCGCACAGCTTCTTATTACCATTATCCAGGTTTCTTATTAGTTTTCTTCTGTGTTAATTTGCCCCTGTATTTCTGCCCAGTTCTGATGCTGTTGGATCTTCCAATCCTTGGCAAAAGGAAAATCCTTTCTAGCAAGTTACTCAGGCAGGACTCCCTAATTAAAGACCCAGAGTGGCCAGGCGCGGTGGCTCGTGCGTGTAATCCCAGCATTTTGGGATGCCAACGCGGGTGGATAGCTTGAGCCTAGAAGTTTGAGACCAACCTGGGCAACATAGGGAGACCCTGTCTCTACAAAATATAAAAATAAATTAGCTGGTCCTGGTGGCATGCACCTGTAATCCCAGCTCTTGGGAGGCTGAGGTGGAAGGGTTGCTTGAGCACAAGAAGTTGAGGCCACAGTGCACTATGATCATGCCACTGCACTCCCGCCTGGGTGACAGAGTGAGACCCTGTCTCAAAAACAAAAACTCAAAATGACTTGCTCTCTCTCCCGGTCTTGTGACCTAAATGGCTTGATTTAGGACGTGTGGCAGAGATGGTTAGCTGTCTACCAAAATCTGCACACCCCTTTCATAGCACAGTATTGTCACTAAGAGCAGAGACTACATTTCCCAGCTGCCTTTGCAACTGGGTGTGTCCACGTGACAAATTCCTACCAGTAGAATGTGAGCAGAAAAGCTGTGCAGCCCCTCTGAGCCAAGGCATCAGAAGCAGGTGTGCTTCCTCCATCACTTCCCTCCTCTTTGCCAGCTGGATATAGGTACCAACGAGACCCTGGGGAAAGGGAAAGCCCTGAGATGGAAAGAGCCTGGGTTCCTGAATCACCACGTGGAGGAAAGCCACTGACCAATCAGGAACGCTCGTCTTGGTCTGTTATGTGAGTAAGAAATAAATTCCTGAGGTATTTGAGCTATTATACATTTGGGAGTCTATCTGTGACTGCTTTTTAGCTTACCCTTCATAATACACATCGCTCTTTGGCCCCCAGTGTAAATCAAGTTGCACAAGGTGCTGACTAAACTCCCAGGATGAAAACCTTCAAATATCCCTGTACCTCACTTTCCTCGGCTGGCTCCCATCCCTGTCTTGGTTCACACTGCTTGCTCCGAAGTCTGGCTGACTCAGCTGGCCTGGGCCATCATCCATCTGCTGTCAAAGAGTGCCTGGCTCACAGCAAAAAGAACATTTATTCCCCCAAAACATAGGGTTCTTTTTTTCAGCAAAGGTGGTGCAGAAATATATTTGGAGAAGCAGACTGCGAGTCAGCACATGCTCCTGGTTCCCTTGGGACACAGTCGGGGAGCTCATGTCTTCAGCCCCAGCTCCCCCAGCAAGAGCCTCCAGTGGTCGGGGGAGAGGAGAGAAGAGCAGTGGAGAGGGGGAGGAAAGCAGAAAGAGGTGACAATTCTCTCAGAAAGCAATTAAGCATTTCGTGGTGGCCCCAGGGACAACCTCAACTTTTTGTGTTTTTCCCCCAGAGAGACTGAAGAACTGGGGGGAGGAGAGCATCTCTAGCTACAGTTGTTGAAAACTCTGCTTGGTAATGTGGCATTGAGAGACTCTGAGAAGCTGGCTTCAGGAAGGTGGCCCCACCCTGCCTGCCCACCACCTGGGATGCCACCTGCCGCAACAGCGTCGGTCTCCGGTCAGGGCTGGGGTAAAGATCAGCAGTGGCTCATCTTCCCTCTGACACAGCAGCATGGGACACCTGGTTGGAACTGAAATGGGGTCCCAGATACAGCAAACCTCTCTCCCTGTCCACTTCTGAAGTCCAGCTCGGGATTGCCGGCCCCAGCAGAGCAGGCAGGGGAGCTTTGACTGTGGATGGTGTTTGAGCCTAGACTAGGCCCCAGGGTCTTCAATGAAGCTCACAGATGGAAAAGCCCAGCAACCAGGGGTCAGAGGCCCTGGAAGTTAGAAAATTACAAGTCCCCATCCTTCAAGGAGCTCCAGGATGACTCTGCCTCAGCAATTTCCAGTGCAAATTTACTTTTTGTTTGAGTCAGAAAATAACAGGCTGCAGACTCCCCAGGGGCCCAGGAATCCAGCCACCAGCTTCTCCTGGCTTCTCTCATCCTTCCGTGAGCAAGACTCAGCCAGACGTACAGGGTGGCCCCGAGCTTAAATTACAACCACCTGACCAGAGCTGCCCCGCAGATGCCCAGACCCTGCTTAGAGAGGGTCCCTGTGGAGAGAGGGGCTTCTCCAGGCCTCTGGCTGGTCGCGTGCGTGGCCTGAATTCTCCATGCACAGGCAAGAGGCTGTCTCTACTTCCCACCCTAGGCAGCTCTTAGCACTAACCCTGAAGTGACGATGAGCCACGGAGCCAGGGTGGAAGCTACACAGTGTGTCTCATGTGACTTCCAGTGAGAGCTGTTCCCAAGTTTACCATCCCTCGGCGGTGGCTCACCACCCTCTCTGCCCAAAGTCCTCTCAATAGCTTAAGTCTCTTCCCTC
Source organism: Gorilla gorilla gorilla (assembly GCF_029281585.2). Lineage (NCBI taxonomy): Eukaryota > Metazoa > Chordata > Mammalia > Primates > Hominidae > Gorilla > Gorilla gorilla. The sequence goes on along the minus strand of NC_073228.2, from coordinate 17,581,332 downwards.
CACTCAGCCTCATTCCTCTCATTTTGTCACTTAGAGCTTAGGGCTTTGCTCATTGCTTTCTTCCAAATCCTCCTTCTTGCAGTCTAGCTGGGTCCTTTCATGCCTAGTTTACAAAGATGTCTGGCCTGATCCCTATCTGCCAGCCCCTATCCCTCCCAGGGGGACCAGGAAGCCTGGGTTTGACAGGTGCAACGCACAGGTGCCGGGCGCCCACTGGGAGTGCAGGAGGCCAAGGTCTTCCCAGGACTGGCAGCTCAGATGGCCCAGGCAGAAATAACCTGAGCCTGCTGCCCTTTCCTTCTTGGGAGTGACTCAGCGAGAAGCCAGAAGATAGAAACACAAATCTGGTCCTGGATCTTGCAGAGCCAGTCACAGGCAAGGCCACAGCCTTAAGGCTGTCTACGGAGAGGACCTGGAGCCAGCCATAGGGCTGGACGCTGAAAAGACGCTCAACCTCATTTAGCAGGAGACAAGTGCAAATGAAAACTATACCCAGACCCCATTTTCCACAGAGCAGATTGGCAGAGATGCAAGCTTTCAGGACACACTCACTTGGCAAGAAGAGGAGGCCACTCTCCCGCTTTGCTAGCAGGCTGTAAAATGATACAATCTCCTCGGAAGGCAAGTTGGCAATATCTGTCTACTAAGTGCACAAATTCTTTGACCCAGCGATTCTACTTTTACAAACGGAACACCTAGCTATGCGTGCACATTTATGACACGACCCAGGCAGCATTGTTTGTAATAATGACACAGGATTGCAGGCTCCTACATAGGTGACTGGTTCCACACTTGCGGTGTCCCCATGCGATGGATCACAGTAGGCAGAACAGATAATTGGAACCATTGATGGACGAATATGGAACCGTGTCCTAGATACATTGGAAAGAGGAAAAACAAAACAAAAGAAACTGAGGAGCAGAACGGGCTGTGGGGCTGGCTGGTTTCAATTCTCGATGAATGGATGAAATGGCACACTCCCATTTGGGTAAAGGAGGGTAACAGAGAAGCAATGTCTATGCTGGTCTAATGTGTGTGCTAAGGAATATCTCTGGATGGATACCCCAGATTGGTTTCATTAGCTATACAGAGGCAAGCATATACCTTTTTGTAACTTGAGCATTTTAAAATATGTTAGCTGGGCCGGGTGGCACGTGCCTGTAGTCCCAGCTACTTGGAAGGCTGAGGCGGAAGAATCACTTGAAGCCTGGAATTCAAGGCTACAGTGAGCCATGATGGGGTCTATGAATAGCCACTGCATTCCAGCCTAGGCAACACAGTGAGACCCTCATCTCTAAAAACAATAAAAATTCAAAAATATTTTTTTGAACTAGGCAAATATGTTACTTATTTTTAAAAAATAAACAGTTTAAAAGGTGAGGCCAGGCATGGTGGCACACACTTGTAATCCCAGCACTTTGGGAGGCCGAGGCAAGCAGATCATGAGGTCAAGAGATCAAGACCATCCTGGCCAACATGGTGAAACCCTGTATCTACTAAAAATACAAAAATTAGCTGGGCATGGTGGCGCTTGTCTGTAGTCCCAGCTACTTGGGAGGCTGAGGCAGGAGAATCGCTTGAACCCGGGAGGCGGAGGTTGCAGTGAGCCGAGATCGCGCCACCGCACTCCAGCCTGGCAACAGGGTGAGGCTCTGTCTCAAAAAAAAAAAAAAAAATGGTGAGCCCCCAGCTCGGTAATGGAATAAAATGACACCAGTACTTGAGAGGCAAGCAAGTTCCAGGATAGAACGAGGTGGTGGAGGGAAGCGATCGTTCCATTTTACATTCATATTTTGCAAACAGTTTCTCCTTTTCTGTTGCTGCTTTCAATCCAGAGGCAGTCCTTTCTTTTCAGATGAAGGAATGGAGGCTCAGAGAGGGGAGGTGACTTTGTGGAAGTCACACAGCAAGTGGCTGAGCCAAGACTCACAACCAGGTATTTTTGTTTTGTTTTGTTTTGTTTTGTTTTTTGAGATGGAGTTTTGCTCCTGTTGCCCAGGCTGGAGTGCAGTGGCACGATCTCAGCTAACTGCAACCCCCACCTCCCTGGATTCAAGCGATTCTCCTGCCTCAGTCTCCCAAATAGCTAGGATTACAGGCATCCGTCACCACATCTGGCTAATTTTTGTAGTTTTAGTAGAGACGGGGTTTCACCATGTTGGCCAGGCTGATCTCGAACTCCTGACCTCAGGTGACCCACCTGCCTCGGCCTCCCAAAGTGCTGGGATTCCAGGCGTGAGCCACCACACCCAGCCTTGTTTTGTTTTGTTTATGAGACAGGGTCTTCCTTTGTCACCCAGGCTAGAGTGCAGTGGTGCAATCTCAGCTCACTGCAACCTCTGCCGCCAGGGTTCAAGCAATCCTCCTGCCTCAGCCTCCCTAGTAGCTGGGACTACAGGTATGCACCACCACACCCGGCTGATTTTTGTATTTTTAATAGAGACAGGGTTTCACCATGTTGGCCAGGCTGGTCTCGAACTCCTGACCTCAGGTGATCCGTCAGCCTCAACCTCCCAAAGTGCTGGAATTATAGGCATGAGCCACCAGGCCCGGCTGCATCCAGGTTTTCGGGCTCCCCATCACATGCTTTTTTCTACGTCACTCTATAGCAGACAAGACCTGGGGTCTTGGGTCACTGCTATCCCCATTTCCACCTAGAACATGATCTAGACCACAGTACCTATGGGCTCAGGAACCAGCTGTCAGAGAATGGCGTCAGATTCTAGCTCAGCTACATCCTACCTGAGTGACTTTTAGGGGAGTTACTTTTGGGACTTTGCTGTGGTCTGTTTCTGCCCCACCTAAATTCATATGTTGAAACTTACTCTCCAATGTGATGGTATTAAGAGGTGGGGCATTTGGGAGGTGATTAGTGCTCTTATAAAAGAGGCTGGAGTGCCGGGTGCGGTGGCTCATGCCTGTAATCCCAGCACTTTGGGAGGCTGTGACGGGTAGATCACCTGAGATTGGGAGTTCGAGACCAGCCTGACCAACATGGAGAAACCCCGTCTCTACTAAAAATACAAAATTAGCCGCGCATGGTGGTGCATGCTGTAATCCCAACTACTCAGGAGGCTGAGGCGGGAGAATCGCTTGAACTCAGGAGGTGGAGGTTGCAGTGAGCCAAGATCGTGCCATTGCACTCCAGCCTGGACAACAAGATGAAATACTGTTTCAAAAAAAAAAAGAGGCTGGAGGGAGCTTGTTCACTTTTGCCCTGTGAAGACACAGCAAGAAGGTGCTATCTTTGAAGCCGAGAGTGAGGCCAGGTGCGGTGGCTTATAGCGGTAATCCCAACACTGCAGGAGGCTAAGAGGAGAGGATCACTTGAGCCCAGGAGTTTGAGACCAGCCTAGGCAACATGACAAAACCCTGCCTCTACAAAAAATCCCAAAATTAGCCAGATGTGGTGGCACATGCCTCTATTAGGGAGGCTAGGTTGGAGAATTGCTTGAGCCCCAGGAGGTTGAGGCGGTAGTGAGCCGTGATGACACCACTGCACTCCAGCCTGGGGGACAGAGCGAGACCCTGTCTCAAAAAAAAAAAAATTTTTTTTTCCTTTTTCTTAATTCACCTCCCCTTCCTTATTTCTATTTACTTTTAAATATTAATGTATAGTAAAATTGGCCAGGCACAGTGGTTCACACCTGTAATGCCAGCACTTTGGGAGGCCAAGGAGGGCAGATCATTTGAGGTCAGGAGTTCAAGACCAGCCTGGGCAACATGGTAAAACCCTGTCTCTACTAAAAATACAGAAATTAGCCTAGATGTGGTGGTGGGTGCCTGTAATCCCAGCTACTCAGGAGGCTGAGGCAGGAGAGTCACTTGAACCTGAGAGATGGAGGTTGCAGTGGGCCAAGATCGCACCACTGCACTCCAGCCTGGGCCCTGGGTGACAGACAGAGTGAGACACTGTCTCAGAAAATGAAAATATATAAATATAAATAAATAAAATTAACATATAGTAAAGTTGATTTTTGTTGTTGTTGTTTCGATTTGCGTAATCACCTTCACAATCAGGATACAGCTAGTTCCATCGCCCCAAGAAACCTCCTCAAGAGTCCCCTTCAGGGAGCCACATTCTTTCCCCACCCCAGCCTCTGCCTAGAAATGGCTAACATGTTCTCTGTAATTTTGTCTTCTTGAAAATGTCATAGAAATGGACTTTTACATGATATAACCTTTTGACTGGCTCTTTTCTTTAGAATAATGCCTTTGAGGTTCATCGCAGGTGTTGTGTATATCAATAGTTCATTTCGTTTAATTATGGGGATACCATAGTTTGTTTATCCATTCATTCATTGAAGGACATTTGGGTTGTTTCCAGTTTTTGGTGATTATGAATAGAGCTGCTATAGATATTTGTGCAAAAGTTTTTGTGTGAACAAAAGTTTTTGTTTCTCTAGGCAGTAATTCTCAACTGGAGGCAATTTCGCCTCCCATGGGACATTTGGCAATGGCTCTGACATTTATGATTGTCAAGGCGAAGTGCTGCTGGTATCTAGTTGGCAGAGGTCAGGGATGCTGCTAAACAACCTATAATACATAGGACAGTCCCTACAACAAGGAATGATCTGGCCCAAAATATCAATAGCACTGAGGCTGAGAAACCCTGGTCTTGGGAATGCACAGAACTGAAATTGTTGGTCATGTGGTATGATATGGTTTGGCTGTGTCCCCCCACCCAAATCTCATCTTGAATTGTAGTTCCCATAATCCCCATGTGTCATGGGAGGGACCTGGTGGGAAGTAATTGAATCATGGAGGCAGTTAGCCCCATGCTGCTGTTCTCATGATAGTGAGCGTGTTCTTACGAGATCTGATTGTTTTATAAGGGGCTTTCCCCTCCTTCGCTCTGCACTTCTCCTTGCTGCTGCCATGTGAAGAAGGATATGTTTGTTTCCCCTTCCGCCATGATTGTAAGTTTCCTGAGGCCTCCCGAGCCGTGCAGAACTGTGAGTCAATTAAACCTCTTTCCTTTATAAATTATGCAGCCTCTGGTATGTCTTTATTAGCAGCATGAGAGCAGACTAATGCATGATACGTGTATGTTTCACTCTATAAAAAAATTGCCAAACTGTTTTCCAGAGTGACTTTACCATTTTGCATTTCCACCAACAATGTTGAAGGTTCTAGGTGCTTTACATCTTTGGCAGTGTTTGACACTGTCTATCTTTTTAATTTTATCCATTATACTAGACATGTGGTGGTATCTCATTATGCCTTTAATTTGCATTTCCTTAACGGCTAGTCATGTTAAATATCTTTTCATGAGCTTATTTGCCATCTGTGTATCCTCTTTGGTAAAGTGTCTATTCAAATCTTTTGCCCCTTTTAAAGTTGGATTTCTTTATTTCTTACTGTTGAATTTTAAGGGTTCTTTATATATTACGGATGCAAGTTTCTTTGTGGAATATGTGATTTGCATCTTCTCTCATTCTATTGTTTGTTTTTCCATTCTCTTAACAGTGTCTTTCACACAGCAAAAATTTTTAATTTTGGTGAAGTTCAATGCCTTACTCCATTTTGTGCTGTTATAAATACTACAGACTGCCTGGGCATGGTGGCTCACGCCTCTAATCCCAGCACTTTGGGAGGCCAAGGCAGGCAGATCACTTGAGGTCAGGAGTTTAAGACCGGCCTGGCCAACATGGTGAAACCCCGTCTCTACTAAAAATACAAAAATTAGCCAGGCACAGTGGTGGGTGCCTGTAATTCCAGCTACTTGGGAGGCTGAGGCAGGAGAATTGCTTGAACCTGGGAAGCAGAGGTTGCAGTGAGCTGAGATGGCACCACTGCACTCTAGCCTGGGCAACAGAGCAAGACTCTGTCTCAAAATAATAATAATAAAAGTTAACATTTGAGGAAGGTGTGAGATTTAGGTTGAGGTCCCCCCCACCACTTTTTAAAATATGGATGTCAATCATTGCAACCATGTGTTGCAAAGATTGTTCTCCTTCATTAAATTACGTCTTTGTCAAAACTGATGGAATTGACGTCTTTGTCAAAAATCAGTTGGGCTTATTTGTGTTTGGTCTATTTCTGTGTTCTCTAGTCTCTCTCATTGACTGCTGGCCTCTACCCATTTGCCAATACCACATTGTCTTGAAGACTGCCACTTTACCATAAGTCTTCAAGCAGAGTAGTGTGATTGTAAGTCCTGTTGCTTTATTATCCTTCTTTATCAAAATTGTTTGGTTTTTCCAATTCTTTTGCCCTTCCATAGACATTTTAGAATCATCTATCTATATCTACAACCTTTCCTTCTTTTTTTTTTTTTTTTTTTTTTGTGACAGTGTCTTGCTGTATCGCCCAGGCTGAAGTGCAGTGGTATGATCTCGGCTCACTGCAAGCTTCACCCCCTGGGTTCACACCATTCTCCTGCCTCAGCCTCCCAAGTAGCTGGGACTACAGGCACCTGCCACCATGCCCAGCTAATTTTTTGTATTTTTAGTAGAGACGCGGTTTCACCGTGTTAGCCAAGATGGTCTCGATCTCCTGACCTCATGATCCGCCCATCTCGGCCTCCAAAAGTGCTGGGATTACAGGCGTGAGCCACCCGCCCGGCCTACCTTTCCTTCTTTTTAACTTATTTTTACGAGGCATGGGCTTATGATGACCCCATTTTACTCTTTGTTCTAAGTAGGATTTTGACACTTAGAGTTCTAGGTAGAACCTTTGGGTAGGTTCCAAGGAAGGGAGAAATGCTGCTTTTATAGAAAACTCAAAAAAAAAAAAACAGCCATTCACCTGCTTCTTGGGAGAACAGATTGCCTTTTGCCTAAGGAACATGAAGTGTGCAGATTTGCTTTCTTTTCTCACTGCGGAGCTGGTCTGTGCATTTTGTTCTCCACTAGTTTGCAAGGCCAAGTTATATTCACTTTTTTTGACAGCAAAATGGTAAGAACACTTCTGACTCGTCTTGGAAGATATTATTTATCCTTCTGAAACATGTTTTTCATCAGGTCAAATAACTTGCCTGAAACTGCACATACAATTTCTTCTAAAAGTGGAGCAAGAGTTCATCTTGTCTTGTTCTGGGATTGTCAGATCTGAACACATTGCCCTCCAATTCTCTGGTTTCTAGAACAGATGAGGCTGCCACTCAACACCAAAACTAAGAGAAGGATTGAAGTGAGTGGGAATCACTAAAAGAGTCCTACTGGCCTTCTTCCTGGGACTGGGGAGCCAGCTGTCCTTTGCCCCTCCACTCCCAGCTCCCCGGTCCTGGACCTGGGAAGACTCCCCTGCTCCGGCCCTCCCTGCATCCCTGAGAGGCCTGGAGAGCAGAGGCCTCTAGAGCTGGTCGCTGTCTTGTTTACTACCTGAAACCAGGCCTCTGAGTTTTCTGCTTGTGCAACAAGACGATCTGCTTGAGGAAGAGAAGTCATGGGCCACTCATTAAGACAGCCAGTCCCAGGGGAAAGAGAAATGGGTGAGGCCTGGGATGTAGGAGCTCCTTCTGGCTCTGTCACTGGCTTACTGCTATACCTGGGACAAAGAATGACTTCCTCAAGCCCCTTGTGCTCACCTATAAACTGGCAACTATGCGATCTGACCTGCTCATCTCATGGAATTGTTGTAAGACTCAAATGATTCAAGCAAGTTTTCTAGGAAACATCTGGAAAGAGGCAGCCCAAACTGTTCAGAATGGCTTCTCTAGGGAAGAGGATATGGGAGCGAATGGAGAGAACTGCGGTTGTTCCGCTTTTGTCTTCAGTTAATTCTGATCTTGTTTCCAAATGTTTTAACAAATACGGATTCCTTTTGTGATTGAAAAAGTCTGTAGGCCAGGCATGGTGGCTCTCACACTTGTAATCCCAGCACTTTGGGAGGCCGAGGCAGGAGGATTGTTTGAGCCTAGGAGTTTGAGACCAGCCTGGGCAATGTAGCGGGACCCCATCTCTAATTTGAATAATAAAAAATAGGCCAGCACTGTGGCTAATACCTGTAATGCCAACACTTTGGGAGGCTGAGGTGAGAGGATCCCTTGAGCTCAGTAGTCTGAGACCAGCCTGGGCAACAGAGTGGAACCCCATGTCTGTAAGTAATTTTAAAAATTAGCTGGGCAGTCGGGCGCGGTGGCTCAGCCTGTAATCCCAGCACTTTGGGAGGCCGAGGCGGGCAGATCATGAGGTCAGGAGATCCAGACCATCCTGGCTAACACGGTGGAACCCCCGTCTCTACTAAAAATACAAAAAAATTAGCCGGGCGTGGTGGTGGGCACCTGTAGTCCCAGCTACTCAGGAGGCTGAGGCAGGAGAATGGCGTGAACCCGGGAGGCGGAGCTTGCAGTGAGCCGAGATTGCGCCACTGCACTCCAGCCTGGGCGACAGAGCGAGACTCCGTCTCAAAAAAAAAAAAATAGCTGGGCATGGTGGTGCACACCTATAGTCCCAGCTACTTGGGAAGCTGAAGTGGGAGGATTGCCTGAGTTCAGGAGGTCAAGACTGCAGTGAGCCTTCATTGTACCACTGCCCTCCAGCCTGGGCAACAGAGCAAGATCTTGTCTCCAAAAAAAAAAAAAAAAAGTTTGTAAATGTTCACATGTATGTTAATGTAGTAATGTGTTTTGTGGTCTTCAAAAGTCTCCAGCCCTGCTAAGCTGCCAGTTACCCTTCTTAGCCTGTGTTGTGGGTTGCTTAGCTCAGAGTCGCTTGCTTCGGTTTCACAGCATGATGGGCTGAGCCCATGGATACCTGAAACCTGAGGGTGTTGATGAAATCAGCTAGGATGCGGACCTGGGTTGAGGTCCCCTCCATGGCTTCCTGTTGACTGTGAGTCTGGCTCCTGCCTCCTCCCTCTGAGCCTCCCAGGCATGGGGCATGTGTTTCTCCCTGGCTATCTGGCCAGCCCAGCCTGCAGGCAGGCACTGTGGTGCCAGAGAGAGCGCTGCTGCTGAACAGAATAGAGTCAGCACAAAACACATTAAAAAATCAATCGCTGGGACAGCAGCCCACCAGAGAAAGGGACCTGGGTGCAGAGGCCATCCTCCCAAGGAGCTGGTGCAGCTGGGGGCTCAGGGCATGCCAATGGCTCAGCAGGTGCAGTGACCAGCCTGGCCAGAAGTACTCCAGGCACAAAGACACAGCCAGGGGCTGGCACAACTCCACCGGGCAGCAAGGAGCAATGGGGTCGTGTGCCTCTATACGTGTTTAGTTGCTGTTTGGAAGCCGCTTGCAGGTGGAATGCGTGTTCTGATCTCCCCATGTGGCTGAGATCTGTCCAGGGCAGGCCTTCGCTTCCCCAGAGCCCCTCCCACATCTGAGAAAATAGCTGGGGGTGCCGCCCGTGGAGAACCCAGGATACCCCAGTAGCAAGAAAAGGCACCCAAGAAAGAGACCACCGCTGTTCCTAATGGGGCAGTCCTGACTGTCACTCTGACCAATGACAGGAGGGCAGAACCCCTAGGACCTCTCTCTGTGGAGTGGGGAGAGAGGGCAGGGAAGGCAGGGAGCCCAGCCTCTCTAGCCAGCCCCACCAACCAGGTCGCATTCACAGATGAGCTCATTAGGGGCTCACTCAGGAATTCACCTCCTGCCCCCAGGCTCTGCAGACATTTTTCGGTATGGTGGGGGTAGGATTCCTTGTGTGCTGAAAACAAATTCTGTCCTGTCCTCCTGCCACTACCTGGACCTGTGGGGGAGGGGGCACAAGTTGTCCTGCGCTAGCGGCTGTCCCAAGCCTGAGGGGGGCTGCAGCTGCTCAGTGAGCAGGGTGGCCCATGAGAAGGGGTGAGGAGGACCCAGTCCTGAGTCAGCACCACTCAGACCCCCACCCTGCTCCCCTCCTGAACAAGTTCAGCACATGCGGTTGGGACACAGACACAAATACCCCATCCAACGAACTCTCTGTGATTGGAAACAGAAATCTCTCCCCTCTTCCATCAGGAGCCCAGACAGAAACCATCTCATGCAGAGAGCATCCTGAGGCCCCACCTCCTCCCCAGTTCAGGGCTCAGCAAACTTTTTCTGTAAAGAGCCAAATAGCAAACATTTTCAACTACATTCGTGACCATGTGGTCCCTATCACTATTTAACTCTGCCAGTACAGCACGAAAGCAGACAGACAATAAGGCAACAAATGGGCATGGCCACGTTCCAATAAAACTTTATTTATACAAACAGATGGCAGGCTGGATTTGGTTTGTGGACTGTAGTTTGCTGACCCAGCTGTAATTCGCCAGGCACGTCCTAGGGCAGGTCTGAGCACCCTTTAGGATCAGCCGTCCTCCCAAGGAGCTGGGACCACAGATGTGTGCTACCACCCCGGCTCATTTTTTTATTCTTTTATTTTTATTTATTTATTTTTTTGGGACAGGGTCTTTCTTTGTTGCCCAGCTAGGGTGCCATGACATGATCCCTGCTCACTGCAGCCTCAACTTCCCAGGCTCAAGCAATTCTCCTGCCTCAGCCTCCTAAGTAGTTGGGACTACAGGCACATGCCAGCAAACCTGGCTAATTTTTGTATTTTTTGTAGAGACGAGGTTTTACCATGTTGCCCAGGCTGGTTTAAAACTCCTGAGCTCAAGCAATCTGCCTGTCTCAATCTCTGAAAGGGCCGGGATTACAGGCATGACCAATCATGCTCTGCCTGAGTTTGCTCTTTTTATCCCCATTTTACAGGTGAGGAAACTAAGGCTCAGAGAAGCAACAACCTCCCCAAGGGCACATAGATTTAGCTGTAGTCAAAAGGAAAACACAGGGCCAGGCGCCGTGGCTCACGCCTGTAATCCCAGCACTTTAGGAGGCTGAGGCGGGCAGATCACTTGAGGTCAGGAGTTCGAGAACAGCCTGGCCAACATGCTGAAACCCCATCTCTACCAAAAATACAAAAATTAGCCGGGCGTAGTGGTGCACACCTATAGTCCCAGCTATTCAGGAGGGTGAGGCAGGAGAATTGCTTGAATCCGGGAGGCGGAGGTGGCAGTGAGCCGAGATCGCACCACTGCACTCCAGCCTGGACGACAGAGTGAGACTGTATCTCAAAAGAGAAAGAGAAAAAAAAAAAGGAAAATATGAAAGCCAATATACAAGAAGAAAAGGACAGGAGTGGGTGAGGCGCCTTGGGAGGCTCCACAGACAAAAGGCAGGTAAGAAGCTATATTGGGATAACTACGGCTCCATGTTTTGCAGAGGAAGAGGGGGCAGTGCCTCTGAGCCACCACGGGCTCAGCTGGGGGCCTGGGGGCCTGTCTCTTGCACACCTGCCGGGCTTTCCTGGGAAGCTGACGGCCCTTGGTGGAAAGGTTCCTTGGGGGTTTGTGGGATGAGCATCCCAGTGGCTGCATAAGGGGTTGGGTAGCGTCGCTCACTATTTAATAATCTACCTGGAATCTCAGAATGTGACCAATTTGGAATTAGGGTCTTTACAGATAGAATTAAGGTAAGGGCCAGGTGCAGTGCCTCACACCTATAATCCTAGCACTTTGGGAGGCCTAGGTGGGCAGATAGCTCGAGCCCAGGAGTTTGAGACCAGCCTGAGCAACATGGCAAAACCTTGTCTCTACAAAAAATACAAAAATTAGGCAAGTGTGGTGGTACACACCTGAGTCCCAGCTACTCAGGAGGCTGAGGCAGGAGCATCGCTTGACCCCAGAAGGTGGAGGCTGCAGTGAGCTGTGATAACTGTGTCACTGCACTCCAGTCTGGGCAACAGAGTGAGACCCTGCCTCCAAAAAAAAAAAAAAGAAGGTAAGGACTGAGATAAGATCATACAAGATTAGGATGGGCCCAAAATTCAATGAGAATGTCCCTATAGGAACCAAAAAAGGACATAGTGAGACTTACAGGAGAAGGCCCTGTGACAATGGGGCAGAGATTGGAATGCCAAGGATTGCTGGGAGTCCCCAGAGCTAGAGAAATGGAACAGATTCTTCTTAGGCACCTCCAGAAGGAACCTACCCTGCCCACACCTTGATCTTGGACATCTGGCCTCGGAACTGTGAGGGGATAAATGTCTCTGTCTCTGAAGTCACCCAGTTTATAGGAATTTCTTTCATCAGTGACAGGAAATGAATATTTTATGTGCGAACTTTGGTTTTTTGTTTTGTTTTGTTTCTTTTTGAGACAGACACTTGCTCTATCACCCAGGCTGGAGTGCAGCCTCCTGAGGAGCTGGGATTACAGGTGTGGGCCACCACATCTGGCTAATTTTTGTACTTTTAGTGGAGACAGGGTTGGCCAGGCTGGTCTCAAACTCCTGACCTCAGGTGATCTTCCCGCCTCGGCCTCCCAGAGTGCTGGGATTACAGGCGTGAGCCACCATGCCCAGCATTTATGTATGAACTTTGGAGGGTGGTTCCCAATGTCCCTGGTTCCCAGCCACTCTGAGGTCCCCAGTGATGATTGTAGAATGAGAGAATGGACAGAGAAAGGGACAAATAAAGAGAGAAACAGCTGGCGGGGCAGGGGATAGCTTGGAAAGCCGGGGAGGAGTGCCAGTTTAAGGGAAGCCACTGCAGGGGGCCAGGAGGAGGGGCGAGGCCAGAAAACACACAGGAGAGGTGAGGCTGGCTGTGCATGGCACCGGCTCCTCTAGGCCTGAGAAATGCAAACAGGCAGAGCTCTGGCCAGTTCTTTATCCAAGAGATAGCCAGTTCAATGAAAGGCTTATTTGGATGGCTTTGGCGCCTGTGCCTGCACAGCTGTCCAGTGGACAATCAGAAGCCACCCCCATGTAACCACCCAACTGCCTGGTCAGGGCTGTGGTCAGGATATGGGAGGGAGGCCAGGCTGAATGGTGGCCAGGGACAGGCCTCTGTATCTTGGCCCTGGTCTTGGTGGCCCAGGGCTCTAATCCCCATTGCACCAGGCAACCCAGCAGCAACCAGAGAGCTGGGGAGGGGCTAAGGTTGCTCAGCGGCTTTTCTTTTCAGGGGTCTCCGCTGCTCCCCACACTCTCCAGCCAAAGCTAGGACCCCTACCTTGTCACAGTGACAAACCTTCTAACCCGGGCAGCTCAGGAGGCTTAGGAGTGGGACTGGCCCTCATTCTGGGTGGTAGCGGGCATCACTTCCTCCCCTCCCTGTCACTGCCCCATTGATGGGTAGAGTCCCTTTCTCCACCACCCCATTCAATCTGGGGTGTCTTGACCAAGAGAATATGGTGGTGTCAGCATGTGACTCTGTGCCAGATGCGCCGGGAGGCTTGGAGAGGACTGGCAATGTCTACCTGCTTTTGAAGCCAGGAGCTTACATTTACGAAGCCTGGGGCTGGGTGCAGTGGCACATGCCTGTAATCCTAGCATTTTGGGAGGCCAAGGCAGGAGGATCATTTGAGTCCAGGAGTTGGAGACCAGTCTGGGCAACAGTGACACCTCATCTCTACAGAAAATAAACAAAATTAGCTGGGTGTGGTGGTACCTATTTGTGGTCCCAGCTACTCAGGAAGCTCAGATAGGAGGATTGCTTAGACCTGGAAGGAGGCTGCAGTGAGCTGAAATTATGCTACTACACTCCAGCCTGGGCAACAAAGCAAGACCCTTTCTCAAGAAAAAAAAAAAAAACAGAAGCAGCAGCCAGGCTGTACTGCTGAGAGGCCACGTGGAGGAGCCCTGAGTCACCACCCTGGACACCCAGCCTGGTTGAGCCTTCAGATGACCACAGCCCCAGCTGCTATCTGCTTGCAACTACCCAGAGATCCCTGAGGAAGAACTGGCCAGTTGAGCCCCATCAATCCACACAACCATGAGAGAGAAAAAGAAATTGTTGTGTTAAGCCACTAAGTTTTGGGGTAGTGTGTTCACACAACCGTCCCCTTTCCCATTCTCATTCACTGGCTACTTGGGGGCCACAAGGACCCCCAAGCTCCAGAATCCATAGTCCCTCATTAATGATTTGACCTAGTGGTATCCCTGGTGAGACCAGCCCGGGTGACAGGGTAGAGTTGCTGGGTGGCACTCCTTCTGGGGTTGATAGAAATCTTTACATTAAAATCCACAAATATTTGTAAAACAGCTGGAAGTTTGCAGCACTCTGAGGAGTAAAACAGCACACAATACCTTTTATTTGAAGAGCAGTAATGAGTGCTCCAAGCACTCTAATATATTTCATCACATTTCACCCATGACAACCATGAAAGGCAGCCGGGCAGGCATCCTCCCTTTTATGATTGAGCAGGAAACTACATTAAGGCCACACAAATAGAAATGGCAGAGCCAGGGCTGGAAGCCAGGTTGTCTGTCTACCGGTCTGCAGGGCTCCTTTGCCTGCATTCCTATTGTCTGCAAACCATCTGGAGAGCAGTTTTCTTTTTTTCTTTTTATTTATTATTTATTTATTTTTCTTTCTTTCTTTTTCTTTTTTTTTTTTCTTTTTTTTTTTTTGAGACGGAATCTCGCTCTGTCACCCAGGCTGGAGTGCGGTGGCACAATCTCAGCTCACTGCAATCTCTACCTCCAGGGTTCAAGCAATTCTCCTGCCTCAGCCTCCTGAATAGCTGGGATTACAGGCAGGTGTGCCACCACACCCGTCTAATTATTTTGTAATTTTAGTAGAGACAGGGATTCACTATGTTGGCCAAGCTGGTCACAAACTCCTGACCTCCGGTAATCCATCCACCTCAGCCTCCCAAAGTGCTGGGATTACAGGAGTGAGCCACCACACCCAGCCTATTTATTTATTTTGAGACAAAGTCTCACTCTGTTGCCTAAGCTGGAGTGCAGTGGCACGATCTCGATCTCGGCTCACTGCAAGTTCCGCCTCCCAGATTCAAGTGATTCTCCTGCCTCAGCCTCCTGAGTAGCTGGGATTACAGGTGTGCAGAGCTAATTTTTTATATTTTTAGTAGAGATGAGGTTTCACCATGTTAGCCAGGCTGGTCTCGAACTCCTAGCCTCAAGCGATCCGCCCACCTCAGCCACCGAAAGTTCTGGGTTTACAGGCATGAGCCACCACACCTGACCTTATTTTATATTTTAGAGAATGGGGTCTGGCTATATTGCTCAGGCAGGCCTTGAACTCCTGGGCTCAAGTTGTCCTCCTGCCTCTGCCTCCCTAAGAGCTGGGATTACAGGGGTGAGACACCACGCCCAGCTGGAGAGCAGTTTTCGACTCGGACAAGCCCCCTTTCCCGGGCTGGAGGAAGGACAGGCAGTAGCCATGAGTCCTGGAGTCAACTTCCTGGATCCAGCTGTGGCTCTGCCCTTAGTTAGGATAACTTGGCAGCTAGTTACTGAAGCTGTAAAGGGAGATGCCATTTATCCAGCTGTAAACGGAGATTCACTGCTGGAGAGAGCTCTACTGCTGAGACCTGGTGAACCGGCTCCTCTAGGCCTGAGAAATGCAAACAGGCAGAGGACAGGCTTTGGGGGCTGCCTCAACTGACAGAGCACAGCGGAAGTGACCCTCTGTGATGCTGAAAGCCAGATCAAAGAATGTGTGCTGTCTGCCTTGCTCTCCAGGAAGCAGTCAGACTTCCCTAAGGCTGCCACGCACTAAGGAAGCCCTAACTAGCCACAGGGAGAGGACCTGAGGCCACATAAAGGAAGGAGGACACACAGATGCCTGCCTGTCCCCTGCTACCTCAGCCCCATGCTGTCCCAGCAGCGTGCACTGCCTGACTGCACCTGTCTGAAAGACCCAGAGCTCTAACCTGGTCTCTACAAAAAACAAACAAAATTAGCTGGGCGTGGTGGTGCATGCCTGTAGTCCCACTACTCAGGAGGCTGAGACAGGAGGATCATTTAGGCCTGGGAGAAGGCTGCAGGGAGCTAAGGTCATGCCCAGCCAGGCCCTGCCTGGACTCCTAGCCCAAAGAAAGCATGGGAGGTAATAAGATGGTTGTTGAAGCCACTATGTCTGGATGTTATTTGTTCTACAGCAACGTCACATAACGGGGATAGGGTGGCTGGGGTAGAGTGGGTTGAAATGTGTCCCACCTGCTCCCCTAAAAGAAAAAAGAGGGAGAGAGAGAGATGTTCACCTGGAACCTCGGAAAGTGACCTTGGTTGGAATAAGTGTCTTCACAGATGTAATTAAAATGTGGATCTTGAGATCAGATCTTTCTAGTTTAGGGGAGGTCCTAAATTCATTGACCAATGTTCCTATGAGACAGAAAAGGAGAAGACATAGGGAGCCACAGAGATGTGGGAGGCACGATGAGTCCACGGGAGCACAGAGGCAGAGACTGGAGTGATGCGGCCACAAGCCAAGAAACACCTGGAGCCCCCAGAAGCTGGAGGAGGCAAGGAAGCATCCTCCTCTTGAGTCTTCAGAGGGAGAGTAGCCTGGCTGACACCTTAATTTCAGACTTCTGGTCCCCAGAATGGTGAGAATGAAATTTCCATTGTTTTAAGCCACTACGTTCATGACAATTTGAGTTTTTTGGGTTTTTTTGTTTTTTGGTTTTTGGTTTTGTGTTTTTTTTTTTGGACAGGGTCTTGCTTTGTTGCCCCGGCTGGGGCGCAGTGGCATGATCTCGGTTCACTACAACCTCTGCCTCCTAGGTTCAAGCAGTTCTCCTGCCTCAGCCTCCCAAGTAGCTGGGATTACAAGTGCCCACCACCACACCCGGCTAATTTTTGTATTTTTAGTAGAGACGGGGTTTCACCATGTTGGCCAGGCTGGTCTCAAACTCTTGACCTCAGGTGATCCACCTGCCTCAGCCTCCAGAAGTTCTGGGATTACAGGTGTGAGCCACCACGCCTGGCTAGTTCATGGTAATTTGCTGTGGCAGCCCGGGGGAATTAGCACAGGGGGCTAGAGGTTCCCACGCTGCTGTCATCACAGTGACTGTATTTTACAACTCCTAAGTCAGATGCAGAACTGCAAAACAGGATGCTCCTCAGGAAATAAGAGGACAGCAGCTTTGTAATCAGGTGTCCTGGGATAATGGAAGATGCCTACTGGCCACAGCTAGAGTGAGGCCCAGAGGGCCAGAAGGCTCAGGGCAAGAAACACAGGAGAGGCTCGCCATCAGGATGCAGTCTGTCTCTCACAGCTCCTTACAGAAAAGCTCAAATGAACAAAAATAAGCAAAAGTATGATTGACCCATGAGGGTCCTCAGGCTCTTCATCCTAGAGTTTGGATCAACTCTCTCCAATACCCACAGTGCATCTTTTTGGCAGAGTGTAGGTAGCCAAAAACCCTTCCCCCAAAGATCTTGTGTGGATTTGGGATTAAATCCCCACCTGGATGGAGTTGGGTGTTTTGTTTTGTTTTGTTTTAGAGATGGGGGTCTCCCTGTGCTGACCAAGCTGGCATGCAGTGGCACGATGATAGCTCACTGAAACCTTGAATTCCTGAGCTCAAGCTATCCTCCTGCCTAAGCCTCCTGAGTAGCTGGGACTGCAGGTGTGCACCACCGCACCTGGCTAATTTTTAAATTTTTTTGTACAGACAGGATCTTGCCATCTTGCCCGGGCCATTCGCAAACTCATGGGCTCAAGCGATCCTCCCACCCCTCCCAAAGTGTTGGAATTACAGGAGTGAGTGAGCCACCGCACCAGGCACTGTGGAGTTGGTTTAACCAAAATACAATTCTCACCATAAATACATTTTTGACTTAAAGATATTTCCACCTGTATGGTGGCATTGCACCCGGCCTCGACTTAGAATTTTTCAACTTTACAATGATGTGAAAGCAATGTGCATTCAGTAGAAATCATACTTCAAGAACCCATACCACCGTTCTGTTTTTCACTCTCAGTACAGTACTCACTAAATTACATGAGCTATTCAACACTCAATTATAAAATAGGCTTTGTGTTAGATGAGCCTAACTATAGGGTGAAGTTAAGTGTTTGGAGCATGTTTAAAGGACGCTAGGCTAAGCTATGATGATTGGTAGGTTAGGTTTAACAAACGCATTTTTTTTTGAGAGACAGGGTCACCCAGGCTGGAGTGTGGTGGCACAAACATAGCCCACTGTAACCTTGAACTCCTGGGCTCAAGCGATCCCCCGCCTCAGCCTTCAGGGTAGCTGGGACTACAAGTGCGCTCCACCACACCCAGCTAATTTATTTTTAAGTTTGTATAGAGTTGGGGTGTCATTTTTTTTTTTTTTGAGCTGGAGACTCACTCTGTCACCCAGGCTGCGGCGCAATTGTGTGATCTCAGCTCACTGCAACCTCTGCCTCCTGGGTTCAAGCAATTCTCCTGCCTCAGCCTCCCGAGTATTTGGGATTACAGGAGCACACCACCACATCTGGCTAATATTTTTCTATTTTTGGTAGAGACAGGATTTCATCATGTTGACCAGGCTGGTCTCGAACTCCTGGCCTCAAGTGATCTGCCCGTCTCGGCCTCCCAAAGTGCTGGGATTACAGGCATGAGCCACTGTGCCTGGCTAGGTGTCTCTATCTTGCTCAGGCTGGTCTCAAAATCCTGACCTCAGGTGATCCTCCTGCCTTGGCCTCCCAAAGTGCTGGGCTATAGGCGTGAGCCACCATAAATACATTTTTGACTTAAAGATATTTTCAACTTATGATGGCTTTATTGGGCTGTAACCTCTATGTGAGTAGAGGAGCATCTGCTCTTCCCCTGAAACTACAATCCTGTATGTATCTTAATGACTGGTTGACATTTCTGTCTCAGTGATTAGATGAGTATCTGGGGGCAGAGGTGGTGACTCAGTTTCCCTTGTAACTTTTGCCTGGCTTGCTGGAAGTATTCATTAAGTATCTGTAGAAATGGGCCTGACACATCGGGAAGCTACAGTATGACGGGCCAAAGGGACTTACCTGAGCTCACCTAGCTCACTGGAGGCAGAGCTGGGACTAGCAACCAATTCCCAATGCAGTCTTTTCCTGGCATGCACGTCCAAGTGCCTGGTTTGGCGGAGGAGTCAGTGAGCACCCGGAATGAGGGGCTGGGTGGTGTTTCTTGGAGGGGTGCCAGGACTCTGCCTAGAAACAGAGCTTTCAGAGAAATGGTGGCTTCTGAAACATAGAGGAAGACACGGGACATAGAGATGTTTGGGATAGTCAGGTGGGAAAGTTCTGGAGCCAAATCGGCCTTAGGAGGATAAAACATCCAAGGAAGAAATCAATGGAGACAAATTCTGTGGGCAGAATCCAGAATCCACTGAAAGCCATGAGGACCCTCCAGTGAGAGAGGGCATCCACAGCTTGGAAAAATGGCCTAGGTGTCAAGGACTTTTGAAGTGACTTAAGGAGCTGGGTGTGGTGGCTGGTATGTGCCTATGGTCCCAGCTACTCAGGAGGATGAAGCGGGAGGATCACCTGAGCCCAGGAGTTCAAGTCTGCAGTGAGCTATGATCATGCCATTGCACTCCAGCCTGTGTGACAAAGTGACACCCTGTCTCAAAAAAATAAAAATAAAGGCCAGGCCTGTAAACCCAACACTTTGGGAGGCCAAGGCAGGTGGGTCGTTTGAAGTCAGGAGTTTGAGACCAGCCCGGCCAACATGGTGAAACCTCGTTTCTACCAAAAATACAAAAATTAGCCAGGTGTGGTGGTGGGCGACTGTAATCCCAGCTACTCAGGAGGCTGAGGCACGAGAATCGCTTGAACTCAGGAGGCAGAGGTTGCGGTGGGCCAAGGTCGCACCGCTGCACTCCAGCCTTGGTGACAGAGTGAGACTCTATCTCAAAAAATAAAATAAAATAAAATAAAAACAAATAAATACACAAAGTGACTTAAAAGAATTGCCCGCCTATGCTGCTATCTGCTGATGATGTCATTGACAAGGCAGGCCAGTCTAATCATCCCTCTTTCCTCAGCTTCCGTGATCATGATTTCTCCCAGCAACGCAGTAATGAAGGTGACACTGACTCATATGTACACGGGGCTTTTCACATCATGAAGGCTGGGTTGTAGTTTAAATTGTGCCCCTCACCGCCCCTGCCCAAAGATACCTGAAGTTCTAACCCCCTGAAACTGTGAATGGGGAAGTTCTAATCCCCTGAAACTGTGAATGTTACCTTGTTTGGAAATAGGGTCTTTGCAGATAAAATCAAGTGACAATGAGGTCATAGTTGATTAGGGTGGACCTAATCCTATAGGACTGGCAGTGAGGAGACACAGAACACAGGGAGGCCATGTAACAACAGAAGCAAGCAAGCACGGAGGCTCACGCCTCTAATCCCAGCACTTCGGGAGGCTGAGGCAAGAGGATCGCTTTAGCCCAGGAGTTCGAGAGCAGCCTGGGCAACATGGCAAAATCTCATTTCTATGAAAAATACATAAAGCAGCTGGGTGTGGTGGTATGTGCCTATGGTACTAGCCACTAGGAAGGCTGAGGCAGGAGGATCACTTGAGGCAGGAGCCTGAGGCTGCAGTGAGCTGTGATTACACCACTGCACTCCAGCCTGAGCAACAGGGCAAGACTCTGTTTCCAAAAAAACAACAACAGCAGGCGGGGCACGGTGGCTCACGCCTGTAATCCCAGCACTTTGGGAGGCTGAGGCGGGCAGATCACGAGGTCAGGAGATTGAGACCATCCTGGCTAACACGGTGAAACCCCGTCTCTACTAAAAATACAAAAAATTAGCTGGGCATGGTGGCAAGCGCCTGTAGTCCCAGCTCCTTGGGAGGCTGAGGCAGGAGAATGGCGTGAACCCGGGAGGCGGACCTTGCAGTGAGCTGAGATGGCGCCACTGCATTCCAGCCTGGGCAACAGAGTGAGACTCCATCTCAAAAAAACAAAACAAAACAAAACAAAACAAAACAAAAAAACAACAGCAACAACAACAAAAAAGAGACTGGGGTGATGCTACTGCAAGCCAAGAAGTGCCAACAACTGCCTGCGGCCACCACAAGCTGGAAGGGACAAGGAAGGATTCTTCCTGAGAGACTTCAGAGGAAACATGGCTTTGCTGACACTTTGATTACTGGGGTGAGCCACCATGCCCGGCCAATAGTTGACTTCTGTTTTTCCTTTTTATTTATTTTCTTGAGGCGGAATCTTGCTCTGTCGCCCAGGCTGGAGTGCGGTGGTACAAACATGGCTCACTGCAGCCTTGACCTCCTAGGTTCAGGTGACTCTCCCAAGTAGCTGGAACCACAGGCACATCATGCCTGGCTAATTTTTCTATTTTTAGCAGAGGCAGGGTCTCACCATGTTGCCCAGGCTAGTCTTGAACTCCTGAGCTGCTGACAGGTGTGAGCCACCGCACCTAGCAAGTTGACATCTTGACTACAACTTCATGACACCTTCATCCAGAACCCTCACTTAAGCCACTCCCTCATTCTTGATCCACAGAAATTGCATGTTATCCTACATGTTTATTGCTTTACACCACTACACTTTGTGGTAGATAGCTAATACCTTTATCCAATCCCATCAGAGACAGCATGCATAGTGGTTAAAAGTCAACTATTGGCCAGGCGCGGTGGCTCACGCCTGTAATCAGAGGCCAAGGCAGGTGGATCACCTGAGGTCAGGAGTTGACCTGAGACCAGCCTGGCTAACATGGTGAAACCCCATCTCTACTAAAAATACAAAAAATTAGCCAGGTGTGGTGGCACGCGCCTGTAGTCCCAGCTCCTCGGGAGGCTGAGGCAGGAGAACTGCTTGAACCCGGGAGGAGGAGGTTGCAGTGAGCTGAGATCGCCCCATTGCACTACAGCTTGGGCAACAAGAGCAAAACTCTACCTCAAAAAAAACAAAGTCAACTATTGGCTGGATACAGTGGCTCATGTCTGTAATCTCAGCACTTTGGGAGACTGAGAGGCAGGAGGATCGCTGAAGGCCAGGAGTTCAAGACCAGCCTGGGCAACATGGCAAGAACCTATCTCTATAAAAAAAATTAAAAATAAAAAATTTAGCCAGGCATGGCGTGCCTGTGGTTCCAGCTATTTAGGAGGATCTCCTGAGCCCGGGAGGTCGAGGCTGCAGTGAGCCATGTTTGCACCACTGAGCTCCAGCCTGGGTGACAGAGCAAAACCCTGTCTCAAATATTGGCTGGGCATGGCGGACACCAGTAATCCCAGCACTTTGGGATGCTGAGGCAGGAGGATCACTGGAAGCCAGGAGTTCAAGAGCAGGCTGGGCAATACAGTGAAATCCCATTTCTACAAAAGAAAAATCAACATCACTTACTAGCTATTGACCTTGAGTAAGTTGCTTCAGCCTTCTCTGAGTCTCCTCTTGTGAAAGCATAACTGTATCTGCCTTATAAAACTGCCGGAAGGCTGGGTATGGCAGCTTATCCCTGTAATTCCGGCACTTTGGGAGGCCGAGGTGGGTGGATCGCTTGAGGCAAGGAGTTGGAGATCAGCTTGGCCAACATGGCGAAACCCTGTCTCTAATAAAAATACAAAAATTAGCCAGGCCTGGTGGCTCACACCTGTAGTCCAGCTACTTGGGAGGCTAAGGCAAGAGAATCACTTGAACCCAGGAGACAGAGGTTGAGTGAGCCGCTGCACTCCAGCCTGGGCAACACAGTGAGACTCTATCTCAAAAAAACAACAACAAAAAGACTGCTGGGAGGACCGAAGGAGTTAATATTTAACTTCTAATGGTCCCTGTGGCATAGTAAATGTGAGTCATTATAATTTGCATGGGTGACTAAGAAGCTCAAAAGAGGCGAAAAGACAACTCCAGGGCAACACAGCCCGTGAGTCATTGGTCAGGCTGAGTCCTGAACCTGGGTCTCCTGGCTCCCTGCACAGTGCTCATGGTTCAACTGAAACCTGGAACTAGAATGGCCAGTGAAATCCGATGCTCTGCGCGACTGTAACTTCTGTTATTCCCTCCTGTGTGGCAGGCTGTTTCAGCAGCCGTGCACTGTCTCCCATCCAAGTACTCATCAGGCCCAACCCTGCTCAGCTTCCTAGATGAGACAAGATCGGGCGCGTTCAGGGTGGTATGGCTGTAGACGCAGCCATGCACTGTCAACAGCTGGCTATGCCCCTGTGCTGGGGTGGGGAGGGCAGCCAGTTGGGTCAGACTGTGGCTCTGTGCCTGACCCTGGGAAGAGAGAGCCCTTGGCCCCTGCAGGAGGGGTATTAGGAAGCTGTGCTAGGGCAGGCAGACAGCAGACTGCATAGCCTCTGAGAGGGGCTTTTCTGGATCACATTTCATTGCCAGAGCAGCTCCAAGGACAGGGAAGGCGCCAAGCTGCTGCTTGTAGCCCTGGTTAGGAAATGGCCAGGAGAGCAGGACAACTGTTTTGAAAGGCAATATGACATTAGGGCAAAAGGGCTGCTGGGAATAAATCCCTGCTGCACAGGCTGCTTTAGTTTAAGCCGACCAAAATGACCTAGGACAGGCCAGGCGCGGGTGCTCATGCCTGTAATCCCAGCACTTTGGGAGGCCGATGTGGGCGGATCACCTGAGGTCAGGAGTTCGAGACCAGCCTGGCTAGCATGGCGAAACCCCATCTCTACTAAAAATACCAAAATTAGCTGCCCGTGGTGGCGGGCACCTGGAATTCTAGCTACTTGGGAGGCTGAGGCAGGAGAATCACTTGAACCTGGGAGGCGGAGGTTGTAGTGAACTGAGATCCCACCACTGCACTCCAGCCTGGGCGACAGAGCGAGACTTCATCTCAAAAACCAAAAACCCCAAAATGACTTATGACAAGCAGAGGCCCAGGAGCCACAGTTCCCCTGGAAGGTCTACCCCCTTCTTTCTTCTAAGTCTGTGGCTTCTGCCCCACATCTAAGAACAAAAAGCAGTGAATGGCCAGAGTGATGCAAAGAAAAAAGAGCAGAAACAAGACAAGCTAGTGGCCTGTGCAATTCACCTTTGAATGGGCAATATTCTCTATGAAAATTGGATGCAAAGAACCTCCAGGTGTGCTTGTAGCTTTCTAAAGACTCCTCACGGCTAGGTTTTCCTTAACGGAAAACATCAAGGAAGGTTACTGAGTGTGGTTTCTCTGAAATTGCCATCAGGACCTAAAATACCCCATACCGAGGAGCTCGGATCATTTCAGCTGATTTACTTTTTCTCCGGAGCCTTACCATTTTCTAGAAAGAGGAAGTTAGGAGTGATGGGGCAAGACCAGACAACAGCAGATAATCATTCCATGATAATTGCCTTTGATGTCCCGGAAGAGACAACGTGCAAAGAGTCAGCTCCCAAAATATCTTGATAAGATCTTGCCTTTGGGGTTGGCTCATTTTCTCTGTGCACTCTGCCCCTCCCTCCCTAGGGCTTCGCTTTGTGTGCAGCTAACCAAGGCTTCTCACAGCAAGCCTCCCCACTAAGGATTCCATGCTCTCTGACTCTCACTGCTTCTCTCCCCAACAAACCTCCTTTCCCAGGAGTTGGTTTAATCGGATTGCCATCCTACCACACACCATCCGATCACAGCTACAGCTCCTCAGCCCCCAGACTCCACTTTAACCCTCCTGGGAAGCATTTGCTTGTTTTTGAACATTGATTTGGGCCAGGTGCGGTGGCTCATGCCTGTAATCCCAGCACTTTTGGGAGGCCGAGGTGGGTGGATCACCTGAGGTCGGGAGTTCGAGATCAGCCTGACCAACAAGGAGAAACCCCATGTCTACTAAAAATACAAAATTAGCCGGGCGTGGTGGCGCATGCCCGTAGTCCCAGCTACTCGGGAGGCTGAGTATACTCGGGAGGAGAATCGCTTGAACCCAGGAGGCGGAGGTTGCGGTGAGCCGAGATCACGCTATTGCACTCCAGCCTGGGCAACAAGAGCGAAACTCCATCTCAAAAAAAAAAAAAAAAGAAAGAAAGAAAGAAAAGAAAAGAAAATGGATTTGTATTTCATTGGCTCTCAAACTTTATTAGACGTAACAGTCACCTGGAGCACTTGTTAAAATAAAAATTCTGATAGACAAGTTTGGGTGAGTGTCAAGAACAGTGCAAGGTTAGAGATAACCAAGCGCACGCGTGCTTGTGTCTTTCCACAATGTCAGGCTTTTACTGATGCCATTTCAATCACAAAAGCCATGAGCTACATGGAGTTCCCAAGGAGCCAATTCTCCTTAGTACTTCCCGTTCACCTGTACTCAGAGCCGCACATACAGGTCCATCAATACTGCAAACCATACATAATAATACACTTAAGCAATATATACACGTTATACATTAGCCATTCCACAACAAACAAAGTAGCATTTAACATCGAGAGGAGAGAGATAGGAGAAAGAGTTAACAAACCAGTCCAGCAGGAGCAAAGAAGACAAAAGGAGTCCTGGTCTGGGCCCTGCTCTTCAGTCCTGCAAGGAAGAGTCTTTGCTGTGGTAGAGCCTTCGAAGGCAGAGACTGGGTTCTTATCAGGAGGCAGTGCAAGGCTGTGCTAGGACCCCTAGAAGAAGGCCCGCTCTTTTTTTTTTTTCCTGAAACTGAGGTTTCACTCTTGTTGCCCAGGCTGGAGTGCAATGGCACAATCTCGGCTCACTGCAACCTCCGCCACCTGAGTTCAAGCGATTCTCCTGCCTTAGCCTCCTGAGGAGCCGGGATTACAGGCATGCGCCACCACACCCAGCTAGTTTTTGTATTCTTAGTAGAGATGGAGTTTCTCCATGTTGGTCAGACTGGTCTCGAACTCCTGACCTCAGGTGATCCACCCGCCTCAGCCTCCCAAACTGCTGGGATTACAGGTGTGAGCCACCGCGCCTGGCCGAAGGCCTGCTCTTTTAATGGTTACAGAATCCTTTGGTGAGAACTGATCGTGAGAATGTGCTTGTTTGTCCATCCTTATCTGGTTGGATGCAGTCTTTGTTTGTTGATTTATTAAGCAAAACTTTTCTGGGGGTCAAGGGACAGGGTCTCACTCTGTGGCCCAGGCTGGAGAGCAGTGGTGCGATCTTGGTTCATTGCAACCTCTGCCTACTGGGCTAAAGCGATCCTCCTGCATCAGCCTCCTGAGTAGCTGGGACTACAGGTGCACGCCACCACACCCAGCTAATTTTTGTATTTTGGTAGAGACGGGGTTTCGCCATGTTGCCCAGGCTGGTCTCAAACTCCTGGGCTCGAGCAGTCCATCCTCCAAGGCCTCCCAAATTGCTGGAATTACAGGCATGAGACACGGCACCCAGCCAAGCAAAACATCTTATTCTCGTTGGGAAAGTACTCTATGAAATATAAAATGAAATGTTTTTCTAAGGTGGAGTTACTTATATTAAGGGTGTTTTATACAGTGGGTAATAGTCTTTTTAAAATTCATTCATTTTTTGTTTTTTTGAGACAAGGTCTCACTCTGTCACCCAGGCTGAAGTGCAGTGGCAGGATTTCAGCTCATTGCAACCTTGACCTCCTGAGCTCAGGTGATCCTCCTCTCTCAGTCTCCCAAGTGGCTGGAAACACAGGCATGCACCACTATATCCAGCTTATTTTTGTATTTTTTTTTAGAAACGGGGTCTTGCTATGTCTCTGAGTCTGTTCTCAAACTCCTCGGCTCAAGCAATTCTCCTGCCTTGGCCTCCCAAAGTGCTGGGATTATAGGCATGAGCCACCACACTGGGCCAGGTTATGGTCTTAATAAAGCTCACAGGAGATTGCGAAGGAGGTGACTCTAGAACTCCCAGGAACCACGCTCTCATAGGGATGACTTCAGACAGGCATGGGAAGTATTTTGGGAAGGGGGAAAGAGGGCACAAGAAAGGAGGAGATGCCTAATCCTTTAATTATCTTTTCAATAGAGGTAACGCAAAAAAACAGGGAAGAATAGAGAAAAAGAAATGTAAGGCTCTCGTTTTCTTTTCTTTTCTTTCTTTTTTTTTTTTTTTGAGATGGAGTCCCACTCACCCAGGCTGGAGTGTAGTGGCATGATCTTGGCTCACTGCCACCTCTGCCTGCTGGATTCAAGCAATTCTCCTGCCTCAGCCTCCTGAGTAGCTGGGATTACAGTTGCCTGCCACTACGCCCAGCTAATTTTTGTATTTTTAGTAGAGATGGCGTTTCACCATGTTCACCAGGCTGGTCTTGAACTCCTGGCCTCAAGCAATCCACCTGCCTCAGCCTCCCAAAGTTCTGGGATTACAAACATGAGCCACCACGCCTGGCCAAGGCTCTAATTTTCTTTTTTTTGAGATGGAGTTTCACTCCGTTGCCCAGGCTGCAGTGCAATGGTGCGACCTCAGCATACCACAACCTCTACCTCCCAGGTTCAAGCAATTCTCCTGCCTCAGCCTCCTGAGTAGCTGGGATTACAGGCATGTGCCACCATACCCGCCTAATTTTGTATTTTTAGCAGAGATGGGGTTTCTCCATGTTGGTCAGGCTGGTCTCTAACTCCTGACCTCAGGTGATTCACCCTCCTCGGCCTCCCAAAGTGCTGGGATTACAGGCGTGAGCCACCACACCCGGCCAAGGCTCTAATTTTCTAGAAGGTTTCATTGTGGACCCCTCTGTGCCACCTCACCTTGGCCCTACCCTATGCTGATCCCTGTTTCTCCAAGAAGCAGCCAACCTGAATCTTTCATGGGGCATCCACACTGTTTGTATTGTGGCTGTTTCTCCTTTCATTCCTCATAGTTAACATCCACAATTCTTAAACTTGCCTCCCTGGTTCCCAAGGCCAGTGTGCATCACTGCATTAGTCTGTTTTCACGCTGCTGATAAAGACATATCCGAGACTGGGCAATTTACAAAAGAAAGAAGTTTAATGGACTTAGAGTTCCACATGGCTGGGGAGACCTCACAATCATGGTGGAAGGCAAGGAGGAGCAAGTCACACCTTACATGGATGGGAGCAGGCAAAGAGAGAGAGCTTGTGCAGGGAAACTCTGACTTATAAAGCCATCAGATCTCGTGAGACTTACTCACCATCATGACAACAGCACAGGAAAAACCTGCCCCTATGATTCAATTACCTCCCTCCAGTTCCCTCCAGCAACACTTGGGAATTCAAGATGAGATTTGGGTAGGGACACAGCCAAACCATATCAATCACTAACCACATTTGGGTGATGTGGATGCAAAACAGGCTTGGAGGCTCGTCAGCTAGAGATTCCGATTCAACGGTTCAGAAAGGGGCCCAGGAATCCGCTTTCTAAACAAACAATGTAACTGGTTCTGAAGCTGTGCACTGATGCTGGAGGAAGTCGAGGGGCCGGCTTCATCACCGTTTTTGCCAGCTGCTTTCCCCACCACAGAATTGCGGAGCAGAGGATGATGAGCCCGGAGCTAGCAGCACCCAATCACTAAGCTCCGCTACCAGAGGCTCTGGGATCTGTGGTTTCATTTAAGCTCCACAGCAAGCCCCAGAGGCAGGGGTCATTGCCCCGCCTTTTTTTTTGTTGTTGTTGTTGTTTTTGTTTTTTTGAGACGGAGTCTTGCTCTGTCGCCCAGGCTGGAGTGCAATGGCACAATCTCTGCTCACTGCAAACTCTACCTCCCAGGTTCAAGTGATTCTTCTGCCTCAGCCTCTGGAGTAGCTAGGATTACAGGCGCCCACCACCACGCCCAGCTAATTTTTTGTATTTTTAGTAGTGACAGGGTTTCACCATGTTGGTCAGGCTGGTCTTGAACTCCTGACCTCAAGCAATCCACCCACCTCAGCCTCCCAAGGTGCTGGGATTACAGGCATGAGCCACCGCGCTCAGCCCATTGCCCCATTTTATAGATAGGCAAGTTATTTGCTCTTTGGACTCCTCTACTGCCCCTCTAGCTCTAAAACTGTGATTCCACGTGGGGAAGTCAAAACCCAGGCTTAAGCCTGGGCACAGTGGCTCACACCTGTAATCCCAGCACTTTTGGAGGCAGAGGTGGGTGGATCACCTGAGGTCAGGAGTTCGAGACTAGCCTGGCCAATATGGTGAAACCCCATCTCTACTAAAAACACAAAAATTAGCTGGGCGTGGTGGCGGGCACCTGTAATTCCAGCTACTTGGGAGGCTGAGGCAGGAGAATCGCTTGAGCCCAGGAGGCGGAGGCTGCAGTGAGCTGAGATGGCACCACTGCCCTCCAGCCTGGGCAACAAAGCAAGACTCCATCTCAAAACAAACAAACAAGCAAACAAACAAAAACCCAGGCTTAAGCTTTATGCCTGTCACCACGTGACCTTGGTAGGCTCCTCTCACCCTGGCCTCCAGCTTCCCCGTAAGGATAACGAAGTCAGCCCCATCGTCTGGGGGGTGCAGCTTCTCAGAGGCCAACCCTGGGGCACTTTGCTTTGTTGGAAGTTGAGTTTGATTACAGCTCTAATCATTTGTCCCCCAAAGTCAACTTTCTTTTATTGCTTACACTGCAGAATCATCCAGTCTCAATTAAAAAAAGAGATCCCACATAGTCTAGTGTTTAAAAAAAAACAAATTTTTTTAATAGGAAAATAGACCCTCAGAGGAAATTGGTCACTGGGTTTAACTGGGAGGGATTGTTTCGTGCCTGTGAATGGGTTAATGTATCAGGGTGGGCATGAGGACAAATTATAAAACCAAAGGAAAATGCCGAAAGGCCATGTGAGTGACAGCAAGAATGAAGGCTATTGCATCCGAGGCCTGAAGTATAGACCCAGGTCCCACTTTAGCATAACCACAGCTGCTATTAAGACCCTCAAACGCACCATCAGTGGTTCTGAATTTTGCATAATGATTGAACTCTGCCGTATCATCAGAGGGGAGGAGAACGGCGTGGAAACCAAAGGGCTGAAATTTCAGCCCCTGCCAAGCCTTCTGGGGCTCCATCACACTCCCAGAATAGCGCGGCTAGGTTCCCGGCAGCCTCGGGCTGCGCCGCAGCTGGGCTTCCGGAGAGCGAGACGAGTCAAGCCCCAAGCACTGCCGGGGACAGCTGGGACTGGACACCACCCAGAAGCCAGCTGGCTGGCCCTGCCCTGCCCTGCTGGAGGCACCATCTCTGGTGAGTGGGGGCATGTCTGACTCCCCTGCGGCTCTCCCACCATTACCTGGGGCCCCAGCTGAGTCAGGGGTGGCCTCAAATCCCAGGCAAGAGGGTGGCATCAGTGAGTGGGTCTCCTGAAGTCTTTGGTGGCAGTGGCTGGAGAAGGTGTTAAAGGGCTGAATGGCCCTGCAGGTAGGGGAGGCTGCAGTGTGTGCCAGGCGGATGTGACTTTAGGAGGCCAGTGGCCACCAACAGAATAGGGATGGGAAATGAAGATGGGCGGGCAGGGAGACACAGCCCTGCCACAGGCCAGGCAATTGCCCCGTGCAGCGCGGTCTTGAAGCTGGCTTCTGAAGGTGAAGGGATTGTTGGGAGAAGGGAGGGTGGCCAAGCCCATTTCCGGCTTGACAACAGTTATGTGTTTTCCAGTGTCCTCCTTCATTCATTTATTCCCTTGCAAGTATTAATTGAGGCAGGGCCCCAGGGGAAACACAAAGATGGGTCAGGCACACATCTTCCCTTCCCAAGAGCTTATACCTTGGCTGGGGACATAAAGCATGACAGAAATCACCATCGATAAGGCAGAAAATGTCAGGGCTATATAAGAGATAAGAGAAGTGTACTGGGGAGCACGGTACAGTGAGGTGCAAGTCCAGCAGGCTAAAGGAAGATAGTTCTAATCCACAGCTAGCCACTGAGTCTCTA
Source organism: Gorilla gorilla gorilla (assembly GCF_029281585.2). NCBI lineage: Eukaryota > Metazoa > Chordata > Mammalia > Primates > Hominidae > Gorilla > Gorilla gorilla. The sequence continues at coordinate 17,550,961 of NC_073228.2, read as the reverse complement.
TGAACCTCAGTCTTTAAATATATAAGATGGAGACAATAACATCTGCCTTATGGAGGCTTATAGGGTTGTAAGCATCAAATATATATAAAAGGTGCTTGAAATTGTACAGCAATATACAGAGGTAAGCTATTATGGGTATCGTATTATCCAACTAGCCAGCATCTCTCTGAACTTCTCCGCCTGGAATTCTGGGAGCCACAGGGAGCCCGGGATCTGAGTACTGGGTTCTCGTCAGCAGCAAAGCAAAGTCTAGACCCTGAGCCCTCCTTTCCCCTTATAGAAGGCTGACAGCTTCTCTCAGCTCTTGGCCAATCAATCCAATCGACCCACAGATATGTAGTGCCCATTTTTTGGATGTATAAAGCACTGTGCTGGGGACCATGGGCGTGGAGAGGCATGAAATCCAGAGTCCATTCCCTACAGACCTATCATGAGCCAGGGAGGCAAGATCTCTGCTTATAAGATACACCTGGCCGGGCATGGTGGCTCATGCCTATAATCCCAGCACTTTGGGAGGCCAACATGGGCGGATCAGCAGAGGTGAGGAGTTTCAGACCAGCCTGGCCAACATAGTGAAACCCTGTCTCTACTAAAAATACAAAAAAAAAAAAAAAAAAAAAAATTAGCTGGGTGTGGTGGTGGGCGCCTGTAATCCCAGCTACTTGGGAGGCTGAGGCAGGAGAATCGCTTGAACCCAGGAGGCAGAGGTTGCAGTGAGCCAAGATTGCATCACTGTGCTCCAGCCTGGGCAACAGAGTAAGAATCTGTCTCACAAAAAACGAAAAAGATACATCTAAGGCAGAGCCATGTAAGAGTAGCAAATGCATGCCAGAGGTGGGATCCCAGGAGAGCAGAGGGAGGAAGAGGACTACAGGGTGGGGGGTACCAGCAAAAGCCTCTGGGAGGAGCCAAGGGCTTTAAAGGGGGATGGAATCAAGAGGTCGAGAGGAGGAGAGAGGCATCCTGGATTGAGAATACAGGACATGTGAGTGAAGTCACAGGAAGGCAAGTGCGGGGGCGAGGCAGACTCAGAGCAGGCTTCTCAGGCTGGAGTGACCATTTCCTGTGGGGGAACAGGAAGGAGAAGAGGCTGGAGTCAAGGCTAGGTACAGGTTGCAGAGGCCTTGAATGCCAGGCAAGGGAGCTTGGACTTTCACATAAAGGCACCAGGAGCCAGTGAAGGTGTTAGGAGTGAAAGGTGTTGGGGTGAAGTCAGTGAAGGTCCTGCCCCGGATGGGGGTTTGCAGGGTGACTGGAGAAGACTGCCACCAGGGGCCATCACTCTGGGGGCTGGTGTAGCCACTGCAGCAAGGTAGAAGGAATGCTCCCCCATGAAATGCTCACAGATTGGGGTGAGACGCTTCCTGAAGGTAGGGGAACAAATTGCAGTGAGGGCTACACGTTTCCGTTTTGATTTTGATAGAGGCGGGCTGACTGAGTGGCCTGGATCCCTGGACCCTTGGCCTTGATGTCTGGTTCTCAGGATTTGCGCAGTCTGTGGATGGAGGCTGACCAGATCAGAGCAGCTCAGGGGACCCCGTTCTCTCCTTCCACAGGGAGTTGGTTAGCGGCCACTGAGCCCTGGGCAGGGAGGGGGATGAGGGAGGAGCAGATTTTGCAGCCATGGGGGAGGGTTCAGCATCAGGTGACATTCCAGTGGACTCTGCCCAAGGCCTGCTTCCGGGTACACTTCCAGAGCGATCACCCATGGGCAGCCAGTTGTGGTGAATGAGGGTTTCACTCACCTGCTCCCTGGCCCTGGTTTCCTGCTTCTTAAGGGGCCACGATGGGACCCGAGTCCTTTCAAAAAACTAGGCAGTTCCCGCTGCTCCAAGCAGAAAGTCCTATGAGCCTAAGAGAAAAAGAGATTTGGCCAGACACTGCAGCCAGGGCAGTAACCAGTTAATATGAGCCTGGGAGCAAGGAGAGGTGAAATGCTAACTGTTTACCAGCAGCCGGCTGTGGGTTGCAGGGCACCCAGCCACCTAGCACAGGATTCCAGGCCCCAACTTGTCAGGAAGCAGGAGCCCCACCCTCAGCTCAGTGAGGGACTATTCCTCCCCAACTGGGGCCTGGCTGCAAGACCTAGGGCTCTCCACTCCCCAGGTAGAGGGAGCAGACCTTCTGCTCTGTGGAGGAGGAAATGGCTCCTGTTGGAGATTCTGCAGGCTGAGACTGCAATCCAGAACTCCTGCTGCCCAGGCAAACTGGGAAGTCCCTCTAAACAACACAACGGACCTCTGGCTCTCCCTGGGTAGGCCTCTCCATGCCCAAAGCTGGGGTGCCAGGGCCTCCTGCCCTCACCTCTGATGCAGGGCATTGCAGCCCCATGGCAGGTGACTTCTCCAGTAGGCACTGGGGCTTGCCTGCTTCTCAGAAAGTGGGATACGGGAGGCAGGGCAGGGGTGGTGCTGTTTGCAAGGCTGCTGGTGTGAGGGGGAAGATCGGCCATGGCCAGCCACAGAATAACGGATATTCCACAAGCATTTACTGAAAACATTTACCCACACCCGTCTGAGTGCCAGATGCCAGGGAAAACAAGATGAGTGAGACATGTCCCTGGCTCTCTAGAAGGGCACAGTGTAATTGGAGAAAAAACAATTTAGAAGGCTAATTATGATACACTAGGATAAATGATAAATAAATGAATGTGTAACAGGCTGTGGGTAAATAGGGCAACTCACAATGGGTCTTTCGTGGGAAGGTGAGGATCGCTTCGCAGAGGAAGGAACATTGGAGCTGAGCTTTGGGGCAGGGCAGATTTTTTAAAACTTTTTGGTCACAAAGAAAAAGGATGGTAAGAGGCATAAAATGTTCGAGGCGGAAGGAACATCACACAGAGCATGGCATGGCAGAGCTATTCCAATCATGGTGAAACAGAACTGAAAGAATGCCAGCTTCTGCAAGAGTTTGGGTTAAAAACCATTAGGCCAGGCACGGTGGCTCATGCCTGTAATCCCAGCACTTTGGGAGGACAAGGAGGGAGGATTGCTTGAGCCTAGGAGTTCCAGACCAGCCTGGGCAACATAGTGAGACCCCATCTCTACAAAAAAATACAAAAATTAGCCATGCATGATGATGCACTCCTATAGTCCCAGCTACTCGAGAGGCTGAGGCAGGAGGGTTGCTTGAGCCTGGGAAGTTGAGGCTGCACTGAGCTGAGATCGCACCACTGCACTCCAGCTGGGGTGATAGAGTGAGATCCTGTTTCAAAAATATTAATTAATTTAAATTTAAATTATAAATAAAAACTGTTAGACCTGTCAAGGCTTAGAGGGAATGACAATCATGCCAGGAAAGGGGAGGGTGATCGCTGGCTCCCTGTAAGCACCAGGCTTGTGTGAGGAACATTCCAGACACAGCTTCATTCTGGGGGTGATGTTATCATCCAGTTTTACAGTTGAGGAAAGCAGGGCTCAGAGAGATGAGGCAACTCACCCAAGTCACACAGCCGGCAGGTGGCACAGGTGTTCCCACCCTTGGGCCTTGTCAAGACCTCAGACATCTCTGAAGGAAGCTTTCCAACGAACAAAGGGTTTCTCACTCTGCCAGTAGGAATCCAACTCAGGTGGGGGTGGAGGTAGTTGGGTGGTGAACACAGACATGCTTCTCCGCAATCCAGCATCTTTTTTTTTCCTTTTTATTTCATATATAAAAAAAAAAATTAAATAGGCTGAGCGCAGTGGTTCATACCTGGAATCCCAGCACTTTGGGACGCCGAGGCGGAAAGATCGCTTGAGCTCAAGAGTTTGAGACCAGCCAGAGCAACACAGTGAGACTCCATATCTATTTTCTTTTTCGTTTGTTTCAATAGAGATGAAGTCTATGTTGCCCAGGCTGGTCTCCAACTCCTGGGCTCAAGCGATCCTCCCACCTAGGACTCCCAAAATGCTGGGATTATAGGCATGAGTCACTGTGCTGGGCCTCAAGATCTCTTTGAACAGTAGCACTCTTTGAACACTTCTCAGAGTGTAGTTTTTTGGTGAAAACAGAGTTTGCAATGGGTCCTAAGCCTACTGGGGTATTAAATCAAAGTGAAGGACATTTGGGGGCACAGAGGACCCTGTGGCTGGAGTCTCGGAAAGCAGCGCCACCTCCCACAGAACTTCCCTTCCAGCATCACAGGCTCGCTGTGTCCAGCAGCCCCCACCAGGGTCCGACTCATGGTGGAGGGGTCTCATGCCTTCTCCAACTTTTGCCTCCCCACTCTGGACCAGCACAGGCCCCCGGGACTAGAGCAGAGACCAACAGGGACCCTGAAGGCTGAAGCCCATGTCATCTGCCCCAAAGGACTTGCTTTGTCCTTTAAAGGCAGACCCTGCCCAGGAAGTGAGATGGAGTGAACACAAAAAGAGCAAATAGCTCTCAGGAAACCTCCCTACATATCCACTGCCATCTACCATGCAGGGCTGGCGGTGGGCAGGGCTCTGCTGCTCGGCCCAGGCCTCAGATGCCCCAGCCTTTCCCCCGCCTGGGTGGGGAGGGAGTGGCAAAGAGTTGCCTTTTTGGAGAATCTAGGTAGGGAAAAGAGATTCCCAAAGCTTGAAAATAAATTGAAACAGATCTGCCAGATCCACAATTCATCTTTGGCTTCTTAAGGTCACAAGCAGTCTCGGGGACTATTTCCATTCCACCTTCCTCTAGCTGTTAGCGGGCTTTTCACATATGCTAATGAGCGGCCCCTCCCAGCACACTGTGTTCAGCAGTAGTTGCCTGCTTCACGAGAACTAGTCCCAGCCCACAGTCATGGATGCCCCTCGCCTAGGTCTGACCCGCCGTTTGCCTGTCTAGCGTGGGCACTCAACTGCTTGGACCCTACAAGCGTTTGCCTCCCTGGCGTGGGGGCCTCTGAATCTTAGGGTGGGAGGTGGAGCTACGGGAGGGAGCCCAGGAGTGAGGAACAGATCAGCAGCAGCACTGCGCCCCTCTTCTTAATATTGAAGAGACTTGAAACAATTCAGTCTTCGCCACCCCAGACCAGCCCGTGAGGGCAAGGCCAGGAAGGGATACAGGGTTCTAGAGAACCAGGGCCTCACCGCCAGCTCCGGCCGCTAAGCAAACATTCCCTCCAGGAGTCAGAGAAGCCGGTGTGCGAGGGGAGGAACCAGCCTGAGGTTTATCGCTCCAGCAACTCCGGGTGATTCATAGAGTTTAGACTCCCGGTTGTCGTAGACCGCGGCAGGCACGCAAACAAGCAGCCCGGGAGATACCCTCCCCTTTCCCAGCCCCCGTTCCTCCACCTTGCTACCCCCTAGCCCGTGACCAGCTGCCTCCCCTCCCCCTCGCGGGCGCTCAGGGTTGAGCAAACACTCCGGGCCGCCCGCCCCGCCACCAGCTGGCTCCGACCGGCGCACCGCTGGCGATCCCCCAGGCAATCCGGCGTCATGAGAACAGGCACCCCGAGACTCGGCGCCCTGCCCTCCCTCCGCGTCTCCAGGGCCCTGGCCAGGCCCAACAACCTCTCCCTCCTCCGTGCGCCTCAGCCCCTACGGGCCTCTGGCGCGGGCTAACCAGGCCTCGCTGCGGGCCCCCAGGACTGCGCACCCCAGCCCCCGCGAGGCCAGCAGCCCCGGGGGAAGGCGGCCGGAAAATCTCTTGTTTGTCGGGCTGGATAAGTCCCAGCCTGGATTCGCTTCCCAATTTCTGCGGTCCAGCTTCAGCAGATTCCTGGGGCCGGAGGGGAAAGGGTGGCCACCCACAGATCCACCCCGGAACAGGGAGTGGGGGGTGGGGCTGGTGGGAACCTGACCTCCTGGAAAGGACGGACCCGGAGTCTGGAGGGGACGGACTCGGAGTCAGAGCCAACGTGTCCCGGAGCGCAGAGACCCAGGGGGTCGCGCTAAACACTGTACCTCGGGGAATAAAACCGTGAAGGCTAATTAGGACAAGTCGGAGCAGGGAACGGGGACGCCGGGAGGGGAGCGCGCGCTCCGAGTTGGGCAGAACCTGGAACGGTCACAGGAAACCCGGGCGCGGGGTAGTCGGGCCGAGGGGGACCTTTGCCCACGGTCCAGAGTGGTCCGGACTCGGCCCACGCGTGAGAGGAGCGCTTGGTGACGATCCCACGTACGCTTGGTGACTGGTGGAGGTCCCAGAGAAGGACCGTGCGTGCAAAAGGCGAACCTCGGTGTGCGGTGTGTCCACGTGTGCAAGCTGGGGAGGGGAGGGGGCGCAGAAGGCGTGACAAAGACGGACTCTGTCTTGAGTGTGCGCCTCGCTCCGGCCCGCTCCCAGCGAACTGTGCCTGAAGTGTGTCTCACGGGAGGGCCAGGACGAAGGTGACAAAGGCTAGGTGTCCCCCACGGAGACGCGCCAAGGTAGCCCCGCGCGTGTCCGTACGCGCGCTCTCTGGAAGACGCGGTGGGGGGTGCGCAGGGCTGCATCCCCACACCGCTTGCCCCGGCGAAGGCCGAGCCCAGAAAGTGAGTGCGCGTGAGTGTGCGCGCGCCCGCATGTGGGGGCGTGGCAGTCAACAGCAACAACCCACACGCCGGCAGGGCCAGAAACTCCCATCTCCCTCACCAGCCGGAAAGTACGAGTCGGCTCAGCCTGGAGGTGAGTCGGGGCGGGGAGGGCCGGGCAGGCTTTGTTCCTGTGTAAACGGAGCGCACGTACCTGGAGCGCTGCGGGCGCCCGATTAGCGCCCTGAATGGAGGTGATGTAACGGTGATGCAGGCGCCAGCCCACCCTCGCCGAAAGCAAGGAGCCCTGCCTGGGGACAGGCCCGCGCGAGAGCGAGCAACCCAGCGCGCCTGGCTCAGCCTCGGTCCCAGGGAGAGGCAGGCCCTGCGTCCCGGCCCGGGCCCCGCCATCCCAGCCAGGACCGGGCCTGGCCCAGCGCCCCGCGCCGCGTCCCTCCCACCCCCGCCCGCCCCCCGCCTGGGGCTGGAGTTGGCCCCAAACGCTGCGCTGGAGCGGGGCCGGCGGCGAGTCCCAGGTAAGGGCTGCTGCCTTCCCGCTCCGCCGCCCGGAAGATTCGGGTCGGGACGGCGGGGAGTGGGCGAGGGCAGAGGCGGGGGGGCTGGACATCCTGCGGGCTGGGGACGCCGCGCCAACTCCGCTCGGTCGCTGAAAGTTTTCAAACCCGAGCCGGCTGGGGACCGGGGCGGTGGGGGAGCCCGGCGCTGCGGCTCGGGCTGGAGGGAGGGGAAACGACTCCATAATCGGGGTCTCCAAGAGGAGCCCCTCCACCGCCTGCCTCTCGGTGGGAGTCCGCGGTCACTCTCTCTCGTGGGTCGGCGTCCTCTCCGCCGCCTGCTACTGTGGATTTGGTGGGCAGGTTTCTGTGGCCCTAAAAATGGGAGAGAGTGACTGGTTCCCTTGCTCCCCATTCCAGCCACCCAGGGAGCGCAGGTGTAGAACCCAGTACCGTCGACCCAAGTAGGGACGAGAGGGTTCAGAATCCCCCTGAGGGAAGTTTGGAAATTCAGACTATCAAAGCGCCTCCCCTTCTGGTAGCCTGGCCCCTAGATCCCGAACCCCCAATCCCGGCTGGCTTTTCCAGCGTCCTTTGCACCTCCATCCCCAGGCCCGCAGTGTTACACGCAGGAAGACCCAATCACTTACAAACTCCACGATCAAGATCCTAAAGCCCGGGAGAGGAGACTGTTGAAGTAGGGTTTTGTGCTCCTGGAGATTCCTCTCCCCGCCGGCCCCCCACCCCTGTGCCTTCAACTGGACTGGGGGAGGGAGTGCCTTGGGGGGTGGGGCGCATTCCAGAGTGACATTCCAGAGCAGACCCTTGAAGATTTCCAAGTCTCAGAGAGCTCAGGGCATTTTGGCCCAAATGCCTGGTCTTGGTGCGGGGCAGGGGCAGGGTGATAGGGGTGGGGTGTCTAGGCTGAGTTTCGAGGAACCCCAACCCACCCTCCACCAACCTACACACTGAGGCCGCTCCTTCCAGGCACAGGCGTCTCCTGTGCGCCTTCTTATCGATGGGGTAAACGCCTGAGCGCCCTGCACAGAGGGGTGAGACAGTGGGACCTAACCAGGGACTGGGAGAGACGGATAGGAGTGGAGGCAGGAAGGCTGTCAGTCGGGCCATCGTCTTTCCCTATAGGCTCTTGAGTGTGTGGGATGGGAGGAAGGCAGGTGCTCTGTGGTATCCCTGGGGGAATCTCCCTGGAGAGTGCCCTGGTCACAGCACCCTTGAAGACAGCCATTGGCCATGGGTCAATGTTGAGTTTGGTTGGCCCTGTGACACGCTGGAGCTCTCTTTCCAGTGCGGTATCCTTTGCCCTGGTGGGTGGAGGGGGTCTCAGGCTTGTGTGTGGAGGATGCTGGAGCGAGGAAGGGAGTTTTGCTCTGGAGAAGTGAGAAGGCCTGGCTGTCTCCCCGGTTGCTGGATGAAGCCACTTGTTGCTGGGGGAAACCAGTCAGGGCTGCTTGGGCCTCTGAGCCTCTGAGCCCACCAGGCCTCTGCGCCCCCTGGAGAGAGAAGGAGGGAAGAGGGAGGTTCAGCAACTGGACTGCACTGACTCACAGGAGAGCTGGGGGCCGGGTGGCTGAGCCTGGGGAAAGGCCGATTTCAGAGGCGATTAAAAATATTTGTACAACTGATTCCAGGGAAGTGAAGCAAAAGGCCCTTTTGTCCAGAAAATAATCTGAGGCTGGAGCTGGGCTTCAGCTGTGGGGTGGGGGAGACTCAGGGTGGAAGGAGGTTCCCCTCCTACCCCCCTCCTTGAACCCTCTGGGAATCTTTAAGCAGAAGATGCAACTCCAACATGGAGGGGACAACCCTGGGTGTGGAGAAATGCACCTGGGACCATCCAGAGGTGACTTCCAAATGCCCACTGTGTTCAGGCACAGCACCAGCTGTGGCAGTGGATTCTAGAAGTCTTGTTCACCAGCTTCAAAGACCTTACAGCCCTGGAGGGGAGACACGGACATGATTTGAATGTTCAGGGATCAGAAGGCTCAGTCTTAGTGCAGGGTCTGGGGACCCACAGGAGGCAGAAGTTTCCTCCAGGGTCCTGAGGAAAAGCCTCTGACCAGAGCTGAGTCCATCTTGTCAGTCCCTTAGCCACCATCTTAAAAGGTGGCAATGGGCCGGGAACGGTGGCTCACACTTGTAATCCCAGCACTTTGAGAGGCTGAGATAGGTGGATCACCTGAGGTCAGGAGTTCGAGACCAGCCTGGCCAACATAGTGAAACCCTGTCTCTACTAAAAATACAAAAATTAGTTGGGCATGGTGGTGGGCACCTGTAATCCCAGCTACTCGGGAGACTGAGGCAGGAGAATTGCTTGAACCTGGGAGTTGGAGGTTGCAGTGAGCCGAGATCATGCCATTGCACTCCAGTCTGGGCAACAAGAGTGAAGCTTCGTCTCAAGAAAAAAAAAAGGCTGGGCGCAGTGGCTCACGCCTGTAATCCCAGCACTTTGGGAGGCCGAAGCGGGTGGATCAGGAGGTCAGGAGATTGAGACCATCCTGGCTAACACGGTGAAACCCCGTCTCTACTAAAAATAGAAAAAATTAGCCGGGCGTGGTGGCGGGCGCCTGTAGTCCCAGCTACTCGGGAGGCTGAGGCAGAATGGCGTGAACCTGGGAGGCGGAGCTTGCAGTGAGCCGAGATCACACCACTGCACTCCAGCCTGGGCGACAGAGCGAGACTCTGTCTCAAAAAAAAAGAAAAAAAAAAGGCATTGGCTGAATGTGCACTCCCGGCATCAGAGGGCTGGAGCTGTGCTCTTCCGAGCTTCTCTTTAACTCTCTGAGGGTCCCTGTCCTAGGCAGTGGATGACAGCCACACCCAGAAAGCCCAGGTTTCCCACCTGAGTCCATGTATTTCTGTCTTCCCACCTGCCCTTCCATTTCTGGGGGAACCAGAGAAATAAGGTATTTCAGGATGGGAGCAGGTTGTTTCCTCTGAGGCTATTAAGTTACTCAGCAACTTACTAAAAGCAGCAGCCTGGCTGCTGGGCAGCAGCATGGTACCTGGATGCGGTTAGGGGCAGGTACAGGCTCCTCTCTCATTCCTTGAAAGTTTCTATATTGAGGGGGTTGGCAGGAGAAGCAAGACTTGAAGGGTCAGGTGCAGAAGGAAGTTGCTGGTCACCAACCACAAAATCAGGGGGAAACTGGAGGTGGGGGCTTAGGGACAGAGAGCTGTGAAGCTTTCCTGACCCTGGCCCAAGTGCCTGTGGGCTTCTGGGAGCCAGCAGGGTACAGGCAAGTATTTCTAGGGCAAGATGGATCAAGAAGAATGAGTGACATTGGTCTCTGGCTTGGTTTTCTGTAATGACATGCCTGTTAGATTTGAACTTGTAGTATGGGCTTTAGTATCCTTTTCCCCCACCTCCACCATCCGACCAGTCCTTCGATTGTTTTTTGGAAAGGATCTTTCAGAGCTGGCCATTATGGCTTTACCTTTGGCCTTGACCTTTAAACTGGAATGAATGTGCCCCCCAACAAATCGATTGCCTGTGCATTTTTGCCAGACTCTTTTCCTAAAAGCACAACCCTGGCTATGCCCCCATGATGCTAAAAACAGCCTTCAGTGGCTGCCTGTTGCCTTTAGAATAATGCCCTCAGCCTTTAGAATAATGCCCCCAGCCCCACCCCTGCAGCATTTCCAATGTGTCAGCCAACAGCTGCAGCCTCCCTTTGTAAACTCAGCTGATACTTGGCAAACTGAATTCTTTTTTAACTTGCTCTGGACTTGGGCTCAAAGGGCTTTGATTCACACCATCTTTTCTGCCTTGCACGTCCCTCTCCTTGTTCCCTTCACCTGCTCAGCCCTTCCTCACATTCTTCAGGGCTTAGCTTCTGGGTGTCCCTGTCTCTTGGCAGTGTCTGGGACCTGGTATGTTTTTTTATTAGATTCTGAGTAAAACTCTGCGGAACAGTCTTTCTCTACTCTGCCTGTTTCTCTTCTGTGTTCCTGTAGCCCCTGTCTCTCTCCTGCAGGTAAATTCCGTTGTGTGGCCCTTAATCATATTCTTCCTTGTGTAATTTCTTTGAGTACCTACCTTATCTCTCTTGATAGATTTTAAATGCCATCAAGTCAGGGACTACGTTTGTTCATGTTTGTATTTTCCACAGCTCTGGGAACAACAGGGCCTTTCCTTCCCAGGGGCACAGTCAATATTTGCTGATTTGGAGTAATTGCCTGTTCTAAACTGGGCCCTGCCCGAGGGAGGTGGGGTGAAAAGCCCTTGAAAGTGCAGGTGTCCGGAGTCTAAGTGGCAGTTCTGAGGGTTCTCTTCCCTACGTCCAGCTTCAAGCCCAAGTTCTGGCTGGTTTGGCTGTGGAGCCCAAGATGAAGTTGAACATTTAGGATCCCACAGCTTGTTGTTATCCATAAAGTATCTCCCAGGAGTGGGTCCATATTACGCCTTCCCTTATTTGTTGTTGTTGTTGTTGTTTTGGTTTTTGAGATGGAGTCTCGCTCTGTCACCCAGGCTGGAGTGCAGTGGCGCAATCTCGGCTCACTGCAATCTTCTGCCTCCCGGGTTCAAGGGATTCTTCTGCCTCAGCCTCCTGAGTAGCTGGGATTACAGGCGCACGCCACCACACCTGGCTAATTTTTGTATTTTTAGTAGAGACGTGGTTTCAGCATGTTGGTCGGGCTGGTCTGGAACTCCTGACCTCGTGATCTGCCCGCCAAAAGTGCTGGGATTACAGCATGAGCCACCGCACCCAGCCTACTCCTTACCTCTTAGCCCTCTCTTACTCCTCTTTCCAGCACTTGTAAATAAAATGCAGTTGGTGCTTTATTGATTTACAAAGTCCCCTACAGAAGCTTATTTAAGTCCTGCATTAGAAGTAAAGAGGAACTAGCCGTTAGAATGCCAGTTATTTAGGAAAACAACAGTACATTTACATGAGATAGTTAATTTTAAGAGTTAATCTTAAGCAAGCTTAATTGAAAGATGAGGTAGCTGAGATGGCTAAGACGACCTAAATATTTTCAAGTGGCATGGAGACTATTTGAAGGGACTTTGAAAATGGATCCTCTTTATTGTGTCCATTTCACTTAATTTTATGAGTTGCATTGCCCCTGATTTAGTATGGTAGAAAACAGTAAGGAGGTAAACCGTGTATAAACAACCTCACAATCCCCCTAAAAAAGGAAGAAGGGTGGCAGCCTCACAGAATAGAGTTAGATAATGCCATTCCCCTGCCAGCCACTAGTGGTCACTGTCAGACCAGGAAAGCTTGGTTGCTGTTTTCCCAGAGAGTTCCTGATGAAGCTGGGTTACAACTAGTTATTTGAACACGTGGGGGGACTTAAATGTGGACTACCTGCATTCATAGAATTTTGAAACGTATAACCTGTTTCTTTAAACATTTAAATTTTGTCTTTCTTTTCTTTTCTTTCTTTTTTTTGGAAACAGTCTCACTCTGTTGCCCAGGCTGCAGTGCAGTGGTGCAATCGCAGCTCACTGCAGCCTCGATCCCCTGGGCTCAGATGATCCTCTAACCTCAGCCTCCCAAGTAGCTCAGACTACAGGCGCATGCCACCACACTCTCTGCTAATTCATATATATATATTTTTGTTGTTGTTGTTGTTGTTTGTTTTCATACAGAGTCTCACTCTATTGACCAGGTTGGAGTGCAATGGCACAGTCTTGGCTCACTGCAACTTCCACCTCCCAGGCTCAAGCAATTCTCCTGCCTCAGCCTCCTGAATAGCTGGTATTATAGGCGCGCACCTCCACGCCCGGCTAATTTTTGTATTTTTAGTAGAGACGGGGTTTCACCATTTTGGCCAGGCTGGTCTCCAACTCCTGACCTCAAGTGATCCACCAGTCTTGGCCTCCCAAAGTGCTGGGATTACAGGCGTGAGCCACTGCGCCCAGCTGCTAATTTTTGTATTTTTTGTAGAGACGGGGTTTCACCATGTTGCCCAGGCTGGTCTCAAACTCCTGGACTCTAGCAATCTGTTCACCTTGACCTCCCAAAGTGCTGGGATTATAGGCATGAACCACCATGCCCAGCAGCATTTAAATTTTCAGTGTTAGGTTTCCTCCAAGTACATTTAAAACTTTTGATTGGAAAAAAACTCATTGATTTGGTCTTTAATATTTCTTAACCTGTTAAATCCATTACCTCCACTTCACGCGGGAAAATCCAATTGGTATTGGGAGCAGGAGTTTGGTTTTCTTCTCTGGCACAGATCTGTGGCATTTGGTAGAGTGGCAGTGAGTAGATGGAGTGAAAATTACCTTGCTGGTGTTAATAAAAGCTAATTTTCTTGCCTTCTAGCTACGACGTCTTAAAGTCTTCTATTAAAGATTAATTCCTTTGGGTTTTGCATTGCCCTTGCCTGGTTCTTACTTTTAAAATGTTAATGCTCCGAAGGAAAATTTTTGCATTAAGTCATTAACTCCTTAGCTGGGGACTTCGTTTATTTCACCCTTGACTTCTGCTTCTGAGCTAGGCAAAAAATGGAGGATTCTGAACTGGAGACTTGGCACTAAAAGTGGGAAAATGACTGTCTTTTCATTTTTCCTGGCTGTTGGTTATGCCTGCTGCAGCTGCTTGTTAAGTCTATTGAATGAATGAATGAATGAACACATAGCTGACTGGCTGTGGATTTAGGCCTCACAGGAATGGAGTTTAGGGGCATAGCGGCTGACCTCCTGAAGCCTGAAAGTCCCAGCGCAGAGAGGAGGTACTGGGTGGGTGGTATGCTTGGTCTTGACTTGTTCACAAGCCCCTTCATCCTCCACCGTAGCCGCCAGAGCTCAGGGAATATCTGAACCCAGGTTATGTTTGGTGGCAGGGAGGGAACTGAAAATTCAATGACAGGTTTTTCTTTTGCCATGGCTAGGAATAGGGCTGACAAATGGGCTTCATCTCATTTGCCTCTCTGGCCAGTTGAAATGCCTCTCAGGGGTTCTATGTTAAGAAGGATTCTGAGGTCCAGAGAGCCTCATGGTCAGCAGCTAGCACTATCTGCCTGGGTTTAGGTTGGGGGAAGCAGCACCATGTATATTGGAGTCTGACCTTGGAGGACTAATTTTGTCCCTTTTCCTTCTGTCTCTAGGGACCCAACCAGAGCCTGGCCTGGGAGCCAGGATGGCCATCCACAAAGCCTTGGTGATGTGCCTGGGACTGCCTCTCTTCCTGTTCCCAGGGGCCCGGGCCCAGGGCCATGTCCCACCCGGCTGCAGCCAAGGCCTCAACCCCCTGTACTACAACCTGTGTGACCGCTCTGGGGCGTGGGGCATCATCCTGGAGGCCGTGGCTGGGGCGGGCATTGTCACCACGTTTGTGCTCACCATCATCCTGGTGGCCAGCCTCCCCTTTGTGCAGGACACCAAGAAACGGAGCCTGCTGGGGACCCAGGTATTCTTCCTTCTGGGGACCCTGGGCCTCTTCTGCCTCGTGTTTGCCTGTGTGGTGAAGCCCGACTTCTCCACCTGTGCCTCTCGGCGCTTCCTCTTTGGGGTTCTGTTCGCCATCTGCTTCTCTTGTCTGGCGGCTCACGTCTTTGCCCTCAACTTCCTGGCCCGGAAGAACCATGGGCCCCGGGGCTGGGTGATCTTCACTGTGGCTCTGCTGCTGACCCTGGTGGAGGTCATCATCAATACAGAGTGGCTGATCATCACCCTGGTTCGGGGCAGTGGTGAGGGCGGCCCTCAGGGCAACAGCAGCGCAGGCTGGGCCGTGGCCTCCCCCTGTGCCATCGCCAACATGGACTTTGTCATGGCACTCATCTACGTCATGCTGCTGCTGCTGGGCGCCTTCCTGGGCGCCTGGCCCGCCCTGTGTGGCCGCTTCAAGCGCTGGCGTAAGCATGGGGTCTTTGTGCTCCTCACCACGGCCACCTCCATTGCCATATGGGTGGTGTGGATCGTCATGTATACTTACGGCAACAAGCAGCACAACAGTCCCACCTGGGATGACCCCACGCTGGCCATCGCCCTCGCCGCCAATGCCTGGGCCTTCGTCCTCTTCTACGTCATCCCCGAGGTCTCCCAGGTGACCAAGTCCAGCCCAGAGCAAAGCTACCAGGGGGACATGTACCCCACCCGGGGCGTGGGCTATGATACCATCCTGAAAGAGCAGAAGGGTCAGAGCATGTTCGTGGAGAACAAGGCCTTTTCCATGGATGAGCCGGCTGCAGGTGGGTCTCTGTGGATGCCCCCAATGGCCCCTTTCTCCATCCCATGTCTTTTACTGCAGGACAGGGAGCCAGTCTCTTGAGCAAAATGGAAAGTTTTTGAGGTTTTCTGTAGTTTTCTGCCTAAGTGTCTCTAAATTCCATTTAATTTAAAGATTTTTTTTTTCAGTTGGGCATGGTAGATCATACCTGTAATCCTAGCACTTTGGGAGGCCAAGGCGGGTGGATCACTTGAGACAAGGAGTTCGAGACCAGCCTGATCCACATGGTGAAACCCCGTCTCTACTAGAAATCCAAAAAAATTAGCTGGGTGTGCTGGCTTATGCCTGTGATCTCAGCTACTCGGGAGGCTGAGGCAGGAGAATCACTTGAACCCGGGAGGCGGAGGTTGCAGTGAGCCAAAATCGAGCCACTACACTCCAGCCTGGGTGACAGAGCAAGACTCCATCTCAAAATAAATAAACAAATAAATAAATAAATAAGATTTTTTTTCTATATTCATATAATTCATGCATACATTCTCACTGTAAAATTTCAAACATTACAGATAAAATGAAATTTTCCCCAGCTGCCTCCCCAGTCCTACCCGTCCCATCCTGTTCCATCCCCAGAAGTGACCACTATTGACTGATATAATATCTATGTGCCTCTGTTTCTCCATTTGTAAAATGGGGATAATGTCAGTACCTATTTCATAGGGTTCTCGTGAGGATTGAATTAATTAGTGCCAGCTGGGCGCCATGGCTCACACCTGTAATCCCAGCACTTTGGGAGGCTGAGGTGAGTGGAGCTTGAGCCTGGGAGTTTGACACCAGCCTGGACAACATAGTGAGGCCCCGTCTCTACAAATAATTTCAAAAATTAGCTAGGTGTGGTAGTGCACGCCTATGGTCCCAGCTCCTCAGGAGGCTGAGGCAGGAGGATTGCCTGAGCCCAGGAGGTTGAGGCTTCAGTGAGCCATGATTGTGCCACCACATTCCAGCCTGGATGATCTCAAAAAAAAAAAAAATTACTTAGTGCCCGGCCCATGAAAAGCACTCTTGAAGAATTAGCTATTTGCTGTGTGTGCATGTCTATTATTTTACATATTTTACTAATACTATCCTTCCAGAACTTGTTTTTCTATTATGTATGTATCCATAATCACCTTAGTTTTCTTTAAAAGGAAGTATTTTTCAGGTAATTTTTTTCTCTTTTTTTAATTTTTATTTTTTTTATTTTTTGAGACAGAGTCTCGCTCTGTCACCCAGGCTGGAGTACAGTGGTGTGATCTTGGCTCACTGCAACCTCCGCCTCCCGGGCTCAAGAGATTCTCCTGCCTCAGCCTCCCAAGTAGCTGGGATTACAGGCATGTGCCACCACACCTGGCTAATTTTTGTATTTTTAGTAGAGACGGGATTTCACTACGTTGGCCAGGCTGGTCTCGAACTGCTAACCTCAAGTGATCCGCCTGCCTCGGCATCCCAAAGTGCTGGGATTACAGGTGTGAGCCACTGCACCTGGCCTTTTTCTCTTTTTAATAAAAGTATTTGGGGTGCCGCGTAGTGGTCTCAGCAGCGCCCTTGTTAGCTGTACAGCCCACTAGCATTTCCTCAGCACCTGCTCTGTGCCAGCCCCTGTGCTAATCCCCTTACTGATGTGGCCCATTGCACGCATCCCACCTGCTCTTCCTCAGCCTGCTGGCTGCAGCCCCTCATCTGACATGACCTGGAAATTTGGGGGTGCCATCTCAAAGTCCTGACCCTGCCCCCAGACTGTGCTGATCTGGAGGCCTGGGGGCTTCAGACTTTCTTAACTGCCCGGTTAACAAGCACTGGCTCTGGGGTCTCTGCCGGGAGGTCAGAGTCAGGCAGTGGAAGTTCCAGAATCAGAGACATTCCTTTCTCTTCTACACACTGTGAAATCCTCATAATCCCTGCTTTGGAGAAAGAGATGACCCTTGTCCTGCCGGGCACTTGATCTTTGATCTGCCCACCTGGGCTGAGGTGCTGGCCTCACCCCTGGGTGGCCCCGTCACACGCACAGTATGCATGGGGGGTGGAATTGGCAAAACCCACCAGAGAGGTGGGACTTACAGACAAGTGCTGGGAGGAGCCTCAGGCCCCGCCCCCACACCGAATGCCGGTCGGGGCCAAATGGTTCTCAACCTTCGGGCTGAGTTTTTACTTCCTTTTTTTTTTCTAAATGGAAAAATCAATAGAGTGAGCCCAGCCCCAGCACTTAGGAAACCCTATATAGGTTGCGGTCCCTCAGAGCTGCAGGACCGTCAGCCTTGCCGGAGCCAGACGTCCGCTGTGCCATCCTCACAGCAAGGCCTGCTCCGAGGCCCCGGGGTGGGTCAGCAGCCCTCCTCAAACACCCTGGGAGTGCCCAGCAGGGCGGAACACATCGGGAAACCAACACCCCAAAGGCACAAGGAAGTATCCCTGGAGCTAAAAATAGTTCTGGAAACTTGCCAGGGGCCACAGGCTGGGACGTGCGTTAAGGCTCCCTGGCCAGGCTCTGGGTTGGTGTAGTGGGGAAGGGGCGCCCAGGTCGGCCCTGGGAGGACATGAAGAGGCTTAGGCCGAGGGCTCTCAGATGTATTTACCTCTGTGCCTGGCAGCTGGCCCGTGGTGACAGGCAGAGCTGGAGGCTGGCCATCTTGGAAGGCGGCCGAAGGCCCATGTGTCCTCTTGGCCTCTGGCCCCGGAGGGCGGATGGGGATGTGGAGGTTGCTGACAGAGCATTTTCTGAGCTGTTGGGTCAGGGGCTGGGGGGGTCTACAGTGCAGGGAAGCTCAGCAGTGTTGTTCACTCCCATGCATCTGTACAAAGGGGTGCTAGGCTTGGGAGGGGGCCCCCGTGTTCACAACCTCACCCCCAAGTTGGCCACTCCTGGGTTAGAGACTATGCCAGGGTTGGCCTGCCCCCTTTACCTCTTCCCTGCCCCCAGAGAGCCTTGCTTGGCTTGTGGGAGGTGGGGAAGGGAGCTGAGAGCCCTGGGATCTTCACACTGTTCCTGCTTTTCCTTGTAGCTAAGAGGCCGGTGTCACCATACAGTGGGTACAACGGGCAGCTGCTGACCAGTGTGTACCAGCCCACTGAGATGGCCCTGATGCACAAAGTTCCGGTAAGTGGGTTCCCCAGGTCCCCATGACACATCTGGGCTACAGAGACCAGCCTCAGCAGGCCAGCGGGAGAAGGCCATGTGGCCAGAGCTGGGTTGGGTGGAGGTGGTAAGGGGAAGGCAAGCTTCTCCATCTGGTGCTTTTACCTGGGGAATCCAGAGCCCCAGTTCTTAACTTCCTTGTCCTGGAGTCAGTGTACCCACCACCTTCAGCTGCACTGCAGTGGGACCCGCCCTGTGTCACTGGGGCATTGCACACAGGTTGTGTCGGGATGCTACAGGGAATGCTGGGTGAGCTCTCCCTGGTGGGAGCTGCCAGCTTTACCCTGGAGAGCTTGGGGAGGGACAAAGGAGGGTCTCAGCCAGGTGCTCCCAAAATGCACAGGGGTCCAAATGTCACAGGTCTGGATAGGTGTTTACTTCTCAACCACAGCTGTGCCAAGGGGGCCCACACTCTCCTCCCTCTCTGGCAGGCAGCAAGTCTCGACCTTACACCTCCCCCTGGGTTCTGGAAACTAGAAGCATCGTTAGCCAGGGGAGGGGGAGGGAACAGGAAGACGGTGGGTTGGATTCTACTCACTCCTATATGTGTTCCTCCTCCCGGCTGGCAGAGGCTGTGGGGAGAGGTCAGTGACCCGTCTTGGCAGGACACTGGGAACAGGAAACAAGGAGGTCAGCTGGGTGGCGTTCTCATCCCCCTCCCCACCCTCTCTGTGAGAGCCGCGGGGCAGGGGGAGGTGAGTGTGGCTGAAGCTTCCAATCCCAGCGCCTCCCCTCTCCCTGAGCCTGAACCTGAGCCTGAACCTGAGCCTGAGCAGAGGAGAGCACCAGGAGTGGAGGCTGCGGGCTGTCAGCTCTGGCGGGGAGTGGGCAGCCACAGAAGCCTTTGCTGAATAGCTTCCTTCACTGTTGCTGCACCTCACTCCCCAGCGCGTTTGGAGTCTGCTTCCTGGGCGATGATCTGGATTAACAGGGATATTTTATCTGACCGGTTCTCAAAACATGGTACCCGGACCACCAGCACTAGCCTCACCTGGGAGCCTGCTCAAAGTGCAAATGGGGGCCAGGCACAATGGTTCACACCTGTAATCCCAGCACTTTGAGAGGCTGAGGCAGGTGGATCGCCTGAGGTCAGGAGTTTGAGACCAGCCTGGCCAACATGCTGAAACCTCATCTCTAAAAACACAACAATCAGCCAGGCATAGTGGCACATGCCTGTAGTCCCAGCTACTAGGGAGGCCTCAGCCAGAGGATCCCTTGAACCCAGGAGGCGGAGGTTGCAGTGAGCACAGATTGTACCACTGCACTCCAGCCTGGACAACAGAGTGAGACTCTGTCTCCAAAAATAAATAAATAAGAAAAAAAAAAAAGTGCAGATGGGTCGGGGCCACAGCTGGGATGGAGCTGACTGTTAGCATCCGTTCAGGGCGTCGGCACCATGGGGGCACTATCCAGCGCAGATCTGCAAGCCCAGCATTCAGCACTCCCTCCCCCAGCCCCAGCTGTTGCCAGCTGCGTGGGGCCAGCTGTGTTGGGTGGGGACTGTGTAGGGTCCAGCTATGAGTTGGTGGGGTCTGCGTAGGGACTGTGTAGGGTCCAGCTATGAGTTGGTGAGGCTTAACAAGCAGTGCAGGTGATTCCAATGCACACTCATCTGTGGTTTTGGACCACAGATGTAGATGTTCCAGGGACCACATGGACAGGGGCCATTGCAGACAGGCCTGAGGACCTCCTGGGCCTGATTGACTTGAAGGCTAGTTTGGGGTCTGGGAGCTACAGAGATTTGGTGGCAGCTCTTTCCCATAGGGCTAAGACAGATGGGGCCAGGAATACACCTTCCCTCCAGCATAGGAGCCAGAACAGGTACCTCAGGACCCTCTTCACCCCACAGCTGGTGTCTCTCACCCACATGGGAGCAAGACCCAGCGCCAGGCAGAGAATTCAGGTTTCAAGACTCCAAATCAGGGCCGGTTGCAGTGGCTCATGCCTTTAATCCCAGTGCTCTGGGAGACTGACATGGGAAAACTGCTTGAGGCCGAGGGTTCGAGAGCAGCCCTGGTGGCAACGTAGTGAGACCCCCCCCACCATCTCTACAAAAAAAAAAAAAAAGACTCCAAATCAGATCGGCCAGACTAGATGCCTAGAGAGATGTGTGGGCACACCCAGAGCGCCATGTCCTCGGCCAGGGAAGCCAGCAACTGTGATGCTGGGGGTATGGTAGTGACAGGCGGTAGACTTGGGGTAATATTCTTGGAGGAGCCGGGCATGGTGGCTCACGCCTATAATCCCGGCACTTTGGGAAGCCGAGGCGGGTGGATCACGAGGTCAGGAGATTGAGACCATCCTGGCTAACATGATGAAACCCCGTCTCTAATAAAAATACAAAAAATTAGCCGGGCACGGTGGCGGGCTCCTGTAGTCCCAGCTACTCGGGAGGCTGAGGCAGGAGAATGGCGTGAACCCGGGAGGCAGAGTTTGCAGTTTGCCGAGATCGCGCCACTGCACTCCAGCCTGGGCGACAGAGCGAGACTCCGTCTCAAAAAAAAAAAAAAGATTCTTGGAGGAAGGGGGTCTGGGAGCTATGTCAGACAGGTAGTAGCAGCTCTGTGTGGCTGACTCTCCACTGGCCCTAGCATTTCCCTAAACAATTGGAAGCAGGAGGGTCTTGAGAAGGGGATCCCCCTCTGTGAAGCCCCAGCACCATCCAAGGTCAGCAAGGCCTCATTCCCATGCCCAGAGGCAGGGTGAGATAAGGGGCTCAGGTCTGGCTGTCCCAGGCTGCTCCTGGGGCCCAGCCAGAGGGGGCAGAGGAGCCGAGGGGGGAGTTGGGGGGGATCTGGCAGTCCTAGCCCTGCAGGAAGTGTTTGTGCATCCGCCCCGGCGGAACCTGGCTCCCAATCCCCGACTGTGAGACCGCCTGTTCTTCCTTCCAGTCCGAAGGAGCTTACGACATCATCCTCCCACGGGCCACAGCCAACAGCCAGGTGATGGGCAGTGCCAACTCGACCCTGCGGGCTGAAGACATGTACTCGGCCCAGAGCCACCAGGTGGCCACACCGCCGAAAGACGGCAAGAACTCTCAGGTCTTTAGAAACCCTTACGTGTGGGACTGAGTCAGCAGTGGCCAGGAGAGGCGGGCGGATTTGGGGAGGGCCCTGAGGACCTGGCCCCGGGCAAGGGACTCTCCAGGCTCCTCCTCCCCCTGGCAGGCTCAGCAACATGTGCCCCAGATCTGGAAGGGCCTCCCTCTCTGCCAGTGTTTGGGTGGGTGTCCTGGGTGTCCCCACCCACTCCTCAGTGTTTGTGGAGTCGAGGAGCCAACCCCAGCCTCCTGCCAGGGTCACCTCGGCGGTCGCACTCCAGCCAAATAGTGTTCTCGGGGTGGTGGCTGGGCAGCGCCTATGTTTCTCTGGAGATTCCTGCAACCTCAAGAGACTTCCCAGGCGCTCAGGCCTGGATCTTGCTCCTCTGTGAGGAACAAGGGTGCCTAATAAATACATTTCTGCTTTATTAACTCTCGCTCTGGGATTGTGGTTTCTGACCTGGGCTCCTGGTTTCTGATGAACGTCTCCTCCACCATGGCCTGTGGGTGACTTCTCTTTCTTCCCTCCAAATCCAGCTCACATTTAAAGCTGCTGCAGATTTTTCCTGTGCAATTAAGCAGCTGATGCCTCTCCCCAGTGAGTGGTTCTTTAGCAGGTCCTCTGTCTGTATTGTGTGCGATCAGAATGAACACCCAGGCTCAGTGCGTGCCTAGGATGCAGTCCCGCACCTGGGCTTCTGAGGCCAGGCAGCTTTCCTCTGGGAACCCCCCTCCAGTGGCTGTGGGGACAGGACTGGGAAGGTGGGCCTTGAGCAGGCGGCTCTGTGTGTAAGGGAAGATGAACTCATTTCAGCTTCTCCTGGGATGAATGACAGTGAAGATCCCATAGCGGACAAAGTGGAGACTCATTCTGCTCCATGCTTTGAGATCACACCGTGTGATACGTGCAAAGGAATGGCCTAGAGAGGGTCAGGAATTGTTTATAAATGGGTTGACAAAAGTGCAAAGGGTTGGGCCAGGTCCTGGTTGGTTTCGTTCCCGAGCGGTCATTAAAATGTCCATTTATGCGGGGTGCGATGGCTCATGCCTGTAATTCCAGCACTTTGGGAGGCCAAGGTGGGAGGATCGCTTGAGCCCAGGAGTTCCAGACTAGCCTGGGTAACATAGTGAGACCTTGTTTCTACCAAAAAAAAAATTTTTTTTTAATTAGCCAGACATTAGTCCTAGCTACTCAAGGGGGTGAGGTGGGAGGATCTCTTAAGCCTGGGAGGTCGAGGCTGCAGTGAGCTTTGATTGCACCATTACACTACTGCCTGGGCAACAGAGCGAGACTCTGTCTCAAAAAAAGAAAGTCAGTTTGCTCGGTACGTATACTAAGCAAAAGCCTTTCCTCAGCAGCTCATTTTTTTTTTAATTTAATTTAATTTTTTTTTTTGAGACAGAGTCTTGGTCTGTTGCCCAGGCTAGAGTGCAGTGGCGCAATCTCAGCTCACTGCAACCTCCGCCTCCCAGGTTCAAGCGATTCTCCTGCCTCAGCCTCTTGAGTAGCTGGGATTACAGACATGTGCCACCACACCTGGCTAACTTTTTGTATTTTTAGTAGAGACAGGGTTTCACCATGTTGCCCAGACTGGTCTTGAACTCCTGGCCTCAAGTGATCTGCCCACCTCAGCCTCCTGGAGTACTAGGGTTACAGGCATGAGCCACCACTCTCGGCCCATCAGCTCATTTTAATCCCCAAGGCTGCCCTGAAAGGTGGGAAGGACTAGTATTCTCTCCCTTTTCCAGACTCAGAATCCCAGAACTGTACCATTTTGGGGTGAGACAGGGCCTCAGAGTAGTTCTACCCCTTTTACAGGTAAGCGAACTGACCCAGAGAGGCCAGGCCAACACCAACCAGGTTTTCCTAAGACTCTGACGTCCAGCAGCCTTTCTCCGTGGCCCACCCTGGGTAAGCCAGTCCAGTGGGTGGCACTTCCAGCCGTGTGGTTGAGACAGCAGGGTCCTGACCTTTGGACGCTGGCTCAAGACTTTGCCAGGGGGCTGCCAGGCCGGCCCCGGGGAGCCTGCTCCTCCCAGGCTTGGGAATGTTTCTTCCCAACTAGTCAGAAGCTATTTTCTGATACCGGTTGTAGGGGAAAAAATGTTTTTGTTGAAAGGGAGAGAAAGATTGCTGGGAAAAAAATAAATAAACTTGAAGGGGAGAGAAAGATTGCTGGGAAAAAAAAATAAACTTCTCCCAAAATTCTCCTTCTATGCTCAGATTGCATTAGCCTCCTGGGGACTGAAACACTATTTTTAAGTAAAAACCAGTTCTTGGGCCCCACGCAGTAGAGTCCCCTTTGACTCTTGTTCTTTCTGGTCACTTTAGGCTCAGTCCCCACAAAGTAAAACGAGATGGTAGAAGCCCTCTTCCCGGGACTGCACGGCATCCTGATCCTCATTCCTCTGTACCCAGGCTGGGCCGGGCCCAGCACCTTTCCCATCCTTGTCATTGGAGCTGGGAGGGGCCGGAGGCCACCGACCTGAAGCAGTGGACCGAGTGGGCCCCCGTGAAGCCCTGAGTGTGTGACTGGAGCGCCTAGGGCCACCTCCCTTTCCTGCCCAGCCCATCTTCCTGGTCCCCAGGTGGCTGCAGCTACAAGGAGCTGTCCGCAGGCCCCCAGGCTGCCTCCAGCTCCCCTCTTGGCACGCCCCCCTCCCCCCAAATCATAGTCCCTGTGTCCCCAAGCTGTGGTTCTTCAGATTGCCATCTTCCCCTCTGTGAACAACAGGCCTCAGTGCCCCGTCTTGACTCTGGACCTTCCTGGCCCTGCCATCTTGGTGTCTGGCACTGGCTTGTCCCACCCTCTGCCTAGATGGATCTCCTCCATGAGTCTTCGGAGCCAAGCCAGGGCAGAAGTTGGCCCTTGCCCTTCTCACCAGGGCCTCCTGCCACCACCTGGACTGTGGAAGGCCACTGAGATGGGGGCAGAGCTCAGCCCGAGGCTTGGGCACACTGCTTCTCTCCACGGCCTGTGGGTCCCGGATCTGAGCCCCTGGGGTGTTTCACTCAAGAGCCCCTGAGCCGTCCCCATCTTCCACAAAGCAGTTTCCACAAGCAAGCCAGGGCCAGCCCTGCCTGCACTCTGCCCGCCCCTCACCGTCTGGGATGAGGATGAGCCTGCTGAGATGAGGGCAGCTCTCTCCATCCAGCAGTACCTCATGGAGTGCTCACTAAGGAGTTAGGAATGGCAGGCCACGCTGGCATCTGGGGTTCAAGGTGGCTCCTGTGGCAGGAACAGGTGTCCATGGCCCTGATTACCTGGATCTCACAGGTTCTGGGAATGCAGTAGGGGCCTGCTGTGGCTATTCCAACATCTCTGGTCAGGGCCTGGAAGTACCTTAGGACACATGGGGTTGGGTCAGGACTGCATTCTCAGGGACCAGTGGAGAGCCCTGGACCAGATGAACTGGAGTCTAGGCCTCTCTCATGACTGGGACTTGTGGGACATGGGAGGCCCACGAGATCCAGGACTAAAGATTATGCTGTTTCCTAATGGGCAGATGTGTAAGTAGGTAAGTGGGATCCTCAGGTAAGTGGGATCCAGAACTAAAGACTGTGCTATTTCCTGATGGGCAGATGTGTTGTTTCTACCTCATCTTGGGCAGCACCTGGATATGCTGGCGCTGGTTCATCACTGGAGGAGCCTCTTGGATTCTGAGCCCTCAGACATGCTCCAGAGGGTCCTGACGGTCACCCAGCAAAGAGGGGATCTTCTCAGGACCTCCATGGTGCTGGCACCAAAGACAGAGATGGGCACAGCTCCAGGCTTGTGAAAATGAGCTCTCTATAACATTGTCTTCCTGAGGTTTTTCCTGCCCTTATCCAAGGTGGGCCCTAAAGCTCAGTCCCCAGCCCAGCAGCACCTCTGGGTGCCGGGGTGGAGGGTGACGACCAGAGCAGCTCTCTGGGGAGGTGCCCTGTAGTCAGTCCCACAGCTCTCTGGTGCTACCCCCGTCCCCAGCAGCCTGTGCCTTTGTCACTGGCATACTTTTCCAGAGCTAAATTGGGCGAGCAATCCCTGCAGAGTAGGGTTGCAGCTCTGACTGTGGCCCCCGACCTCTCTGTGTTGCCTGTTGAAGTCCATGAACAGAATGTCATTTCCCTCCAGTGGAAGGGAAGCAGGGAGCTCTGTGGACCTCACGCTGCTCTTGGTCTAGCTTAGCGGCCCCAAGATCCCTTAGTGAATCAAGGCGCTGTGTTGCTTTCCTATGTGATAATTTCAAAGGAGTCCCTGGCAGGGCCTGATGCCCAGAGGCTGCAGTCTCCAGTGGACGTGGGTTTGTGTATAGCCTGAGTCCTCTGGGGGTCTGTGCGTGAGGCTCAGGGAGGGATGGGATCCTAAAAGACGCAGGCCTGCCTGTATGCAGGAGTACCCACTGGCCCTGCTTACTCCTGCCCGGGCCAAGTGGAGAAGAAGTTAGATGAGTTCTTAGGAGGAGAGAGGCAGCTTCTTTGAGGTGGTCGAGTGGCATCACAAACAAGCACTGAATGGAAGAAAACTAGAAGAGGCAGAGCCTGTCACAGGTTCACCATCATCCAGCCAACACTATGGGAAATCTCACACTCACCACTGTCAAACCGAGGACTTTGGACTTCGTAACTTCTCAGAATTAAACGACCTTACCTTCCATGGGTGAGGGCTTACTGCCATTGAATTCCTGTGTGTTCATAAATTCTTCTGGGAGTTACTAGTTTTTATTTTTTTTTAATTATTTTTAGAGACAGGGTCTTGCTACGTTGCCCAGGCTGGTCTCGAACTCCTGGCCTCAAGCGATTCTCTCATCTCAGCTTTCCATGTAGCTGGGATTCCAGGTGCCTGCTCCCCCACCCCCCACCCTGCCTCTGGGATTTTTTTCATGTGTATTTCCCTGCTAGACCTCTTGCTTTTTACACCAACAAAGGCTGTTTGATTCCAACTAACCTTTTTCTCTGTTGGGGATTTATTTTAAGGGGAAAACCAGGCCTCCAAAAACCACTGAGCTCTCAACCAGTCAAGGCCAGAGAACTCTAACACCTACACAAGATGTGGGT
This sequence comes from Gorilla gorilla gorilla, assembly GCF_029281585.2. Taxonomy (NCBI): domain Eukaryota; kingdom Metazoa; phylum Chordata; class Mammalia; order Primates; family Hominidae; genus Gorilla; species Gorilla gorilla. Next base: position 17,524,660 of record NC_073228.2, on the reverse strand, counting down.
GGGGAGGGAGGCGACCCCAAAAGTATCCCTGTTGCTGCCTGGCATGGCTGGAAGAGGCAGCCAGGATACCCATTGGGTAAAATTCTCGGTGCACAGAAAGGCATGGCACAGTGCACAGAACCAGGGATGGCTGATAAATCCCCTGGGCCATGAAGACCTGCCTGCCGAGTGCCTTTCCTGGCTTTCCAGTTTACTCATGGCCCTGCACTTGTTCGTCAGCCCCCCACAGCTCATAGAAGAGAGCAAGCAACAGAGGCTAAGTGCCTGCCCTGTGGGAGTGCTGCTCGGAAGGGTCTGTTGGCCCTCCAGGCCATTCTCGCAAAGGCCAGCATTTTCACTAGCCCCGGAGGATGCGCCAAGGTCAGGCACAGGTGCCAGGAACCAGGATTTGTTTCCTGTCTGCCGTCTCCACTCTGGGCCCTCCAGGAAGCTGCAGCCCCTGTTCACAGCAGCTGCATGAATTATTTAGCATCTGCACCAGACCGGGAGTGCTCTGACCTCATCCTCCTTGGGCTCAGGGTGCGGTTCTGACCTCATCCTCCTTGAAAAAAGGTTGTTGATAGGCAGAGGCTGGAGCGGTGCGTCCCTCTGGGGTGCGGGTGATTAAAAGGGAGACACCAGTACCCTCAGAGAAGGAGGTGGGGAGCAGGGACCCATGCCCTTGTCGCAGGAGGCAATTCTGCAGCACGCAGAAAATATGACTTTGGAATCAGAGGCTGCGGGTTCACATCCTGGCTGTTAGTAGTTCTGTGACCTTCAGCAGCTCCCTTGGTCCTTCCTCAGTCTTCTCATCTGAAAAATGGGGGTACCAGCCCCCTGAGTTTGTGTTTGGTGTTCTGTCCCCTCCAGGTAACCCCCACGAAAGTCACAGTCAAGGCAGAGCGTCCAGGCACCATCTGCCCAGTGTTTCCTGCCCAGACAAGCAGGTCTTCTGGCCAGATTTCAGTTTGGCACCTCCTGGTGCCACATCTTCCCTTCCCTCTATGCTGCCTCATGCCCTGGGTCCACAGAGTGGGTGGCTTGGCAGGTTGCCGCGATTGGAAGAGGATGCTAAGGAGAGAGACCCTTGGCAGTGCCCGCGCCCTGACTGGCAGGGGAGAAGGGCTAGCAGAGGCGTTAGGAGGGTCACCAGGTGCACAGGAAGTCTAAGAAGCTAGGCTGAAGAGCTGGGACGGAGCTGCTTTCTGCCAGCAAATGTCCACTGGCTACTGGGTGGACGGGAGGGAGTGGAGATGAGAGCGAGCTGGTCCCTGCCCTCCTTTGCCAGGTCAGGCCTGAGGGCTGAAGTGGGAGTGGCCATGTGAGTCCCAGCAAATGCGTTTTGGGATTAAGCACGCAGGTGCCTTCAGCAAGCTTCCCCGGGTATCCCCTTCCCAAGCGGCACCTTCGTGGCAGGCAGGGCATCTCGGACCAGGGCCTGGCTCCAGCTAGCTCTGTGGCCTTGGACAGCTCCCTTGACCCCTCGCCCCCGCAAGGGTTTCCTCATCTGTAAAATACACCCCGATGTCTCCAGCTCTGTCTAAGCCCTGGAGTTGGTGTCCCCAGCAGTGGAGAGGGGACCTAAAGCCCCAGGGCTGTGCCGCAGATGCACCCCCAGGGGTTCCGACTCAAAGTCTGGAGCAGAACTGGGCAGACACAGGGTGACCGCCTGGCTGTGCTTTGGAGAGAGAAGTTGGGTCCCGTGGGGGTGAATGGGGCCGGTCCCAGACCGGTTGTCCGCCCCATCCGCCGACCCCTCACCCCCGCAGACTCCTCCAAGCCAGGGGCCTGGAAGTGGCTCCTTCTTCTGATTCACCTAAAGGCAACGGTGGCTTGCCTCACCCCCAACTCCACCGACGGCAGGAGAGGGTCCGCGGGGGCCCGGGCCCAGGGAAGGTTTTACGCTCCGTCCTTAACCCAGCGTCCTAACCTGACCCGGCTGGGAGAGGGGGCGGGGCCCCGGAACCCCACCCACAGACAGCCCACTCCCCCGCACGCACCTGGGTTGGGGAAGGTGGGGAGCGGTGGGGGGCGGGGGGGGGAAGGTGGGGGGAGGTGGGGGTGGGCCCGAGCAGCCGGCGCGCCCACGTGTCTCTCCCGCGAGGGCCCGGCCACCCCAGCTGCAGCCAACCCGAGGCCGCCTCTCGTGCCCCACCCCAAGCCCCGCCCCGGTCCCTGCAACCCGATCCTCGCCGCGGGGCCGCGGCCGAAGCCAGCGTCCCAGCTCCTGCTGTAGCCTGGGGGCCGGGCCGCCGCGCTCCGCCCCTCCCCGCCCTCAGAGCCTGGCCTCGCAGCCGCTAGGGATTGCGGGGGCCGCATTTATCCCTGTGTCTCTCAGGCCCCGCAGAGACGGGGGTGGGGTGGGTGACGCCAGGGAAGCAGGCCCCTTTTCCCAAAGGAAGAATCCCCTTCCGGAGGCCCGCCGGGTCATGGAGTTTCCGCGGGTGGACGTAGTGAGGCCAAGGGCACGGGGAGCCCTGTCGCTGCCTTACGTCTGGCTCTAGGCCGGGGTTCCTCGGCTCCACCAGCGACATTTGGGGCCGGATCGCTGTGTAGTGGAGCTGGCCCGGGAACTGCAGGATATTGAGCGGCATCCCTGACCCCCTCCACTGGATGCCAGGAGCACAGCCAGCCCCCTAACCGTACAACCACAAATGTCTCTGGACACGGCCAAACGTCCCCTGGGGGCAAACTCTCCGGGTGGAAACCCACTCCCCGAGGGTTTTTCAGTGGGCATTTGAGGCAGCCACACGGGCTGGGGGCCTGGAACCCGAGGTCCCTGCAGCCAGGAAGCTGGAGCTGGCCTCCCCTTCTCCCCGGCGCTGCCAGCTGCTTCAGGCTGGCCTGGGAACTGTGACCCTTGGCCTGACAGTATTTCGGCAGCATGTGACCTGCCAGGCTTTCTCACCGTAGGGTGCCCCCACCCTGATGTGGGTGCTGGGACAGGGGATGCTGGGGACAAGCCCATCACTAGCAGTCAGGCCAGCTGGGGCACCAGAAAGAGACTCAGGCACTGGGTGTCCATGGGTAGCCTGAGGTTCCCAAGAGAAGCTGGGCTGAGGCCGCCGTGTGAGCCCAGGGGCTGTCAGGGCTGAAGGTCAGGGGGCATCCTGGCCCACAGGGTCCACCCCTTACACACACACACACACACACACACACACACGCACACACACTGGGTGGGGCGTGGGAAAGACAAAAGGAGTCGGTCCCAGCTGGGGAGGATCCCGCCCTGTCCCTTCACCAGGCCCATTTGGGAGCAGTCATCAGAGCCAGGAAGGTGGTGAGAGGGCTGGGGCAGGGCACTGTTGGCCCCAACCCCCACTGCGTGCCACCATGCCATGCAAAGCAGAATTTTCAGAAGAATCCAATTGCAGACTTAACGGGGGAGGTTTTAGTAGCTCCCCCTCCCCCTGTGTATTCACAATTGACTGTATTTGCATAGGAAATCTGGAAAGAGACAAAAAGCACCATAGCAGATGTTAAAGTGGACCACTGGGGGAGTTGGCCGGGGGCAGGGGGGGAAAGGGGGCCGGATGTGGGGGTGGGAATCCACTGGTACCAAGCAGATGAGGGACAAGAATATTTTTTCTGTCTCGTTTTGCTTTTTCTCTCTCTCCCTCCTTTCTCTCTTTTCCATAAAAATAAATTACATATTTTTTTTAAAAAATTCATCTGAAAGAAAGAAAAGGGGCCAGAGGTAGCAGTGGCCCCCCACCAGCAGCTGCAGTGGCCTGCGACGTCCCTGCCCCAGCCTTCACAAAGACCAGACTGAGCTACCCTCGGCCACACTCCCTTTCCTCATCTCTCCCCCTGAGAAAGATGGGCCAACTTTTAGCCTGCCTAGATTTTCAACTCATTCTCTCCTTGGGAGGGTTTTCAAGGAGGCTGGGGCGGGGAGTGTGTGTTCATTGCATGTATGTGGCATGGGGCACCCACCCTCCACCCAGCCTTGCTGAATGATTCTTCGAAGGCTGAATTAGATTTACATCCGTGGAGCAGATTGGTGTGCTGTTTCTCAGCGTGTAGCTCATCATTATAAAACATGCCGTGTCCCATGGGGCAGACAGCAACAGACATGGGAATAGCATTTGGCTCATTAATTCATTCGTTCATCAGGTTTGCATCCATATTTATCAAAGGCTGCTCCATGCCATCATTCTAATTAACATCAATTCCCACACTGATCTCTCTCCTAGTATCCAAGTCTGTCTGGCACACAATTCTGTCACCTCCTCCAATCTGAGGCTTCCATCTCCACAACTCACTGCAGCCCGGTGTCCTGGGTCTCTGAGGGGAATCTCTTACTGTGTGTGCCAATTCCTCAGCTACTTGATGGTGTCCATAGATACTGACCTGCTCTGAGGTCTGCAAGGGCAAAGTCACCCCCATCCCTGCATCTGTGTTCATGTCCCTGTGATGGGGATGAGGGTTCACTGATGGGGACTTTGGTCACCTGGGGACAGCTGTGTCCTGGCTTTGAAAGTGAGGCTGGTTGGCCATGCATCATGGCTCACACCTGTAATCCCAGCACTTGGCAAGGCCAAGGCAGGGGAATTGATTGAGGCCAGGAGTTTGCGACCAGCCTGGCCAACATGGTGAATCCCTGTCTCTACTGAAAATACAAAAATTAGCCGGGCTTGGTGGTGCTCACCTGTAATCCCAGCTACTTGGGAGGCTGAGGCAGGAGAATCGCTTGAACCCAGGAGGTGGAGTTTGCAGTGGGCAGAGATTGTGTCACTGCACTCCAACCTGGGTGACACATTGAGACTCTGTCTCAAAAAAAAAAGAAAAGAAAGTAGGCCAGGGAGATGGCCTGGGTTGCGGTGGGGGACTCTCTCCTTTGGTCATAGTCAAAAAGGTTAAGAGGGTGCTCTCCTGGGCACCCGTGAAGTGCCAGGTGTTTTCATAACCCCCGTGCACTCCAGTTCGTAAACTTGTCTGATTCTAGAAATCATCTGAATGCATTTGTTAAAATGACAGATTCCCAGTCCCCAACTGGAGAGACGCCTTATTCAGCTGGTCTGAGGCAGGCCCCAGAATCTGCATTCTCAGCCAGTACCCAAGGTGTTTGTTACATCAGTCAAACTTGGGCCCCACTACTGTAGGGGAGGCTGAGATGGGTTAATGCTGCCTCCACCACTGCCTGGGGGAGTCGGGAGAAGGAGCTGGGTGATTGAGTGACCAGGAGGCCTTTCAAGTCATCACCTTGTCACCTTTTCAGTGGTGGAGGTGGGAGCTTGTGTAGGGACTGTGGTGCAGGGTTGGGGTAGGAGAGAGAAGAGTCAAGAGATCTAAGGCTGTGGTCCCTCAGCTTCCCCCACGACTGAGGACCCATTTGAGGACAGGCTGGACGTTTCTCTGTATTTGTCAAGGGTTCTGTTCACCCTCCTTCCCAAATTCCTCAAGGGGGAGAGTGAGCAAGTGGGCTGAGAAGGAGGCGTGGGGCTGGTGTCCAGGATCCCCGGGCCACTGTCTCCGGCTATTTCCCTGCGTCTGATAGAAGGGGCCCCTTCCTACCCAGGCCCCTGGGATTTCTGCCTCTCACCTTTTAAGGCAATCCTTTGTTTTCCCGTCTTTGTTTACATGTTTCCCATGAAACCATGAGCTCCTGAAAAGGAGATATTGTGGTATTTTTATCTTCATGTCCCTATCTTTGGATCCAGTGCCTGGCTCAATGGGGGCAGCCATTAATGTTTGTTGAACAAATTGGCAGTGCCTGGGCACTGAGCGCCACCTGGCGGCGTTAGTGGGCATGTTGGTGCTTAGATATCAGTTGGAGCGGTGGACTTGGGGGGACGCGTCCTGGTCCCCTGGTTTGGGGCGGCCCGCCCAAGTGTGAGGTCATGTAGGGGTGGGTTAGGGGTCCCTGAACAAGGTCTGGTGGGGAGGCGAGGGGTGGGCCTTTGAAAGACGTGACTCTCTCGGGATAACAACGGGCAGGTGGGAAAGGGAGCCAGGGACACTCGGGATGGGGAAAGAAGAGGTCTGTTCAACCATCTATTCATTCGTTCATTCATTTATTCACTTTCAGAACCAACTTTATGGGCAGGATTCAGCAGGAGGCTGGGACTTGTCATGCTGAGTCCTCCCTGAAGGGACCCCCTCCTTGTCTGCAGAGAGCTTAGGTAGTCCGGGGTTGGAGAATATCTCCCTGAATTGGAATGGCCAGCCGACTTCTGCACTTCCTCCACCCCCTCCTATGCACTGTCTGGTGTCTGAAACCTCTTTTCTCCCACTGCAGTGCCCTCCCACCCTCCCTCTTCCTCAGGGCATGGAATCTCTGCCGGGGCTCCACTCATGGACTCAGGCATGGATGTTTTTATTCTTCTTCTTTAGAGACAGGGTCTCCATGTGTTGTCCGGCCAGTCTAGGACTCCCGGGCTCAAACCATCATCCTGCTTCTGCCTCCTGACTGGCTGGGATTGCAGGTGTGGGCCACCAGGCCGGCCCCCAAAGGCCCCTGAAGAATTTTCATGTGCACCCAGGCTTGAGACTTCTGCCAGAATCTGTGTAAGCAAATGTGGTCAGCGGGACCAGGAAACTGCATCGGAGTTATGTCTCTTTCTGCTTCACCCCACAGAGCTCTCTCCAGGTCGCTGCTGTTTTTGCTACACCCTGAGTCCCCACCCCAACGTATACACTCTGACCTCCTGCGATGGTTGATATTGAGTGTCAACTTGATTGGATGGAAGGATGCAAAGTATTGTTCCTGGGTGTGTCTATGAGGGTGTTGCCAAAGGAGATTAACATTTGGGTCAGTGGACTGGGAAAGGCAGACACAGCCTCAATCTGGGAGGGCACCATAAAAGCAGGTATGTAAAGAGCAGACTGGCTGAATCTTCCAGCCTCCATCTTTCTGCTGTGCTGGATGTTTCCTGCCCTCAAACATTGAACTCCAAGTTCTTCAGCTTTTGGTTCTTGGACCTGCACCAGTAGTTTGCCAGGGGCTGTTGGGCCTTTGGCCACAGACTGAAGGCTGCACTGTCAGCTTCCCTGCTTTTGAGGTTTTGGAACTTGGACTGGCTTCCTGGCACCTGTGCTTGCAGATGGCCTGTTGTGGGACCTCACCTTGTGATCGTGTGAGTCAATACTCCTTAATAAACTCCCCTTTATATCTACATCTATGTTAGTTCTGTCCCTCTAGATAACCCTGACTAATACACCCCCAAAACTACCCATGATAAAAGTTGACTCTCCTATTCTCTAGAAGCTAGAGATCTGAGCAGTATTTATTTATTTTTTTATTTTTTGAGATGGAGTCTTGCTCTGTCACCCAGGCTGGAGTGCAGTGGCACGATCTAGGCTCACTGCAACCTCTGCCTCCTGGGTTCAAGCAATTCTCCTGCCTCAGTCTCCCAAGTAGCTGGGATTACAGGCGCCTGCCAACATGCCCAGATAATTTTTTGGTATTTTTAATAAAGACAGGGTTTCACCATGTTGTCCAGGCTGGTTTCAAACTCCTGACCTCAAGTAATCCACCCGCCTCAGCCTCCCAAAGTGCTAGGATTACAGGTGTGAGCCACCGCGCCTGGCCCCTCAGCAGTATTTAAGGTTGCAACCTTGGGTTCCTGCACCTATGGCCAAAACACATGTTCACAAAGGGGTCACTGCCAGCTGGGAGCCCTGGGGCAGTGTCCCTTGAACCCAGAGCCTTAAGGTAAAGCATGTAGCCTTACTCAGGGCAGGGGAGGGAGGCTTGAAACCCAGGTTCCTGTCTTTGTCCTCTCAGTCCTAGAGGCAAGGCAGGCGTTCCCCAACTCCCCACCTGCACCCTAGCCCCTCCCCTCTCCTGGAACAGTCCAGCGGAGGCAGGCAGTGGAGTCACAGTGCTGCAGCCTGCTTACGCTAATGCCGCAGCTGGACAGTTCCAGGTCAGCCTCAGGGCTACAGGCCTTCTTGGGCATTGAGAGCCCCCTGGGTCTCCTCGACTGCCAACCAGGAGCCCAAGAGACCACAGAGGCCAAGCCGTGGCACCCTTGGTCCCTCCTGGGTGGCCTGGTCTGAAGGCTGGGCTCTGTGCCATTTCCTCCTCTGTGACATCTTTTTAAACATTTTTATTATTTGTTTTAGAGACAGGGTTTCTCTCCGTCTCCCAGGCTGGAGTGCAGTGGCACGATCATAGCTGTCTGCAGCCTCCACCTCCTGGGCTCAAGCGATCTCGTGCCTCCGTCTCCCAGAGTGTTGGCATTACAGGCTTGAGCCACTGCGCCCAGCCCTGCCCTGTGACTTCTGCCTCTCTCTCTCCTTTCATCCACTCTTCCTCTCCCTTGGAGGGCTTCACCCTCTGGAGCCTTCAGATAATCTTCCAAAGGGGCTGGAGGCTTCCCCTGTTCCTGATCTACTGGCTGGGGAATCTGGAAGGATCCGCATACAGATGCCTCTCCACTTCTAGACATGCAGAGATAGGAACAGATTTGCCTGTCCAAGAAAGCGGGCAGTTCTAGCAGCCAACATCAGATGGCGACAGGGGCTGCTTGTGATTAGACAGTTTAGACTTCGCCTGGGTTCCAAGGAGAGCAGCTTCTTTAGGGGGCTGCCGACTGCACCCCTTGCTGGCTGCTGGGTCCCACTGCCTGATTTGCATCCCCTGGCTCCAGCCACTTTAGGAGTTAGGAGCAGGACTGTGGGACCCCCCTCAAGCACCTCCCCACAACCCGCCTGTTCCAGGGCTAAGTTTTACCATCTAGCTCACCCCAGCTCCATTCTGTCCAGTCTCTGCTCACTCCCCTCCCTGCCACCCTAAGTTTTTAGGGTCACAATGTGTCCACTTGGGGCCAACCAGTTATGGGACAGACAACCAGGGATGGGTGGGGGTGGGGACAGAGCCAAGGTGGAGCGAGGTTTCTTTCTTTTTTTTTTTTTTTGAAACGGAGTCTCACTCTGTCGCCCCAGGCTGGAGTGCAGTGGTGCGATCTCGGCTCACTGCAACCTCTGCCTTCTAGGTTCAAGTCATTCTCCTGCCTTGGCCTCCTGAGTAGCTGGGACTACAGGCGTGCACCACCACGCCAGGCTAATTTTTTGTATTTTTAGTAGAGACGGGGTTTCCCTATGTTGGCTAGGCTGGTCTCGAACTTCTGACCTCGGGTGATCTGCCCACCTCAGCCTCCCAAAGTGCTGAGATTACAGGCATGGGCCTCCGGCCTGGCCCTGGAGCCAGGGTTCTGAAGCCAGGTGAGCCATCAGGAGTCGGAGCAGAGAGAAGGTGCTGGGGTTTGGGGTGCCCTGTAGCCAGATAGGAATATATTGGGCACACCTGGCTCCAGGCTAGGCCAGTACTGGCCAGTAGACCTTGCCTTCAGCTGTGTTGACATGCAGCACCTGCACACAGCACTCAATTCCTCATCCCCAGAGAGGTAGGAAGCCCCATTCCTTCTGTTGGGAGTTTCTAACTACTTTGGTACTTGGTTAGTTGACAAGCTTCCCTGTTTCCTCTCACTTTGCAGGAAGGAGGGAGTTAGCTCTTCGAAAAACTAACAACTAATTAGTGCCAGGAAGGGTATAAGGGGGTCTGGCAGCGGAGGTGACAGAAAAAAAAAAAAAAACAAGGGGAAAGGCTAGCAGAGGTTCCCCCCCTAGGGAGTTACTGAACAGTGGGCTGGAGTTTGGGGTTCAATATGGTGGACAGATGTGGGTTCTTACAGGCAAGTGACCTCATCTCTCTGAGCTGTGAGGCATATAGATTCACATGTGTACATGGTGGGAGTTCAACAAACACCTTCAAACAGCCCTGAAGGTTGCACAGGTGCATTCACATCTCTGATCTCATTTTAGGCCTCCCAGCAGCCTGAGGAGTACAGGGCAGGCTGCAGCGCTGCGTTCCCATTTCACGGCCAGGAAACTGGCTCCAAGCAAGGACGCACCTGCAGCTCGGGGCTCTGACCTTCCCCGCTGTGCGGCACCATTGTCATGGTCATGGGGCTTCCCTGAGGCAGGCACCCTTTACCCGCCTCCCACCCCATCCTGATCCATGATGCTATCCCTGGTAATTACCTGGGATTCATCAGAGACACCAAAGGGCAGTGCCAGACAGAGGCCGCCCTCTTCCCACCACCACCTCTATACATCTCTGGAGATGGGCCTGGGGTGAGGTTGAGAAGTGGCTTGATGCTGTACTGATTCTTTTTCTTTTTCCTTTCTTTTCTTTTTTTTTTTTTTTTTTTTTGAGATGGAGTCTCGCTGTTGTTGCCCAGGCTGCAGTGCTGTCGTGTGATCTCGGCTCACCGCAACCTCCACCTCCCGGGTTCAAGCGATTCTCCTGCCTCAGCCTCCCGAGTAGCTGGGATTACAGGCACCTGCCACCATGCCCAGCTAATTTTTGTATTTTTAGTAGAGACGGGGGTTTCACCATGTTGGCCAGGCTGGTCTCGAACTCCTGACCTCAGGTGATCTACCTGCCTCAGCCTCCCAAAGTGCTGGGATTACAGGCGTGAGCCACCACGCCCAGCCTGATTCTTTTTCCAGGTATGCAGACCACTGGCCTCTGGTTGAATCTGTTTTTTGTTGAGTTGTAACTTTGTTGAAATGGACAAATCTTAAGTGCTTCTGGTGCCTTGCTGAGTTCCACAGGCCCCAGGCTGTTGAGCCAGGTCCCGTGCCAGGCTCCTCTCTCCAAAGCAGAGAAGTTATTTCCAGGCCAGGCCCCTGTGATTGGGTTTGGGGCCTGCATGGAGCAGTGGCACCGTGGACAGGAAACCCTGGGGGACGCTGAGGCTCCCAGGCCTCTGACTGTGACCACCACACATCTGCCTACAGCTTCCTCTTCCTCTTCCTCTTCCTCTTGACCACGGTACACCCAGGACCAAGCAGGAGAGCAGGTAACCAGTCATCGTGACCAGCTGGTGTGGACTGTGTATGGCCCGTGGACTGTGTATGGCCCGGGGACTGTGGGACATGCTGGGGCATGGGGTGCTGAAGCTGCCTCAGCCTCTGGGGGGTGCAGGAGGGGTGGGGAAACTTCCCCAGAGATGGGCAGGAGGCCAGGGCATGGGCAGTCCCCAGGTAGCGTCAGGCTCTCGCAGCTGGTCTCACCCAGGCTCCTGGGGAAAGGAAGCAAGATCTTCCTAGTCCCAAACCTCTGTCCTACCCTAATGCCCCTCCCCCCACAAATCTCATTCAGACCCTGAGTACACAACTCAAAGTACACACAGCAAGAGTACCAAGAGGCAGTAGGTTCCCCCCAGCGGTCAGCCTGCCCCCACTCTCCATCCTGTGCTCAGCAGCTGTCAAGCTGTTCGTCCCAATGAGGGGGCCACAGTCACGCCGCCCTGATCCCGCCTCTCAGCTCTGCGTGCCCAGCCTCTGGGCCGCCCTTGAGTGGCACCCATGGGGCCAAGGCCCTCCTTGCTTCAAGCTCAGGGGGAGGAAGGAACAGAGTGGATGGGGAACAGCCAGGCTGCCCTGGCGGGAGGGTGGCTCTAGAGATTGGGCCGCTTTCAAAAGGGAAGTTCTGCTGAGAAACTACAGCCCATCCACTCCCCACATCTTTTCTGAGGACTGGGTGGTTCACAGGACTCAATGCTGCTGCTGCAGGTCTTCCCAGAAAGCACCCCTCACTGGCCTCTGAGCACGTGTGTCCACACCAGGAAGAGACTTCAGAGCTGATCAGAAGTTTTGTGACTGCTGTGGGACCACCTCTCACCCTCGCCCCTGGGAAATGGGCCTCAGCCCTGTGGCCTCAGCTCCTCCTCCCCCTGAGTCATGTCACCTGATGGTTATCGGGACACAGCCGGAACGTGCAACTTCCTGAATTCTCTCATGTTTTGTGGTTATTTTGCACCATTTTGTTTCTTCCTTTGGGTTTGTGGACAGGATGGGGTGAGCAGGATGGGCGTGGCAGGGTCTAAGTCCCCTGATCCCTTCTCCTTTGCAGTAAGTCAAGTGTTTCTCTGTGTGCCTAAGGAGAATTGCATCCCATAGATTAAAGTGTAAAGCGCACTTCCTGTGGAATCCAATTTTCCTATTACCTTTCATCAAAAGTAGAGATGTATTCCCTCAGAAAAAACTGACCTGAGGATGTTAAGGAACACTGACATTTCAGTATTTGTATAATCATTATAATATTTATTCCCACAGAGGAGCTGTCATTATTGACGTTTTACAGAAGCCACAGGCTTTGCTCAAGTTCCTTCGGTGGTAAGTGGAGAAGCCACGCCAGAACTTAGCCTTCTGCTTCTCTGTCTGGCCTGGACGTTCAAGATTGCAGCAGCGCCTTTTTGGTCATGGTTGAATCAAAAAATAATTTTTGAGAAACTTTGCAATGATCAGGCCACATAAGCCACCGAATATCACGCATCTCCTGCATTTTTATGTTCAGCTCAACAGTGTCATGATCCAAAGTGTCTTGGATCTTTTTTTTTTTTTTTTTGAGACGGAGTCTTGCTCTTGTCACCCAGGCTGGAGTGCAATGGCACGATCTCGGCTCACTGCAACCTTTGCCTCTCAAGTTCAAGCGATTCTCCTGCCTCAGCCTCCCAAGTAGCTGGGATTGCAGGTGCCCGCCACATTTTTTTATTTTTAGTAGAGACAGGGTTTTGCCACGTTGGCCCGGCTGGTCTCAAACTCCTGACCTCGTGATCCGCCTGCCTCGGCCTCCCAAAGTGCTGGGATTACAGGAGTGAGCCACCGCGCCCGACCCCGAAGTGTCTTGGATCTTAATGAGGTTTAGTTAATCTATGACTGCATCATCATGAAAATTTCCACAATGTTCACCAGGCTCTGTCATTGAATCTTCCAGCAGCAGAGCCCACAGGTCTCCTTGGCTTCCTGACACCTTCCTGGGCAAGGCGCCCCTGTGTTCAGAAGGAAGAGGAAAGTGACAAATTCCAAAAAGAGCCAGAGGGAAGGGTATTCTTGGGCTCCCATAGCTGGCACAGGGCTCCATGTGGGTGGACACTCTGAGCTTGGGGACTGCAAGCTCCCAGGTGACGCATTACACATTAGGAGTGGCATTTCCTGTGCCCACCTGGTCATTCTGTGCAAGCTGGGGCACCTACTCAAGGCACGTGTGTGAGACTGTGTGTGTGTGTGAGTGTATGTGACTGTGTGTGAATGTGTCAGTGTGTGAGTTTGTGTGTGAATGTGTGAGTGTATTTCAGTTGTATATGTAAGTGCGTTGTGTGAATTTGAGTGCTTCAATGTGTGTGAATGTGTATGTGTGTGAATGTGTGTGTATCAGTGTGTGTGAATTTGTGTTTTGTGTGAATGAGTTTGTGAATGTGTGTGGGTGACAGTGCCTGTGTTTGTGTGTATATGTGAGTGTGTGTGCATGAACGTGTGTTTGTGTGTGTTTGTGAATGTGTTTGTGTGTATGTGAGTGTGTGTGAATGTGTGGGTGAGTGTGTGTGTTTGTGAATGTGTGTGAATGTGTGTGAGTGTTTGTGTGAGTGTGTATATGTGAGTGCATGTGCATGAACGTGTGTTTGCGAATGTGTTTGTGTATGTGTGTATGTGAGTGTGTGTTTGTGTGTGTGAATGTGTGTGGTGAGTGTGTGTGAATGTGTGTATGTGAGTGTGTGCGTATGTGTGTGTTTGTGAATGTGTGTATGAGTGTGTATGTGAGTGTGTGTTTGTGAATGTGTGGGTGAGTGTGTGTTTGTGTGTATGTGAGTGTGTGTGAATGTGTGTGGGTGTGTGTATGTGAATGTGTGTCTGTGAATGTGTGTGGGTGGGTGTGTGAATGTGTGTGTGAATGTGTGTGGGTGTGTGTATGTGTGTGAATGTGTGTTGTGAGTGTGTGTTTGTGTGTATGTGTGAATGTGTGTGGGTATGTGAATGTGTGTATGTGAGTGTATGTGTGTGAATTTGTGAATGTGTGTGGGTGTGTGTATGTGAGTGTGTGAATGTGTGTTGGTGTGTGTGTGAGTGTATGTGAGTGCGTGTGTTTGTGAATGTGTGTGGGTGAGTGGTGTGAGTGTATGTGAGTGCGTGTGTTTGTGAATGTGTGTGGGTGAGTGTGTGTATGTGTGTTTGTGAATGTGTGTGGTGAGGGTGTGTGTTTGTGTGTATGTAAGTGTATGTGAACACAGTCGTGTTTGTGAATGTGTGTGGGTGTGTGTGAATGTGTTTGTGTATGTGAATGTGTGTGTGTTTGTGAATATGTGTGTGGGTGTGTGTGTATGTGAGTGTGTGTGAGTGTGTGTATATGAGTGTGAATTGTGTGGGTGTGTGTATGTGTGTATGTGAGTGTGTTTGTGAATGTGTGTGGGTGTGTGTTTGTGTGTATGTGAGTGTGTGAGAGTGTGTGTTTGTGAATGTGTGTGGGTGAGTGTGGGTGGGTGAGTGTGTGTGTGTATGTGAGTGTGTGTGTGAATGTGTGTGGGTGAGTGTGGGTGGGTGAGTGTGTGTGTGAGTGTGTATGTGAGTGTGAGCGTGTGTGTGTTTAGAGTCTGCCCTCTGTGTGGATCAGGAAAGAAAGGGGTCCTTGCAGGCTCGCTGAGTCCCTGCTCTGTGCCCAGCCCCGAGTTGGCTCCAATGGGGCTATATAGAAAGGAAGGTATGGCTGGAGGACCTCCGTGTCAAGTTGAGGACACATTTCCAACACTAGGAACCATTCAGGGACTCTGGAGTCACGATGACAACTCCCCTTCCCTCAGCCCCGAAGCCCAGGCCTGGACCTCCAAGGGACTCAGGGAAGGGACTCAGGAAAGGGGAGTTCCCCCTGGCAGCCTCCTCGTGGGCACCACCGAGGGTGAGAGGAGCCAGCTCAGCGGGTCCCACCCCCAGGGTTGCCCATCTTGACCACAAGGAAAGGAGGGAGGAGTTGTTGGGCCTTCCACTAGGAGGAGACCCCGGGAAGTGAGAGTCGGGGATCAGTCCTGCAAGCTACGGAGTCACTACAGGGAGAGGTCTCATCACTAGAAATAGCCGAAGAACCTGCAGCCTCAACCTGGGTTAAGGAGGACGTGCCGTTTCTGGGGAGTCTTAGTCGGGGCTCACCAGCTTCCTGCATTTTCTGACCGGCTCCAGGAATAGAACCAAAAGAAGCTGAACAAGGAAGCAGCGCGGCACCAAGAAAAGCAGAAGTCGGGGCCTTGGTGGCGTGACTCTCCCCTCGGGTCCAGGTGGGGCCTGGAGCTGCTGCAAGTGCCGCCTGTGCTGGGGAAGGGACCATGTGGCTGCCTTGGGCTCTGTTGCTTCTCTGGGTCCCAGGTGAGAGTTTCCCTGCCCGGGAAAGTCTGCAGCAGGGAGGGAGGGTGCGAGGGGCAGGGCCGCAGGGCAGGTGTCACATGAGACGCCCCGAGTTTGGACTCCGTGCAGAACGCAGAATGGGGTGCGCTCTGTCTACCATATAAGATGGACAGATGAAGGTCCACACCCCTGGGAGAGGAAGAAGCCAGAGCCTCTCCCGGCTCTGCACCCACGTACCTTGGCTGACCTACAGCAGGGCGAGTGATAAGGGGTGGGTGCAGAAAAGGGACGTTTGAGGTTTTCCGTTGAATTCTTACAGGAAGGGGGACGAGAGGCAGGATGTGTCAGGGTGGGTGGAGAGTGGCAGCCACTGACTGCGAGGGGCATGTGGTGAGGGTGGGGGAGATGCCGGGCTCACTGGGTGCAGGGTATGGAGGAGGGGGGTGTGGGGAGGATGGGGGAGATGCCCGGCTCACTAGGTGCAGGGTACGGAGGAGGGAGTGGGGGGGTGAGGGAGATAGGGTCGGGGTGGGGAGCAGGTCGACAGTCTCTGGAATGCGGAGATTTAACCAGGGCAGCCCAGCGGCTGGGGCCTGAGCAGGCGGAAGTCCCGAGGCAGGCCTGGCTGGGGTTAGCCCCTGCGTGGGCCTGAGAACCAGGGGTCAGTCCTCTCCAAGAAGGGGATATGGGACAGAGGGGACAGAAAAGGTGGTGGGGAGGGCGAGGAGGGAAAAGATCGGGCAGAGAAGCGCTGAGATCTTCTTTAGGGAGAAGCGTGGAGTTGAGTCTTCCCTGTCCAAGCGCAGGGATTCCTCCCGCAGAGTCACCTGCTGTGCCTTCAGTCACGTCCACCGCTCTCCTCAGACAGGTCCTGTGCAGACTCCTCAGGCCTAGTCCTAGGATATTGTACGTCTTTGTGGTTGCTTTCCTTACAGATCGGAGGTTTTCTGCAATTATATTTGCTAACTACTTGTCTGTGGGAAGGTTATTACTTTTGGTGTCTTGACTTGGAAACGGGTCATCCTCCCATAACAGGTGTTCCTGCGATTCTCTTGGGTGTTCTTCTGTTTCATAGGATCGGTGTGCATGGGGAGGTTTCAGTTCCTGTCTAATATCTGTTTCTCTTTCTCCCATTGACTCATTGGCTGGTACAGCCGGAGTGAGGCCCAGCGGACATAGTGGTAGTGGTTGTCCCTGCCTTGTTGCTGACTCAGGGAAAAAGGACCAGAGCTTCTCATTATTAGGAAGAAGGGATCCACCAATGACTATTCACAAAGCATTTTTACTTTTATTTATTTATTTATTTATTTATTTATTTATTTATTTATTTATTTATTTTTTGAGATGGAGTTTTGCTCTTGTTGCCCAAGCTGGAGTGCAGTGGCGCGATCTCGGCTCACTGCAACCTACGCCTCCCAGGTTCAAGTGATTCTCCTGCCTCAGCCTCCCAAGTAGCTGAGATTACAGGCATGCCCCACCATGCCTGGTTAATTTTGTATTTTTAGTAGAGATGGGCTTTCTCCATGTTGGTCAGGCTGGTCTCAAACTCCCAACCTCAGGTGATCCACTCACCTTGGCCTCCCAAAGTGCTGGGATTGCAGGCGTGAGCCACCAAGCCTGGCCAACATTTTTATTTTTTTGAGACAGGGTCTCCCTCCGTCACCCAAACTGGAGTGCAGTGGTGCAATCACGGTTCACTGCAGCCTCCACCTCCCGGGCTCAAGTGATCCTCCCACCTCAACCTCCCCAGTAGCTGAGACTACAGGTGTGTGCCACCACACCCAGCTGGATTCTTAATTTTTTTTAGGGACAGGGTCTTACCATGTTGCCCAGGCTGGCCTCCACCTCCTGGGATCAAGGGATCCTCCCATCTTGTCCTCCCAAAATGCAGGGATTACAGGCATGAACCACCACACCTGGCCCCTACAAAACATTTTTTATTTTATTTTTATTTATTTTTTTGGAGACAGAATCTCACTCTATCACCCAGGGCTGGAGTGCAGTGGCTTGATCTCAGCTCACTGCAACCTCCACCTCCCAGGTTCAAGCGATTCTCCTGCCTCAGCCTCTTGAATAACTGGGCTTACAGGCCCCCACCACCACTGCTGGCTAATTTTTTTGTATTTTAGTAGAGACGGAGTTTCACCATGTTGCCCAAGGTGGTCTCGAACTCCTGAGCTCAGGCAATCTGCCAGCCTTGGCCTCCGGCCCCCACAAAATACCATTTTTATTATTTATAGAAATTATTATTATTATCCTTTCAGCTATGAAGGAGGTGAACTACATTACGAGATCTGGTCAGATGTTTGTCTTGATATATTATGCTGGCTTCATGGAAAGAATTAGGGAGATCTCCCTGTTTCCGTGTTCTCTGCAAATGTTTACATAAAACTGAAATTATTTGTTCCTTGAAGTTTTTAGAGAACTAGCTTGTAAAACTGAGTTTTGCTTCTTTTCTTTTGATGGAAGGGAAAGAATTTCTTAATAACACTCATCATTTTTGGTCTACATTAAAAAAAATCTAGCTGGGTGCAGTGGCTCACACCTGTAATCCCAGAATTTTAGGAGGTTGAGGTGGGAGGATAGCTTAAGCCCAGGAGTCCGAGACTGGCCTGGGCAGTATAGCAAGCAAGACCCCGTCTCTTAAAAAAAAAAAAAAAGTCTATTCTTGGCCTACATTGATGATTTATATTTTCCTAAAAAATCATCAGTGTCGCCCAGGTTTGCAGACTTATTTGTAGAGATTTGCAAATTTTTCTTTTGAATTTTATATCTGTGTCTTCTTTATTTTTGGTCTGACTACCTACTAGTCTAATTAATTGTTTGAGGCCAGGCACGTTGGCTCACGCCTGTAATCCCAGCACTTTGGGAGGCCAAGGCGGGTGGATCACTTGAGGTCAGGAGTTTGAGACCAGCCTGGCCAACATGGTGAAACCCCGTGTCTCCTAAAAACACAAAATTAGCCAGGCATGGTAGCGCGCACCCTGTAGTCCCAGCCACTCGGGAGGCTGAGACATGAGAGTCCCTTGAACCCAGGAGGCGGAGGTTGCAGTGAGCCGAGATCATGCCACTGAGCTCTGGCTTGGGCGACAAGAGCGAAACTCTGTCTCAAAAAAATGAAATAAAATAATTAATCATTTACCCCTTACAAAAAAAATCCATTTATTAATGTATATACTAACTCCACTGTTTTTCTGTTTCTTAATTCACTGATTTCTGTGAATTCACCAGTTCGTGAAAGATGACCTGGTTCTTTCTGTGTTGTGTGTGGGTGTGTGTGTTCCTCTTCTGACCTCTTGAGTTGGACAATTCCGTCATTTACCTGAGAGTTAATGGGTCAAGATTCTGTGATCTTCAAGGAAAACATTAAGACGACAGAGGAATATCCTGGTAGAGGACCCTGGCCCCAAGGTGGTCCCCAGTCTCCTGTTTATGATTAGAGGGGTTTGGCGTGGTGATTCAGGTTGGAAGAGAGAAAGCGCAGAAACACAAGCCTGGGAGCACTGGGGATCCATGTGATCGTTCCAGGTAAATGGGGAAGTAAATGGAGGGTTTTCTGACACTTCGCAATCTCTAAATTGTAATGACACCCTCACAGGTGGAACAGAGCTTTGGGGAGATGATTGGGTGACAGTTTTTTATCCAAGATTTCAGAGGAGAGAAGTTAATCAGGAGAGAGAGAAAGAGAGAGAGCTAGAGGGAGAGAGAGAGAGGGAGAAAGAAACTAAATCCGAAGGGAAGTCAGACACTGGAGGTAGGACGAGAGACAGGATTGGGTGCGGTGGGCAGAGGTGGTGGGGTCACTGAGGTCAGGAGAGAAGCCAAAACATGGACAAAGAAAGATGACGATTCGCAGCCCAGGAGAGGCAGGGAATCGGGTCAGGACAGGGAGCAGGAACAGTGTCTTGGGTGAAGGAGGGCTGGGAACTGACAGTTTTTATTTATTTTTTTTGAGATAGAGTCTCACGCTGTCGCCCAGGCTGGAGTGCAGTGGTGTGATCACAGCTCACTGCAACCTCCACCTCCTGGACTCAAGTGATCATCCCACCTCAGCCTCCTGAGTAGCTGGGAATACAGGCACATGCCACCATGCCTGGCTAATTTTTTGTATTTTTGGTAGAGATGGGGGTCTCACCACATTGCCCAGGCTGGCCTCAAATGCCTAGGCTCAAGCAATCCTCCCACTTTGGCCTCCCAAAGTGCTAGGATTACAGGCATGAGCCACTGCACCTGGCCTATTTATTTATTTGAGTCAGGGTCTCACTCTGTCACCCAGGCTGAAGTGCAGTGATGCGATCATAGCTCACTGCAGCCACAACCTCCTGGGCTAAAATGATCCTCCCACCTCAGCCTCCTGAGTAGCTGGGACCACACGTGTGCACCAGCACACCTGGCTAACTTTTGTATTTTTTTGTAGAGATGGAATCTCACTATGTTGCCCAGGCTCCATTTACTTATTAAGTACTTAATATGTGTCAATTTTAGTGATTTGTGTTTTTCTAGAAAATAACTTTCATCTAAGTTTATGAATTTTATGTAGAGAATTTCTGCAAAATATCTTGACTCTTCATTCTTTCTTCATCTATGGTCCTTTTCTCTTGTCATATCTTATTTAGTCAGCCCAGAGTTTATCTATTTTTATTAGCTGGAGTCATGTGAAACCCTGTTGTCTTGGTCAAAAAGTTGAATATCAGCCATTTCGTGTGATTCAACCTAATGTTATTTACCAGGCATTTTATACCTGTGATCTCGTTTAACACCCTCAAAGGCCATATGAGTCAGGGACAATTGTCACCACTTTATAGGCGAGGTGTCTGAAGCTCAGAGAGGTTAACTAACTTGCCCCGGAACACACAGCTGATACATAATAGGGTAGAGATGTAAACGCAGATGGTTCTGAGGATCTTTCTGCTTTGTCCTGGCAATTGCTGCTGAGAGCCTCAGGAAGCATCACACCTGTGACAAGCTTAGAAAGGCCTTCTCTGCAGGGGGATGTGTACATCCAGGCGAGGAGAGGTTTGGGTGGGACTCTGGGAGAGGCACAGAGGAGCTTATCTTTGGGCAGCCGTGGGCTGGGTGTGGAGCCAGTGGGGTCCAGGAGAAGCTTGCACTGAAGTTTTTATAGAGGGCCTACAGGTGCAAGGCACCTGTAGACGTTGAAGGTATAAGAAGGAGACCCCTACCCCCCTGAGGCTTTCATTCAAGTGATCCCAAAGTCTCATGTGTGAGGACATTTAGCATCTGAAACAGTAAGTAAAATTAAAGAGTTCTGGCCAGGCGCAGTAGCTCATGCCTGTAATCCCAGCACTTTGGGAGGCCGAGGCAGGTGGATCACCTGAGGTCAGGAGTTCAAGACCAGCCAGGCCAACATGGTGAAACCCTGTCTCTACTAAAAACACAAAAATTATCCGGGTGTGGTGGACGCCTGTAATCCTAGCTACTCGGTAGGCTGAGGCAGGAGAATCGCTTGAACCCGGGAGGCAGAGGTTGCAATGAGCCGAGATCCCGCCACTGCACTCCAGCCTGGGCAACAGAGCAAGACTCCATCTCAAAAAAAAAAAAAATCAAAGAGTTCTAACCCAAGGAAAGAAGAGCAAGCCCCCATCCCCACCATCCTTGGACCATATGGGGCCTAATCACAGAATTACAAGGGCATTGAGACACTGCACACACAACTGCCCAGCAGGCCTGTGCCCATCTGCCTGGGGCAGGGGCCATGTGTCCTCTGCTTGGCAGCCGACACTAGCTTCGAGCCATCACCTTACTCTCCTTGCTTTGCATCTGATAATTATTTGGGAAAATGTCAGACATAATTTTCAAGGAAGCTCATTTATTTCCGAGATTTAAGTCTAGGAGAGCTGGGCAAACTAAGGTAAGACACAGGATGAAAGTTTTCGTCAATGAGCCTTCTGCGTTTGTGACTCTTTTTTTTTTTTTTTTTTGAGACAGAGTCTCACCCTGTCACTCAGGCTGGAGTGCAGTGGTGCCATCTCAGCTCAACATAACCTCCGCCTCCAGGGTTGAAGCAATTCTTGTGCCTCAGCCTCCCCAGTAGCTGCAATTACAGGCGCATGCCACCACGCCCAGCTAATTTTTGTATTTTTAGTAGAGACAGGGTTTCACCATGTCGGCCAGGCTAGTCTCGAACTCCTGGCCTCAAGTGATCCACCTGCCTTAGCCTCCCAAAGTGCTGGGATTACAGGCATAACCCACTGTACCCAGCCAGTATTCTTGTCAAAAATGGCTTGACAACCCTATTGCTGCCCGGGTTTGCCCCCTGGTGGGACCAGATCAGTATGTGGGCCGTTCTTCCTCTTGCAGGGTTGCCCAGGGCTGGGGTGGCCCTCCCGGGAGGGCAGGTACTTAGGGGTGAGTTCTCATGCTCCTGGCAGGTTTGGAAGCAGGAGGCCCCTGGTGGGTGAGAGGGGTGGGAAGGGTAAGGGAAAGGAGGCAGGGGGCTGGAGAAAGGGGCTGCTATGAGCAAAATCTTGAGGGTGGTAGAGCAGAAAAGAGAATGCTCAAGCTGTGATCTGGCTGATGGGGCTGATATGAGGTGAAGGAGTCAGGGGCTGAGGGCTGGGGGTGCTGATGTGGAGTCGGGGAATCTTTGGAGGAGGTGACTCCAGGGCACCCAGCCTGAGCTCTTCCGGTCTCCATGGAAAGCCTCTGCCCCATTCCCACCTATGTGCGGAGGGAGCCTCTCATCCTCAGTCCCTGCTCCTGGGTGGACAAGGCCTGTCTGCCTGCCGCTGCCTCCTCCACACCACCAGGGTCCATGCGGCCCTGACCCTAGGGCACCCCTGACCAGGCTCATCTGAGGAGGAGCTGGGACTCTGGCTTGTGTTTTCCAGGATGTTTTGCTCTGAGCCACCCCAGGACTGTGGCGGGCCCCTTGGGGGGATCCCTGAGCGTGCAGTGTCACTACAAGAAGGAACACAGGTCCCTCAACAAATACTGGTGCAGACCACCACAGATTTTCCTATGTGACAAGATTGTGGAGACCGAAGGGTCAGCAGGAAAAAGGAATGGCCGAGTGTCCATCAGGGACAGTCCTGCAAACCTCAGCTTCACAGTGACCCTGGAGAATCTCACAGAGGAGGACGCAGGCACCTACTGGTGTGGGGTGGATACACCATGGCTCCGAGACTTTCATGATCCCATTGTGAAGGTTGAGGTGTCCGTGTTCCCAGGTGAGCCCCTCCTTCCCTCAGCGCCTAAATAGGCTCAGGTTGGAATTGTTGGGGCAGGAATCAGATCAGAGACGTGAAGCAGACAGTGTGTGTGTGCGCGCGCGTAAGAGAGAGAGAGGTGGGGGCCAGGGGAACACAGTCAGGGGGTCTCTCCTGGAGCAGCTGACATGTCTGCCCAGTATTGAAGAAGGGAAGGGTCCAGTGACAGGGAGGCTGAGAGAGCATTGCCTGTGAAGGAGCCAGGAGCGCACCTGTGGCTCAGCCCCCACGGAAGTGCAGCTGAGTGGGGGAGGGGTGGGGCTGAACAGAGAGGCTGGGGGGCCAGATGGGAAGCTGCTGCCCTCAGGGGGAGCCTTACCACATGACAGGTCAGATTTGCAGTGTAGACAGACTCTTCTGCAGCATGGAGGTTCGCAGGAGCACCTGGACCCTCATCAGCAGGATGGAAAATCAGGACCACTGGGAGTGGCACCTGTGTCCTGTTCAGAAATGCCCAGTTGGCCCAGGAGGGTCCTGGAGAGACTCCAGCCCCAGGGTCCTGCATCCTGCCCCCTTCCTTAGTGGGCATTTTGTGTGAAATCAAACCAAAAAGGCATCCTGAGTGGTGGGAGAGCCAGAGGACAGCTCCCTGGGTCTGACTTGTGGTTTTGCCACCAGCATCAACGTCAATGACACCTGCAAGTATCACTGCGGCCAAGACCTCAACAATCACAACTGCATTTCCACCTGTATCATCCACTACCCTGTTTTCAGTGGGTGCCACCCACAGTGCCAGCATCCAGGAGGAAAATGAGGAGGTGGTGAACTCACAGTAAGCACCTTAGCCCCTGAGACATGGAGGGGGCCCTGTGCTAAGAGGAGGAGCCCAGGGCGGGGACCTTGGCCATGTGGGCCAGCTGGAGGTGTGCATCCCTCCCTTTGCCCCAGGCCCAGGTTGGAAGCCATAGTCTGAACACCTCGGCTTGGACCTGCCCTTGGCTTTGGAAGGGGGCTCAGGTAGGGGGGAAGTTGGGGGGCAGATGGAAGGAAAGTGATAGTTACTGACGGCTGGTGACATCCTACGAGGCCCGTGTTAGACGCTTCACATGAGTGTTCTCACTTGCCCTTCACTGCAGCCCTGTACTGTCGTCATTCCGTGTGTTAGTCTGTTTTCACACCGTTGATAAAGACATACCCGAGACTGGATAAATTATAATGAGAAAGAGGTTTTAATGTACTCACAGTTCCACATGGCTGAGGAGGCCTCACAATCAAGGCGGAAGGCAAAAGGCATGTCTTACATGGCAGCAGGCAAGACGGAGAATGAGAACCAAGCAAAAGGGGTTTCCTCTTATAAAGCCATCAGATCTCGTGAGACTTATTCACTACCACAAGAACAGTATGGGGCAAACCACCCCCACGATTCAGTTATCTCCCACTGGGTCCCTCCCACAACACGTGGGAATTATATGGGAGCTACAATTCAAGATGAGATTTGGGTGGGGACCCAGCCAACCCACATCAATCCCCATTTTACAGATGAGTAAACTGAGACTCAGCGAGGTTAAGCAATTTGCCCAGTCAAGTAGCTACAAGAGGCTAAGGCTAAGCTTCCAATTCTGGTTTATGTGACTCCAGAGCCTTGAGTTCTCCTCTCTAAACAGTGGTTCTTAACCTTTTTGGGAGTCACCAACCCCACATAGAATCTGACATCTATGGACACTCTCCCCAGAAAAACACGTGCAGTCACAAACCTTTTCTGGGATTCACGGGCTCCCTATTCTAGCACAAAACCCCACAATTCCATCCTGGCACTATCCACCCAGAGTTAGTGCAGACCCCACAGGTGAAGAGCTTCCACATCTAAATCAGATCCCACAAGACCGCCCTGATTTAGATGCCAGTCGAACTTTGGGGATCCCCAGGCCACCACACTTCTGACCAACTGGATGCAAATTTGGGGGTTCCCAGGACCCCCACAGGTTCAATAATTTGTTAGACTCAGAACTCTGGAAAGCATTATACTTACAATTACAGTTTTATCATAAGGATAAAGGATAAAGATTAGGACCAGCCAATGCAGAGACACATAGGACAAGGCTTGGGAGGATCCCAAACAGTTTCTGTGCCCTCTCCAGGTGGAATCAGGGAGCATCACCTGCACCCTCCCTGTGGCACCTCAATATATTTATCAACCAGGAAGCTCCTCCAAGCTTTGGTGTCCAGAGTTTTTATTGGGGTTTCATTACATAGGCATGATGTGATTGAACTGTCTCCACCTCCAGTCCCTCTTTGGGAGGTTGGGCTGTCTCAGGGCTCCAAATCTCTAATTACGTGGTTGGTCTTTCTGGTGACCAGCCCCATCCTATTGTCTCATCTCTTACCAAAGTCCAGGTGTGATTCATGAACAACAAAGACACTCCTAATTTTTGGGACATTCCAAGGATTTACAGCCTCCCTCCTAAGAGCTAGGGACGAAGGCCAGCCAGATTCTTTACTGGACAACATCCATAAACCCCTCCACAGGCTTCTGCCAACATATAAGGCAAGGCAAAATTCAGGCTTGAACATGCCACTTCCAGAAGTTTAGCCTGTAGATACACATAGGTGGCAGCGCTGGGTTCTGTGGGGCCTGAAGGTTGTGCAATTTGCGGGGTGGGTTGGTGGGAGGGTAATCTAAGAAAAAGATGAGAAAATTGTGAATGCAAACGTAGGCATGAAGGAAGGGGCCCAAGCAATGGAGGGACCTGAAGCTGGGCTGCATCAGCCTCCTGGTCAATCTGCTGCTGCGTGGTCAGGTGTGAAAAGGTGGAGCTGCAAGGCGATTTATAAGCAACGTTTACCATTGCAAAGGACTGGGGGAAATGCCCATTCAGTGGGAACGTTTAAATAAATCACAGTCTATCCATGTGTAGGAATACCCTGCAGCTATAGGAAAGAGTGAGGGACTTCTTTATGTACTGACGTGGAAGGACCTCTAAGATGTATTGCTAAGTAAAACCAGAATAGTGTTAGACGAGGCCTCCTTTGTGTGAAAGAGAAGGGAAATCCCGTACATTCGTATTTGCTTGTATACACATAAAGAAACTCTAGAAGGTTCTTAAGAACAGCACGTATGTGTATGTGGGGAAATTGGGGAATGTGTAAATGGGGGGTGTGTAGAAAGGGGGCTTTATACTGTCTATTTTTTTAATTGACCTTATCTATCTACTTAAAAAGTTAGAGAAGGAGACCAGGTATATTGGCTCATGCCTGTCATCCCAGCACTTTGGGAGGTTGAGACAGGAGGGTGGCTTGAGCTCAGGAGTCTGAGACCATCCTGGGCAATATAGCAAGATTGAGTCTCTACAAAAAATTTAAAAATTAGCCGTGGTGGCCTGTGCCTGTAGTCCCAGCTACGCAGGAGGCTGAGGCAGGAGGATCACTTGAGCCCAGGGGTTCAAGGCTGCAGTGAGCCATGATCACCACTGCACTCCAGCCTGGGTAACAGAGCCAGATCCTGTCTCAAAAAATAAAAATAAAAAATAAAAATAAAAAAGTAAGTTGGAGAAGGCAAGTCGGCCCCACCCTCACCATCCTGTGCCTCCTCCAGGCTCCCGCTGCTCCTCTCCCTGCTGGCATTGTTGCTGCTTCTGTTGGTGGGGGCCTCCCTGCTAGCCTGGAGGATGTTTCAGAAACGGATCAAGGGTGAGTTGGCTCCCCACACCCCTCTGCCCCACCTGGGGTGGTCAGGCCCTGACCACAGACGCTCATCTTCAAAGCTATGTCCACGTCCCACAGTATTGCTATGAAATGTGACACCCAGACCACACATCCTAGGTGATCCTACAGGGCAGGTCCCATGGGAGGCATCCTTGTGCGTGGTGGTTACAGGCTGTGAGAGGTGGCTCCCAAGCAGGAGGCTTTCCCACTTCCAGGCCAAGGGTGGTTGCCCCATGACAACCCCAAGAGGGTTGACCCTCTTCTGTTTAAAACCCTGGCATGGTGTGCTGGGTGCAGTGGTGTGCATCTGTAGTTCCAGCTACTCAGGAGGCTGAGATGGGAGGATTGCTTGATCCCAGGAATTCAAGACCAGCCTGCGCAACACAACAAGGCTCCCGCGTCTATAAAATAAAATAAATCCTTGCATGGTCTCCCCCACCATAAAAAGTCCAGGTATCTACAGGAGTCACTGCCCTCCACGATCTGGCTCTACCCACCTCCCTTTCCCCATCCGTGCACCCTGGAAACCAACTTCTTGTATCTCCTTTAATGACAGCCTCAACCTCAGCCTCTCCTCTCCTTCTGGGTTTGCTCTGGGCTGGAGGGCCTTCCCTGCCCCCTCTCCCCAGCTCACTCCCAGTGGACTCCAACAGTGGTCCTCAGACTTTCTTTTCTCTGGGACCTTTTCTTTGACTCCAAAGAGTGGCTTGGGGCCCCTCCGGGCTATACCTCTGCTGTCACAGCCTTTTGGGAACCAGATTGTCATTGCTGGTGTCCTCACCTGCCTTCCCACAGGCATGTGCTTTAAGGAGGTACAGAACCAGTATTTGTCAAATTAATGTGTTATTCAGTATCTCCAGCTGCAACGGGCACCCCAGGGGCCTCCAGGCAATCTCTAGTCCAGCTGCCCTCCTCTGAGCTCAGATTAAAAGAGAGAACAGGAACTCTTGGCACTCAGTAAGTAGATGCTCAATAAATAGCTGATAGGCAAATTGAATAAGCACAGGAACAGAGGAACAAGTGGAGGTGTGGCCACCAGTCCTCTAGATTGCAGATCCCTGGCCGAGGTCAAGTGTAAGCCTGAAGCTTCCTCCCTGTTCGGAGGGTTGAAGATTCCACAGGCAGAAGATTCTCAGGGGAATCTTTGTCCAAAGCCTTCCAAGACTGCAGTGAGACTGGGGTGGGAAGAGATGGGGTTATCCTGTCCCATAGCTGCAGGATAAGCTGCTGCATGCTTGGTGGGGGGCACTGCTCACACATACCCCCAGTGCCTCCCGTGGTGCCCAGGCTTTTGGCGGAGAAATCAGCCTCAGTAGATCTGTGCAGGGTGTATGGGAAGAAAACCACTTCCTCTTTCCCATCTGCTTTGTGTGTGTCATTTTCTGGTAACCCCATCCTAAACTTCAGCACCCACGTGGATGCCACTGGGTTGTCTCAGTTCTGAGCCCCTTTCGGTTTCCTTTGTGCCCTTTCACCCAGAAAGTCTCTGGCTCCTCAAAGAGCCTCCTCCCCCCTTGAAAAGGATGTATGTGATTATTGTAGGAAATTTGAAAAATGAGTAAAAGCACAAAGAAGGAAATAAATCCCCCATCATCGATGATAACTAAAAACCCCACCGCCTAGAGAAAACCAGCCACTGGCCCCTGAGGTATATCCTTCCAGTCTTTTTTTCTATGCCTATGTAAATGCATCTGTGATTTCTTTTTTTTCTCTTTTTTTTTTTTTTTTTTTTGAGACAGAGTCTCACTCTGTCACCCAGGCTGGCGTGCAGTGGCGTGATCTTGGCTCGCTCCAGCCTCGACCCCCCACTGCCCGGGGCTCCAGTGATCCTCCTGCGTTAGCCTCCCAAGTAGCTGGGACTACAGGTGCTCCCCACCACGTCTGGCTAATGGTTAAATTTTTTTTTTTTAGAGATGGGGTTTCACTATGTTGCCCAGCCTGGTCTTGAACTCCTGAGCTCAAGCCCAGAGTGCTGGGATTACAGATATGAGCCACCACACCCAGTCATGCATCTGCGATGTCTTAACAAATTGGCCTCATACCACTCATTCTCTTTTAAACCTACATTTTTGCACTTAACATATGGTACCATGTTCCCAGCTAGTAAATGTTCTAAAAATCACAGACTGCAGAGTTTACTGGTGTCTTAAGCTTCCTGTAACCCATCCTCAGTAACAAGATAAAGGCTTTCTATTCAAACATTTTTGACTCTCTGTCCCTTGCTTTGCAAGTCCGTGCCCCATCCCCTGACTGTGTGGCTGGGGCTGACTTCCCCTTGACCTGCCTGGAGCCTGACACCTGCCTCATTACACCTACTCCCCACTCTTTCCCCCAGCCCACATTGGTCGTTCATTCATTCACACAACAAAGCTGTCCTGAGCACCTACTGTGTGCCAGGCCTGTGCTGGGCCCTGGGGACAACATTGTGACTGGGGTAGACTGGGTCTTACCTTCAGTGAGCTTCCCCTACCGCTGGCTCCCCCAAACCTTCTCACTACCACCCTCCTTCCCGGGCATTGAACTCCTGTCTCTTCCCCACCAGCTCTTTTTCTCCTTCCTATCAGAACACTTGTCCCAGGTAGGGACAGGGAGGGCAGTGTGGTGCCTGCGCACAGCACTTGGAAGCAGGGCACTTCGCACCCCAGAGTACCCGGCTGCGCGCTCCATTAGGTCAGCTGTGGCTCAGCAAGCCCGTCACTATACGTGGTCTTGTGTCTCCCAACTGTGGGCTCCTCCCCTTTAATTCTGGGGGAGGAGCCCACAGATCCCCACGGCATCCAGTGCAGTGGGCTCTGGGGTTGCCTGGCTGTGGACCTAACCAAGGGCATCAGCAGCGTGTGTGTCACCCGCTGCCCACCTGGTCCGGGCTCCTGGGGTGAAAGGGTTAGGGTGTACAGGGCTGTGCTCATAGGCAGCACCCTTATAGAGCAGGTGCCAGCAGCCAAGGGCTGTGTGAGCCTGAGCTGGCGTCCCTGGGGCTGACAGGCCTCCTTCCCTACGGCCTGGGGCAGCAGGCAGGTGGGCTGTCTGGGAGGGCAGACCTCAGGCACGAGGATGGGAGCAGAGGCCCCAGCAACTTCCCACAGTCTGATGCAGCCCTAAGCCCCAGATGCACAGGGCTTTTCAGTGGCATCCTTCCTCCCCTGGAAACATTTGTGTGAGATCCCGTGTTGAGAGCTTGTTTTGGTCCCTCTCCTCCAGCTGGGAGCTTTCTTTCCTTTCTTTCTTTCTTTTTTTCATTTTTGAGACAGAGTCTTGCTCTGTTGCCCAGGCTGGAGTGCAGTGGCATGATCTCAGCTCACTGCAACCTCCGTCTCCCAGGTTCAAGTGATTCTCCTGTCTCAGCCTCCCAAGTAGCTGGGACTACAGGGCGTGTGCCACCATGCCCAGCTAATATTTGTATTTTTAGTAGAGACAGGGTTTCACCCTATTGGCCAGGCTGGTCTCGAACTCCTGACCTCAAGTGATCTGCCCTCCTCGGCTTCCCAAAGCACTGGGATTACAGGCGTGAGCCACCGCACCCGGCCCAGCTGGAGTCTTTCTATTTCTCCATTTATTCACTCATCCTGTGCTTATTCATTCATTTACTAAGTCACTAATTCACTCACTCAACAAACCTTTGAGTTCCTACCATGCTTCAGGCCTGAAGGGATAGGTCCCCAGGGCTGAGGTCTCTAGGGAAAGGCCTTTTCCCAGAAGGCTTGTAGGGTCCTCCATCCTGGCCGTTGTTCCAGGATTCAACCTCCTTCCTCTCCTCTTGTCTCTAGCTGGTGACCATTCAGAGCTGTCCCAGAACCCCAAGCAGGTAAGGGGGGCTTTAGCAGGAGGTGTATCAGGTGGCTGGGCGGAGGATACAGAGGCTGCTGGGGAGTTGGACAGTCCCATCGGCCAATGGAGGATGGATGGAGCGGGGAGCTCACCCAGAGCAGGACGAATGATGCTGGGAGATGTGGTCACTAGGTCTTGTTCTGAGTCCTGGCCAGCCTGTCCCCTCCCCACCAGGGCAAATGGAATGAAGGGAGGCCCTCCCAGCCAAGCTGACCTGGGGAACATTAAACTACTGGACAGAGTGGGGTGGAGGCAGGAAGGGGAAGGTGGGGGCTGAGGTGCTCAGAGCATAGAGGAAGGGGAGACACATGCAGAGACGCAGGGACAGAGGCTGCAGGGCTCCGTGGACACCCACCTGGGACCTCCTGCCCACCCAGGCTGCCAAGCAAAGTGAGCTGCACTACGCAAATCTGGAGCTGCTGATGTGGCCTCTGCAGGAAAAGCCAGTGCCACCAAGGGAGGTGGAGGTGGAATACAGCACTGTGGTAAGTGCAGGAGCCCGGCTTTTGGGCATGTGGCCCCTGGGCTGTGCCAGGGCACCCCTGGGATGGTGGGCAGAAGGGGAAGGAAGGGGTCTGCTTGGTGATCTTGTGCCTGTCAGGGACAGGGCCACATGGAGATGGAGCAAGTATAGATTTTGCCAGAGCAGAGGTCCTTAGAAGGGCTTGGTGTCATTGTGGTGGGGGGTTTTTGGGGGTGGCCAGCAGCTATGGCTCTGACAGTCCGTGAAGTCCAGCATGGGTTAAGCACCTGCTGTGTATCATGAGCCAAGGTGAGAACCTGTGACTTCTCACTGTTTTGGTCTCATCATCTCTTTGACATCAATTCTGCTTTCCAGGTTTTTATCTGTGACCCGCTGTGGGTCAACCCTTGGGCGCAGCCACCTTCAACTGGGATAATGGGATGGGGGCTGCCTCCCTGGGTCGTGACCCACCTGCTAGTGGGAGAGTTCAAGCAGAAGCTGGGGGTCAGTTGGCAGAGAGGATCGGGAGAGATGTAAGCATCAGCAGGGAAGCTTAAAGGACCCCCCAGGCCTGGGAGCTGAAGAGGCCCCTCAGACAAGTCGTGTGGTGCCATGGAGGGCTGGCACCAGGGTGACAGGGGACATTGTTGCTGGTCTGCCTGGAAAAGTGGCCCAACTCCCTGGGATATCTCCAGCCTGGTACCGTTCTCCCCAGGCCGCCGTTTTGCACCTGACAGGAGAAGAGGGGATCCAGACCTGCCATTTCCGGGTCCCCTGATAGCCGCACCACTCCCCAACCTCCCGCCAGCTGTCTGCATGAGGATGAGGGTGGTCTGGGGGCCCAGGGTCCTGGATGGCTCCTGGCCAAGTTCCTTCCTTCCTTCCTTCCTTCCTTCCTTCCTTCCTTTCTTTCTTTCTTTCTTTCTTTCTTTGGAATCTCGCTCTGTCCCCCAGGCTGGAATGCAGTGGCACAGTCTTGGCTCACTGCAATCTCTGCCTCCCAGGTTCAAGCAATTCTCCTGCCTCAGCCTCCAGAGTAGCTGGGATTACAGACACCTGCCACTACACTGGCTGATTTTTGTATTTTTAGTAGAGACGGGGTCACCATGTTGGCCAGGCTGGTCTCGGACTCCTGACCTCAAGTGACCCGCCTGCCCTGACTTCCCAAAGTGCTGGGATTACAGGACTGAGCCACCACACCCGGCCAGCTCCTGGCCAAGTTTCTGAGTGCCCCTGCACTCAAGCCTGACTCCTTCCTTGCATGACATGATCTTGTGTCCACAAAGCTGCATGGCCTGGGACCAGCAACAGCCTTGTTCTAACTTCTTGTCTCATGATCTAAAGTGGATGGGACATGGTCTTCCTCTTCTCCCAGCCCCCTTGGTACAAGTTGGGACTCATGCCCACAGTACAGCAAGTTAATCAGAGCTGCAGGGCCAACGCAGTACCCTTGTACTGGCTTCAACTCCACCTAGAGAACTAGGGGTCCTCTGCAGAAAGGGATCCATGGCTGCTTCATTGTGAGAACTTTCCTTTTTTTTTCTTTTCTTTTCTTTTTTCTTTTTTTTTTTTTTTGAGACAGAGTCCCACTCTGTCGCCAGGCTGGAGAGCAGTGGTGCAATCTTGGCCATTGCAACCTCCGCCTCCCCGGTTCAAGCGATCCTCCTGCCTCAGCCTCCCAAGTAGCTGGGATTACAGGTGTCCACCACCACGCCCAGCTAGTTTTTGTATTTTTAGTAGAGACTGGGTTTCACTATGTTACCCAGGCTGGTCTCAAACTCCTGACATCAAGTGATCCACCCACCTTGGCCTCCCAAAGTGCTGGGATTAAGGGCGTGAGCCACTGTGCCTGGCCACAAGAATATTTCATTAAGAGAAGCACAGAGGTGTCTCGGGGGAGCCCAGCCAGGTCTCAGGGCCTCAGTTTCTTCCCTGTAGAATGGACCAGGCTGGGTCAGCCCCGAGGAGCCCCTGGAGCCTCCTGCCTCTGATGCTGGGGATGTTGTGCTGCTGCTTGCCCAGATGGGGAGGAGCAGCTGGGTGGACAGGATCATAGAGAAAAAGAGGCCAGGACAGTGGAGCCTCTACAGTGAGGCCTCCCCAAAGCCCCTCAGGTGTCCTCCCTCCTCCATCCTATGTTGGGGGTCCTTTCTTCCATTGCCTCTCCCAAGTCTCCGGTTTCTTGGTTTCTCTCTGCAGGCCTCCCCCAGGGAAGAACTTCACTATGCCTCAGTGGTGCTTGATTCTAACACCAACAGGATAGCTGCTCAGAGGCCTCGGGAGGAGGAACCAGATTCAGATTACAGTGTGATAAGGAAGACATAGTCTTTTGTCCTGCCTCGCCATTGGAGCTCTCATGGGCCCCAGGAAGTCCAGGGATGGCTCCCTTATACCTGGCCCACGTCCTTCTCAGCCTGCCCTCAACAACAGTGACCAACAGACAGGCAGCTGGGTTTCTCAGGCCGTCCCTCTGTTGCCATCAGCTCGATTGGCTTCCCCGAGGGCCAGCAGGGCTGGGGGCTCTGGGGAGCAGCAGGAAGCACTCCCAGCCACCAGCGCCTGTCGCCTCTTTCCCCTTTGCCCCTGCTTCATCCCGGCTCTGTGTGTGGAGGACAAAGCTTCTTCCTGCGTGGCTCCAGGAAAAGATGTGGCTCACGTAGGTGGCACCTGCCAATAGCTTTGTCAATCACAGCCCCATAGGAACGTCTGGAATTGCTTGGGAGTTGGGGAGAACTGTCAAGAAGAGTGAAGAGAGTGCCAAAGTGGAGATCTGTTCACATGGGGGCCATGGAGGGGGGACCCACTAAAGATCAAGATCAAAGATCCTCCCCATCTCACAGACAAGGAAACTGAGGCCAGAGGGAGGAGAGAATTGCTTATGGCTCCAGAACTGGTGGCAAGTTTCTCTGGACTCTTAGGTTTATTTTTAATATGAAATATAAAAACAGTTTCAAATATCTTATTGAGGGAGAAGTAAAAAGTTATTTAAACAATGCCTGCTATGTGTCTGCAGTCCTCTGCTAAAGCTCCCAGCTTTGATACCAGATGAGTGCAGAGAAGCCTTGTGGGTGCAGTGGGTTGGGGACATCCTAAGAGAAGTCCTTACTGAGTGGGAGAAGGTGGGTCACAGCTGCTTCTCGCCATGATGTCTGTTTGCTTGTGTGTTTTTTGAGATGGGGCCTCACTCTGTCCCCCAGGCTGGAGTGCAGTGGTATGATCACAGCTCACTGCAGCCTGGAATTCTTGGGCTCGAGTGATCCTCCTGCCTCACCCTCCTGAGTAGCTGGGACTACAAACACATGCCACCATGCCTGAATTTTTTTTTTTTAAAGATGGGGTCTCGCCATGTTGCCCAGGCTGGTCTTGAACTCTTGGGCTCAAGCGATCCTTTTGCCTTGGCCTCCCTGAGTGCTAGGATTACAGCATGAGTCACCATGCCTGGCAGTTTGCATGATGGAAAACACAGCAGTTTTTTTGTCGGGAGATTTGAAATTTAATGCAAAGAGTTGTCCAGGCTGTCTTGAGTCTGTGGCAGCTGCCAACAGCTTTATGTTTTTATTTTTTCATTTTAATTTTTCTTTTTTAGAGGCAGGGTCTCTCTGTGTTGCTCAGCCTTGAACTCCTGGAGTTGTGCAATGTGGACTCCTGGATCTGAAAGGTGAGGCTGCCATGAAGCCAATAATGTGGGCCGGGGCTTAGACATGTGCCTGGTACGGAGGGGAACCCAGAAATAGTTGTTGACTTCACTTGAATTGAGCCCGGTCACGTTCCAGTCCTGATCTGCAGTAACCCTTCTCGGGTTCCTGTTTCCAGAGACAGAATTCTGCAGGGTGGTTTAAAACACAGAGGTGCGTGGCATCAGACTGACTCTAAGACTCAGGGGGTTGTTCGAAGGACCCCTTCTCCTCAATGGGAGTGAACTTTAATTCTCTGAAATCGTATTTTCTCTTTAATTCAGTCTAAATTTCTATCAATTAGAAATAAGTCCTCTGTAAAATGCAAATGTCTAGGCTATCAGTTGGTTATCAATGCCAGCTGCTATAACAACCACAACCTCCACAATAAAACTGGGTGGAGTGACGGGGTGAGGCTGGGGCAGGAGGGTATTGCAGTCACAGCCACACACTGGCCCCAGCCCCCTGCCCCATCAATCTCTAAGGCTTGGTGGAGGAATAAGTTCCCCGGTATAAACCATTTGCCCTGTGGAAGGTGGCAGCCCCTCGGGAGTCCTTCATGTCATTTCCTGCCAGAGAGTCTCAGTTGGGACCACCCCCATTCTCCAAGGAGGCCTCATAGCAGGAGGGAGTGGGCTGGCTTGCAATAGTCTTCTGGAAGTCTTACTGTCCAACTCCCTTCCCGGATGCTCTGCATACCAAACGACACTGGGAAGGACCATCTTTGTCAAACCAGAGACAGGGTCTTCCTCTGTTGCCCAGGCTAGAGTACAATGGCACAATTATGGCTCACTGCAGCCTCGAACTCCTGGGTTCAGGCAGTTCTCCTGCCTCAGCCTCCTGAGTAGCTGGAACTACAGGCATGCGCCACCACACCTGGCTAATTTTTTGTAGAGACAGGGTTTCATCATGTGGCCCAGGCTGTTCTTGAACTCCTGAGTTCAAGCAATCCACCCACTTTAGCCTCCGAAAGTGCTGGGATTATAGGCATGAGCTACCATGCCCTGCCCACACTCAAAATTTACAGGAGAGTATACAGTGAAAAGTTGGTCCCTTTACTTCTGTCACCAGGCATCCAGAGATAAACAAGGTTAATAGTTTCTTGTGTTTCTCCCCTGAGATAGTTAATCATTTGCACATATATCCATGTATATGCGGCCTGTATGTATATGCTCTTCCCCATTCCCATATATGGGGATATCCTCCCCATTCCCACCATTCCTGCACAGTAGTATTTTCATGTCACAACCATCTTGGAGATTATTTTACCTTCTTCTATAAATGCTGCAGAACATCCCATAACATTCCATTGTTTGTACCATGACATACACATGCCATTTTGCACATTTTCGTAGACAGCTGAAGGGTAAAGTTGGAGAAATTCAAAGTCGGTGCACTTGTAATTTTGATAGATATTGCCAAGCATATGGCAACTTTAAATAGCAATCTTTGGCCAGGCATGGTTGCTCAGGCTGAATCCCAGCACTTTGGGAGGCCGAGGTGGGTGGGTCATTCGAGGTCAAGAGTTTGAGACCAGCCTGGCCAACATGGTAAAACCCCATCTCTACTAAAAATACAAAAATTAGCTTGGCACAGTGGCATGCACCTGTAATCTCAGCTACTCTGGAGGCTGAAGCAGGAGAATTGCTTGAACCTGGGAGGTAGAGGTGGCAGTGAGCCAAGATCATGCCATTGCATTCCAGCCTGGGCAACAGAGCAAGACCTCATCTCAAAAATAAATAAATAAAAAGGAAAAAAAAAGAAATGGCAATCTTTTTATTTATGTATTTATTTTTTGAGACAGATCT
Source organism: Gorilla gorilla gorilla (assembly GCF_029281585.2). Taxonomy (NCBI): domain Eukaryota; kingdom Metazoa; phylum Chordata; class Mammalia; order Primates; family Hominidae; genus Gorilla; species Gorilla gorilla. The sequence continues at coordinate 17,488,911 of NC_073228.2, read as the reverse complement.
TGCTCTGTCACTCAGGCAGAGTGCACTGAGAGTGCAGTGGCTTGGTTACAGCTCACTGCAGCCTCCACCTCCTAGGCTCAAGCAATTCTCCCACCTCAGCCTCTGGAGCAGCTAGGACTACAGGCTCAGGCCACCATGCCCGGCTAACTTTGTTTATTTTTTCTGTAGAGATGAGGTCTCACTAGGTTGCCCGGTTGGTCTTGAACTCCTGGACTCAAGTGATCCTCCTGCCTCAGCCTCCCAACGTGTGGGGATTACAGGTGTGAGCCACCATGCCCAGCTTGAAATAGCGATCTTTAATTTCCACCTTACTAGTTACCCCTCTACACCCAAAACTGACGTATTAATTTTTACCAAGTGTATTAGTTTGTTTTCATGCTGCTGATAAAGACATACCCAAGACTGGGCAATTTACAAAAGAAAGATGTTTAACTGGACTCACAGTTCCACCTGGCTGGGGAGGCCTCAAAATCATGGCAGAAGGCAAGGAGGAGCAAGTCACATCTTACATCAATGGTGGCAGAGAGAGAGAGAGAGAGAGAGAGAGAGAGCTTCTGCAGAGAAACTTCCATTTTTAAAGCCATCAGATCTCATAAGACCCATCCACTATCACAAGAACAGCATGGGAAAGATCTGCCCCTGGGATTCAGTCATCTCCCACAACAAGTAGGAATTATGGGAGCTACAAGATGAGATTTGGGTGTGGACACAGAGCCAAACCATATCATTTCACTCCTGACCTCTCCCAAATCTCCTATCTTCACATTTCAAAACCAATCATGCCTTCCCAACAGTCACCCAAAGTCTTAACTCATTTCAGTATTAACTCGAAAGTCCACAGTCCAACATCTCATCTGAGACTAGGCAAGTCCCTTTCACCTATGAGCTTGTAAAATCAAAAGAAGTTTAGTTACTTCCTAGATACAATGGGGGTATAGGCATTAGGTGAACACAGCCATTCGGTGAACACAGCCATTCCAAATGGGATACATTGGCCAAAACAAAGGGCCTACAGGTCTGATGGAAGTCTAAAATCCAGTAGAACAGTCAAATCTTAAATTTCCAAAATGATCTCCTTTGACTCCACGTCTCACATCAGGTCACGCTGATGCAAGAGATGGGTTCCCATGGTCTTGGACAGCTCTGCCCCTGTAGCTTTGCAGTGTACAGCCTCCCTCCCAGCTGCTTTCATGGGCTGGCGTTGAGTGTCTGCAGCTTTTCCAGGTGCACGGTGCTGGCTGTCAGTGGATTTACCATTCTGGGGTCTGGAGGATGGTGGCCCTCTACTCACAGCTCTACTAGGCAGTGCCCCAGTAGGGACTCTGTGTGGGGTCTCTAACCCCACATTTCCCTTCCACACTGCCCTAGCGGAGGTTCTCCATAAGGGCCCTACCCCTGCAGCAACCTTCTGCCTGGACATCCAGGCGTTTCCATACATCCTCTGAAATCTAGGTGGAGGTTCCCAAACCCCAATTCTTGACTTCTGTGCACTTGCAGGTTCAACACCACATGGAAGCTGCCAAGGCTTGGAGCTCGCACCCTCTGAAACCACAGCCCAAGCTCTATGTTGGCCCCTTTTAGCCGTGGCTGGAGCGGCTGGGATGCAGGGCACCAAGTCCCTAGGCTGCACAGAGCAGGGGAACCCTGGGCCTGGCCCACAAAACCACTTTTTCCTCCTAGGCCTCCAAGCCTGTGATGGGAGGGGCTGCCATGAAGACCTCTGACATGCCCTGGAGACATTTTCCCCATTGTCTTGGGGATTCACATTTGACTCCTCGTTACTTAGGCAAATTTCTGCAGCCGGCTTGAATTTCTCCTCAGAAAATGGGATTTTCTTTTCTATCACATTGTCAGGCCACAAATTTTCTAAACTTTTACACTCTGCTTCCCTTATAAAACTGAATGCCTTTAACAGTGCCCAAATCATCTCTTGAATGCTTTGCTGCTTAGAAATTTCTTCCGCCGGATACCCTAAATCATCTCTCTCAAGTTCAAAGCTCCACAAATCTCTAGGGCAGTGGCAAAATGCCACCAATCTCTTTGCTAAAACATAACAAGTCACCTTTACTACAGTTCCCAACAAGTTCTTCATCTCAATCTGAGTCCACCTCAGCCTGGATTTCATTGTCCATATCATTATCAGCATTTTGATCAAAGCCATTCAACAAGTCTCTAGGAAGTTCCAAACTTACCCATATTTTCCCGTCTTCTTCTGAGCCCTCCAAACTGTTCCAACCCCTGCCTGTTACCCAGTTCCAAAGTCACTTCCACATTTTCAGGTATCTGAAATGTACCCCACTCTACTGGTACCAATTTACTGTATTGGTCCATTGCCACGATGCTGATAAAGACATACCTGAAACTGGGCAATTTACAAAAGAGAGGTTTAACAGACTTAACAGTTCCACGTGGCTGGGGAGGCCTCACAATCATGGCAGAAGGCAAAGCAGGAGCAAGTCACATCTTGTGTGGATGGCAGCAGGCAAGGAGAGAGCTTGTGCAGGGAAACTCCCATTTTTAAAACTGTCAGATCTCATGAGACCCATTCACTATCACAAGAACAGCATGGGAAAGACCCGCCCCCAGGATTCAGTCATCTCCCACTGGGTCCCTCCCACAACACATGGGAATTATGGGAGCTACAAGGTGAGATTTGGGTGGGGACACAGAGCCAAACCATATCACCAAGACTATATAAGACCTCTATGGAGAGAACAATAAAATTCCAATAAAGGTTACAGAAGATGATCTGAATAAATGGAGAGATCTTTTAGGCTCTTACTTCAGGTGACTTAATGACACAAAGATGTCGAGTCTTCCCAAATTAATCAATATATTTGACCGGGCGCGGTGGCTCATACCTGTAATCCCAGCACTTTGGGAGGTCGAGACGGGCGGATCACCTGAGGTAGGGAGTTCAAGACCAGCCTGACCAACATAGAGAAATCCCGTCTCTACTAAAAATACAAAATAGCTGGGCGTGGTCACGCATGCCTGTGATCCCAGCTACTAGGGAGGCTGAGGCAGGAAAATCGCTAGAACCCAGGAGGTGGAGGTTGTAGTGAGCTGAGATCGTGCCATTGTACTCCAGCCTGGGTAACAAGAGTGAAACTCCATCTCAAAAAAAAAAAAAAAAAAATCAATACATTCAATACACTCCTAATAAAAAGGAATTTTTTTGAGGAACATAATAAGCTTATTGTAAAATGCATTCAACGGAATAAAGGTCTACAAATAGCTAATTCAACCTTTCAAAACAGTTAAAAAGAAGGAAATTGTCCTGCTAGATGATAAGACACACACGAGGACAAAGACGTAGGAATAAAAACGATGTGGTATCACTGGCACAAGATCTAACAGACAGATCAATGGCAAACAGAAAGAGCAAGGACAGATCATTGCATTCCATTTAGTTCAACCAGTGTATGAGCAAACCATACGGTTCATACTGTTACAGGTCAGAGAAATATGTTACAGGAAAGGGGTCCCAATCCAGACCCCAAGAGAGGGTTCTTGGATCTTGCACAAGAAAGAATTCGGGGTATGAGTCCACAGTGCAAAATGAAAGCAAGTTTATTAAGAAAGTAAAGGAGTGAAAGAATGGCTACTCCGTAGACAGAGCAGCCCCAAGGGCTGCTGGTTGCCCACTTTTATGGTTATTTCTTGATGAGATGCTAAACAAGGGGTGGATTATTCATGCCTCCCCTTTGTAGACCATATAGGGTAACTTCCTGACATTGTCATGGCATTTGTAAACTGTCATGGTGCTGGTGGGAGTGTAGCAGTGAGGAAAACTAGAGGTCACTCTCGTCACCATTTTAGTTTTGGGGGGTCTTGGCCAGCTCCTTTACTGCAATATGTTTTATCAGCAAGGTCTTTATGGCCTGTATTTCGTGCCAACCTTCTATTTCATTCTGTGACTTAGAATGCCTTAAGTGTCTGGGAATGCAGCCCAGTAGCTTTTAGCCTCATTTTACCCAGCTCCTATTTAAGATAGAGTTGTTCTGGTTCACATGCCACTGACAATACCATATACAAACTGTATTTCATTTAGGTCATATATGGGAACATAAAGTATAATAATAAAAGTAACACCACGGGTCATCAGAGAGAGGATAGATTGCTTAGTGGATGAAGCTGGGAAAACCAGCTTCCTCTGTGCAGAAAAACAACCTGAATCTCTACCTAACTGCATATATAGAGGTAGGTTCTAGTGGATTTAAAGACTTAGATGTGAAACAGAAAACGATCTGTGTCAGCCGGGCGTGGTGGCTCACGCCTGTAATCCCAGCACTTTGGGAGGCCGAGGCAGGTGGACCTGAGGTCAGGAGTTCAAGACCAGCCTGGCCAACATGGAGAAACCCCGTCTCTACTAAAAATACAAAAAAAAAAAAAAAAAAAGAATTAGCCGGGAGTGGTGACCCATGCCTGTAGTCCCAGCTACTCGGGAGGCTGAGGCAGGAGAATCACTTGAACCCGGGAGGCAGAGGTTGCAGTGAGCCAAGATCCTGCCGCTGCACTCCAGCCTGGGCAACAGAGCGAGACTCTGTCTCAAAAAAAAGAAAAAAGAGAAAAAGATCTGTGACCTAGAGGCAGAGGACTTAAAAAAAAAAGACACATTATGTGCACAATGTCAGTTCACAGAAACGAGCATACGAAATAAATAACATGATCTTATGAAGTGGCTCCACTTGGCATTTTGGCATTTTCTAAAAACACACTGTGTTTGCGAGTGTGTGTGTGTGTGTGTGTGTGTACATACCTAAACACACATACACACAAGACAAAAAAAGGACATGTGAGAACATGTAAACCAGATTTCATTTTCTTACTTTAAATTCTTAGTTAAACACACGCAGGAAGCCATGGGCCGGGCACTGTGGGAGGTGAGACTGGGGATTTCAGGACAAATGGGATCAGTCCCATCTGAACTCATTGTTTCTTTGCAATGTGAGGAGAAGCTTTTTCCTTGGTTTCTCAGGAGGCACTTTTGGGGTCTCGCTCTGTTGCCCAGGCTGGAGTGCAGTGGTGCAATCTCAGCTCATTGCAACCTCTGCCTCCCAAGCTCAATAGATCCTTCCACCTCAGCCTCCTGAGTAGCTGGGACTACAGATGTGCGCCACCGCACCTGGCTAATTTTTGTATTTTTTGTAGAGACTGGGTTTCACCATGTCACCCAGGCTGGTCTCAAAGTCCTGGGCTCAAGCAATCCTCCCGCCTCAGCCTCCCAAAACGTTGGGATTACAGGCGTGAGCCACAATGCCTGGCTTTGCCTTTCTGCTTCTTATGAATGAAAGGAAACAGAGCAAGTCACAGGTTACCTGACCTTCAGGTTTTTTTTTTTTTCCTACAAAATGGAAAAATAACTCTATAATTCTTTCTATGTTTGTGGTGAGGATAAAATGATAGCAAAGTACTACAAGTACGTAACACAAGAATGAACATAATTGTTATAAGATTCGACCCCTGGCCACCAAGAATGCACAGCCTGTTTCCCTGCTGCCCTTTACTCCCCTGTCCTCCTATCAAAACCACCATCTCCTGAGCTGGCCTCTGCTCACTGCTCTTACACTAAAGCATTGAAGAGGAAGATGTTGCATAATCTGAGCCCTCACCTGAAGAGAGGAATCAGCCAGCCCCGGATCCTTGCCTACGGGGGGATGTAGGGGTGGGGGGTGTCCTTTCTCCGTTAGGGAGCTCCCCGCTACTGCTCTTCCCCACCCCAACACACACACACTCAGCAAAATTAAAAAAGAAAACTGTTTACAGTGGGAAAATAGTTTCAAAATGCTAGCTGATGCGTTTCTTTTTTTTTTTTTTTTGAAACGGAGTCTCGCTCTGTCACCCAGGCTGGAGTGCAGTGGCACAATCTCGGCTCACTGCAACCTCCACCGCCCCGTTTCAAGCGATTCCCCTGCCTCAGCCTCCCAAGTAGCTGGGACTACAGATGCTCGCCACCACGCCCAGCTAAATTTTTGTATTTTTAGTAGAGCCAGGGTTTCGCCATATTGGCCAGGCTGGTCTCGAACTCCTGACTTCAAGTGATCCACCTGCCTCCGCCTCCCAAAGTGCTGGGATTACAAGCATGAGCCCCTGCGCCCGGCCTAGCTGATGCATTTCTGTAGTTCCCGTGGTTCCTTCTAATCTACTCCACCCCTCCACTGATTCCGGGAAAGGGTGAGACAGCAGAAAGCAGAGGAGACCAGGTAGTTTCAAAACCTCCAAGTCTTTGCTGAAAGAGGTAGGAATATGCGTAGGCCATAGATTTGAGGAAATAATGAGGAGCCAGAGGAAACTGTCCAGTCTCAGACTAGAAAAGGGGTGGCCTGAAGCGGAGATGGGGAGGGGAGAGAGCGCGAGCCGGTGGGACCCAGGGCTGGGCCGACCTGGAGTTGCCAAGAGAATCTGCAGGAGACAGTGCTGCCCAGTACACCAACCACAGGCAAGCATGGAGCCCTCGGGACCGGCCGGTCCAAACTGAAATGGGCTTTGAATCTAAGACTTACTGCAAACGACAGGATGTCAACTATCTCATTGATAACACAATGAGTACCTATTGGACTGATGGACTTTGTGTGTGTGTGTGTGTGTGTGTGCGTGTGTGTGTGTGTGTGTGTGCATATACATTTTTTTTGAGACATAGTCCCAGGGAGGAGTGCAGCAGCATGATCATGGCTCACTGCCCCTTCAAACTCCTAGACTTATGTGATCCGCCTGCCTCAGCCTCCCAAGTAGCTGGGAGCACAGGCGCATGCCACCATGCCCGGCTAATTTTTTTGATTTTTTTCTAGAGATGGACTCTCACTTTTTTGCCCACACTGGTCTCAAACTACTGGGCTCAAGCCATCCTCCCCCCTCGGCTTCCCAACAGGTTAAGATTACAGGCATGAGCCACTGCACCCAGCCTGATAATATTTTGGGGGTAAATAAATATTGGGGTGAATAAATAAAAATATTATTCCAAATATCAGTTATCCAAATTGATTATGTAATATTTAATCAAATTGATTATTGATTATTCAAATATCAAAGGTGACTTTGATCTTGAATTCAGTTAATTGAGCCTTAGGAGATTACGGACCCCTGTAAATCCAAGCTCCCTGCTCCTTTCTATTCACTGGCATTCTAGACTCATTCACCACACACATTAACTAACAGACAGATGCCAGCGTCGTGCTTTACCTGTTAAACAGTTACGAGTCTGGTTGGTACAGCCAGACTGTCTCTGCTTGCATGAGCCGGGTACACAAAGGGGCCACTCCAGTGTTTTACAGATGGTTCTAATATGTTATTACTGAACACTTACCACGACAGCTTGCATAGGCAGCTGAGGTCACTCGGTCACCTCAACATTCTGCGATCAGCCACATGTGCTGTTGGGTTTTACCAGGAAAAGAGTGGCTAGTTATGCTTCTCTTTTTTAATTTTAATTTTTTTTTTTTGAGATGGAGTCTTGCTCTGCCGCCCAGGCTAGAGTACAATGACGCGATCTCGGCTCACTGCAGCCTCTGCCTCCTGGGTTCAAGCGATTCTCCTATCTCAGCCTCCAGAGTAGCTGAGATTACAGGCACATGCCTCCACGCCCAACTAATTTTTGTATTTTTAGTAGAGACAAGGTTTCACCATGTTGGCCAGGCTGGCCTCAAACTGCTGACCTCAGGTGACCCACCCGTCTCGGCCTCCCAAAGTGTCGGGATTACAGGCATGAACCGCCGCTCCCAGCCTCCTCTTATAATCTATTTAAAAGGTCATGGTGCTTTATAGAACAGCTTAACAATTACTGAGAAGAAAGAAAGAAGGAAAGAAAGACAGAGAGGAAGAAAGGAAGGTAATTCACATGCAGAGAGAACATTCCACTTTATTCTTTTTGTTTTTTTCAGGGAATGGGTGAGCTGAGGGGTTTATTCACACAACAGAATGCTTTGCAGCAGTGACAACAGATTGCCTTTTTTATTTTATTTCATTTTATTTTATTTGAGACAGGGTCTTGCTCTGTCACCCAGGCTGGAGTCCAGTGGTGCGATCTTGGCTAACTACAATCTCTGCTTCCTGGGTTCAAGTGATTCTTCTGCCTCAGCCTCTCCAGTAACTGGGATTACAGGCACATGCCACCATGCCCGGCTAATTTTTTTGTACTTTTAGTAGAGACAGGGTTTCGCCATGTTGGCCAGGCTGGTCTCGAACTTCTGGCCTGAAGTGATCCTCTTGCCTCGATCTCCCAAAGTGCTGGGATTATAGGCATGAGCCACCATGCCTGGCCACCTTCTTTATTTTACAGAAGAGCCACGGGCCACAGAGGCTACTTGAAATGACAAATGCCACTCCATTGGGTAATAATATCTGAACCTTGAATCTAGGAATTCTGGATCTTAGCATTAAAAACAACAACAATGAAAAAAAAACCTTGTATTTTGAAACAATTTCAAACTTAAGGAAAAATTGTGGAAATGGTACAAAGACCTCCCGTATGTCATTTTCCCAGATTTACCCCTTTTTTTTTTAATTTGCCACTTTTTTGTTACTCTGTTTCTATCCATGCGTTTTTCCCCAGAACCGTCTGAGAACAGGTTGCTGACACTGTCTCTGTTTGCATGTGCCGGGTACACAAAGGTGCCACTCCGGTGTTTTCTGAAAGTAGCTGGTGAAGCCTTCCCTTAGATGTGCCTTGTCTTTGTTTTACAATCCAAGTTCACCTTCAAAATACAGCTCCTCACTTGACATGTCGAATGCCAACATGATAGATATTCGGAGGATTAAATAATGTTAGGTTAATCATCAATATGTTCACAATTAGTCCAAGGAGGTGAAAGACATTTTTTAATTAGCCCAAGCCTTTTAGAAAGATGACTCAGGGCTGAATTATCCACAGTTTAGAAAATGACCTCACAATTATGTTTCTTTGTTTTTAAAGTTTACTGTTTGGGCAAACACCAGCCCTAGTTTGTAGACCTGACTCTGCCTGGGAGCCAAAACATAGAGATTTGATAGCCACGTATCTCCACCCTGTGGCCATGCGGGGAATCACACATCCCTGGATTCCCCAGCCTGTTGAATTCGTTGGGGTTGGTCTGTCAACGCCAAAGTAATTCTGTACTTTCTGGGTCAATGCAGCTGAGAAGGGGGAGGGCTTGAAACAGGGGAACAGACAGAAAACTCCTGCATGACTTTCCAGCCCCTCTGCACGCCCAGTCCTTGGATGTTTTGTGCCGAAAGAAAACTCAACTCCTTGGCCGGGCACGGTGGCTCACGTCTGTTATCCCAGCATTTTGGGAGGCCAAGGCAGGCGGATCACTTGAGGTCAGGAGTTCAAGAGCAGCCTGGCCAACATGGCGAAACCCCGTCTCTACTAAAAATACAAAAATTAGCTGGGTGTGGTGGCGGACGCCTGTAATCCCAGCTACTTGGGAGGCTGAGGCAGGAGAATCGCTTGAACCTGGGAGGCGGAGGTTGCAGTGAGCCAAGATCGCGCCATTGCACCCCAGCCTAGGCGACAGAGCAAGACTCTGTCTCCAAAAACAAACAAACAAACAAAACAAAAAAAACAAGAAAACTCAACTCCTCTCTAACCTTGAGTTTCTTTATTTCATATCCAATTGTCCCTTCCCAATTCCTAGATTTTCCCACCCGGACTGCAGTGTGTCAAAGGCAAGGGCAGCCACCCCACCTGTGGTTGGTGTCATGGGTTTGGGGTCAGATAGAACAGGCCTTAAATCCCACCTCTGCCCTTGTGACCTACATGGTCTGGGGCTGCCATTCAAGGCCATCTGTGTCTCAGTTTCTTCATTTGTTCCAGCAATGGTCCAGTGCCCCTCCAGTGCGTTCACCCTCACCAGGCTCTGAAGCAAGCTCTTATTTATTTATTTCTATTTTGAGAGGGAGTCTCAGTCACTCAGGTTGGAGTGCAGCGGTGCGATCTAGGCTCACTGCAACCTCTGCCTCCCGGGTTCGAATGATTCTCCTGCCTCAGCCTCCCAAGTAGCTGGGATTACAGGCACCTGCCACCACACCTGGCTAATTTTTGTATTTTAGTAGAGATGGGGTTTCGCCATGTTGCCCAGGCTGGTCTCAATCCCCTGACCTCAGGTGATTCGCTCACCTGGGCCTCCCAAAGTGCTGGGATTACAGCTGTAAGCCACCGCACCTGGCCACTCTTATTTATTTATACAGACAGGGTCTCACCATGTGGTCCCAGTTGGGCTTAACCTCCTGGTTTCAAGCAACCCTCCCACCTCAGCCTCCTGACTGGCTGGGACCGCAGTGTGACCCACTACACCCAGCTGATGCAAGCCCTTAACAAAAGGCCCTGCCACTCTCTCCCTGGGCATCCTCATGCTGTTTCGTCCCTCTGGGACTCTTTCTAAGCACCCCTGACCTGCATCCTCACTGTCCAAAATTTCTTTGCTGTCGATTCTTTCCTTTGCTGCTGTTCTCGGGTCCTTCGAATTTGACCTTTGGACTCTCCCCTTTGACCTACATTCTGCAAATCTGGCCACATGGTGCATTGCAGCCCGTGACCTACTCCTGAAGCCCAGGCTGAGGGCAAGCTCTGGGTTCCTATGTGTCTGGGAAGGAAAGTGGGAAATGGGAACAGCAGGTTCTACCTTCCAGGAGTGTTGAGAGTTACAGGAAATAATTGAGTAGAGTCCTTGATCCCAAAATATTCTCTCTGCATATGAATTACCTCCCTTTCTTCCTCCCTTCCTCTTTCTTTCCTGTCTTCTTTTTTTCTCTCTTCTCCATAATTGTTAAGCCATTGTTTTTTTTTTTTTTAGATGGAGTCTCGCTCTGTCACCCAGGCTAGAGTGCAGTGGCACAGTCTTGGCTCACTGCACTCTGCCTCCCGGGTTCACGCCATTTTCCTGCCTCAGCCTCCCGAGTAGCTGGGACTATAGGTGCCCGCCACCACACCCGGCTAATTTTTGTATTTTTAGTAGAGACGGGGTTTCATCGTGTTAGCCAGGATGGTCTTGATCTCCTGACCTTGTGATCCACCCACCTCGGCCTCCCAAAGCGCTGGGATTACAGGTGTGAGCCACCGCGCCTGGCTTGTTAAGCCATTCTATAAAGCACAATGACCTTCTTAATAAACTATTAAAGCATAACTAGCCACTCTTTTCCTAGTGAAACCCAACAGCAGATGTGCCTGCTGTTGACCAGGTGACCGAGTGACCTCAGCCGCGTATGCAAGCTGTGGTGGCACGTGTTCAGTAATAACATAATAGAACAATCTGTAAGGGTGGCAGCCGTACCACCCAGATGCAGTGGCTCATGCCTGTAATCCCAGCACTTTGGGAAGCCAATGTGGGTGGATCACTTGAGGTCAGGAGTTCGAGACCAGCCCAGCCAATATGCGAAACTCTGTCTCTACTGAAAATACAAAAATTAGCTGGGTGTGGTGGTGCGTGCCTATAATCCCAGCTACTTGGGAGGCTGAGGCAGGAGAATCGCCTGAACCTGGGAGGCAGAGGTTTTAGTGAGCTGAGATTGCACCATTGCACTCCAGCCTGGGCGACAGAGTGAGACTCTGTCTCAGGAAAAAAAATATATATATATGGTGAAGCACGATGCTGGCATCTGTCTGTGAGTTAATGTGTGCAGTGGAAGAATCTGGAATGCCAGGAAACAAAAGGGATGATGGGTTATGAGGAAGGAGCAGGGCGCTTTGACTGACAGGTGTGGGTAATCACCTGACACACAATTAACTGAATTCAAGATCAAAGTCACCTGCAGAATATATCAATGGGCTAAGCTGCTCTGCCTTCCACAGAAGCAGAACAGGATCGGAAAACTCCCTCTCTGAGCATTCCGTACCTGGGTTAGCAAGAGTGTCACGAATGTCCAAACTTGCTAGATTATCAATCTCACAGGCCATCAGCTGACCCAAAGGACATGGGGTCAGGAGAAAGTTCTGCATAAGATTCTCTACAAGTGTCAGAGAAAGAGCTCTGGGAAATGGGACTTTGGGGCCATTTTCACTCACATCACAAACAAAGTAGAAGCAGCTTCATCCCCACTGAGACTGTAGCTGGCCTCTCAGAGCCTCAGGAAAACCTTGGAGTGTGAGGGGAGGAGGGGGAGCTTCATGACGAGAGAGCTGAAACTCCATAATCAACACGGTGTCAACTGGAACTTTCTCCTTAGCCTCTGGATTTCATATTTCCCTTAGGAGAATCTAATGTCTACCTCTTTATTTGGCAGTCTTATATGGAATTTATGTAGAGTGTTGCTTTGAATCTTCTCAACTAATTCCCATTCTGATTTTTTTCAACTTAAACATTTTTATTTTTATTTTTTGAGACAGGTTTTCACTCTCTTACTCAAGCTTGAGTGTAGTGGTGCAATCATAGCTCACTGCAACCTCAACCTCCTAGGCTCAAGCAATTCTCCCATCTCAGCCTCCCAAGTAGCTGGGACTACAGGCACGTACCACCACGCCCAGCTAATTTTTTTGCTTTTGCTTTGTGTATGTATGTGTGGTTTTGTTTCGTTTTGTAGAGACAGGGTCTCACTATGTTGCCCAGGCTGGTCTTGATCTCTTGGGTTTAAGCAATCCTCCCACCTCAGCCTCCCAAATTGCTGGGATTACAGGTGTGAGTCACTGCACCTGACCCCATTCTGATTTTTTAAAAGTTTATGAATAAATAACCTATTTAGACATTTTGAAATCAGAGGTAGGTGGACCCCACTAATCATGTGGTTACTATCAGGAAGCCAGGACCAGGAATAGTGGTTAGAAGAAGAACCAAGTCATCTATTCATCCATCCATCCATCCATCCAGTAACGAATATGTATGATGTTTTTCCTATATGGGGACACAGTCTAGAAGGAGGTCGGAGACCAGTTGGGGAGCCTGATAACATTAAGTGTCAAAATGTTACTACAAAATGTCCTGAGTTACAATGATAGAGAAAGTCAAGGAGTCCTGGGAGCAGGCAGGACAGGCACATCCCACTGTGGTGGAGGGCAAGTAGGCACCTGTGTAGCTTCCTGAAAATGGCTCTTGGATGGTGGATGGAGTCTTACAAGATAAGCAAGCCGGGTGCCTCTAAAGCAAAGTGCGTGGCAAGAGGTTTGGATGAGGCAGGGCCTGGGGAGGAAGAGCTGGCCACTCCTTCCTGTTGGAGCAGAAAGGGGAGGCCTCGAGTGGTGGGAAGTGAGGGCGGAGGGAGAGGCCAGCTCACAGAACATCAGCTTCACTGACAGGCTTCAATTTCGTTTTGCAAACAATTTAGAAGCCATTAAAAGTTTTTTTTAGGCCAGGCGTGGCGGCTTACGCCTATAATCCCAGCACTTTGGGAGTCTGAGGCAGGCAGATCACCTGAGGTCCAGAGTTCGAGACCAGCCTGGCCAACGTGGTGAAACCCTGCCTCTACTAAGAATACAAAAATTAGCCAGGCGTGGTGGCGCATGCCTATAATCCCAGCTACTCAGGAGGCTGAGGCAGGAGAATTGTTTGAACCCAGGAGACGGAGGTTGCAGTGAGCCAAGATCACACCACTGCACTCCAGCCTGGGTGACACACTGGACTCCATCTCAAAAAAAAAAAAATTTTTTTTTAATATTAACTACAGAAAAAAGATCTATTTGTTGTAAAAAAAAAAAAGTTAGAAAATACAGACAAATAAAAAGAAGAAAATAACAATGTTCATATATCTACATTTTTTCCTTATAAAATATGGGTTCAAATAACATATACTCTTAAAATTTGTATCATGTTCCTTTTATGGATGTAATGTAATTTATTTAACCCTATCTTTACTGTTGGGGATTTAGGATGTTTCTAGTTTCTTGCTATTATAACCAATTATGTGACCATTCTTGCACATAATTATTTCTTTAGGATACACTCTTAGAAATGTCTCGGCCCAGGGGTAGTATATTCGATAGGATTTGGGTGCAATTTATTCTCCTATCAGCCTGGTATGGAAATATCCTTCAGCATATCCCATGGCCAACACTGGGAATGGTGCCTTTAAAAAAATGATTTAAACTTCTGCCAATTACAAATAAATAGTTCTCATTGCTTTTAAATAAATACCATTAATTCTGGCCGGGTTCTGTGGCTCACGTCTGTAATCCTGGCACTTTGAGAGGCCAAGGCAGGCAGATCACTTGAGGCCAGGAGTTTGAGACCAGCCTAGACAACATCGTGAAACCCTGTCTCTACTAAAAATACAAAAAGTTAGCCAGGCATGGTGGTGCACGCCTGTAATCCCAGCTACTCGTGAGGCTGAGGCAGGAGAATCGCTTGAGCCCAGGAGGCGGAGGTTGCAGTGAGCCAAGATCATGCCGCTGCACTCCAGCCTGGGTGACAGAGCGAGACTCCATCTCAAAAACAAACAACAATAACAACAAAAAGAATCACATTAATTCAGAAAAGTGTGTATCATTCCATATCCAGATGATGTCTCTTAACACACACACAAAAAGAAAAGTAAAAATTATTTAATTAGCCAGGCGCGGTGGCAAGCTCCCATAATCCCAGCTACTGGGGAGGCTGAGGCAGGAGAATTGCTTGCACCTGGGAGGCAGAGGTCACAGTGAGCCGAGATCGCACCATTGCACTCCAACCTGGGTGACAGAGCAAGACTCCATCTCAGGACAAAAAAAAAAAAAAATTTTTTAAACCCATGTGCAATGGTCAGAAAATTAAAACAGTACAGGAAGTTATAAAATTAACAAAAAAGTCTCCTTCCTCCTACCCTACCCCTAGTACCATTCCACAAAAGTGACTACTGTTAGCCATTTCTTACACAGCTTTCAGAAAACTTATTATTATTTCAAAATTATTTTTAAAAGGGCTCATCCAGGCGCAGTGGTTCACATTTTTAATCCCAGCACTTTGGGAGGCCGAGGCAGGCGGATCACCTGAGGTCAGGAGTTCAAGACCAGCCTGGCCAACTTGGTGAAACCCTGTCTCTACTAAAAATACAAAATTAGCCAGGTGTGGTGACACACGCCTGTAATCCCAGCTACTTGGGAGGCTGAGGAAGGAGAATCGCTTGAGCTCAGGAGGCAGAGGTTGCAGTGAGCCAAGATCGCGCCACTGCACTCCAGCATGGGCGACAGAGCAAGACTCCATCTCCAAAAAAAAGTGGGCGGGGGGGCTCATAATTCTTCATACCTCACTTTTGCATATGTCCTAGAGACCTTGTTATACAAGTACACACAAATCTACCTCATTCTTTTATATGTGATTCCACAGTTTTAATTCATTCCGTTATTTACTCATTTATTTGATGACTTTTATTGAATACCTACTATATACCATGGAGCTATACAGCAGAGACATAGCAGTGAAGAAGATAAATGAGGCCCCTTCTGTCTGGTCCTCGTATCTTAGCGGGCAGTGGACAGAACAAACAAAACAAAAGCAAGCTTCGTTCAGATCGTCACAGAACTGCTGTGTGAAGATCTGAATTGTGTACAGCTGAGAGTGATGAGAGGCGGGAAGGGCTGCTTGCATAGGGAGGTCATGGAGGGACTTTCTGACATTTGAGCTGAGACTTGAGAAGGAGCCAGCCATACAATAATATAGAGTGAGAGCATTCCCGGCAGAGGAAACAGCTCAGGCAAAGGCTCTGAGGGGGAACAAGGCTAGTGTGTCCCAGGCTTAGGGTGCCGGCCAGATGAGTACAGAGTAGACAATGCGGGGAGCTTGGTGGGAGGCAGACGCAGAAAGGCAGAGGCAGGCAGTGGTCAGATCAGGGAAGGGTTAATACGCAAAGGTGTGGATTTTGTCCTAAGTGGAAACTCTGAAAAATTCCAAGCAAGGGAGTCACACAATGGCACCTTGGAATGGGGTGGTGGATGTGGCCAGTGGAGAAGGTGGACAAGCTCAGAATGCATTCTGGCCATAGAGCCAACCCAACAGGCTGAAGGATTGGATGTGGGAGGGAATGAAAAGAAAGGAATAAAAATTGCAGGTGACTTCTATGGTTTTCACTTGAGCAATTCGGCGGGCAGTAAAGGTGGGGCCCTTTACGGAAATGGAAAGACTAAGAGAGCAGCAGTTTTGGGGTGGGATTGGGGAGAGGAAACAGGGACTCTGTCAGGGCATACAGATGCTCAAATAAAGATGACAAGCCCCCTATTGGCTGTATGAGTCAGGCGCTGGGGGAGGGACTGGAGCCGTAGGTGCACAATGCATGCCGATGTATCTGTGTGTCATACAAGGCCCCATGTATGACTGCGTGTGTATACACATGCACAGATGCACACATTCTTATGTCATCCCAGACCATGTTCTTATATTTTTGTACTTGTATCTTGGTATATATCTGAGTATATCTTTTTTTTTTTTTTTTTTTTTTTGAGACAGAGTCTTGCTCTGTTGCCCAGGCTGGAGTGCAGTGGTGTGATCTTGGCTCACGGCAACCTCTGTCTCCCGGGTTCAAGCGATTCTTCTGCCTCAGCCTCCCAAGTAGCTGGGACTACAGGCGTGCACCACCACACCCAGCTAATTTTTGTATTTTTAGTAGAGATGGGGTTTCACCATGTTGGCCAGGCTGGTCTCGATCTCCTGACCTCATGATCTGCCCACCTCAGCCTCCCAAAGTGCTGGGATTACAGGCGTGAGCCACCACGCCTGGCCTATCCGAGTGTATCTTTAGGAGAAATTTCCAATAGTGGAGCATTAGTCAAAAGGTCCATGAATTGACTTTTTTTTTTAATAGATCTTGACAAATTTTCCTTCAAAAAGCTCTTGCCCACTGTCACGCCAAGCGTCAGGTTCCAGCCCATGTTGAGGTCTGAGGGGAGTGGGTGGATGGGTGGCGAATTGCGGAAGGAATATTTAGGGGGCTGTAGGCAGGTAAAATATGGTTTTATTCAGCAGCTTTTTCATCAGCAGTTTTTTTTTCATACTTTAAGTTCTAGGGTACATGTGTACAATGTGCAGGTTTGTTACATAGGTATATATGTGCCATGTTGGTTTGCTGCACCCATCAGCTCATCATTTACACTAGGTATTTCTCCTAATGCTATCCCTCCCCCAGCCCCCCACCCCTTAACAGGCCCCGGTGTGTGATGTTCCCCACCCTGTGTCCAAGTGTTCTCATTGTTGGATTCCTACCTATGAGTGAGAACATGCGGTGTTTGATTTTCTGTCCTTGTGATAGTTTCATCAGAAGGTTTCTCATACAATTCACCTTTATCTCGGCTGCCTGCTCCAGCTTTGCGGCTCTTGCCATTCCCAGGCTTACAGCTGCATTCCCTGACCTACAAGCCTGGCTCTCCCTTATGGGGTCAGCAGTTTCACTCTCTGCCTCCGGGCACAAGCCATGCCAAACCACATGTACAGCATCAGCAGGGCAGTTATACCTTTTACAGACAATAGTGGCTCTGAGCCACTTACACAAACAGATTACATAACAAGTGGAGTTATGCGCCTGCGCGCCAGACTCCCTCAGTCACGCTGGCCCTGATGTTTGCCTCTGCCTGTTTTGTTTTTGTTTTTGTTTTTGTTTTTTGAGACGGAGTTTCACTCTGTCGTCCAGGCTGGAGTGCAATGGTGCAATCTCGGCTTACTGTAACCTCCGCCTCCCAGGTTCAAGCGATTCTCCTGCCTCAGCCTCCCGAGCCACCACACCCAGCTATTTTTTTTTTTTTTGTATTTATAGTAGAGATGGGGTTTCACCATGTTGGCCAGGCTGGTCTCAAACACCTGACCTCTGGTGATCCACCTGCCTCAGCCTCCCAAAGTGTTAGGATTACAGGTGTGAGCCACCGCACCTGGCCAACCTATTCTTAACCAAAGCACATCCATGTACCTTACACCCACTTACCTTCCCATCAAGAACACTCAACGATGTCCCTTTCCCTACACTCTCGCCAGTATTGGATATTTTCACACTCTATTTTCTTTTCAGTCTGATAGAAGAAAATAATATCTTATAATTTTCAGAATTTGCATTCCTTTATTTGCCATTTTAGTTTTTTTTTCCTGTGAACTATCCATTTGCCCATTTTGCCATTGAGCTTTTAATCTATCTTACTGAGTTCCTCCAAGTGCTTTGTAAATTAAGAAAATAAGCTCTCTGTCAAATTGCCTGCAACATTTCCTCCATAGCTTGTCATTTTTTTAAAAACTTTCAAAGGTGTTTTCACCCAGTGATGTTTCATCTTTTTTCTGAGGTCAGATTTCTCAATCGTTTGCTTTATAAAGTTTGAGTTTTCCTTAGGACGCTCCATTTCAAGATTCTAATAAATTCACCCATTATTCTAAAACTTTTGTAAATTTCATTTTATATTTTCAGTTTTCAGTTTATTCTAAAAGTTTTAAATAGTCTAAAACTTTAGAAAGATTTCAGTTTTTTCTAAAACTTGTGTAGTTTCTTCGTATTTAAATCTTTGATCCATTTGAAACTATTTTGGCTTACAGAGTGCGGTATGAACAGAACTTGAGTTTGTATAAGACTTAGCCAGCTGTCTCTACGTCACTGATTGAGTAACCCCTCATGTCCCATGCGTAGTCCTAGGTGTCACTGTGCTGGGTCAGAAGCGAAGGGAGAAGGTTAAGTGACTCACTCAGTATCTGACCACAATACTGCTTAGCTCAAAAGTCCACCTTGCTGCCCCCTTTTAGTTAAAATGAGCCTGTTAGTGAGACCCTTGATTTTTTTTAGCTTTTTTTATTTTTAGTTTTTCTGGGTCATAGTAGGTGTATATATTTATGAGGTGCCTTGGGAGCCTTCTGGACCATCACAGACGCTTTGGGTAACTCTTACATTGGAGGGTAAGCCCATCCCCTTCTTAATCAATACGGAGACTACCCACTCCGCATTACCTTCTTTTCGAGGGCCTGTTTCCCTTGCCTCCATAACTGTTGTGGCTATTGACGACCAGGCTTCTAAACCTCTTAAAGCTCCCCAACTCTGGTGCCAACTTGGACAACATTCTTTTACGCACTCCTTTTTAGTTATCCCCACCTGCCCAGTTCCCTTATTAGGTGAGGCATTTTAACTAAATTATCTGCTTCCCTGACTATTCCTGGGCTATAGCCACACCTCATTGCTGCCCTTTCCCCCAGTTTAAAGCCTCCTTCGCATCATCCCCTTGTGTCTCCCTACCTTAATCCACAAGTATAGGACACCTCTACTCCCTTCTTGGTGACCGATCATGCACCCCTTACCATTCCATTAAAACCTAATCACCCTTACCCCACTCAACACCAGTATCCCATCCCACGGCACACTTTAAAAGGATTAAAGCCTGTTATCACTGGCCTGCTACAGCATGGCCTTCTAAAGCCTATAAACTCTCCTTGCAATTCCCCCATTTTACCTGTCCAAAAACCGGAAAAGTCTTACAGGTTAGTTCAGGATCTGCATCTTATCAACCAAATTGTCTTGCCTATGACCCCATGATGCCAAATCCGTATACTCTCCTATCCTCAATACCTCCCTCCGCAACCCATTATTCTGTTCTAGATAAACGTAGCTGACCCCATAGATCCTAAATCCTTTCCCCACTCCTCTTTCCATTCCTTAAAAAACTCATCCCAACTCTTTTCATTACACACAGCTGAAGTACAGGACTGTGTGGTCGGAATTCTTACACAAGAGCTGGGACCACGCCCTGTAGTCTTTCTGTCCAAACAACTTGACCTTACCGTTTTAGCCTAGCTCTCATGTCTGCATACAGCGGCTGCCGCTGCTTTAATATTTTAGAGGCCCTCAAAATCACAAACTATGCTCAACTCACTCCCTACAGTTCTCATAACTTCCAAAATCTATTTTCTTCCTCCCACCTGACGCATATACTTTCTGCCCTCCGGCTCCTTCGGCTATACTCACTCTTTGTTGAGTCTCCCACAGTTACCATTGTTCCTGGCCCAGACTTCAATCCAGCCTCCCACATTATTCTGGATACCACACCTGACCCCCATGACTCTATCTCTCTGATCCACCTGACATTTATTCCATTTCCCCATCTCTCCTTCTCTCCTGTTCCTCACCCTGATCACACTTGGTTTATTGATGGCAGTTCCGCCAGGCCTAATCACCACTCATCAGCAAAGGCAGGCTATGCTATAGTATCTTCCACATCTATCATTGAGGCTACTGCTCTACCCTGCTCCACTCCCTCTCAGCAAGCCGAACTCATTGCCTTAACTCAGGCCCTCACTCTTGCAAAGGGACTACGTGTCAATATTTATACTGACTCTAAATATGCCTTCCATATCCTGCACCACCATGCTGTTACATGGGCAGAAAGAAATTTCCTCACTACACAAGAGTCCTCCATCATTAATGCATCCTTAATAAAAACTCTTCTTAAAGCTGCTTTACTTTCAAAGGAAGCTGGAGTCATTCGCTGCAAGAGCCATCAAAAGGCATCAGATCCCATTGCTCAGGGCAACTCTTATGCTGATAAGTAGCTAAAGAGGCAGCTAATTTTCCAACTTCTGTCCCTCATGGCCAGTTTTTCTCCTCATTGGTCACTCCTATTTACTGTCCCACTGAAGCTTCCACCTATCAATCCCTCTCCACTCAAGGCAGATGGTTTTTAGACAAAAAAAAAAAAAAAAAAATCTCCTTCAAGCCTCACTGGCCCATTCTATTCCTGTCGTCATTTCATAACCTCTTCCATGTAGGTTACAAGCCATTAGCCCGCCTCTTAAAACCTCTCATTTCCTTTCCATTGTGAAAATCTATCCCCAGTCCGCCACTCTTGACTCCCTCTTGGAGTGGATAGATGATCTTTGCTGACAGGACACACTCCAATGTTCTCACCCTTATGAAGTCCTGTTCTTTACTTTTATACTCACTCTTATTCTTGTTCCCGTTCTTATGCCACCCTCTACCTCTTCGCAGCTATCTCCAGCACACTATCAATCTCACTCACTCTCTCCTAGCTGTTTCTAATCCTTCTTTAACAAACAATTGCTGGATTTACATTTCTCTTTCCTCCAAAATCAATGAGGCCCCGACTTACTCACTATTGAAAAAAGGGGGACTCTGTATATTTTTAAATGAACAGTGTTGTTTTTACCTAAATCAATCTGGCCTGGTATATGACAACATAAGAAAACTCAAGGATAGAGCCCAAAAACTCGCTAACCAAGCAAATAATTACGTTGAACCCCCTTGGACACTGTCTAATTGGATGTCCTGGGTACTTCCAATTCTTAGTTCTTTAATACCTATTTTTCTCCTTCTTTTATTCGGACCTTGTGTCTTCCATTTAGCTTCGCAATTCATACAAAACACTACAGGCCATCACCAATAATTCTATGCAACAAATCCTA
Organism: Gorilla gorilla gorilla; assembly: GCF_029281585.2. NCBI lineage: Eukaryota > Metazoa > Chordata > Mammalia > Primates > Hominidae > Gorilla > Gorilla gorilla. Next base: position 17,467,660 of record NC_073228.2, on the reverse strand, counting down.
CTTCTAACAACCCCACAGTATCACCCCTTACCCCAAAATCTTTCTTCAGTTTAATCTCTCCCACTCTAGGTTCCCATGCCACCCTTAATCCCACTCTAAGCATCCCTGAGAAACATCGCCCATTATCTCTCCATACCACCCCCCAAAATTTTCGCCACCCCAACACTTCACCACTATTTTGTTTTGTTTTTCTTATTAATATAAGAAGACAGGAATGTCAGGCCTCTGAGCCCAAGCTAAGCCATCATGTCCCCTGTGACCTGCACATATACATCCAGATGGCCTGAAGCAACTGAAGATCCACAAAAGAAGTGAAAATAGCCTTAACTGATGACATTCCACCATTGTGATTTGTTCCTGCCCCACCCTAACTGATACGCTATATTCTCCCCTGCCCTTAAGAAGGTACTTTGTAATATTCTCTCCGCCCTTGAGAATGTACTTTTTATGCCTATCCCAAACCTATAAGAACTAACGATAATCCCACCACCCTTTGCTGACTCATTTTTTGGACTCAGCCTGCCTGCATCCAGATGAAATAAACAACCTTGTTGCTCACACAAAGCCTGTTTGGTGGTCTCTTCACATGGACGTGTGTGACAATCTCATTGAGTTTTGAGTTGCATTTCTCTGATGATCAGTGATGTTGAGCACGTTTTCATATACCTGTTTGCCTTTTGTAGATCTTCTTTGAAAGATGTCTATCAGATCTTTTGCCCATTTTTTAATTAGATTATTATATTTTTTCCTACTGTGTTATTTGGGCTCCTTACATATTCTGGTTATTAATCCCTTGTCAAATGGGTGTTTGCAAATATTTTCTCCCATTCTGTGGATTGTTGCTTCATTTTGGTGATTGTTTCTTTTGCTGTACAGAAGCTTTTTAACTTGATGTGATCCTATTTGCCCATTTTTGCTTAGGTTGCCTGTGCTTGTGGAGTATTACTGAAGAAATATTTTCCAAGTCCAATGTTCTGGAGAATTTCCTCAGTATTTTCTTTTAGTAGTTTCACAGTTTGAGATCTTAGATTTAAGTATTTAATCCCCACCCCCTTTTTCTTGTGAGACAAGGTCTGGCTTTATCGCCCTGTCTGCAGTACAGTACCATGATCTCAGTTCACTGCAACCTCTATCTCCCGGGCTCAAGCCATCCTCCCACCTCAGTCTCCCCAGTTCCTGGGACTACAGGCACACACACCATGCCCAGCTGTTTTTTGTTTTTTTTGTTTTTTTTTTTAAGATGGGGTTTTGCCATGTTGCCCAGGCTGGCCTTGAACTCATGAGTTCAAGTGATCTGCCTGCCTTGGCCTCCTAAAGTGTTGGGATTACAGGCATGAGCCACCACACCCGGCCTCTTTAATCCATTTTGTATATGGTGAAAAACAGAAGGGTCTAGTTTCATTCTTCTGCATATGGATATACCATTTTCCCAGCATGATTTACTGAGGAGACTGTCTTTCCCCAGTGAATGTTCTTGGCACTTTTGTCAAAAATGAGCTTAGTGTAGATATGTAGATTTATTCTTGGGTTCTTCATTCTGTTCCATTGTTCTATGTGTGTTTTCATGCCAGTACCATGCTGTTGTGGTTACCATATCTCTGTAGTATAATTTGAAGTTAGGTAATGTGATTTCTCCAGTTTTGTTCTTTTTGCTCTGGTTGACTTTTGCTATTCTGGGTATTTTGTGGTTCCATATAAACATTAGAATTATTTATTCTATTTCTGTGAAAAATGTCTAATATTTTGATAGGAATTGCATTGAATCTTTGGGTAGATTACTTTGGGTAGTATGGACATTTTAGCGATGTTGGTTCTTTCAATGCATTAACATGGAATATCTTTCCATTTTTTTGTATCCTCTTCAATTTCTTGCATCAGTGCTTTAGAGTTTTCATTGTAGAGATCGTTCACTTCTTCACATTTATTCCTAGGTATTTTATTTTATTTGTAGCTATTGTAAATGAGATTACTTTCTTGATTTCTTTTTCAGGTTGTTCATTGTTGGCATACAGAAATGCAAATGATTTTTTGTGTGTTGATTTTGTGTCCTGCAACTTTACTGAATTTGTTGATCAGTTCTAATAGCTTTTTGGTGGAGTTTTAGGTTTTTCCAAATATAAGATCCTATCTGCAAACAAGGATAATTTGACTTCTTCCTTTCCAATTCAGATGCCTTTATTTATTTATCTTGTCCAATTGCTCTAGCTAGGACTTCCAGTACTATGTTGAATAACAGTGGTAAAAGTGAGCATCCTTGTCTTGTTCCAGATCTTAGAGTAAAGGATTTCAATTTTGGCCTATTCTGTATGATACTAACTGTGGTTCTGTCATATATGGCTTTTATTACATTGAGGTATCTTCCTTCTATACCCAGTTTTTTGAGGGTTTTTCTAAATCATGAACGGATGTGGAATTTTATCAAATACCTCTTCAGCATCAATGGAAATGATTGTGTGGCTTTTGTCCTTCACTCTGTTGATATGATGTATCACACTGATTTGCATATGCTGAATCATACTTGCATCCTTGGGATAAATCCCACTTGGTTATGATAAATGATGTTTTCAATGTGTTGTTGAATTTGTTTTGTTAACATTTTGCTGAGAATTTTTGCGTCAGTATTCATCAGAGATGTTGGCCTGTACTTTTGGTTGTTTTTTTTTTGATATGACTTTGTCTGGTTTGGGTGTCAGGGTAATACCGGCCTTGTTGAATGAGTTTGGAAGTATTCCCTCATCCTCTATTTTCCGGAATAGTTTGAGTAGGATTGGTATTATTTCTTTAAATGTTTGGTAAAATTCAACATGGAAGCCGTTGAGTCCCAGGCTTTTCTTTGCTCAGAGACTTTTTATCATGGCATCCTGTTACTTGTTACTGGTCTATTAAGGTTTTGGATTTCTTCATGGTTCAATCTTGGTAGATTGTATGTGTTTAGGAATGTATCCACTTCTAGATTTTCCAATTTATTGGCATATAGCTGCTCATAGTAGCCTCTAATGATCCTTTTAATTTGTTGATATCAATTGTAATGTCTCCTTTTTCATCTCTGACTTTATTTATTTGGGTCTTCTCTATTTTTTTCTGTTTTAGTCAGGCTAAAGGCTTGCCAATTTTGTTTATCTTTTCAACAAAATGACTTTTAGTTTCATTGATCTTTTGTATTTCCTTCATTTCAATTTCATTTATTTTAGTTTCATTGATCTTTTGCATTTGCATTTTCTTCATTTCAATTTCATTTATTTCTGCCCTGATCTTTATTATTTCTTTACTTCTACTAATTTTGGGTTTGCTTCACTCTTGCATTTCTAGTTCTTTAAGATGCATCATTAGGTTGTTTATTTGAGGTTTTTCTACTTTTTTTTGATGTAGGTACTCAATACTGCTTTCACTGTATCCCATAGATTTTAGTGTGTTGTGTTTCCATTTTCATTTGTTTCAAGAAATTTTTAAATTTCCTTCTTACTTTTTTTCATTAACCCACTAGTTATTCAGGGGCGTATTGTTTAATTTCCATATTTTGTATAGTTTTCAAAATTCTTCTTGTTATTGATTTCTAGTTTTATTCTTTGTGGTCACTGAAGACACTTGATATGATTTCAATTATTTTGAATATTTCAAGACCTGTTTTGTGGCCTAACATATGGTCTATCCTTGAGAATGATCCATGTGCTGAGGAGAAGACTGTGTATCTGCAGCTGCTGAATGAAATGTTCTTTTAAATATCTATTAGGTCCATTTGGTCTATAGTACAGATTAAGTCCAATGTTTCTTTGTTGATTTTCTGTCTGGATGCACTGTCCAATGCTGAAAGTGTAGTGTAGAAGTCTCCAGCAATTATTGTATTGAGGATATATCATTTTAGCTATAAAGATATTTGCTATATATATCTGAGTGCTCCACTGTTGGGTGCTTATATACTTACAATTGCTATATCCTCTTGTTGAATTGATTTCTTTATTATTATATAATGTTCTTCTTTGTCTCTTTTTATAGTTTTGTCTTAAAATCTATGTAATGTGATATAAGTATAGCTATTCATACTCTTTTTTGTTTTCCATTTGCATGAAATATCTTTTTCGATTCCTTTAATTCACCTACTTATGTCTTTATAGGCAAAGTGTGTTTCTTGTAGGCAACAGATCTTGGGTCTAGTTTTTCTTTTTAATCCATTCAGCTGCTCCATGTCTTTTGACTGAAGTGTTTAGTTTAGTCCATTTACATTCAATGTTATTATTGATAACTAAAAACTACTCCTGCCCTTTTGTTACTTGTTTACTGGTTGTTTTGTGGTCTTCTCTTCCTTCCTTCCTTCTTTCTTTCCTTCTTGTCTTCTTTTTAGTGAAGGTGATTTTGTCTGGTGAGATGTATTAATTTCTTACTTTTTATTTTTTGTGTATCTGTTGTATGTGTACGTTTTTGAGTTGATATTACCATGAGGCTTGGAAATAATATCTTATAACTCATTATTTTAAGCTGATGACAACTTAACACTGATTGTAATAACAAGCTAACAAACAAGCAAATATAAGGCTAATAGAAAAAAACTCTACACTTGAACTTCATCCCCCCACTTTTTAATTTTTTGTTGTTTCTATTGATACATTATTATACTCTCTATGTCTTAAATGTTGCTTTAGGCTGGGTGTGGTGGCTCACACCAGTAATCTCAGCACTTTTGGAGGCCAAGGTGGGCAGATCACTGGAGCCCAAGAGTTCAAGACCAGCCTGGGCAACATGGCAAAAACTTGTCTCTCCTAAAAATACAAAAAATAGCTGGGTGTAGTGGTGTGCACCTATAGTCCCAGCTACTCAGGAGGCTGAGGTGGGAGGATCACTTGAGCCAGGGAGGCAGAAGTTGCAGTGAGCCAAGGTCATGTCACTACACTCCAGGCCTGGACGACAAAGTAAGACCCCATCTCAAAAAAAAAAAAGGGTAGTTATTATTTTTTATAGATTTTATAGGTTCTTCTTTTAGTCTTTCTACTCAAGATATAAGTGATTTACGCACAATTTCAGGGGTTAGAATCTGTTTTTCTGTGTACTTACTCTTAATAGTGAGTTTTGTACCTTCAGATGATTTCTTACTGCTTATTAACATCCTTTTCTTTAAGACTGAAGAACTCCCTTTAGCCTTTAGCACTTCTTTCTTTTTTTATTTTTATTTATTTATTTGTTTTAAGATGGAGAGTCTCGCTCTGTCACCCAGGCTGGAGTGCATGGCACAATCTCAGCTCACTGCAAACTCTGCCTCCCGGGTTCAAGTGATTCTCGAGCCTCAGCCTCCCAAGTAGCTGGGATTACAGTCATGCACCACCATGCCCTGCTAATTGTTGTATTTTTAGTGGAGACAGGTTTCACCATGTTGTCCCGGTTGGTCTGAAACTCCTGACCTCAAGTCCCTTTAGCATTTCTTGTAGGACAGGTCTAGTGTTGATAAAATTGCTCAACTTTTGTTTGTCTGAGAAAGTATTTCTCCTTCATGTTTGAAGGGTATTTTCACTGGATATACTATTCTACGATAAAAGTTTTTTCCTTCAACACTTAAATACCACTCTCTCCCAGCCTGTAAGATTTCCCTCAAGAAGCCTGCTGCCAGAAATTTTGGAGCTCCCTTTTATGTTACTTATTTCTCTTCTCTTTCTGTTTTTAGGACCCCTTTTTTATCCTTGACTTTTGGGAGTTTTTTTATTAAGTGTCTTGAGATAGTCTTATTTGGGTTAAATCTGCTTGGTTTCTGGAACCTTCTGGTACTTGAACACTGATATCTTTATCTAGGTTTGGGAAGTTCTCTGTAATTATCCCTTTGATAAAACTTTCTATCCTGATCTGTCTCTACCTTCTCTTAAGGCCAGTAACGCTTAGATTTGCCCTTTTGAGACTATTTTCTAGATCTTGTAGACATGTTTCATTCTTTCTCATTCTTTTTCTTTTGTCTCCTCTGACTCTGTATTTTCAAATAACCTGTCTTCAAGCTCAGTAATTCTTTCTTTGGCTTGGTCAATTCTGCTGTTAGGAGATTCTGATGCATTCTTTGGTGTGTCTATTTCATTTTTCAGCTCTGGAATTTCTGCTTAATTCCTTCTGATTATTTCAATCTCTTCATTAAATTTATGTGATAGGATTCTGAATTCCTTCTCTGAGTTATCTTGGATTTCACTGAGCTTCCTCAAAACAGCTATTTTGAATTCTCTGTCTGAAAGGTCCCTGTTTCTCCAGGATTGGTCCCTGGTGCCTTATTTGGTTGTTTGGTGAGGACATGTTTTCCTGAATTGTCTTGCTTGTGAATGTTCATTAGGGTCTGGGCATTGAAGAGTTTCTGGGCATTGAAGAGTCAGGTAGTATTTGCAGTCTTCGCAGTCTGGGCTCGTTTGTACCAATCCTTTTTGGGAAAGTTTTCCAGGTATTCAAAAGGACTTGGGTACTGTGATCTAAGTCTTTGGTCACGGCAGCCATATCGGCTTTAGGGGGCACCCTCAAGCCCAGTAACACTGTGGCTCTTGCAGATTTGTAGAGGTACTGTCTTGATGGTCTTGGGTAAGACCCAGGAGAACTTCCTGGATCACCAGACAGAGACCCTTGTTATCTTCCCTTACTTTCCTCCAAACAAAGGGAGTCTCTCTCTGTGTGCTGAGCTGCCTGGAGCTGGGGGAGGTATGACAAAAGCACCCTTATGGCTACCATCACTCACTGCACTGGGTCAGACCTGAAGTCAAAATAGCACTGGGTCTCACCCAAGGCCTGCAGTGACCACTGCCTGGCTAGCGCCCACGTTAACTCAAGGCCCAATGGCTCTACAATCAGAAGGTGGCAAATCCAGCCAAGATTGTGTCCTTCCCTTCAGGGTGGCAAGTTCTCACCCAGCCCCAGGTGGGTCTGGAGATGCCATCCCAGAGCCAGGGCCTGGAGCCAGGAACCTTAGGAATCTACATGGTACTGTATTCTACTGTGGCTAAGCTGGTACCCAAGCCATAAGACACAGTCCTTCCCACTCTTCCCTCCCTTTTCCTCAAGCAGAGGGGTCTCTCCCCGTGGTCACCATTGCCCCAGGCCTGCAGCAAGTACTGCCTGACTACTGCCGACGCTCACTCAAGGCCCATGAGGTCTGTAGTCAGCTTGTGATTAATGCTGCCAGTCCTGAGTCTCTCCTTTCAGGGAAGCGGGCTTCCTTCTGGCCCAGGGCAGGTCCAGAAATGTCATCCAGGACCCAACGCCTGTGATCAGGGACCCCAGGAGCCCATTTGGTGCTCTACCCCCTGTGGCCAAGCTGGCATCCAAGCTTATTTTTGGTTCCTATGAGGGTGTTTTCTTGTATGGATAGTGGTTCAATTTAGTGTTCCTGTGGTAGGGGGGATGGATTTCTTTTTTTTTTTTTTTTTTTTGAGATAGTCTTGCTCTGTCACCCAGGCACAGTGCAGTGGCACAATATTGGCTCACTACAACCTCTGTCTCCCAGATTCAAGAGATGTTTGTGTCTCAGTCTCCTCAGTAGCTGGGACTATAGGCATGCGCCATCACACCCAGCTATTTTTCTATTTTTTGTAGAGATGGGGTTTTACCATGTTGTCCAGGCTGGTCTCGAACTCCTGGCCTCAAGTGATTTACCCACCTTGGCCTCCCAAAGTGCTGGTATTACAGGTGTGAGCCATCGTGCCTGGCCTGCTGGAGGTTTTTATTCGGCCACCTGGCTCCACCTCCTCCTGATTTTTGATCACTGCTCTTTGATTTACCAATATGATAGCAAGCTATTAAGGTTTACACTGCTAGGATGGGTCACCCAGTCTGGGTCACTTGCATTCCAGCAAGGACTATGTGCAACCTGTTGCTTTCCCCTAATGTGAAGGGGCTTTCAGGTTGATGCCACATACAGGAGAGAGGCCTAGAAGGGATGTTCTTATTAGGGGGCAGCTGCTTCTGCTTGGTGCTATCCAAGGGCCCTGAAAAACCCCAGACCCCAGCATCTTCCTTGCCCACTTGTCAAAGCATCTACACCCCAACCTGGGGGCTCATTTATTAGGATTTGAAGATCTCACCAGTCTCTGCTCCTCTGGAGAGACCTAGGAGCCTCTGGGGCAGGGGAAGGTGGGCCCAGAATCCTGAACGAGGCTCAGGATGAGACTGATGGGACAAGGAAGGGACGTCCCTGGGCCTGAGTGGGACTTTGCGATCTTACTCTTGAAAGGTTTAGGATGCCTCATTTTCTCACCCATTCTAATGCAGCCAGCCATGGAGTGGAGGAGAAAAGCCTCAGAGGGAAAGAACAGGGATTTAGGCAGCAGTCTAGGATTCTCCCAAAATCCTAGAGAAGGAAGGGGCAGAAGCCCAGAGTCTTCTAACCTCATACTTCATCGCTCACTGGGGAGAAACTCCTGCTTTCACTTGGACCTCAGCTTCAGAGGTTCCCATGCTGCTCATCCACAGTAATGAGGGTTGGCACCCAAAACGGTCACTGTGAATGTGCAGCCCCCACGAAGCCTCTGGGGTATGCTTGGCCTCTCGTCACTTCTAGCACTGACTGGCCCTGTGGCCTGAGCCACATTTCAGCTGAAGTCCCAGGCTGCTGCCAACACCTCCATGGCCTGGCAGTCTTCCACTGGGGTTCAAGTTACACTGCTCACCAGAGAATCACACGCATTCAGTGTGCAGACTCCATCCTCACAATCAGATGCTCAGTGTCCAAAATGCTGGGTGAGAAACATCCTGGAGAACACAAATCTGAGACACAGCCTCTTCCAGGCCTGCTCTAAGGCTCCAGACCAACGCATGAAGCACAGCCTGAGTCCATGTGCCTGAGGGAACAGACCTCCAAAGCCTACATTGGGAGCTTCCACCTGGCAAGGAAGGTGTGCTAAGGGCAGAGCTTCCGGCCTCCCTGTTATCTCAAATGTGGACCCATCACTGGGGCCCTAGTACTGGGCCCAATACTTGCCTCCACCCTTTGTCATTGCGAACATCCTTCCTCCTGGGGACAGAGACTTAGAGGTTGACTTTAGAAAAAGCCACTCTCTATAGATATTTTGAAGCAGCAAGTCCCCCCAGCTTCAAATTTTGTGCTGGCTGAGGCAGCCCAGCCTGGTTGGTGACTAGAATGGCCTGAACTGGGAGTCATGGAAACTGACTCAGAGTCATGGAAAGTTGGGGCTGAAAGGGGAAGAGGAGGTCATGCACCATCCGTCTTGCAGCTATAAAAACTGAGGTTTAGGTTGGTGAGGGGGTGTACCCGAAGGATGACTCAAAGGGTACTTCACGGATAAAGGAACTCAGCTCAAATAAGGTGACTCAAGTCTATTTACAGCCTGGTCCAGTGTGGACTCAAGACTAGCCTGGCCTACCACCCTGAGCTGTCAGGGAGGACAGATGAGATGGACATTGTGAAAATGGGGTACTGCCAGCCTTTAAAATGCAGCGAGTGCACAAGTCATGCAGTGCTGTTATCAACCCATGATATAAGTTCCTCTTCCCTCCCCCGACTGCCTGTGTTGAGTCTCAAATTCATCCCACTGCAGGGAGGTCAGAAAAAGTTCAGAACTTCTTTCTAACCTCCCTCTTGTGGGATTTAATGAGGACATGAAGTGGTGACATTGAGGTGGGAGTCAACGAGAATGTGCTGGGCTTGGGGCCCAGCAGATGGACATATGTTTCCTGTGCCCCTGGGGATGATTCTACGTTCTAAAATGGGCCATGGAAACCTGGTTTCATGTGGTTGGGTCAATCCCCCCAGTGCTTCTGAGGTTGATGAGTTAAACGATGCAAAGGCCATGGTTGGGAGATCTCCTCTTGGGATACGACTTTGGTGAATTTACCTGGGTCTGGTCCTCATTCCTGCAAATCTAGAACCCGACCACCATCCAGACAAGAAGAGAGACTGAGACCCTACAATAACTCAAGTGATTTATTTTGGGGACACTCCTTTCAAGGAAGCTGAATGCTTGTGACCCTCATCTATTTTTCTGATTTCAACTGCCTCGGAGGTTGCCTGAGCAGGCAGGAGGCAGCTCATGGGCATGGACTTGAACTGATGCCTCGAATGGCCTGCCTGGCCTTTGTCTTTCTTTGTGTTCCATTACCAAATATTCTGCTCCTGTAATCACAGCCTTTGTTTTTATGTTTTTATTTATTTATTTATTTATTTATTTATTTATTTATTTATTATTTTAAATGTTTTATAGAGATGGGGGGTCTTGCCAGTACAGGCTGGTCTCAAATTCCTGGGCTCAAGCAATCATCCTGCCTCAGCCTCCCAAAATGCTGGGATTACAGGACAATGCCCTAAAATAAGACTTTCAGGTGAAGCTTATGCATGTCTTTCCTGCTTGGTGAGTAGGGTATGATTAGAGTTGGATTTTTCCATCCCATATTCACTCTACAGAATCAATTTAGTGTTCTGCTTATCTATGGGACATTGATGTCATGTGATGTGTGGTCATGTGATGGGTGATGTCATGTGATGGGTGATGTCATGTGATGGGTGGTCATGTGATGGGTGATGTCATGTGATGGATGATCATGTGATGGGTGATCATGTGATGGATGATGTCATGTGATGGATGATCATGTGATGGGTGATCATGTGATGGATGATGTCATGTGATGGGTGATGTCATATGATGGGCGATGTCATATGATGCATGATGTCATGTGATGGGTGATGTCATGTGATGGTGGTGTCATGTGATGGGTGATGTCATGTGATGGGTGATGTCATGTGATGGGTGATGTCATGCGACAGGTGATCATGTGACAAGTGATCATGTGATGGGTGATGTCATGTGATGGGTGATGTCATGTGATGCCTGATGTCATGTGATGGGTTATGTCATGTGATGGGTGATGCCATGTGACAGGTGGTCATGTGATGGGTGATGTCATGTGATGGGCGATGTAATGTGATGGGTGATTATGTGATGAGTGATGTCATGTGATGGGGATGTCATGTGACAGGTGGTCATGTGATGGGTGATGTCATGTGATGGGCGATGTAATGTGATGGGTGATTATGTGATGAGTGATGTCATGTGATGGGGATGTCATGTGATGGGTGATCATGTGATGGGTGATGTCATGTGATGGGTGATGTCATGTGATGGGTGATGTCATGTGACAGGTGATGTCATGTGATGGGTGATCATGTGATGGGTGATGTCATGTGATGGGTGATCATGTGATGGGTGATGTGATGGGTGGTCATGTGATGGGTGATATCATGTAATGGGTGATGTCATGCAGGGGTGGTCATGTGATGGGTGATATCATGTAATGGGTGATGTCATGTGGGGGTGGTCATGTGATGGGTGATATGTAATGGGTGATGTCATGCAGGGGTGGTCATGTGATAGGTGATGTCATGTGATGGGTGATGTCATGTGATCGATGATCATGTGATGGGTGATGTCACATGATGGGTGATCATATGATGGGTGATTGATGTCATATGATTCCAGGGGGAGCACCTGTTCACCAAGCAGGGGAGAGGCTGTCAGTTCTCTGCCACGCTGGTAACACAATCTCTACTGGGGCTTCCTAGTGCTGACTGCTGCAGGTGGCTCATCATAGCACACCAAGGGCCACCACAGGGACACATTACCAAAGGAAACCCCAGAAGACACAAAACGTCCCCTTCTTCCTGCATAAACTTGGGAGCCAGATGTTGGGTGACATCGTTCACCATCTCTGGCTGCTCTGGCCTTGCTGGAACCCCCTCTTTTCTCTTCCTCCTCTTGCATCATGATAAACGGCCGATCATTAATGGATGAAAAGTGGTGTCTCTGACACAAAGGCTCAACGAGGCATCTCTGTCAAAGGGTCACACTAGATTCTATATCCACACACAGGGGACCTCCAGACTGGGGGCGCTGAGCAGTGCCTTGGAGAATTCTGCGGCTTCCTGCTCTCAGGCCTGTGGCCCCATCTCTCTTTGATTGATGCCCCCGAGGATGCCCTGAGGTTAGAACATTCCATCCCTGGGTGTGTTCTTGAGGCCACCCAAAGTGGGGAGCTGTGTCTGAGACTCCACTTACAGCCAGAATACTCAAAGGTGTTACCTCCCAGGTAAAATGGTGGACCAGAAACTACCTGCTTGTGAGTAAGTAAGGAAGGAGAGCCAAGGTAAAGCCATTAGCATTTGCAGACCAGTTGTTCCCTGACAAACATAGATTTAGAACAGAAATTGGCAGCTAAATAAAGTTTAGTACTTGTATTACTCAGGGTTCTCTAGAGGGACAGAACTAATAGGATAGATAGATATATATGAAGGAGAGTTTATTAGGAAAATGAACTCACACAATCACAAGGTAAAGTCCCACAATAGGCTGTTTGCAAGCTGAGGAGCCAGGAAGCCAGTCCAAGTACCAAAACCTCAAAGGTATGGAAGCTGACAGAGCAACCTTCAGTCTGTAGCTGAAAGCCCAAGAGCCCCTGGCAAATCACTGGTGTAAGTCCAAGAGTCCAGAAGCTGAAGAACTTGGAGTCCGATGTTCAAGGGCAGGAAGCATTTACCATGGGAGAAAGGTGGAGGCCGGAAGACTTAGCCAATCTAGTCTTTCATGTTCTTCTGCCTACTTTTATTCGGGCCACACTGGCAGCTGATTGGATGGTGCCCACCCAGATTGAGGGTGGGTCTGCCTTTCCCATTCCACTGACTCAAACGTTAATCTCCTTTGACAATACCCTCACAGACACACCCAGGAACAATACTTTGCATCCTTCAATCTGATCAAGTTGACATTCAGTATTAACCATTAAAGTACTTTTTTTTTTTTCGGCCAGTGGTACAGTTGCCTGGGTTAGTACTGAGACAAAAGGATGATGGTGGGGGATGTTGGCTTGCACAGGACTTCAGCTGTGAGGAGCCTGTGTCCTCGCGGAGGCTTCTGTTTGCAGAAAGAAAGTTGCCGTAGCCCTGGAGGAGATGGAGCTGAGAAGCTGAGGAGGGGGAGAAAGGGTCAAGTTCCTGATGCTGCAGCCCACAGAGACCCCTCCAACCTGCCTCAGGAGAGGGTGTGAGGGCAGGAGCTTGTTGTATTCACAAAGATGGAGGCACAGTGGTCCAGAAAGACCCAGGAGGAGGCTCAGAATGGAGCGGGGTCCAGCAAGACTTCTGCAGCAGGCGTTTTTGTCTCCTCCTACCCAACTCCACTCCAGGATGGAGCCATCACCAGGTCTGGCCATCCACCCTTCCAAATGTGAATCAGGGGAGGATAGTCCCAGCTGGAAGCTGGTCCCAATCACCTTGTCAGTAATTAAGCTAGGGGTGGTCACCAGAGTCTGAAGCAGCCAATGAGACATCGAGGGGATGTGATGGGGGTGGGGACTCTGGGAAACTTCTGGGATCAGTGGTCTGGTTTTCTTCCTCAGAAGTCCTTGTGTCTGGTGTCTGGGCTGATCTCTCTCTGCTGCCTACTTCAGAGATCTCTCTCTGCTGCCTTAGGATGAAGACAGTGCTGAGGCCATGACCACAGAGCAAGAAGGAACTTGTATCAACCAATCCCAAGGACACCACCAAGGCCAAACAAACAAACCAAAAGCCCCAAATCAGCAATTAACAGTGAAACAAGAGAGGAAGCAGAGGCTGCCATGATCAGTGGCTGACCTTACAGAGAGGCTAGTATTTAGGGGATGAACTGCAGGGCTTGGGGGAGCAATAGGCTTAGACCACCCAAAATGGGCGCTGTGTCTGAGACTCCACTTAACGATCAGAATACTCAAAGGCACTACCTCCCAGATAAAATCTTGGACTAGAAACTACCTACTTGCGAGTAAGGGAAATGATTTTTTTAAAAAATAGTAATAATTGAAAAACTGGAAATTCATATGCAAAAGAATGACATTGGAGCCTTCCCTAACAACACAGACAAAAATTAACTCAAATGGATCAAAGACCTAAATGTAGGATCTAAAACCATAAAACTCTTAGAAGAAAACACAAGGCAAAAGTTTCACAGCATTGGATTTGCCAGCGATTTCATAGACATGATGCTGAGGGGACAGGCAACAACAACAACACAGACAAATGGAACTTCATGAAAATTTAAATTATGTGTTTTTGACTCATATCTTTTTTTTAAGAGCTGGGGGTTTTGCTATGCTGCCCAGGCTGAAATGCAGTGGCTATTTACTGGCATGATCATGGCGCACCACAGCCTCAAACTCCTGAGTCCAAGTGATCCTCTCACCTCTGCCTCCTGAGTAGCCAGGATTACAGGTGCAAACCACCGTGTCTGGCTAAAATTTCAAAATTTGTGCGCCAAATGACAATATCAACAGAGTAAAAAGGCAACTCACACAATTGGATAAAATATTTGCAAATTACATATCTGATAAGGAATTATATCCCAAATATAGAGAGAACTCCTAAAACAATAAAAAAAAAGCCCGATTAAATGGGCAAAGGACTTGACATTTCTCCAAAGGAAATCTACAAATAGCCAATAAATACATGAAAAGATGCTCAACATCACTCATTATCAGGAAAATGCAAATTAAAACCACAATGGGATATCACTTCACACCTGTTAGAATAGCCATTGTGTGTGTGTATATATGTGTGTATAAAAACAACATGTAAAAAACAACGGAAACAACAAATGCTGGTGAGAATGTGTATATATATATATGTATAGAAACAACATGCTGGTGAGAATGTGGAGACACTAGAACCCCTGTGCACTATTGGTGGGGAGGTAAAATGGTGTAGCTGCTATTATGGGAAATAGTATTGAGGTTACTCAAAAAATTGAAAATAGAACTATCATATGATCCAGAAGTCCCACTTCTGGGTATTTATCCAGAAAAACTGAAAACAGGATTGCAAAGTGCTATCTGGATGCCTATGTTCATTGGAAGCAGCATTATTCACAATAACCAAGAGATGGAAACAGCCTAAACGTCCATCAATGGATGAATGGATAAAGAAAGTGTGATATGTACATACAATGTGATGCGGTTTGGCTCTGTGTCCCCACCCAAATCTCATCGTGTAGCTCCCATAATTCCCACATGTTGTAGGAGGGACCTGGTGGGAGATGACTGAATCATGGGGGCAGGGCTTTGCCATGCTGTTCTGGTGGTAGTGAATGGGTCTCATGAGATCTGATGGTTTTATAAATGGGAGTCTCCCTGCAGAAGCTCTCTCTCTTTGCCTGCTGCCATCCACGTAAGATGCGACTTGCTCCTCCTTGCCTTCCACCATGATTGTAAGGCCTCCCCAGCCATGTGGAACTGTAAGTCCAATAAACCTCTTTCTTTTGTAAATTGCCCAGTCTTGGGTATGTGTTTATCAGCAGTGTGAAAACAGGCTAATACACAATGGAATAATATTTTAGTGGGGGATGAGAAAAAAATATTTTATAATGTGCTTGAAAGTAGGCTGAGAACACAGTTTTTTCTTGTATTTATTTTCTTTTAAAAATTATTACTATTTTTAATTGACACATGATCGGACATTTATGGGGCACATTGTGATATTTTGATACATGTATATAATGTGTAATGATCAAATAAGGGTAATCAGCATATCCATCACCTCACTTTTGTGTTGGAAACATTCAAAATCTACTCTTCTAGCTATTTGAAAATATACAATAAGTTGTTGACAATTATAGACATCCCCTAGTGCTATAGCACACGAGGATTTATTCCGCCTATCCAGCTGTACTTTTGTATCTGTTAACAAATCTCTGGCTATCCCCTAACCCCCAACACACTGCCCCACCTCTAATAACCACTGTTCTATTCTCTATGTCTTGAGATCAACTTGAGAACATGCAGTATTTCTCTTTCTGGGCCTGACTTATTTCATTCACATAACGTCCTCCAAGCTCATCCATGTTGCCACAAACGATAGAATTTTGTTCTTTTTTTTTTTTAAACGGAGTCTTGCTCTGTCGCCAGGCTGGAGTGCAGTGGCACGATCTTGGCTCACTGCAACCTCCACCTCCCGGGTTCAAGCGATTCTCCTGCCTCAGCCTCCTGAGTAGCTGGGACTACAGGCGCACACTAACAGGCCCAGCTAATTTTTGCATTTTTAGTAGAGACGGGGTTTCACCATGTTGGCCAGGATGGTCTTGATCTCTTGACCTCGTGATCCGCCTGCCTCGGCCTCCCAAAGTGCTGGGATTACAGGCGTGAGCCACCGCGCCCAGTCGAATTTTGTTCTTTCTTACATCTAAACAGTATTCCATTATGTATATGTGCCACGTATTCTTTATCTTACAATGGAATATAATTTTATTCAGCCTTAACAAAGAAGGAAATCCTGCCGTGTTCAACAACATGGATGCATCTTGAGGACATTATGCTAACTAAAATAAGACAGTCACAGGTTAAAGGCTGCATGGTTCTGGTTACATGAGGTAACTAAACTAGTCACACTCATAGAAGCAAAAAGTAAAATAGTGGCAGCCGGGGGCTGGTGGAGGAGTGGGAGGGGGAGTTGCTACTCAATGGGCATGATTTAGTCATGCAAGGTGAGAAAGTTCTAGAACTCTGCTGTACAACAATGTGCATATAATCAATCATATTTTACTGCACACCTAAGAGTTTGTTAAGAGGGCAGATTTCATGTTAGGTGTTTTTTGTTTGTTCATTTTTTACCACAATTTTTAAAAAGGGGAAGAAGAAGGAACCCATGTCTGCCTCTCTGGTGAGGGCCCTTCCCGCTGCTATCTCTTTACTGCCCCTAGCCAGCTGCCCTCGGCTCTGAACTTCCTCTGTGGCTATGCAGTTGTTCAGAAGTAAAGGCCTGTGGGAAGGGCCTCATGGGGAAGGAAAAGCTGTGCTTTTTTCTTAAAAGAGCAAGATCCACACCTGCCCACTAACTTTTTTTTTTTTGAGACAGAGTTTCGCTCTGTCCTCTGTCGCCCAGGCTGAAGTGCAATGGCACGATCTCGGCTCACTGCAACCTCCACTTCCCGGGTTCAAGTGATCCTCCTGCCTCAGGCTCCTGAGGAGCTGGGGCTACAGGTGTACACCACCACACCCAGCTAATTGCTGTATTTTTAGTAGAGACAGCAGTTTCGCCATGTTGGCCAGGCTGGCCTTGAACTCCTGACCTCAGGTGATCCACCTGCCTCAGCCTCCCAAAGGTCTGGGATTACAGACGGGAGCCACCACGCCCGGCCTCACTAACTTTTGGTTCCATTAAGTGTGAAAATCAGCATATGCCAAATCCTCATGGTCTGTGGCTATTTAAGGGCATGACGGCTTTGGCTCCAAGCTCCCAACTGAAACATATTTGCTGGAAAATGCAATGCCAGCACTAGTGACTCATTTATTGACTTCCGTCTTTCTCCCTACCCCAGAGAATGGGCGTATTAGGCAAGCCTTGCTTGTCAGCTTGTGTTGGAACCCCAAGGGGTATTTCCTAGAGATGTGTACAAGGGGTGGTGGTGTAAGGGCGTGCATGGTGGGTGGTAGTTGGGCAGACAGACAATAGATGCCTACTTTACTCCAGTGGATTCTCCTTAACAGAGCCACGAGAATAACAACCCAGCCACACTAGCTCCAGAGAGATTGAGGGATTCATTGAATATCAACAGGAAGAAATGGTGGGAAAAGAATGACATCACGTTGACAAGCGCCAATGTCCCCGCGCCCCTGAGTCCAGCTGGCGAAGCACCATGCTTTGGCTTTCCCTCCCGCGGAGCGGTGCCACCCTCCCTGGGTCTGGTCGGATCTTTGGGAGGCTGGATCCAGGAAAGCATTCCAGGAGGCAGGGCCCTGGGGCTGGTGGACTGTGGATCTTGGTCCCTCACAGAATGACTCAGGGGATCTTAGCCGGGCTCGAACTCTCCTCTTTGGCCATTATGGAATTTTCAGGCCCATCATTGGCCAGAGACCTAAATTCAGTTCAAAGTCAGAGAAAGTTTCTCTTTGGCTGAAGGACAAGAAGAGGGGAGGCTCTGGGTGCCATGCTAGGGACCAGAGGGTCCCCTCTCCTTTATCCACTGCTGACAGTCAGTACTCCCTATTAGAACCAAGAGCAGGTTGGAGGCGTCCTCATGGGTGTTCAAAGGGCAACATGCTGAACATGTGTGGTGTGTTTGCTTGTGGGCAGGTGGGGGCGGGAGCACGTCTCACATGGGAAGGTCCCTTTGGTGTGAGGGTCCCTCAACCATACAGCACAAAGTGACCACATTCAAGGGCCTCATCGCCGTGGGTGAAGCCTGTGAGGAGACAGAACCACTTCCCTAGGACAGTTTTCATTAGTAACATGATTTCAACACCACTGAAAAGGGAGGGTGCCATTTCCTGCGATGGTTTTCATTACTGCCCTCCGCACCTGGAGGTGGTTCTTGAGGCCTGACAGGCTCTTTTGGGGAGGAGACCCAAGCTGTCATGCTGAGGAGGCTCCCAAGCTGCAGCCCCTCGGAGGTGGGGGAATAGGCAGGGAGCTTGGGGATCTAGGAGGAGGAAGAGGTGGGAGGGGGAGGCCAAGCACCGGGCTGGGCCAGGGAGGTTCCCATTGCCTCCTCAGCCCTGTGGACTCAGAGCCATGTCCTCCCTGGGGACAGGGTCCATCCAGCCCCTCATGCCCTAGAACCAGGAACTCATCCCAGAATCACCCTCTTTGTGTGTGGGATCAGAGAGGTTTCCTATGAACATAAGTCATTAAAACCCAACTTGGCTAGAAAAAAAAAAATTTAAAAAAACGGATATATCAGGTTCTCAGGCAAAGACGGTGTTGAGTTGGTCTCCGGAATGATAGAAGTCTAGGGCTGGGGGGTCTCCCCCAACCTCTTTCTGTACTTTGGTCCCATGCTCTGTGCCTGAGTTATTCCAGCAGTGGGGACAGAGTCATCCAGTGCTCGAGCTCCATCTCTACAGCTCCTGACCAAGAGAACAGGTGCTGGAACCCCAGGAGGTGATGGTGGCTCAGGAGAGGACCCGGCTAAGTTCCTGAGCTGTGCAGAACAGGGAGGTGCCCACCAGCTCCAAGGCCAGGGCAGAGGCCCAGGGCCCCTATCTCAGTCACTGCATCCCGAGGACTCGTAGATGTTCCTTCCACAGCCCGAGTCTCTTCTGGAAACGTGGCCAGGGCAGGAAGGCTCTGCAGATCCATCTCTCTAAGTAGCCATGTCTTTAGTCAGAAGTTTGGAGAAGTTCATGTAGATAGGCTGTTCCCCTGGCTCCTCAGGGACCCTCTGAGACCCCTTCAACCAGAGGATGGCAGTGACCAAGATGAGCAAGATGGGCACCTTCACAAATACCAGGAGCATGTAGTGGTTCCTGGGGAAGATGATGCAGTGGTCAGAGCCCTGGGCATCCCCAGGCCATGTCACTCCCATCCCCTGACCCTGTGAGCCACCAGCCAAAGCCTGTGACCCTGGGCCGGGCAGCCCCACTCTGAAGATCCCTGTAAACCTCCTCCTTGGTTCAACCTCAAGGGGTCCTCCAACAGTCACCTTGGCTGGTTTTGCATGGGGCCCGTCTTCCTTTCTAACATCACCTTCTGGGACCCTCTTTGCCCAAAGTACACCTCAGCTCAACAGAAGCACCAGAGGTCACCAAATGCAGGTTGTGTTTCCTGCCTCTGTTCCTGCTAATGCTAGCTCCAGGCTGGTAAATCACCCTTCCTGCTCTGTGTCCCTTGATGTCTTGCACCACAGAGGGTGGTATCTTATCTCCCCCTGGCACCCATGAGGCCACCAACGCAAGGTTGACCGATTGACTGGGAGAACGATGCTCACTGAGAAGAGTTCTGCAGAGCGGTTTTCTGGTGAGAGCTAGAGTGGGGAGATGGTGGATTGCAGTGATGGGGGCAGGAGAGAGATGGAGGGTGGGCTTGGGGCCTTGACTCTGGCTAGAACAGGTGCTGGCATTTGGTGACAGGCAGGAGTTCCCAGGCTTGGCTTCCCCTTAGGAGGGACCCCAGGTAGGGGCAGGAGAAAGAACCACATGACTCACCTCTTGTGGGAGCCGATGAACACTCCCATATTGCTGTCGGTAGGTGAGCTTGCTGTTGTGGAAGCCGCTCCCTCTAGACACAGGCAAAGTCAGCCATGGGTTATTAGCACAGTTGGGAGCTCGTGCATGGGTCACAAAGCCACGCGACCCTGCCAGCCCTCACCAGAAGACCCTTTTCCCTGGAGTAGGAGGATTTTTCTCTCCTGCTACAGCCCCTCATGCTTCTACTGAGTCACTTCAATCTCAACACACAGACATTTTTCCTCATCATGTTCAGATGTGGCAAGAAAAATTAAAAATTAAATAGGAGTAAGCACTGTAGTTTATTCTGGGAGAGAGAGGTTTTTTCATACTTTCTTTCCACCTATCCTGCAAGTGGGACTATTGGATGGGGAAATAAATTTCTGGTCTTTTCCACTGGAGTGGTGCCTGAGCAGGGCTTAAGGAGAGAAGATTCTGGAAATGGGCTGTCCAGAAATTCGGGTAGTCCAGAAAAAGGGAAAGGGGACTCCAGAAGGCTCATGAAGAAAAGGGCACACTCCAGTTAACTAGAGAACATCGACTATGAGAAACGGAACATTTTTAGGAGCAACTATATAGGCAATTTGTTGGGGGCAGTCTGGTCGGGGGGGCCCTGAGCCCAGCCCAGCACTGAGTATCCATGACCCAACAGTGATCTTTTATTTCAGTCCTCGGCCCCAGCAAATTCTTCTCAAAGGTCCCAGGCTGTCCAGGCACGGTGGTTCACGCCTGTAATCCCAGCACTTTGGAAGACCATGGGAGGCAGATTGCTTGAGGCCAGGAGTTTGAAACCAGCCTGGGCAACATGGTGAAATCCCATCTCTACAAAAAATACAAAATGAACCAGGCGTGGTCATGTGCCCCTGTAGTCCCAGCTACTCGGGAAGCTGAAGTGGAAGGATCGATTGAGCCCAGGAGGTCGAGGCTGCAGTGAGTCAAGTTCCCCCGCTGCACTCCAGCCTGGGCTACAGAGTGAAACCCTGTCTCAAAAAACAAACAAAACAAAACAAAACAAAAAAGGCCCAGGCTTTGGCCACACTAGGTGGGCTCCTCTCTGAGCTGCAGGTAATTCCAATCACAACAGTTCCTATGGAGCCCCTGATCGTCTTACAGGCTGGTACCCCTGTAGATCCCCCACCCAAGACTCCGGAACATCTCTCTCCCTAAAGCTCCACACTGGCCACTGTTTTTTGTCTCTTTGTACCGCCTGCATGTCTTGCTCAATCCCCTCTCCACCCCCATAGATATTCTGGGTTTCCCCTACTTGGCAGCCCGGGGGAAGTCTTGCTTGACCCTTTCTGGACTCCTCTTTACTCAGCTGCAGCCACTGTGTCCATGTGCCTCTTTGGTCCCAACCCCAACAGTACACAGGCTTGTTCTAAAGCCGGCATTGTCTATTTCCACATCACCACCAAATGGACCCGAGTGGACACTGAGCTGACGAAGTACTGAGTAGGGGTGTGTGGGTGGAAGTGGGGGTTGGGGGCTGCTTCCCAGACTCCAGCAACAGCAGCAGGACAACCCCAGAGTCTGTCAGTGGAGTCCAAGGCATGGAGGAGAAGCCAGGGCACCCAGAGTGGTCCCTGATGTTGCCCGTGATGGAAGCCATCCTTTTGCTTTAAAGCGTCCACTGTCACCCATGCACCTCCCTGGGGCTTTCTTACCCCATGCTCATCTTACACAGCCAGATAAAGTAGCAGAGCAGGTGGCTGGGGACCTAAGAGGAGGGTATTGTAAGACACCCAGAGCTACTCTGGGTTGGTGCAGTTAGTGAGACTCACTACTAGGACCCCCTGGGCAGCTCTAGGTTCCCTCTCTGCCATGTCATGAGCAGGGCTGGGCCACCAGTCACCAAAGCTGAGGTCCCCATTCCCACCCCCATCCCAAGCCCCACCTGGATTCCTTGGAGAGACCTCAGGGACTGAGATAGCAGAGCGATGCTGGCTACCACTCTCCCTTAGTGTCTGTCACCTCCTTCCCAGTCAGTTTGTCTGCCTGTCTGTCTGTCTGTCTGTCTCTCTCTCTCTCTTAGGCTCACCATCATTCCCTTTCAGCCTTGGGGGGGAGCAGGTAAGAGCACTGACTTTCCCAGCCCTGAGCTCCAGGGCCTCCTTGTGTAGATGAGAAAGTTCTTACCTGGGTCAATGATCACTTTCACTCGAGTCCCAAGGTCAGGTCCTGTTCTTTCAATCCCACACCAGTAAACGTCTGCGTCATCTCGCCTGAGCCCCTCCATGGTCACAGTGAACATGCGGTCTTTCTGATTGTCCTTGATGGACACACGGTCACTCTTCTCTCCTTGCTCCGACCCTGTGGTTCGAGTAAGGATCTTGCATGTATCCCAGCGCGCCCCTCGGCACCACCACTTGATGTTGGTCTCCCATCCTTGCTTATAGTGGCACTGCACCGTCAGGGACCCCTGCTCTAGGGCTTTCACGGACTCTGGGCCTTGGATGGAGAAACAGCCTGGAAAACAGAATCCCAAGATACAGCTCATTGCACCAGCACGAACCCCTGTTCTGGGGCTCTCACGGACTCTGGGCCTTGGATGGAGAAACAGCCTGAAAAACAGAATCCTAAAATACAGCTCCTGTTGCCTGAGCCAGTTTGGTGTTTAAGAGTCCCGAGTGTGTCTCTAGCACACCCGATTCCTCATCCCCATCTCCCTCTCAGTCCAGTCCCCCACCAGCTTCTAGACCTGCTTAGCATGTGACACCATGGTCTCCTACCACCTTCTTTCCTTGTCCTCTCAATGCTGTTTTCATCGGAGCCAAATATTTAACAACCAGCCCTCTGGGGGAAAAAATCTCTGGTTAAGGAGCTGGGCACGGTGGCTCACACTTGTAATCCCAGCACTTTGGGAAGCCAAGGTGGGCAGATCACCTGAGGTCAGGAGTTCAAGACCTGCATGGCCAACCTGGTGAAACCCAGTCTTTACTAAAAATACAAAAATTAGCTGGGCGTGGTGGCAGTCACCTGTAGTCTCAGCTATGCGGGAGACTGAAGCATGAGAATTGCTTGAACCCGGGAGGCGGAGGTTGCAGTGAGCTGAGATCGCACCACTGCACTCCAGCCTAGGCAACAGAGTGAGACTCTTGTCTAGAAAAAGAAAAAGAAAAAAAATCTGGTTTTAATATTTGCCAAATTCCGTAGTGTAAATACTCCCACGGTGGCAGATGTCAGGTAATCCATGTGATGTCACTGGACACAGAGCTGGGAAAAGATGTCCCAAGCCAGCCCCAGCACACTGCGGGGGTACCCAGGGTTCCCTCTCCAGCCTTCATCTTGTCTCACCTGACAAGCCTCCATGGAGGGAGTCTCTCCATTTCCATGGCTTTAATGATTACCTGTTTCCTGATGATTCCCAAATCCATATTTGCAGCTCAGACTCCCCTTAGCTAGCCCACCATTTACAAAGACATGCTGGATGTCTCCACCCCAGATTCCTTCGTTGCAGAACTGAATGCACTTCCTCTCCCACCCTGAACACTCTCCTTCAGTATTTTTTTCTAGTGGAGCAATTGGATGTGGCAAGAGTAACAAAGGCCTGGTGAAAGCTGAACAGGTTAGAGGTGAGCATAATCAAATGGCAGTCCGTGCCTCCACTGATTGACTCCAGTTAGGCTGTGTGTAGATAGGCTCTTTCCTTGGCAATGACACGGGTTTCTTGATCACGCAGAAGTGGATAAACGGGCAGAGAATCACAGGGGAAGCCTCTCTTGACTGTCTCTTGGCCTCAGAGCTTCAGGCCCAGGCCAGGGGTCTCTGCAGGGTGGGAAGAGCCAGGTCTATTTCCCCAGGCAGATGCCGCCTCCTCACAGCTTGGGCCTTCTCCTTGAAGCTGTGTTAGTTTTCTTGAACTTTGCATTTGCGGTTGGTAGAATAATGTCCCCCATAGCTGTTGGCATCCTCATACACAGAACCTGCGAATATGTCCCCTGACATGGCCAGAGGGACTCTGCTGATGTGATGAAGTTAAGGACCTTGAGACAGGAAGAGTATCCCGAATAATCTCCATGGATATTCTAAGTGAAAGAGGGTTGAGGGAGAGTCCGATTGGAAGATGGTCTGTTGCTGGCTTTGAAGTGGAAGAAGAGGCCACCGGCCAAGGAAAGCAGATGGCTTCTAGAAGCTGGAAAATGCAGGGAAACAGATTCTCCCCTAGAATAGGTGTTCCCAACCCCAGGACAACAGACTAGTAACAGCCCATGGCCTGTTAGGAACCGGACCTTACAGCAGGAGGTGAGCGGTGGGCAAGCAAGCGAAGCTTCATCTGTATTTACAGCCACTCCCCGTTGTTCAAACTACCACCTGATCTCCGCCTCCCATCAGATCAGCGGCGGCATTAGATTCTCGTAGAAGTGAGAACCCTATTGTGAACTTCGTGTGTGAGGGATCAAGATTGCACACACTTTATGAGAATCTAATGCCTGATGATGTGTCACTGTCTCCCATCACCCCCAGATGGGATCATCTAGTTGCAGGTAAACAAGCTTAGGGCTCCCACTGATTCTACATTATGGTGCAGTGTATAATCAATCATTTCATTATATATTACAATATAATAGTAATATAAAGTATACGATAAGTGTAATGCGTTTGAATCATCCCAAAGCATCCTCACCCCACTCCTGCTGTGGAAAAATTGTCTTCCACAAAACCGGATCCTGGTGCCAAAAAGGTTGGGGACCACTGCTCTAAAGAAACCCAACCCTACTTGTACCTCAATTTTAACCAGTAAGACCACGCCAGGCTCTGGTCTTCAGAAGCATCAATGAGATGATGAAATTGTGCAGTTCTAAGCCATAGACTTCATGTTAATTTGTTACAGCAGCCACTGGAAATTAACATGGCATTCAATCAGCAGAACCAACTTGATTCTCTTCAAACCAGCAGCTCCACCACCCAGCCTTCAGGAAGAGCTTGGCATCTTCTTTCATGCTGTCCTCTCCTTCAGCCCCCGAGCTGATTGGTAGCCAGTTTAGTCAGCTCTATCCTAGAGATGCTCCTCAGGTTTTTCTTTTCTTCTTTCAGTCTCTGCCATCGCAGGCCACAAGGACAGCATGACATCAGAGAGAGTGTGAGCTTTGATGCAGAAAGACTTGACACTGAACTAGTTGGGAAACCCTGGCAGAGTTGCTTAACCTCTGCAAGTCTCACTTCCTTATTCATAAGACAGTCATGCTACGCTCTACTTTGAAGGTGGTAATAGGACTCGGATGTGTGTAGGCTGGGCAAGGTGGCTCATGCCTGTAATTCCAAAGCTGTGGGAGGCTGAGGCAGGAGGATCGCTTGAGCCCAGGAGTTCCAGACTAACCTGGGCAACATGGTGAAACCCTGCATCTGCAAAGGCAAAAGATTAGCCAGGAGTGGTGGTGCATGCCCGTGGTCCCCGCTGCTTGGGGGGCTGAGGTGGGAGGATCGCCTGAGCCTGAGACTTCAAGGCTGCAGTGAGTTATAATCGCCCACCACTGCACTTCAGCCTGGGTGGCAGAGTGAGACACTGTCTTCAAAAAATTATTTATTTTTAAATTTAAAAGAAGACTTGGATGTATGTCCAACACCAGACATTTGGGGTTTGCTCTGTCAGTGACAGCTCATCAACAGGTCAGAACTTCATCTGTGCCTGGATCATGGCAGTGGCATCTGGAGAGGTCTTCCCAGCCTCAGCAGCATCCTCCCCAACTCTCCTCTCCTGAGGATTATGGCCTTCATAATCTTGTCTTTTGTGTTTCCAACCTCATATCCAACTCGCCACCCCCAAGATGTCCTGCACACTGACAGCTCCCTCTGCTTTCCTCTCCATACTGCTGCCTGAGTTGGGTACTGAGACTGTCTCCTCCTGCTCATCAGCTGCACTTGCCCTGAGCATCTAAAAATCTTTTCGGGGCCGGGCACGGTGGCTCATGCCTGTATTCCCGCACTTTGGGAGGCCAAGGTGGGTGGATCACCTGAGGTCAGGAGTTCAAGACCAACCTCACCAACATAGTGAAATCCTGTCTCTACTAAAATTACAAAAATTAGCCAGGCATGGTGGCAGGTGCCTTAATCCCAGCTTCTCAGGAGGCTGAGGCAGAAGAATCACTTGAACCTGGGAGGCGGAGGTTGCAGTGAGCCAAGGTTGCACCACTGCACTCCAACCTGGGTGACAGAGTGAAACTCCGTCTCAAAAACAAAAAACAAAAACAAAAACAAAATACCCAAAAACATAAATTGGATTTGTCAGCAATCACTAACAGCAGAAAAGAGATGCTGCTGCATTGAACAAAGCGTCATCGATCCCAGCTTCAGTCATTCAAACTGTAAAGGGCTCACGATGTAATTAGTCCCATTTAAAAAAATATTTGGGGGTTTCTCTAACCACAGAATATGATGGCTGGAACTATTAATCAGGCTTCTATATGTTGTCAAGAGTTGGTATGAGGAACGATAGAGATGGAAATGACAGGGCAGCCATCAGCTTGGAGCAGAGCCCCGTTGAACGGGCTGAAGGGTTGAAGTCCAGCCAGGACTGGAGTGGGGTCTCAGAACTCCCCAGCCATGCTGTTTCCTGTTGTCCCTCTGTGGACTGCTCTATCTGTGCCAGATGGTCAGTCCCTAGGCACCAGGAGAAAACTGTGTGGCCCACACACATTGCACACCCTGCGTAAAATTCTAGATTGTCCCCTAATGCCCTCTAGGTGTCCACCAAGGAGAAGATCATCTAGCCCTTCCCACTTTCCACTTGGGTTCTTGAGAAGTTTTTTCTTTGAAAGTCTCAGCTCCTGAGCCTGGCGTGGATGGCCTTCATAATCTTGTCTTTTGTGTTTCCAACCTCATATCCAACTCGCCACCTCCAAGACATCCTGCACACTGACAGCTCCCTCTGCGTGAATCCACCATTCTTTCTAAGCCTCCATCTCTCTGCACAGGTCCCCCAACACACACACACACACACACACACACACACACACACACACGCACACCCAACTCTCTAGAGTGTTCTCCTCTCAGCTCTGCTCCAGAGACTGACCTTCCTTCTACAAGGCACATCAAGTGCACAGCTTTGTGAGTCTTTCTCTAGTCACCAGAGAGAACTGCTTCATCCTCCGCACACACCTCCACCAATGCCTTATTGTGTCCTGCAATTGCTCATTCTTTATGTGTATGTCTCATCCACTAAGCCATCTGGAGTCTTTTTACTTTATTTTTTTTTTTGAGACAAGGTCCCGCTGTATCACCCAGGCTGGAGTGCAGTGGTGCGATCATAACTCTGCAGAATTGAATACCTGAGCTCAAAGGATCCTCCAGCTTCAGCCTCCCAAGTAGCTGGGACTACAGGCACTTGTCACCATGCCCAGCTAATTTTTGTTCATTTTCTGTAGAGACGAGGTCTCACCATGTTGCCCAAACTGGTCTTAAACACCTGGACTCAAGCAATCCTCCCACCTTGGCCTCCCAAAGTGTTATGATTATAGGTGTGAGCCACGGCCTCAAGCCTGGAGTCTTCTTTAATGGCCAGTTCTCCTCCTCTTTTTTCTTGATGTCCTCAGGCCCCGAAGCACACGATGTCAGTCCCCAGTGCACCTTTGTCGAATGACTTCACAAAGCCACCTCTCATTTCCCTGGATGTGGAAGGACAAATGCCCTCTGCCTCCTGCCCTGCCCCTGTCATACCAAGCGCCCAAGGCCCCAGCCCCACTCACCTGAGAGGCTGAGAAGGAGCAGAGCAGGGGGCAGCCACATGGCTCTGCCTTCCCGGCTCCTCGTCCGCCTGATCTGCAACCAGTGGCAAATGCAGATCCCAGATGCACTCTGGAAGTTCTGCCTGAGCTCTGGCTTGCACCTTCTGTGCATCTAGACCGCCTTTGACTTTCTTACTCATTCACTTCCTTTTATAGAGTGGGTAGTTCCTGCTTTTAATTATTCAACGAAAGAGGTGTCATTTTTTGGCAGGGCTGCAGCACAGGGCTTGAGCATCGTCACTATGTAAAAAAGAGGAGGGAGGGGACTGTGCAGGGTCTTTAGGGTAGGGGGAGATACGTCTGCAGAAGGGGTGGGGTGGGGGGCATCTGGCCTAGCAGGCCTTGGGTCCAAGGGGTATAACACTCTGGGAGTCAATTTCAGAGCTGTTCTATACCACAGTGAACACCCAACTCAGATGTCAGATGGGTCATGCTGGGCACACCTGAACATGCATTTGTTCAGGTGTTATAGCCAAGTGCATAAACATGCAGACTGTTGGGTCAGACAGACCTGGCTCTAACCCCACGAGTACCACCTACAAGCTGCGTGACTGTGGACAACGCAATCAACATCTCTGTACCTCAGTTATTGTATCTATTAATTGGGCTCATAATGTTTGTTGTTGTTATAGGAGTTATTAAGAAATTATTTTACGTAGATAGAGAGGAAAAGAGGTGCTTGGGAAGATTTTTTTTTTCTTTTAAAGCAGCTCCATAAATGTTTCTTGTCTAGCAGAAAAGCCCTGGCTCTTAGAGCTGGGCAGGCAAGCTTTGATATGCAAATACAGGCCATTAGAAACTGGGTCCACCCAAACATGGAGACTCCCGCCTCTTCTTCTTTTCCCCACATGTGCCTGGCAACATGGCTGCCCCTACACACACCCATGTGTGTAGAACATCATGGCGCCTGCGTTTGCATATTAAAAGGCTAGGGTAGGAAGGCTAGTTTTTCGTGGGCTGCTTGAATGACATACCTGGTCAAACCAATCCCCTGGGCCCTATGCAAATCAGGTACCGCCTCCTCCAGCCTCCTCATATAACTGGCTGTTTTCCACCCTACTCGAGGTTCACTCTTTCAGCTTGGAGCCCGCCTCCCTCAGTCTCAGAACAGGGGGAGCCTCTTCCTTCCTTCTTTCTTGTCTATTAAATTCTCCACTCCTTAAAACCACTCCACGTGTGTCCATGTTGTTTTATTCAAACCACCGGGAGACCAAGGACCCTAGTGTTCCTCCAGTCATCAGAGCCATACCATTTTGTTGCATTGGCCGGGAATCCAAGGTACGACACTCATCGGAGTGGTAAGTATGGGAGTGAGCTTAAAATCTCTTCTGTCATTCCGAGGCACTCTTAGCCTCTATTTTAAAATAAAATAAGTCAACGGGCATCCGTCAGCCGGGTACATACACTTAGTGTTGGCTGCCATACTGAAGACTCGAATGTGAGGCTTGCTGGTGAGAACACGGAGAACCCCCCAACACCCCAGGGTCATTGGGAATGTTGGCCATGTTTCAAATCAGCTTCTTTTCACGGGAAGACCTCGCCATTGTGCAAGGCTGGGAAAAGTTCTACGGCAACTAACAATTTCTGGCCAGAGCACACCCTGGCATGATTCAAAGGCCCCTGGACTGGACCCAGCCTCTGGTGGCCCATTCTGGGTGTTGGCAAAGAATCCTCAACTATCTTGTCACAAAACTCTCCGTCCTTTTCTATCTGCGGTCTCTTACACTTTCTCTGTGTGAAATGTGTAGCGAGTTTTACAGCCTAGGAAAGTAATCCTGTTAGGCAAAATCAGGAAGATGCCCTTGCAGTCTTCTAGGAACAGAGTTCTCCCCTTTCTCCCACGGTGAGGTTACTCACTACCACGTCTCTGGTGAGCACATAGTATTTCTAAGCCAACAGTGCCACCTAGTAGAAATAGAAATCCTCTACATAAAGCATATTTTTTCATGGCAAACTGCAGCTTCTTTTTGCATGATTAGAAATCAGGCTCGGCCAGGCGCGGTGGCTCATGCCTGTAATCCCAGCACTTTGGGAGGCCGAGGCGGGCGGATCATGAGGTCGGGAGATCGAGACCATCCTGGCTAACACAGTGAAACCCCGTCTCTACTAAAAATACAAAAAAAATTAGCCGGGCGTGGTGGCAGGCGCCTGTAGCTACTCGGGAGGCTGAGGCAGGAGAATGGCGTGAACCCGGCAGGCAGAGCTTGCAGTGAGCTGAGATCGCGCCACTGCACTCCAGCCTGGGCAACAGAGCGAGACTCGGTCTCAAAAAAAAAAAAGAAAGAAAGAAAGAAAGAAAAGACAAGAAAAGAAAAAAGAAAAAGAAATCAAGCTCTAGGCCTCTTCTTGAAATGGGAAAGTTCTGCCTTTAGCAGTTAGGAGTTAAGATGTCTTCCATAGCCAAATTTTAGTCTCAATATTGTCCCATTGGCAGGAAAATGGCCATTCGGTTCCTACATCCCTTTAAGGCACCTATTCTGTCTCCGATTAAGATGGTACTTAATTAGTAAGGGGATTTTTAAGTCCAGAAGTTAACCAGAACCATTTTTCTAAGGGTAAATGCTTTAGCACAGGCCATAATAATAGCAAGATATAAAGTTCAATCTAGCACGCCCCCTCCCTTAAAGAGGCTTTGCCCAATTATGTAGTTTTTCTTTTTTTTTCTTTTCTTTTCTTTTTTTTTTTTTTTTTTTTTTTTTTTTTGAGATGGAGTCTTGCTCTTGTCACCCAGGCTGGAGTGCAGTGGTATGATCTCAACTCACTGCAACCTCCACCTCCCAGGTTCAAGTGATTCTCCTGCCTCATCCTCCCAAGTTGCTGGAATTACACGTGCCCGCTACCATGTGTGGCTAATTTTTGTATTTTTAGTAGAGACAGGGTTTCACCATGTTGGCCAGGCTGGTCTTGAACTCCTGACCTCAGGTGGTCCACCCACCTCGGCCTCCCAAAGTGCTGAATTACAGGCATAAGTCACCACACCTGGCCCATAGTTTTTCTTAAAATTGTTGTTTTGTTTTGTTTTGTTTTTTAGGGAAGCACACAGGTCACACAGGAGGTCAAAGAGAAATAAAAGACAAAAGACTAAGGTGCTTGGGGAAGTGTAACTGGGCCCAGAAGTCTAGTTTCTCTGGTGCCATGGCTTGGAGGGTCACGCCTGCAGTCATGGCCAGCACATTTAAATGGGTGCCAGGATCCAGGAACCAGGGAAAGAAAATAGTTGGGGGAACGCCCCCTACTGTGTTCTCCAACCTGGATCACATACTGAAAGGAAGGAGACTAAAATAATGCTTTTATTCTCACTTCTCTTTCTAGATGGGTAACAGATCGTCTTCTCTGCACTCCAACCTGGGTGACAGAATGAGGCTTCATCTAAAAAAATTAATATAATGAATCACATTAATAGAATAAAGAAGAAAACCCACATAATCATGTAGATGCACAAAAACCACTATCTGAAATCCATTACTTTTCATGATAAACTAGGAATTAAAAGGTACCTATAAGCAACCCGTTACAGCCCACGGCAAAATCTTTCCTTTAAAATCAGGAAGAGGACAAGATTGCTCAAAATCACTACTTTGATTCAACACTTTGATTAGCCTGCACAATACAACAAGAAAGAGAAACAAAAGACATGAGAATTAGAAAGAAAAACAAAGCTCTAAATTATTCTAGATTAATTGATTATCTACATATAAAACTGAAAACAATTACTAAGATTTTTTGCAGTTGCTAAATATATATAATCAGTAAGGATCAATTGTTTATCTACATGCATGCAATGAATAACTTGAAAATGCAATAAAAGATGCCACAAAATGGGGCGGGGCACGGTGGCTCATGCCTGTAATCCCAGCACTTTGGGAGGCCGAGGCAGATGGATCATGAGGTCAGCAGTTCAAGACCAGCCTGACCAACATGGTGAAACCCTGTCTCCACTAAAAATACAAAAAAATTAACTGGGCATGGTGGCGGGCACCTGTAATCCCAGCAACTTGGGAGGCTGAGGCAGGAGAATCACTTGAAACCAGAAGGCAGAGGGTTGCAGTGAGCCGAGATTGCACCACTGCACTCTAGCCTGGGCAATAAGAGCAAAACTCTGTCTCAAAAAAAAAAAAAAAAAAAGCCACAAAATAAGAATAAAAACATAAAATATCCAGAATTACACTTAACAAATATATGAGCAAATATCAAGGAGAAAATAATAGAATGTTATTAAAAGACATTTTAAAAGCTCATAAATAATTAGAATTACATGCCATGTTCATAGACAGAGAAATTATTATAAAGATAAATTTCATACATTTACATTTAAAGTCTCAACATAATTTTTTTTCTTTTTTAGTACATTGACTGGTTAATTCTAAAATTTCTGCAGAAGAGGAAATGGCCAATATTTGCAAAGACATTCCCAATATCAAAGAACAATGTATAGTGACATGCCTTACCAGATAACAAGACATTTAAATACAGCTATAGTAATTAAAACAATGTTGTTTTGGTTCCAAAATAAGCAATTAGGCAAATTCAACATAATAGAGTGGTTAGAAAAAGGTCCAAGCAGACATAGAAATAAATACCTGCCAGGGGTTGCATTGCAGATTGCTGGGAAAATGTAGATAATGTTTATCCAAATGGAAGACAGAAAAATTGATTATTATCTCAGCCTAGAAACAAAATCATTTAGAAATGGGTCAAGGACTTACCTGTGAAAGGGAATATTTAAAAATTTTTAGAAGAAAATATAGGATAATTTTTTTTTAATTTGGGAGTATCCATAATTGGTTAAGCAAGATGAAAGTATAAACCATTAAGGAAAATGAATAATTTGTACATTAAAGTGAAAATCCTGTTTCTCAAAAGATATCATAAAGCCAATAAACCAGGAAAGTATATGTGGAGCACTGGTAACTAACAAAAGACTTGCAAAGAACTTCTACCAATCGGATCATGAGGTCAGGAGATTGAGACCATCCTGGCTAACACGGTGAAACCCCGTCTCTACTAAAAATACAAAAAATTAGCAGGACGTGGTGGTGGGCGCCTATAATCCCAGCTACTCGGGAGGCTGAGGCAGGAAAATGGCATAAACCCAGGAGGCGGAGCTTGCAGTGAGCCGAGATCACGCCACTGCACTCCAGCCTGGGCAGCAGAGCCAGACTCCGTCTCAAAAAAAAAAAAAAAAAAAGAACACAGACAAACAACAGAAAGTAGATGAAGATTAGAAGAGGCATTTCTCAAAAGAGAAAATTCAGATAACCAAAAAACACATGAGCATGAGTTTAACATTAGTAAGCAGAGAAATTCAAATTAAAACAATGAGATACCATTTCATACCCATGAACTTGAACAAATTTAGAAAGTCTGATAAGATTCAAGCAGGAGCACTGCTGATAAGGAGCAAAAATTGGTGCAGTTACTTTGGAAAATAATTTGCACTTGCCTAGTAGAGCTGATTACACACATGCAGCAAAACCTAGCAATTATTCCCTTAGAACTCTACTGTAGGAGACACTTTTGGACAGACAAAATTAGGATATATGTTCATAATGTTATAAGTAATGGCAACAAAAAAAGAAGAGAAGGAAGAAGAGGAGGAGGAGGAGAAGTAGGCAGGAAAGAGTAGGAAGAGGAGAACGAGGAGGGACAAGAGCAGGAGGAAGAGGAAGGAGAAGACGAGAGAGAAAGGATAGAGAAAGAGAAGGAGGAAAATAAGAAGAGCACAAAAAAGAGAAAGAAAAGAAACAACCTAAACGCCTGTTTAAGAAAGAGGGATGTGCGAGTTACGGTATGCTCATACAACAGAATGCAGACCAGTACAAAGAAGCGACCCATCAGTGCATCAACACATCAACATGGATGAATCTCAAAAATAAAGTGTTGAATGGTCCAGGCACTGTGGCTCACACCTGTAATCCCAGCACTTTCGGAGGCTGAGGCGGGTGGATCACGAGGTCAGGAGATGGTAAAACCCCTCTCTACTAAAAATACAAAAATTTAGCCAGGCGTGGTGGCACACGCCTGTAGTCCCAGCTACTCAGGTGGCAGAGGCGGGAGAATCGCTTGAACCTGGGAGGCAGAGGTTGCAGTGAGCCGAGATCGCACCGCTGCACTCCAGCCTGGGTGAAAGAGTGAGACTCCATCTCAAAAAAAAAAAAAGTGTTGAAAGATAAAGTCTGATTGCTTAGAAATAAAAATGCCTAATACTATTCACAGAAAGTTCAAAAATAAACAAAGCTAAACAACATACCCTTTGGAAATCCATATGCATGTATGTGGCAAATCCCTTAAAACAAGATGATGATGGACATAACCATCGGAATGTGAGCCAGGTGCTGTGGTGCATGCCTGTAGTCCCAGCTGCTCCAGAGGCTGAGACAGGACCATTGCTTGAGCCCAGGAGTTCAAATCCAGCCTGGGTAACATAGTAAGACCCATCTCTATAAAAAAAGATACAATAAAATAAAATGTAGGATGTGGTTTTCTGAGAGAAGGATAGAAAAGAAATTGCATAAGATCAGCAAGCGGTTTGGGGCTTCATGAGTATGAATGATGGTCTATTACTTAAACTGGATGGTGGGCACACACGGGTTAAAGAGTATTCTTGGCGTAAAGTGCATGTATTCTTTTGTGTGTCTGATACATCACAAGAAAAGAGCCTCCAAATCTTCTGATAGAAACATGGATTTGTTGGTCAGAAGGCCATTCCCATATGTAAGAGGGAGTATGTTGCTTGGCGCGGTATCGATGGACATCAGAGTTACTGTTTCTCACAATCCAGCTGACTCTGCCTCCCCACCGCGCTTCTCTGAGCCCTGTTCACCCACAGGACAGCCCCCAGCTTGTTTAGGAGCAGGGGCAGCTCCAGGAGGATCAGGAGCAGGATGTGGACACTGCTGAGGAGGGACCTGTGGGGACACGGTGACAGGCAGTGAGTTACCTCCCCAGGGGAGGCCCTGGTGCCCTCCACCTTGCCCCTATCTCCAGTGCCAAGGTACTGTGGGCACAAAAATCAAGAACTAACCTGGACATAGCAGCCAGACACATAAGACCAATGGCCTCTAATTATCACCCTAAGAATTGCCTTGAGATTCAGGGCTGTGGGCTGAGGCAGGGCAGGGCCATAGCAGCAATGTGAGGGGACACCCAGGGACCTGGTAGGACCTGAATCCACAAGAATCTCTACCAAAGCCCTTTGTGTGCAGAAGCAGACTCTTCAGAGGTGCAGGAATCAATAACCCCGATATCTGTCGAATGCCTGCTCCTCTCCAGATGGCATTTCCCACAAAGGCAGGAGCCCTGTCTAGTCCTCTTCACAGATAAACTGGCACCTGCCCTGTGGCTGCAAACATCAATCTGTAAAATTCATGGTTGTTGAGCGGCGGCTGCTAGTGTCTGTCCTGGGTCCACTGTGATGGTCAGGTGCCTCCCAGGGAATAGACATGGCGGACAGGCCTTCCCAGGAGGCGGGAACCCAGGTCTGTCCACACTCAGAATGGCAGGTTCTCCTGACATGATGGGCTCAGGGTGTCTTTACCCTGGAAAGGGCAAGGAGGCTAGTCAGATACAGGATTTGCCTCCTGTCTGTCCCGGAGGGCATCACCCCTTCTCCACCTTCTCATGCCTTAAGCATATTCTTTGACTCTCCCAACCCTCTTACAGATTTCCGTTCCTTTCTTCCTATCATGCCCAATAGCACCAGAGGCCGAGCGGAGAGTGACAGGGGAAACTTGGTGGACCTGGCACCATGAAGGGGTCACTGCACCCTTGTCCTGCCCAGCCCTCCCTTCATTTACACTCTCAGGGACAGTGTGCACTGCAGTCATTGGTGCTGATGCCCCCGACTCACATCATGGGACTGTTGCCAGCCCAGTGCAATCCCGGGCCTTCCCACCTGCCCAGTGTTCAGGTCTGACCTTGACCCAGCTTGGCAGTAGCCAGCCCTGCCATGGGGACCTGACCTGGTCTCCCCTTCTGCTCTTACTCATCCCTTTCATTCTCCCCACAATCAGCAGTGTGACCCCTGACACACACACACGGCCCTGGGGAGGCACTGCTGAACTCCCAGTGGCTCCTGCTGTCACAGGATGGCACCCACCTGACCTGGCCTCTGCACACAGGTCCTGGCAGCCCCTATCACCCAGCAAGTGGCTCCAACCTCCTGGCTCCAGGTTCACCTCGGTGCTGCCACCCTCCCCACTCGGGTCTTTGTCCAGACCCTCAGCCTCCCACTTCTCTGCCTGCCTCAGCTGACAGGTTTGCCTGCGTGTTCCTTGACCTTCCTGGGTTATGGTGGCTTCCTTTTTAGGGGTCCTCATGACCCATTTCACATTTCCCTCTTGTCTTTATCACTGTTTTGTTCGTGGGTTTCGTCTGGACTGGCAGCTCATGGAGAACCAGGGCAGTATCTTGTCCTGGTCGCAGCTGTGACTTGCTGTCATCCTAGGGTCTGCCAAGGGCAAGTCAACAAATTGCCTGTTGAATGAATGAATGCATGACTCTCTCGAGTCTTACCTGCCTTCAGAAAACTTAATTGTCTGATGCTGGTGTGCCATATCCAGCTCAAGCTGGGGAGGAGACAGAGAATGCTATCTGCAGGCCCTGGAGCCATTGGATCCAGAGAGGGATCTGCTTCCTGTGTTTTCCAGATCCAAGTCTAAGATGCCCCCCTGGCAGGACACATGCACCTGCTGCTCTCTCTGCCTCAGGGCTCCTCCTCCAGGGATCCTGGCGCTCACCCCCTCCTTTCTCCTGATCCCTGCTTGCTCAGGGCCTATTAGAGGGGCTTCATCACAGACCCCTCCACTCCTGCAGAGCAGTCACCCCACTTCTCTTATTTTACTCCGTGGCTCTTTTCACCTCTGTCTTTTACATTACCTCTGGAACATATTCATGTATTTTTGCATTTGTTTATCATTTCTATCCCCCACCTGGAATATGGGCTCAACGTAAACAGAGCTCCTTGCCTGGGTGTTCACGGCTGGACTCCAATGCCAGGTCAGTGTCTGATACACCAAAAGCTCCCATAAGTATCTGCCGAATGGAGAAAAGGGTAAGAACCCCCCAGGCGAGGCCCTCCTTGACCAGGAGAACTCATGGGAATCATCTGCCTCACAGGGGTCTTGGGTGTTGGCCAGGTCATCATGGCGACCCTGGAACTGAAATGGTGGGCAAATGATAACATCTTCTCTCGTCTGTATAGACAGACATAGTCTACACTACTGAGCAAAAGACTCACTTAACTACCACATCAAGGAGTCATAGCCCTCAATCCATTTCCAAATTTGCACCAGTTAAAACCCACAGCCCTGGAATGAAGGAGAAGTCAGGTCCCCTTGAAGAAGGAGGAAGGGTAGGCCTGGCTATGCTACCACAGTTCACACTGAGAATCTTCTACCAGCTCTCCCAGAGGGACCTAAAGACACTGGCCAGGATGTGTCTACCTGAAGGAGGGAATAGTCAGGCTTTGGGGGAAATCCTGGATCCTTTTCTGCAGGGACCCCCATTCTGAGAGGCCTAACATGGGGCTTGGTCCACTATTCTCAGCAAAGGCCTGTGGAAATCAGGGAACAATGGATTTCTCACTCAGGTCTGACTGAGTGGGCCTGATACATCCCAAACCTACACATTGTCATTTATTAAAGTTTGAAAGCATCATTGAATCGACACACTCAGCAAATGGAAGCAGCCGCATATTCTACACTCCTGGACCCAGGGAGTGTGGGCCATTATGGTGGCAAAGGTACAGGGGAGTCCTGGACCTGCTTCTCCCTGTGAAAACGGTGGAGGAAGCAATGCCAGGCTCCTGGAGAAATGGAAGGGTGCAGGGAGGGCATCCCGGCACTCAGAGGTATTGCTGATGGCCCGAGGCTTAGCTGGCCGGGGCGTGCACGTGAGACGTGGACTCACAGCTCAGGGCGTCCATGTCCGTCAGGTTCACGTGTGACACATGAGGATCGGGCACAGGGAAAAGGCTGAAGGAGGCTCAGAAAGGATTCCAGGAGATGCGGGGAGAGCAGCCCGGGGAGGGAGTGGTCAGGAGGTCATTCCAGTCCCCTAGAGGGGCTGTGTTGCAGCACAGGGCCTTGATGGACAGCAGATGCTACTGGTTCTCACCCTAGGGCCAATTCTGCCTGCTTCTAGAGCTTCTCTGAGGTCTGTTCACCCAGAGGACGGCACCCAGCATGCTCAGGAGCAGGGGCAGCTCCAGGAGGACCAGGAGCAGGAAGCGGACATTGCTGAACAGGGAGCTGTGGGGACACGGTGACGGGCAGTGAGTCACCTCCCCAGGGGAGGCCCAGGTGCCCTCCACCATCCCCTGACCCTTGTGTCCCAATCCTGTGACCACAGCCAACCACATAAGCACCCCCCTGGACAGTCCATCCCGTCTCAGCATCACGGCCCCTAACCCTCAGCCTGGATTGACCTGAGGACTGTGACACAGGAAGGGCAGGACCATGAGAGGACGTGAGGTCACGCCAGGGATCTAGGCAGGGTCTGTGTCCAGGACGCAGCTGTCTACCTCTGTGCTCCCCATGGAGGGTTACCCAGCTGGGGTCCCGGAATTCACAAAGGGTTATTTGTTTGGTGTCAACTCTCCTGTACACAGCGTTTCCAGGAGGGCAGGGACCATTTGTTTCATTCACAGTGAGTACCTGCTGCCTACCCGGAGTCTCCAATAATCTGCCCTACAACTTCAGTGGTTGTTGAAGGAATTAATGAACGGACAGCTCAGCTCTCAGCTCCTCAGAGGACTGGGCTTATCAAACAGGATGAAACTCTGGCCAGGGCTGCGAGGGAGGCAGGGGAGAGGACCAGGGCCACTGGACCCCAGAGCATCTGCCCCCTTCCCTGGCCTGGCCAGGTCCCAAGGCTCCTCACAGGACATTTGCCTCGCTCCTCCCTCCATCTGGACCCTTCTTCCTCCAGACCCCAGAGTGCCCAGCCCCCAACCCTTGAGGTCTCTGTGCTCATGTCCTCTAATTCTCAAACCCTCTTCTGATCATCGTCAGTGAAATAGTAACTCCAACACCTGCACACGCTCTCCCCAAACCCAAGAGACAAACATCTCATCCCAGCATTCATTACCCTTTGCTGTATTTGTACATCAGCCTCTGTGCTGACTTGCTCAATGCGTGAATCCACGCAGTAGAACTCAACTTCCACCAGGGCAGGACAGTGGCTGTGTGGTTCCCTGCTGTGACCCAATCCCAAAAGGAGTGCCTGACACTTAATAGAACCTTCACGTTTGGTGTGGGAGGTGCGAACAAAGAAGGGACTGGAAGAAGGGACATCCGAGTCCCCTAAACATCACACGCAGTGGGGAGGCTGCCAGCGTGGCCCAGTCCTATGCGCAGGCACCTTACCCAGGGTGTGGGCTGGGTTCAGGGCTGTCCTTTCTGGTCACGCTGGGCCAGGTGTGCACGGGCAGCTTCGTGGGAGGAACTGAGGTGCCCATGGAGCTCTGGGGGCTGGAGGCTGTGGTTGTCCCGGCTGTGGGTGAAACACAGGTCAACCTTGATGACATCACATGGGTCTCCCGCTTACTCTCGCCTGTTCTGCTCCAATTTTCACAGACAAGGTCACCAATGATGTGCTGGACAGATGCCCTGCATCCATCATGCCCCACGGCCACACCCAGGCCTGACCAGGGTCCTGGGCCTCTCCTTGTCCCATCCCTAGGTACTGCAGAGCCAGGACACCATTTCAGATGTGAGAGCTGCCCTGCTCACCTGTGGCAAAGGCACGGGTCTCCAGGTTTCACCCCAGCCAGGGAGGGACAGGGTGACCTGGGGGAATGGGGTGATGTTTACTCTGCGAAGGGTGACCCAGAGTGACTGCGAAGCCAGGGCCCTGGGCACAGCAGTGGCTGGAGAGAGGCTGGAAGTGAAGACAGGAAGTCAGTGGGGTCCTCCCTGAACGATGGGACCCGAGTCCACTCAGCCCCAAATGGCAGCCATGCCGCGGCCCCACAAGGCCATTGGACCATCCTCTCAGCGGGAGCGAATGCCCAGGAAGAAAGATCTAGACAGGGGATGCCCGGTGAAGCCTGGGCGGCGGCCCGTGGTGAATACAGCTGGATAAGGGCCCTTTCCTCCTCTCCCTGGCGCCCTCAGGTGGGATCTTAGTTCCTCACTCCTAGATAGGAAGACACAAAGGGCGCAGGAGGGACACGTCGCCCCCGGGGAAATGGAGAACAAGAAGATGCTCCGAGGAACCTGGGACATTGTCAGAAGAAAACGATGGAAAAGCAACCACACTGAGGCCACTGGGTTTGTGTCTTGTGAGACAGGAGGGGGCCTTTGAGGGAAGAATGACCTTCGGCTTGGGAAAGGGCCCTCAGGTCCATGCCAGTCTCAGCTTATTTCCATCCACAGGTCCCTTTGCCTGAGGGGGCAATTTCTGGGGTTCCCTCCTGTGGTAAAAGGTGCCAGAGAATAAGGGGGACACACAGGTCAGCCTCAGGGGCAGGATGTGGTTCCCAGGAGCATGAGAACCCCACCCAGGGCTCTGGGGCTCCTTCCTGTGTCCTCCAGTGGCTGCTGCAGGAGCTCCCAGGACAGGGCTGTGAGGCTGCGGCCTCAGGACCCTCCAGACAGGGCGGCATCCATGCAGGCCCCAGGGCAGGGGCAGCCTTGAGTGAGAGGAGCCAATGATGGGGGGGTCCAATTCCCCGTGGGGAAGAGCGAGTTAGACCCAGGCGGGACCGTGGGCACCCTTCAGTATGGATCCGGCCCTTGGCAATACAGGGAGGTAGCAAGGACCCCAGAGTCAGGGGTGGCCTCACAGACCCCACCCAGGAAAGTTTCAGGCCTGAGGCCGTGAGGGAGGGCCCACAGCGGGGGGTCTCCAGCCACAGGGCCAGGGTGCTTTTGTGGGTGCCCACCCTCCCAACACACACATGCAGGTGCACACACACACAAACCACACCACACTCCTATGCAGGCACCCATACACAAAGACGCACTCACACTCATCCACACACAGCGGCACACAGTGTCCTGAGTCACCAACCCCCAGGCTCACACCCTCCTGTTCCACTTCTTTCTTCAGGGACAGAATGACCAGCCCTAGGCTCAGGCAGGCCTGGTGCTGAGAAAAGGAGGGGCTCACCCGGGAACACGGACACCTCAACCTTGACAATGGGATCATGAAAGTCTCGGAGCCACGGTGTATCCACCCCACACCAGTAGGTGCCTGCGTCCTCCTCTGTGAGATTCTCCAGGGTCACTGTGAAGCTGAGGTTTGCAGGACTGTCCCTGATGGACACTCGGCCATTCCTTTTTCCTGCTGACCCTTTGGTCTCCACAATCTTGTCACATAGGAAAATCTGTGGTGGTCTGCACCAGAATTTGTTGAGGGTCCTGTGTTCCTTCTCATAGCGACACTGCACACTCAGGGATCCCCCCACGGGGCCCGCCGCGGTCCTGGGGTGGCTCAGAGGAAAATAGCCTGAAAAATATAAGCCAAAATCCTGTCTCCTTACCAGAGGGGCCTGGTCAGGGGTGCCGCAGTGTCAGCCCCTCATGGACCCTGGGCGTGTGGAGAAAGCAATGGCAGGCAGGCAGCCTTTGTCCACCCAGGAACAGGGACTGAGGGTGGGAGGATCCCTCTGTGCAGAGGTGGGAAGGGCATGGGAAGTTTCCATGGAGACTGGAAAGGCAAGGCTAGGGAAACACTGGGTGTGTGCGGGCCTGTGTGTGCATGTGAGTGTGATTGTGTGTGCATGTGAGTGTGACTCTGTGTGTGTGACTGTCTGTGTGAGTGTGACTGTCTGTGTGAGTGTGACTGTGTGACTGTGTGTGCATGTGAGTGTGACTGTGTGTGCATGTGAGTGTGACTGTGTGCATGTGTGTGTGAGACTGTGTGAGTGTGACTGTGTGTGAATGTGACTGTGTGTGCATGTGTGTGAGACTGTGTGAGTGTGACCGTGTGTGCGTGTGAGTGTGACTGTGTGTGTGATCGTCCCAGATAAAATTTGTGATTGGATAACTTTGGCAATGACAGTCACAGCATCACCTCCCACCAGGGCTTCCTGTCTCGGGCACAGAGGAATAGGCCTCCCCCGTGCTGTGCCCTGCCGCCTGCTGTCCCCTGGTGAGGGGGCTGCTGACCGCTCCTGGGTGCTCCTTTGCCCTCCTCCCCTCTCCCTGCCCCTGCTCCCCTCTATGACCACTACTCCAGCGCCTGCACCCCTCCCTGCCCTCTCCCACTCAGGACAGAGCTCCCCGAGTCCAGGGTCGGCCCACCCACCTGGGACAAGCAGGAGGAGCAGAGCTGAAGACCGCCACGAGGCCTAGGCCCTGGCAGTCATTCCTGTAACACGAATGTCACCTGCCACTGTGCAAGACCCCAGGAGGGGACAAAATGTAGTCTCCTCCCAGCAGATCTGAGCTTCACTTCTGCTTTTCTTCTGCTCTCGGCTTCCTTGTCCAGCCCTGTCTCAGGTCTGAGGCTGGAGAGGGTCAGGGTACAGGAAGCTCAGGGAGAGAGCCGCCTGGGCTGAGGCCGGTGCTGGCAGCTCTGGGATGGTGCTAGTGGCTCCTCTCAACCCCGACGTCTGGCAAAGTCCAGAGTCCCTTGGGTGGCGATGCAGCCACTTCCCCACAGCCCACAGCTTCTGGCTTCAGTGTGTTATTCACACTGCAGAAGGCAGAGCCAAGCTGGGCCATTTCCTACCACATGGGCTGCTCCACCCTCTGTGACATGTCACTTCCTGGTCAGGATGGACAATCTTGTGGTTGGAGGCTAAATCTGCCACCTTCTTTAGCCTTGGAGGTGACCAGAGAGAGGTTGTGTCCCTTAATCTTCAGCTAGGTCCCCGCAGAGACCTCTGCCCCTAAGAACCCCAGCTCTTCTTCTGGCCTCAGAAGTTAGCGCTATGAACCCAGACACCATCTGCATGTCCCTTTTTGGTGCTGAGTCCCCAACCAGGTTAAAATCCCACAGGCTTGGGGAGTTTTCTTCTTGTGCCCCTGCCCCCAGACCTACACACACAGCGGCATCACCCACCCGAGACCCTCCTTTTCCATCTTGTCTTCTTGCCAAAATCCATGCCCCAGTGGGAATCAGGGCAGAGAACTGAGAATAGAGAGAGAGTTCAGACATGTGAAGATGCTGAAGTGGGACTTTGTGGAGGATATGAGGCTGAGACTGAGCCAGCACACACCCTAGGGCACACGGAGGGGGGTTTGGTGACTGAGAGGACAGTTCGTCATGAGCAGCGGCTGCTGGTGTCTATCCTGGGTCCACTGTGATGGTCAGGTGCCTCCCAGGGAACAGACATGGCGGACAGGCCTTCCCAGGAGGTGGGAACCCAGGTCTATCCACACTCGGCATGGCTGGTTCTCCTGACATGATGGGCTCAGGGTGTCTTTACCCTGGAAAGGGCAAGGAGGCTAGTCAGACACAGGATTTGCCTCCTGTCTGTCCTGGAGGGCATCACTCCTTCTCCACCTTCTCATGCCTTAAGCATATTCCTTGACTCTCCCAACCCTCCTACAGATTTCTGTTCCTTTCTTCCTACCAGAGTCAATAGCACCAGTATGTGCACACAGCCATGAGGTTGAGTGGAGAGTGATGGGAGTCTGGGCAAACCTGGCACCACGAAGGGGTCTCTGCACCCTCGACCTGCCCTGTCCTCCCTCCATTTACACTCTCAGGGACACAGCATGCACTGGGGTCATTGGTGTTGATGCCCCCAGACTCACATCATGGGACTGTCTCTAGCCCAGTGCAATCCCAGGGCCTCCAATTAGCCCAGTGCTCAGGTCTGGCCTGGGCCTGGCTTTGAAGTATCCCGGCTCTGCCATGGGCTGACCTGGTCTCCCCTTCTGCTCATACCCACCCCTTTCATTCTCCACAGAATCAGCAATGTGATCCCTGACACACACACGTGGCCCTGGGGAGGCGCTGCTGAACTCCCAATGGCTCCTGCTGTCACAGGATGACACCCACCTGACCTGGCCTGTGCACACAGGTCCTGGCAGGCCCCAGCACCTGGTAGGTGTCTCCAGCCTCCTGGATCCAGGTTCACACTGGTGCTGCCACCCTCCTCACTTGGGCCTTTGTCCAGACCCTCAACCTCCCACTCCTCTGCCTGGCTCCAGCCGACAAGGTTGCTTGCGTGTTCCTTGACCTTCCCGGGTTATGGTGGCTCCCTTTTTAGGGGTCCTCATGACCCATTTCACACTTCCCTCTCATATTCCTCAGTCTTTCTGTTGGCGAGTCAATGTCTGCTCCCATCTAGGCTGGCCGCCCCTTGAGAGCAGGTGCAGCCTCTTGTCTCATTCACAGCTGTGCCTGCTATCATTCCAGGGTCTGCCAAGTGCAGTTTAACAATCTGGCTGTTGAAATGATGAATGCGTGAATGGATGCATGACATCCTGATGTCCCACTGCCTCAGAGGACTTAGTCATCCAAAGTTGGTGCACCATTTCCTGCCCAGGCTGGGGAGGAGACAGAAAATGCTGTCTGGAGGCC
Source organism: Gorilla gorilla gorilla (assembly GCF_029281585.2). Classification (NCBI taxonomy): domain Eukaryota; kingdom Metazoa; phylum Chordata; class Mammalia; order Primates; family Hominidae; genus Gorilla; species Gorilla gorilla. The sequence continues at coordinate 17,423,534 of NC_073228.2, read as the reverse complement.
CTAAACCCACCTGACCCAGGGAGGCATCTGCCCCTGGCAGGACATGTGCAACTGCTCCTCTCTCTGCCTCAGAGCTCCTCCTCCAGGGATCCTGGCGCTCACCCCCTCCATTCTCCTGATCCCTGCTTGCTCAGCGCCTATTAGAGGGGCTTCACCACAGTCCCCCTCAGCTCCTGCACAGCAGTCACCCCACTTCTCTTATTTCATTCCGTGACTCTTTTCATCTCTAACTTTTATATTTCTTCTGGAATTTGTGCATGTATTTTTGCATCTGTTTATCATTTCTATCCCCCGCCTGGAATATGAGCTCAATGAAAACAGAGCTCCTTGCCTGGGTGTTCACGGCTGGACTCCAATGCCAGGTAAGTGTCTGATACACCAGAAGCTCCCATAAGTATCTGCTGAATGGAAAAACAGGTGAGGACCCCCAGGCGTGGCCCTCCTTGACCTGGTGGACTCATGGGAATCATCTGCCTCACAGGGGTCTTGGGTGTGGCATACCTGGAACCGAAACGATGGTCAGCTGATAACGTCTTCCTTTGTCTGTATAAGCAGACGTGGTCTGCACTAGTGAGCAAAAGACTCAGTTAACTACCACATTAAGAAGTCACGGCCCTCAACCAATTTCCATACTTGAGTCAGTTAAAAGCCACAGCCCTGGAATGAAGGGGAGGTCAGGTCCCCTTGAGGAAGGAGGAAGGAAAGGCCTGGCTACCATGCCACAATTCACACTGATAATCTTCTACCAGCCCTCCCGGAGGGACCAGAAGACACTGGCCAGGATGTGTCTACATAAGGAACGGAATTGTCAGGTTTTGGGGGGAGTCCTGGATCCTCTTCTGCAGGGACCCCAGTCCTGAGAGGCCCAGCCTGGGACTTGGTCCACTATTCTGAGCAAAGGCCTGTGGAGATCAGGGAACAATGGAGTTTTCACCCAGGTCTGACTTAGAGGGCATGATAGGTCCAGAATCTATGTACTGTCATTTCTTAAAGTTCGAAAGCATCATTGAATTGACACACTCAGCAAATGGAAGCAGCCACATGTTCTGCACTCCTGGACCCGGGGAGTGTGGGCCATTATGGTGGCAAAGGTGCAGGGGAGTCCTGGACCTGCTCCTCCCTGTGAAAACGGTGAAGGAAGCAATGCCAAGGTCCTGGAGAAATGGAAAGGTGCAGAGAGGACATCAGACACTTAGAGGTGTTGGTGACAGCTCGAGGTTCAGCTGGCCAGGGCGTGCACATGAGACATGGAGTCACAGCTCAGGGCGTCTGCGTCCATCAGGTTCACGTGTGATGCATGGATCAGGCACAGGGAAAAGGCTGAAGGAGGCTCACAGAGAATTCCAGGAGATGTGGAGAGAGCAGCCCGGGAGGGAGTGGTCAGGAGGTCATTCCAGTCCCGCAGAGGAGTTCTGTCGCAGTGCAGGGCCTTGATGGACAGTAGATGCTACTTGTTCTCACCCTCTGGCCAACTCTGCCTGCTTCTAGAGCTTCTCTGAGGTCCGTTCACCCAGACGACAGCACCCAGCATGCTCAGGAGCAGGGGCAGCTCCAGGACCAGGAGCAGGACGTAGGGGCTGCTGAACAGGGAGCTGTGGGGACACGGTGATGGGCAGTGAGTCATCTCCCCAGGGGAAGCCCAGGTGCCCTCCACCTTCTGCCTATCTGTGAACCCAGGTCCTATGGCCGCACAAATCCCTGTAAGGACAAACTCTGTATATGACAACTCCTCTAAAGAGACCATTAGACCCTGACCTTCAGCCTGAGAGTCCCTGGAGTCTCAGGACTGCCTATAAGGAAGCACATGGCCGTGAAAATGGTGCATGAGGACAGGGAGGGATCCAGGTGACAACCACACCCACAAGATCTCTACTTCCCGGGGTTATTCACTGGTGCATGGAATCAGTCATGTAGTCCGATGTCTGTATGGCCACCATTTCCCAAGAAGGTGAGGACTATTCATGTTATTCACAAGTAACTGGTACCTGCCCTCTGGTTGCGAACATCAGCCTGTAAAATTCATGGTTGTTGAAGGAATGAATGAATGGCCCAGCTCAGCTCTCAGCTCCTCAGAGGACTGGGCTCATCAAACAGGATGAGACTCGGGCCAGGGCTGCAAGGGAGGCAGGGGAGAGGGCCGGGGTCACCGGGCACCAAAACATCTGCCCCCTGCCCTGGCCTGGCCGGGTCCCAGGACTCCCTTGCAGGACATTTGCCTCGCTCCTCCCTCCGCCTGGACCCCTCTTCCCCCAGACCCCAGAGTGCCCTGCTCCCAAACCCTGCAGGTCTCCACGCTCATGTCCTCTAATCCACAAACCCTCTTCTGATCATTGTCAGTGAAATAGCGACTCCAACACCCATACACATGCTCCCCAAACCCAAGGCACAAATATCTCTTCCCAGCAGTCATCAAACTTTGCTGTATTTGTCTGTCAGCCACTGTGCTGACCTGTTCACTGTGTGAAGCCACCTGGTAGAACCCAAACTCCACCAGAGCAGGACTGTGGCTGGGTGGTTCCCTGCTGTGACCCTATCCTGACAGGAGCACCTGGCACTTAGTAGGACCTTCACATTAGGTGTGGGAGGCATGAGCAAAGAAAGGGCCAGAAGAAGAGAGACACAACCATCCCATCTCTCCCAGCCTACAGGAAGGCTGCCCACGTGGCAGTCCTGGGGGCATGAACCTTACCCTGGGCGTGGGCTGGGATCAGGGCTGTCCTGTCTGGTAGAGCTGGGCCAGGTGCACGCTGGGAGGTAACGGGAGGACCCGAGGTGCCCGTGGAGCTCTGAGACTGGAGGCCGCGGTCAGGGCTGCAGGGGCATCACAGGTCAGTCTTGGTGACCTCGCCTGAGTCTCCCACTCATCATCACCTGTTCAGCTCTGATTTCCACAGACACGATCACTCAGTACATGCTGGACAGATGCCCTGAGTCCAACACGTTCCACGGCCACACGCAGGCCGGACCAGGGCCCTGGGCCCCTCCCTAGTCTTATCCCCACATTCTTCATAGCCAGATGAGCACTTTCAGAGGCAAGAGTCAACCTGCTCTCTAGGGGAACGTGAGAGTCTGTGGAAAGAAGACCTGGCTGCAGACCCCATCCCAGCCAAGGAGGGAGGGGTGACATTCACTCTGTGAAGCGTGACCTAGAGTGACTGCGGAGCCAGGGCCCTGGGCATGGCAGTGGCTGGAGTGAGGCTGGAAGTAAGGACAGGAAGTCAGTGGGGCCCTCCCTGAATGATGGGACCCGAGTCCACTCAACCCCAAATGTCAGCCAGGCTGGTGGCCCCACAAGGCCAGACACTTTCAGGGTGGGGCACACAGAGGAGTCTCGAACAACAGGTGCAAATGTGCTTTTGTGCATGTCAGCACACACACACACGGGTGCACACACACAAACACACCACACAACTGTGCATGCACACACACACACACCACGATGGCACGCACACACACACACACCACAAACACAACTCACACCTGTGCATGCGTGCACACACACACACACCTGTGCATACACACACACACAGCAAACCCATGCACGCAGACACAGACACTGTGTCCTAAGTCACTGCCTGCAACCTCACACACTCGTGTCCCATTTCTCACTTCAGGGACAGAACGACCAGCCCTAGACTCAGACAGGCCTGGTGCTGAGTGAAGGGGGCTCCCCTGGGAACACCGACACCTCCACCTGGAAGATGAGGTCTTGAAAGACAAGATCTTGAAATTCTTGGAGCAATAGTCTATTGACCCCACACAGATATCCACCTGCATCCTCCTCTGTGAGGCTCTCCAGGGTCACCGTGAAGCTGAGGTTTGCAGGATGGTCCCTGATGGACACTCAGCCATTCCTCACCTCTGCTGACTCTCCAGCCTTTACAGTCTTGTCACATAGTAGAAAAAGTGGTTGTCTGCACCAGTATTTGTTGAAAGTCCTGTATTCCTCCTCATACTGACACTGCACATTCAGGGATCCCCACTGCGGTGTCTGTCATGGTGCTGGGGCCGCCCACAGCAAAACAGCCTGGAAAACACAAGCCGAAGTCCCAGCTTCTCCTCAGATGGGCCTGGGTCAGGGATGTTCTGGGGTCAGGGCCTCTTGGACCCTGGGGTTGTAGAGGAGACAGTTGCAGGCCGACAGCCCTTGTCCACCCAGGAATCTGAACTGAGGGGTGAGTAGCTCCCTCCCTGCAGAGGTGGGAACAGGGAGGGGGGTTTCCATGGAGACAGGAAGGGCATGGACTGGGAAAACACTGTGTGTGCATGCCTGTGTGTGCACGTGCATGCATCTGTGATTGTATGTGTGGTTCATCAAGATGGCATTTCGGATTGGATAGCTGTGGCAATGACAATCACAGGCACCTCTCCCCCAGGGCCTTCTCTGTCGAGGATGCAGTGGAACATGACTCACCTGCGCTGTGCCCTGGAGCCTGGCACTCAGCTGGTGAGGCAGCTGCTGACAGCTCCTTGATGCTCCTCTGTCCTCCTGCCCTCTCTCCATGTCCCTACTTCCGTGTCCAGGACCCACCCACCTGAGACATTCAGGAGGAACAGAGCTGCCGGTATCCGAGCAGCCCGATCCCTGGTGGTCACTTCTCAGATGTCACTTCTCACTGCATCAGGCTCTGGTAGGACAAGGTGGAGTCCCCTCTCCCAGGGTCTGAGCCCCACTTCTGCTTTCTTTCCCTATCTGCTTCCTTGTCCAGCCCTGTCTCAAGTCTGAGGCTGGAGATGGGAGATTGCAGAAAGCTCAGGAGAGAAGCTCCCTGGGCCGGTGCAGGCACACCCAGACTCAAGGGGCCAGGGACCAGGGGCCAAGGTGCAACCAGGATCTGAAGCTCAATGGGCAGTTCCAACCAGAGCAAGTTTCATCCCTAAAGACAAGTGCCCAGGGCAGGGGGGATCCAGGCAGGAAAGAGGAGGACACATCTGATTCTGGCCCATGGCTTCCGTTGTATTGAGAAGCAGCACACACACTGCACGTTGAACTTCTCACTTCTGGGAGAGGAAGAGACACCCAATGTCCCTACTGAACATGTTCACCTAGGCTGGAACTTGGTTTGGTGACAATCTTCAATGCTTCTTATTTGTGAACAAGGGAAGCAGTCTTTGAAGTACTAACTATAATCAATGCCAGACCTAAGTTAGATTATCTATACAACTTGTGAACCAAAGCGTATCTGAGACAAGTCGCAATTAATTTTGGAAGTTTATTTTGCCAAGGTTAAAGGTACATCCATGACAGCCTCAGGAAGTCCTCACAACATGAGGTGGTCAGGGCATAGCTTGGCTTTATACATTTTAAGGATACAGAAGACATCAATCAGTATATTAGATTGGTACAAAAGTAATTGCAGTTTTGCCATTAATTTTAATGCACTCCAGCCTGGGCAGCATTAGTTTTAATGGCAAAAATCACAATTACTTTTGCACCAACCTAATATGTAAGATGTACGTTGGTTCGGTCTAGAAAGGCAAAACAACTCAAAGTGGGAGGGGGCTTCCAGGTCACAGGTAGATAAGAGACAAAGAGTTGCATTTTTTTGAGTTTCTGATTAGCCTTTCCAAGGGAAGCAATCAGATATACATTTATCTCAGAGAGTAAAGGGATGACATTGAGTTACATCTGTCCTTTGTCCGCAAGGAATTTCATTGTGAATGAATTGTGAGGGAGGTATGTAGCTTTTTTTTTTTAAATCTTAGTAGCTATCTTTTTTAGCAATAGAACGGGAGGCAGGTTTGCTCTAAACAGTTCCCAGCTTGGCTGTTCCCTTTGGCTTGGTGGTTGTGGGGTCTGGAGATTTATTTTCCTTCCACAAACTTCAGGGCTGGTTGGCAGAAGTATTGAACCCATACATTTATACGTGTCCTTTTATTATCCGCCCCCCCCCTGCAGACAGTGTCTTGCTTTGCTGCCCAGGCTGGAGTTCAGTGGCACAATCATAGCTCCCTGCAGCCTCAAACTCCTGGACTCAAGCAATTTTCCCACTTCAGCCTCCCAAATCGTTGGGATTATAGGCGTGAGCCACTGCATCCAGCCACAATCTTCTTTTTTAGAGCTCAATTAATTATACTTTATTGCTTTTTGTGTACCAAGAAATTGATCTGTGAACTTCCCTCATTTAAAATATACCGCAATTTTGTAACCTTGTTTTTTCATCTCTCTTTCTCTCTCAAAAATAGAAGTGGCCCAGGCCCCTCTGGACCTTAGGGAGGCCCTGAAGGCCAGAGAGGAATAAAACAGATATGTCTGATTCCAGTCCAAGGAAAGACATTCACTTTGGGCTTTAATCTTTGCTTAATTATTTTTTCCTTTGCAAAAGAGAAAGAGACTCAATTTCCTCAGTGGGTGGCTCTATGATATTGGATGTGCAGCTTGTCGACTCCTTAGGCGTTGTTTTCTAAGTTTCTCTATGGCAGGACTTGAAACCCAAACAATTAATCAACTCCGGGCAATGTCTATGGAGAGGTCACTCTGCATGTGAGAGGGGGACCTCCCCAGCCAGAGTCTTCCTGAGTTTCTGTGTGGATCTTCCTGAATCAGGTCCTTATGTGCAGGCTTGAGAGTTGAAGAAAGAAATTCCCACAGGGTGCGGTGGCTCACGCCTGTAATCCCAGCACTTTGGGAGGCTGAGGCAAGCGGATCACTTGAGGCCAGAAGTTTGAGACCAGCCTGGCCAACATTGTGAAACTCCATCTCTACTAAAAACACAAAAATTAGCTGAGCACAGTGGCTCATGCCTGTAATCCTAGCACTTTGAGAGGCCGAAGCGGGTGGATAACTTGAGGCCAGAAATTCGGGACCAGCCTGGCCAACACGGCAAAACCCTGTCTCTACCAAAAAATACAAAAATTAGCTGGCGTGGTGGCATGCGCCTGTAGTCCCAGCTACTCGGGAGGCTGAGGCACAAGAATCGCTTGAACCCGGGTGGCAGAGGTTGCAGTGAGCTGGGATCGAGCCACTGCACTCCAGTCTGGGAGACAGAGCAAGTCTATCTCAAAAAAAAAAAAAAAAAGAAAAGAAAGAAATTCCCACAGGGTCACATACACACGTACTCAAACCTAAAGCCCAATGTCCACTCTCACATCACCATTGTCTTTGCACTGGTTCCCTGTTGTAAATTTCAACCTGTCAGCACAGCCAGGGACCAGCACAGACTGCTTTCAGTTTCGAAGTGTTTCCTGAAAAGCAAAAGGCACTGGAGGAGTGAGAGGAGAGGGAGAGAGAGTGATGGGTGGAAGGACTTCGAAAACAATGACTCCCTGGAGTTTCTCAGTTTGGGTCGCCTTGGCCCCCTCCGCCTAACGCACCCTTCTCATTCTGTTTCCTGGGTCTGAGGATTCTGCTTGTCCCTTTTGCCATCCCTGGGCCACTCTGTCCTCTTAAGTGTCCTGGTCCAGTGAAGAGACTCTAGGGCATTAGTGCCAGAGAAATGCTGACACCATCACTTACACTGTATGCTTTTGGTCAGATTCTTTACTCTCTCAGAGCTGTTGGCGAGGTAGCTGGAAGGAGGACAGATTAACTCTTTCTTAGGTGGAAAAAAAGATCAATAAACTATAACCAAAAAAGAAAGTCAAGCAAACTTTCAGAGGTATAATCTCATGTTTTGGTTTTTAAATTCTTTGATGGAAGTATAACATACAAACAAAATAATACAAATCGTAAATGTACAGCTCAGCAAAACTTGAGGAAATGACTACCTGTGTCTAACAGCCACCCAGATCAGACACCCACGCCCTTGAGGAGTCTCCTTCCGTATGGTATTTGGGTGGGCCTCTGTGATCCATAGATATGAGCCACGTGCTATGACTTCCAAGAATAAGCCATCAACGGTACTGTGCCTTGCTCTCTCTTGGATCACTGTCTCCAGGGAAAGCTGGTGGCTGTGTCTTGAAGACTCACAAGCAGCTCTTTTGAGCAAGGAGCTGAGGCCTCCCACCACCAGCCACGTGAATGCGCGATGTTGGAAGCAGATCCTCCAGCCCTGGTCCAGTCTTCAGATGACTGCAGCCCCAGCCAACATCTTGACTAGAACTTAATGAAAGAGAGATCCTGAGCCAGCAACACCCAGCTAAGCAACTCCCAGATGCACGACTCTCAAAATCATGAGATAATAAACATTTGCTGTTTTCAGCCATGAAGTCATGGGGGAATTTGTTATTTACCAGCAGATATCTAATATAGTTGGGCCACACTTGCCCAGAGCCAGTCTCTGCAGCCACATCCAATCCTTATTCATTTATTCACTCAGCAAGTATTTTCTTTAATGCCAACATTCATCACCACACTCTGTAGCTGGATGCTGGGGCATTCGTGGTGAATGAAGCTGGCCCAAATGCTGCTGTGATGTAAAGGGAGATGGATAGAAACCACCCGAAGGAAAAACATTAACAGCATTCGGCAAACTGTGGAGAAAATAAACAGGGACCCATAATCAAGACAATCGGGGTGATCCCTGCAAAGGGTGATCAGAGGCATTTCAGAGGAGGCAACATCAGAGGTGAAACCAAAAGGATAAGAAAGAGCCAGAGGTAAGAAGATCTGGGGGAAGGGATTCAGGGGGAGGAACAGCAGGTGTTAAGGCCCTGGGGAGGGATGCACACTGTGGCTAGTACATAAAGACCACATGGGGACAGGGCAACACGATGAAATGGAAGAAAAAACGAGTGGCTGGGTCCCCTCAGACCAAGCAGGCCAAGCAAGGAGAGTGGGTGCTATGGTTTGGCTGTGTCCTCCCTCCAGTCTCAAATTATAGCTCTCATAATACCCATGTGCCATGGGAGGGACCTGGTGGGAGGTAAATAAAGCATGGTGGCCGGTCTTATGTTGTTCTCATGATAGTGGATAAGTCTCACAAGATCTGATGGTTTTATAAAGAGGCATTCCCCTGCACATGCTCTCTCTCTTGCCTGCCACCGTGTAAGATGTGACTTTGCTCCTCCTTTGCCTTCCACCATGATTGTGAGGCCTCCCCAGTCAAGTGGAACTATGAGTCAATTAAACCTCTTTCCTTTATAAATTAGTCTCAGTTATGTCTTTTTTTGGGGGGGGGGACAGAGTCTTGCTCTTGTCACCCAGGCTATAGTGCAGTGGCACAATCTCAGCTCACTGCAATCTCCATCTCCCAGGTTCAAGCAATTCTCCTCCCTCAGCCTCCTGAGTAGCTGGGATTACAGGCACCTGCTACCATGTCTGGCTAATTTTTGTACTTTTAGTAGAGACAGGGCTTTTCCATACTGACCAGGCTGGTCTCGAACTCCTGACCTCAGGTGATCCACCTGCCTCAGCCTCCCAAAGTACTGGGATTACAGGCATGAGCCACTGCGCCCGGCCTCAGGTATGTCTAATACCTTACTTCTGGGAGAGGAAGAGACACCCAGTGTCCCTACTGAACATGTTCACCTAGGCTGGAACTTGGTTTGGTGACAATCTTCAATGCCTTTTACTATCTGTGAACAAGGGAAGCAGCTCTTTGAAGCACTAACTACAATCAGTGCCAGGAAAGGTCTGAGGGAAGGCAGCTGTGGGGATAAGAAACACCCCCTTCCTGCCCCTGCACCCCTTTTTCCTTGTTAGTGCCCATCCCACCTGCTGTAGTCAACTCTTCATCGTAAGGGTCTGGGCCAGAGCTCCCACCACCAGCAAGCTTCCTGGCTGACAGGTGGCTTAGGCACAGGAGAAGGGTCTCAACAAGGTACACTTCATCTCTGCCCAGACTTCCAGCTCTCAGAGAGCAAGAAGTTTATGTTTTCAAAAGACAGCATGTTTTTGACGTTGCCAGCAAAGGGTGTTTAAAGGAAATAAGAGAGATGTGAAGAGGGCTGGGTTAGATTGGTCAGGAGAGGAGCCTTTTCCTGGGTAATGACTTCCCAAACACGAGTGACAAATCCACTTAGACATGAGCCAGAGGACATGTTAGAGGAGGCTGGAGGGGAGAGGCAGTTGTAGAGGGTGAGATGAGAGTTTTTAAGCTGAAACTAAACATTGTCCAAGCAGTGGCCTTTTCATATCCACATCCCTCTTTTTCCACATCCCCCATCGCCAAGCCCTGGGAACTGCTCATTTGTCATCTATTTCTGTACTTTTGTCATTTTGAGGGTGTTATAGAAATGGAACAATACGGTATGTAAACTGCGGATTGGAGCTTTTCGCTCAGCATAACCTCCTCGAGATTCATCCAAGTTGTTGCGTACATCAATAGCTTGCTCCTCTCTAGTGCTGGAGTGGCATTCTGTGGTAGGAATGAACTGCAATTTGTTGAACCGTTCACCCCTGGAAGGACGTCTGGCTTGCTTCCAGTTCAGGACTATTATGAATAAAGCTGCTGTGAATTTTCATGCACAGGTTTTTGGGTGAACATAAGTTTCCATTTCTCTGAGATAAATACCTAAGAATGCGTTCACTGGATCATACGGTCCTTGCATGGTTGGTTTTGTAAGAAACTGACAAACTATTTTCCAGAGTGTTTGCACCATGTTACATTCCTGCCAGCCACATAGGAGTGATCCAGTTTCACCACATCCTTCAGCATTTGGTGTTGTTAAGGGAGGAGGCCACCCCTCATATTGTCTTATGCCCAATTTCTGCCTCCAAAGAAATAAGAAGTAAAAACTAAAAGGCAGAAATGAAATCCACAAGCAGACAGCCCAGCGCCACACCCTGGGCCTGGTAAAGATAGACCCCTGACCTAATCGGTTATTTGCGTAAAAAAGCACTGTGAAGATCCCTGTCCTGTTCTGTTCCGTTCTAATTAACGGTGTATGCGTCCCCCAGTCACGTACCCCCTGCTTGCTCAATCAATCAGGACCCTCTCATGCAGACCCCCTTAGAGTTGTGAGCCCTTAACAGGACAGGAACTGCTCACTCAGGTAGCTCAGCTCTTGAGACAGGAGTCTTGCCAATGCTCCCAGCCGAATAAACCCCTTCCTTCTTTAACTCGGTGTCTGAGGGGTTTTGTCTGTGGCTCTTCCTGCTACATAGTCACTATTTTTTTATTTTAGCCACTCAGATAGGCAAATATATCCATCCAAATAACTCTCTCCCAGGGCTAATTCCTAGAGAAAGTAAACAACTGGCCTGCAAGTCTGCCTTTGATATGCAAACCAAACCACTCCCTATTCCATGCCCCCACCTGCTTCCTTTCAGCAGGCTCCTGCAGTCTGGGATATTTTCTTTCCCCTGCCCTAAATCACCCCAGGGCCAGGTACCAGACAACTAGAGACCACTCTTGTATCCTAGCCCATCAGAATAATTCAAACTACACACTCCGAAGCCTGCTGTTTGCTTACCTTACCTTGCCTATCACTTCCTCTGAAAACCATGATAAAGGCTCCCACATACATTTCCTCTCTCTCTCTCTCTGCCCCTTCACCCGCCCTCGTGCTTCCCCATGTGGCCCTGCATGGCACACTGCACCTCCTGCTTCTAGGGGTCTTTGAGTAGAAACTTATTTCTTTATGACAGTCATTTCTGTATCTGCATGCCTTACCATATCTGGTTAAAACAAATCCTGGTACATTTTTTTGTTTTGTTTTGAGACAGGGTCTCACTGTGTCACCCAGGCCACAGTGTAGTGGTATGATCATAGCTCACTGCAGCCTCCATCTCCCAGGCTCAAGCATTCCTCCTGCCTCAGCCTTCTGAGAAGCTGGGACTACAGGTGCGTGCCACCATGCCTGGCTAAATTTTTTTTTTAAGTAGGCATGAAGTTTTGCTATGTTGCCCAGGCTGAGTTCAAGCAATCATCCTGTCTCAGCCTCCCAAAGTGTTGGCATTAGAGATGGGAGACACCATGCCCAGCCTCAGGTACATTTTTAAACATGTCCTCAATACATTAACCTGGTCCCTGAAAAACTCAGAGGGGTCCCATCATATAACAGTAAACCAACTTAAACTGAACCAGTTGATGGCCCAATCACAGTTTTGTTTTGTTTTTGTTTGTTTGTTTGTAGGGAGTTCCCTACAATCTACTGTCAGGAAAGGAAAAAAATTCAATATGGTTTATGAGCAGAACTTGCAACAGTATGATTTCCTCTGTGCAGGATTCAAAAACAACCATGTCCTTGCTCAGCACACTAAAGCAAGGGAGTGATTACCCCAAGAAATATTCAGATAGTATTTAACCCTGACAGTAGGGGAAAGACAGTTATGAGGTCAGGGAGAGGCATATGGGGGGGGCTTCAAACATCTTAATAATGATTGATTTCCTAGGCTGAAAGGTGGGTACACATGTTTATTTTTAGTCCTTGAACTGTATAGATACCTCATATACATACTCTTGTGTATGTGATATATTTTATTTATTTATTTGTTTATCCGAGACAGGGTCTCCCTCTGTCACCCAGGCTGGAGTGCAGTGGCACAATCTCAACTCAATGCAACCTCCACCTCCGGGGCTCAAGCTATCCTCCTGCCTCAGCTTCCCAAGTAGCTGGGATCACAGGCACACACCACCACACCCTGCTAATTTTTGTATTTTTTTGTAGAGATGAGGTCTCACCATGTTGCCCAGGCTGCTCTCAAACTCCTGGACTCAAGTGATCCGCCTGCCTTGGCCTCTCAAAGTGCTGGGATTGCAGGTGTAAGCCACCGCACCCGGCCTACATTTTTTTTTTAACTTTTAAAAAGTGTCCGGTGATAAGATGGAAAGAAATATGAGGGTCAGGGTCAGAAGTCCTTTTTGCAGTCAGAGGGGCTGTGTCTCTGGACAGGGTTCCAATGGGCATGGGGTGTTGCAAGTTCTCCTGTTCATGACTCTGTCCAAGGAGTCCTCCAAGGCCTGTTCACCCAGAGGATAGCACCGAGTATGCTCAGGAGCAGAGGCACCTTCAGGAGTGGGAGAAGCAGGAAGCAGGTGTTGCTGGGCAGGGACCTGTGAGATGGAGAGAGTGACTAGTAGTAAGCTGCCTTCTCCGGGGAGTCCCAGGCTTGCCTCTCCCCTGCCTTCCCTCGAGGTCTCGTCCTGTGCCCTCAAACCCAATGTCAGCATCAAGCCTGGTGGGTACCAGGGTCAGGCAGCCCCATGCTGAGGGTCACAGGCTCCTGACCTTCATTCAGCTCAGAATTAACCTTGAGTGTCAAGACCCAACAGATGCCGGAAGGTGAGGGATAGAGAAGAAGAGAGATATGTTAACCCAGGCAGGAACTGGCTCCCAGAAACAACTTCCTGAACAGATCCCTCAGCCACTGATGCCCGCAGGAACTCAGCTCTTGCTGGGAACAACCTCAAGGATGAAATATTCCTTTACAACCATTTTCACTCAAATTAAATATGATCACAAGAACAGCTCTTTTGCTTAAACTGCTTAACAGTCTCAACCCCAAGGAGTGACCTCTCCAAGCTCAGCCCGTGGCCAGTCCTCTCGCTCTGTGGGTCCCACTACACTGCCCCCATTCCAACTCCTCAAATGCTGCATTCTCTCCCCAAAATGGGCCGCTGTGCCATCTCTCCACCTTCCCAGCCCTCTACCTGCAGGGCTTGTCTGACGCCCTCCCTGATCCTCTCTAAGACGAGTCCCTGTAACAAACCCTGTTGGCGCCCTGCCCCATATCACCTTTGCCCACTTGAGCTCCTGGCAGCTGCAGGCAGTCTTGGCCCCACCAAGGATTTCCCAGCTCAAGCTCCCCATCTCTGCCTGAGGTTATCTACAGGAGTGCACACATTTTCCTGTGCAGAGCAGGCCAGATGGGCCACAGAATTCATGCCCCCAAGAGTGCCTGCTGCCTGGAAGATTCTGTCTCCAGTTCTGAGGAACGTTCTACACAATCTCTCATAGGGTGCCCAGAGGGGTTAATCTCCAGTGACTCCAGTTACTACAGGGATAACCCCTTCATTACAGCACATTTCACTGCCCTTCCCCTTTCCTGGTCTCACTTTCTGCTCTCTCAATGTACTTCCTGAGATTACCTCTCAATTAACAAATTGCTCCTAAGTCCTTGTCTCAGGACCTGATTTGGGGGAAACCCAAACTAAGACAGTCCCTTTGTTCTTTGTTTCTGTGGAACATCTTGTATTTCCTTGATAGCCCAAATCACTCCCCACCAGCTTCCCACACACCCTGGCACCCTATCTCTTTACACCTGCTTTATTTTCCTCCACAGTAATTATCATTCGTTGACATATTTCCTTGATCTATCATCTCTCTGTCTCTATTACATATCTCTCTCTGCCAGCTATCATCTCCATCTGTCTATCCAGTCAGCCAGCCAGCCATCTCTATCATCTTTCATATCATATCTATCATCTGTCTATCTATCCACCTACCTGTCTATCTATCTATCAATCTATCTATCTATCTATCCATCTATCTGTCTGTCCACCTGTCTATCTATCGATCCATCTGGCCATTGCCTGAATCTACCTATTTGCAACTTCCTCAAGAGCACAATCTTGCCCCTTTGTTCACTGTTGCATCTCTAGAATCTCCATCAGTTTCTGGCACATAACAAATAAACACCTGTTGGCCGAGCGCGGTGGCTCACACCTGCAATCCCAGCACTTTGGGAGGCCGAGGCGGGCGGATCACGAGGTCAGGAGATCGAGACCATCCTGGCTAACATGGTGAAACCCCGTCTCTACTAAAAAGACAAAAAAAAAAAAAAAAAATTAGCCGGGCGTAGTGGCGGGCGCCTGTAGTCCCAGCTACTCAGGAGGCTGAGGCAGGAGAATGGCGTGAACCCGGGAGGCGGAGTTTGCAGTGAGCCGAGATCGTGCCACTGCACTCCAGCCTGGGCGATAGAGCGAGACTCTGTCTCAAAAAATAAATAAATAAATAAATGTTGAGTGGGTGAATAATCAAGGAAACCTGTGTCTAGGAAGCCCCACCCTAGGAAAGAAGCTACACACATGGCAAAAGACACTGGGACACGTGCATTTTACCCTTGGCATTGGCTGGGCCTGGTGGGAGATGCAGGTGTCTTCACAGAGTTCTCAGTACTGGAGGCTGAGGATAAAGAACAGAGATTCAGTGCCCTACGCCTGACTCTTCCCAGCTGAGTACCTGGTACCTGCATGGTTCTGACTTCATAAAGCAGAGGACGCTCAAGGAGGCAGCTGGACAGATGTTCTAGGACCATCATCTTCCCATAGGCAGACCAAAGCCTGACTGGAGTAACAGAGCATCCCCCCAACCCCATCCCAATGGATGCCCTGCTCTGGGGCCAGGTGGGCATTTTATAAACCCAGACCAGAGGATGACCACCTTCTCCCATGTTGGTGTCCCCCATCTCGCTGAAAATCAACATGCCGAAGGTTAGGCTTAGGTTCCAAAACCCCCATCCTTGCCAGTGTATCCACACACCACCACTACCCTCCAGCACACACTCTCTGTCTCACACACACTCTCTCACACCTGCACACACACTCTCACATGTGCACTCACGCAACTTCACAAATACACTCACATCCCCACTCACACACACGCCTGCTCTCACACACACTCTCACACGCACACTCACACACCTGCTCTCACACACACTCACACACACCTGCTCTTGCACACACTCACACACCTGCTCTCACACACTCACACACACTTGCTCCCTCACACACTCACACACACTCACACACACCTGCTCTCTCACACACTCACACACCTGCTTTCACACACACCTTCACACCTGCACTCACTCTCACATGTTTGCACACAACTCACAGTCACACACTGAAACACACACTGTCCCACTCATTCAAACACACATGTATTTCCCACACACATTCACACAACATACTCTGTCCTGAGTCTCTGATGCACCACACTAGGCCCAGTTCTTCTCTCCTGGGCCAAAATTTCTGTGGCTGCTCTGCAGAGATGGCCTCAGATGCCTGAGAAAAGAGGCTCTTACCTGATGAGACCAGCACTTGAACCTGGAAGAAGGGATCGGGCAGGAAACCAGACAGGCCATCTTCCTGCAGTATTGTTGCAATCCCACATCGGTATTTTCCTGCATCGTCTGCCGTGAGGTTCTCCAAGGTCACGGTGAAGGTGAGGTCCCCAGGATGGTCCGTGATGATCACTCGGTCACTCCTCACCGCTCCCTCGGACCCTCCGGTCTCCACCATTTCATGCCAAATTGGCAAGCATGGTTGTCTGCACCAGTATTTATTAAACGTCTTGTATTTCTCTTCATACCGACACTGAACGCTCAGGGATTCCCCCACGGCGCCCATCACGGTGCTGGGGCCACTCACAGTCAGACAGCCTGGAAAACACAAGTCCGTTTCCCCGTCTTCACCTGGAAGAGTCTGGACCAGTGGAACCTTGAGTGTCAGGTCCTCTGCACGCCCAGTGTTGCCTGAGGCTGGAAGAGGGAGGAGTCGGGAACCAGGGAGCTATGGGCTATTTGCAGGGGGAGACCCAAGGAGATGCCCGGTGTGGGATCCTGAGACTCCAGAGGCCATGCCAGCCTGGGTGTGCTCAGCCATCTTATAATATCAGGGGGAGAGCCTTGACCTCGGTGGCCTCAGACAGGTTCTGGGTCCCCCAGAAGTGTCAGTCCTGAGAAGAAACACCTGTCCTCATCGAACACCAATGATTGAATGAAGCCACTAAGTACACTCTGAATAAATGGATGGCTGGAGAGATGGATGGATGGATGGATGGACGGACGGATGGTTGAAATAGGAAAGGAAATAATATTGAGAACCAGGAAGAACCAGAAGCAGCCCAGTACGGAGGGCAAGGAGGAAGCCTGGGGCTTCTGGCTCTGCCCCTTTCCCAAATCATCTGTGGGCCTCATACTTGCCGTCTCTGCCCATATAGATGAGGCCTCCTGCTCCCAGGTCTGGGTCACAGAGAATATGGGGGCTGCTCGTGGGGATATCAAGGGGCCATGTAGAAAGGAATTGTTCTTGTGATTCAAGGACATTTACGCCTGGATTTTTCCCCCGGGACAGAATCCTGCAGCAACACTCGCCGTTGCCTAACATCTGCAGGGCTCCGCTCCACGGGGACACCCATCAGAGCTTCCTCCCCACCCCCAATTCTCTGCAGCACCCACCCGCCTTGGCATGTCCTGGGACTCTTCTCCAGGTCCTCTGCCCCCTCCAATATTTTGACATTACTCTCCCTCTTTGAGTCCCCTCTCTCATTCCTCCACCCACTCTGCAGGCTCCGGGTCCAAATGATTGGGACCCAGCCCCATCAACTCTCTGCTTCCTGCCTCGGGGGCCTCACCAGTCCTAAACAGCTGCTGTCTCATCTGCTCTTGACAGGGAGGTGGTTAACCCAGGACAAAACGGCTATTGAGAAATGGTTTTGGCAAAATACCAAGCTCCTGAAAAGGAATTGTGGATGTAATCTGTCTACCTATCATCTATCTATCTATCTATCTACTATCTATCCATCCATCCATCTTTCATCTACCCACCCATCCATCTAGGTAATATATTGCCATCCACTGATGGAGAGGCTTTGCTATGTTTTTATTGTGAATTAAAAGAAAAATCTGGCCAGGTGTGGTGGCTCATGCCGATAATCCCAGGCACTTTGGGAGGCCGAGGCAGGTGGATCACCTGAGGTCAGGAGTTTGAGACCAGCCTAACCAACACGATGAAACCCTGTCCCTATTGAAAATACAAAAAATTAGCCGGGCGTGGTGGTGGGTGCCTGTAATCCAGCTACTCAGGAGGCTGAGGGAGGAGAATCACTTGAACCCAGGAGGCGGAGGTTGCAGTGAGCCGAGATCGCACCACTGCACTCCAGCCTGGGCGACAGAGTGAGACTCTGTCTCAAACAAAAAAAGAAAAAAAACAGGAAAACTTTATCTTTTGCATCTTCATTTTCTTATCTCACGTTTTCTCACTTTATTTCCCAGAAAGCAGGCTCCAGTGGCCCACTGACCTATTCTGCATTAGAAAGCTGTCTGCTTCTCTGAAGCAGTGATTCTCACCTGGGGGGCAGAGGGGGCGGGGGAGGGGGCGGGGGGGCAGGGGGGCAGGCGGGAGAACATTTGGTAATGACTACAGATATTTTTGGTTGTCCCAACTTAGGGTGGGGAATTGCTGCTGGCATCTGGTGGGTAGAGGCCAGGGATGCTGCTAAACATCTTACAATGCACAGGACAGCCCCCAACACACAGAATAACGCAGCCCCAAATGTCCACAGTGTTGAGGTCCAGGAGCCTTTCCCAGGGAGCTAACTGCCTGCCAGGCACAGGCTTGGGGGCAAGGAAGGGGTGGGTGCACCCAGTCCTCTCCTGAAATTGCTGCTGCTCTCAGCTCAGGCTCTGGGGGCGCTGTTAGCCTGCTCTTTCAGGTCCTTAAACTTCTCTCTTAATGATTTGGGGCTAATTCCACAGGGAGCAAAAACATTGTGGGGCACACACTGAATCCCACCACAGAGCCTCCCTCTCCTTGGATATTCAGTCCAGACCCTGACTCTGAGCCAACATGGGCAGCCTCCTCCACCTCCACCCCCACCGTCTTTTACGGAGCTTCCCGCCTACCCAGCCTTGCAAAGAAACTGACTTTCTCCCTCCACCATCATTTATGGAAACTCTCGGACCAGGGCTGACCACAAGTTCCCAGATGTCTCACCCTTCTGGGGGCCCATTTAAGTAGCAGCCCTGGGGCCAGCCCAGACCTGTGGGGACACCCAGGGTTCCCACATGGGGATGCAGCATATGCCTCCAGATATGTAAGTGAAGCTTTACAAGGAGGCGCAGCAGACATTGACATTGAATTAGAGAAGGAGCAATGATCTTGGAAATAAAAGTATTTAGGTTTGGACCTTGACTGTGCCTTTTATAAACTGTTTAATCTAAATTATTTGCACCTCTAAGAGTGAGCCTTGGTCTCTTGTTTTCATCAGGATTGCAATAAGAATTAAGTGAGATAGTGGGAAACAAGATATGTACTACAGTGATTAGCCTAGTAAGTACTGGTTTTCTGTCCCCTATTCCCCCTTCTCTCTGATGGATCGTGGTGGCATTCCTGATCTTAATAATGATGGTAATAATGATTAAAGTTGCCAAATCTGCTTAGGGCTTACTGTGTGGGAAGCAGTTTACCATTTAATCCCCACCCTATCCCGATAAGGAGATTTGAGAAGCTTCTATGCACACCTCACTCCCTCTTTCTTGATATCATTTCTTCCCCTTGCCCCTCGCCAGCCTTTTCTCATGCCTGCCTCACCCTGACCCGCCAGAGCAGACCTCCCTGCACCCAGGACCTGCCCTGCTCACCTGGGACACAGAGAAGGAGCAGAGCTGAAGGCAGCATGGCAGCCCCAGCCCTCTGGGTCATCTCACCAGCATGGAAGTCCCTTGTGGCAGCAGGGTCTGAGGCTCTTTTTCCTTCTCACATCTCTTGTTTCCTTCTCTGGCCTCTTCTGGGTTTGGTTCTCAGAGCTGGTGAGAGTATGGAGGAAGCTGGGGCCACGGGGCACTGTGTGGTCAGGTGAAACAGTTTTGAGAACTTGCTGAAGTTCTTCCTAATAAAACATGTTTGCATTTGCTGTTCCCCTTTCTGTTCCCAGTAAAGACAACGTCCCTCCCATTACCCACAGCTGACAGGCCTGCCCTTCTCCAAATCACAGCATGGCCCAGGACCAGTGAGACTGGGCCAGCTGCCATCTGGATTTTCTGGGCAGGTCCTCCCCTCTGTGAATGGCCAGTTTTCTGTGGCCAGCATGAGCCGCCCCAGGGTATGGCTCAGCCTTCACTGGATGGATGAGACCAGCTATTTGCAGAGCCCAGTGTAAAATCAAACCTAGGGTTCCAAAATTATTAAGAATTTCAAGATGGTGACAGCCAAGCATGAAACATGGGACCGTTCTAAGAGCCGGGCCTGTGAGACTGCACGGGGCAGGGGCACACCCATGATGCCCGCTGGTCTATCTCTGATCCTTGGTGGTACAGATAGGCTGGGTGCAACCTCAGAGGCTCTGACCTCTTAACCCCTCACTCTTGCTCTGACCTCAGCAGACCCCAGAGGTCCCTGTCTTGGCCACGTGCCTGTTTCCACAGACCTGGCACCACGCAGAGCTTGGCGAACCATCTATAAGCCTTGCTTTTGACCTGTGTGGCTCTTCCTGTCTCCCAAGATGACCACATATAAGAGTTTCAATATATCAAGAGCTAACTCGGGGGATCCTGGCCAGAAGTGTGCCCGATATACACAGAATGGCTGTGGAGGATTTATAAATGCAAGCACAGCTTCAGAAGGCCTCACCCAGGGACTTAGATTCCTGGAACTAGGAAACTCCAAATTCCTGGCATTCTGTTATCAAACGTCTCCTCCTTCGTGTTTCAGTAAATGTGTTTCCTGCTTGTTCGTTTTTTGCTGCATTTGGAGTCCTCATATTTCTGTGTGTGTTCACATGTGTGTATATGGGTGTGGTATGAGGGATATATGTGTAGTGTGTGTGG
Organism: Gorilla gorilla gorilla; assembly: GCF_029281585.2. NCBI lineage: Eukaryota > Metazoa > Chordata > Mammalia > Primates > Hominidae > Gorilla > Gorilla gorilla. Next base: position 17,403,160 of record NC_073228.2, on the reverse strand, counting down.
TGTGGGTAGCGTGTGTAGTATGTGTGGTACGTGTGTATGTAGGTACATGTGATGTATGTACATGGTGTGTGGGATGGTGTGTGTGTAGTGTGTGTGTATGTGTGGTGTGAGTGGTGTGTGTGAGATGTGTGTAGTGTGTGTGTATGTGTGTGGTGTTTGGGGTCGTGTGTGTGGTGTGAGTGGTGTGTGTGGTGTGGGTGGGATGTGTGTAGTGTGTGTATGTGTGTACCTGTGGTGTATGTGTGTGATGTGTGGGGTGGGGTGCACGTAGTGTGTGTGTTTGCATGTGTGTGTGGTGTGTGTGCACAGATGGTGTGTGTGTAGTGTGTGTATGTGTGTGCACATGTGTGGTGTGAGATGTGTGTACATGTGGTGTATATGTATGGTATGTGGGGTAGGGTGTGTGTAATGTGTGTGTGGTGTGTGTGATGTGAGTGGTGTGTATGAGATAAGATGTGTGTAGTGTGTATGTGTGTATGTGTGTGTGGTGTGTTGGGTGGTGTGTGTAGTGTGTATATGTGTGCATGTGTGGGTGTGGGAGTGTGTGTGGTGTGTGTGTGTCCATGTGTGGTGTACGTGTGTGGTATCTGGGGTGGTGTGTGGTGTATGTGTGTGGTATGTGGGGTGATGTGTGTAGTGTATGTATGTGTGTGCATGTGTGGGCGTGGGGGATGTGGGTGGTGTGTGTGTACATGTGGTGTATGTGTGTGGTGTGTGGGGTGGTGTGTGCATGTGTGGGCGTGGGGAGGTGTATGGGTGTGTGTGTGTGCACATGTGTTGTATATGTGTGGTGTGTGGGGTGGCGCGTGCATGTGTGTGGAGGGGAAGCAGGAGCTGGGAGTGATAAAGGTGTCTCCCCTTGCAGCCTGCAGAGCCGGTTGCGAGCCCCGCCCTCTGTGCCTAGCTCTGGGCGCTAAGGAAAGGCTTGCCTGGCCCTCCCTGACTCTGCGTCAAGGGCTGCTCAACGTGACTTTCTTGGGAAGAAGGGATCTGAGTCTGTGAAGGAGATGACGCACAGCTGCAGACTTTTCCAGAAAACATTCTCGCCATCCTTGTCTGGACAAACCACCGGGTGCACAGGGTTGTATTAGTCAGCTCTTTCTGGCTCACATTGCCATAGCAAAACTCCCTAATCCCAGCATGCTGTAACCACAAAAGCTTGTTTCTCGCTCGTCTATATGCAAGCGGTGAGTCAGCATTGCTTGGGCACCAGGCTGCGGAGCCCAGTCCTCTAGAGGAGAGGGAAGGCACCGGGTGGCTCTCTGAGCCTCTGCTCGGAAGGCGCACATGCGGCTCCTGCTCACCGTTCATTGTCATAGGGTCAAGCCTGAAGTCAGTGGGAAGGAGAAGCGCAGTCCTCTTACAGGACAAAGCGGCAAGTCACTGACCACAACCACAGAACCCACTACTGGAGGTTCCCTAACCGGGCTGGAAGGGTGCCCCGCAGCACACCGACTCCGTGCTTCTTGCTCATCCAAGGTCGGGGCAGGGAGAGGCTGCAGGGTCTGCTTAGAAACAGCCTGTGTGTGTTTCATTTTTTTAGCTAGGACCAGACAGTTTGCCAAATGCAAAGGACATGGCAATGCCACAGGGAACCCACCTCTGAAGCAGATGTACTCTGGGCCCTGGAGTCCCCCAGGAGATGACAAATTCCTTGAAGAGATGACCCACATCTGGGACACCCAGGCTTTTTCCATGTCAAGGCCAACATCTGGAGCCGCTGTCCCTTCCCCAGCAGGCCCTTGTCCTTCTGTCTCTGAAACCTGTCCTGGAAAATGCTGTCCGCTCCAGGAGGGCAGAGCTAGGGGAGGACTGAGAATAATGAACACTGGCCATGCGGCACAGGAGGGTGGGGAGCCCGGGGCCCTGCCTGGCACTGCACCACACTGAGACCCCCACCATCGCTGCCCTTGAGGGACAGCTCTTGGGGCTTCCAGAAAGTTAAGATCTCATCTGGGAGGGGTGCGTTCTTAGGGCAAACTCGGGGAATGTGATGTGTAGGACAGTGTGAGTAGCCCACACATTTCTCTCTGCCTTTCGGGGCTGTGCTTGTCTTTCTGCTTCCTCGAAGACCATCATCCTCCCTTCTCACTCTCCCAGGATGAGCTCAGGCCACACCTCTCCTGGAAGGCATCCCTGCCTGCTCCAGGCCTTCCAGACCCCTCCCTCTGGGGTTCCTGTTACCTGCAATGCTTATTTCTGTATTTAATCTCATGTCCCTGTGCTGTCATTGTCCTGTTGCATGGCATCCATTTCCAGGTGAGGCTGTAGCCTCCACAAAGGCAGGACCAATCTGGGCACCCGGAGACGCAGACAGAGCTCGGCCCCAGCCTTGTGAGCTGAATTGGAGGGTGAGAGCTCCGATCCTTCCATATTTTCCAGGGGAGGGGATGAGGAATGTATTAAGGCATTGGGCCTCTCTTCTCTCACCTCTACTACCCCACGTCAGTCCATTTGGGGAGTGGTTCTCAGTATCTTGTGCATCATGGTGAGAATGGGCAAGTGCCCAAGGATGGTGGACCCCACTGCCCACTTTCCTCCCTCCCCACTGGCACTCAAGGGAGACGTCACCAAGAGGGCAGCCTCCTGACCAGCTCTGGGCAATGGATGCCTCTTTGGGATCTTGTTACAAATACAGGGCTCTCTAGGGAGCAGGGTGTGGGGAGAGTCTTCTCAACATGGGGGCTGGGGTGCTATAGGGAGCCCGGCTCAGAGAGGGTCTCTACCTGACTCTGATGATGTGGGCCATGTAGCACATTGAGGAAGGTTCTGGCCATAAGCTGGGAGCCCTGGCTCAGATTTTAGGGTCTGCTGTTCACTAGTTATATGACTTTAGGCAAATCAGCAAAAGTCTCTTAGCATCAGTCTCCTCATCTGTGAAATGGGAATAAAAATATTCACCCTGCTCAGTCCCAGGAGTTGAGCAAAGGTGTTTGAAGGTGGTGGCATCCCTCTGGGAAACTTTCCTCTTTTGATCTTCTACATACCATGCACTCTGTATATTTAAATCCTGCATACCCATCCCAACACCCCTGCCAGGTCACTTTTAAATAAGATGACTGGAGCTGGAAAGACGAACTAAACTGTCATGATGGGAAGTGGGGAGGTCAGGATTTGAACCCAGGTCTTCGGTGGGATCCCACCTCTGGCTCTCATGATGCAAGGTAGGGATTGCAACACTCAGGCAGGGGTGAGATGGGTTGAGAGATGGCAAGTGGAAGAGGCCTCCCTCTAAGTCTTATTTCATTCAATATCTGTTTGCAGAATAGCAGGAAGTATCTTCAGGGGAAGTTAACAACACAACAAAGTCTGCTTCTGGGTGTCTGCTATGGATTGATGAGTTCCCCCAAAAATTCATATGTTGAAGCCCTAACCCGTAATGTGGTGATATTAGGAAATGAGCCTGTGGGAGGTAGTTAGGGTTAGATGAGGTCATGAGGATCGGGCCTTCATTGTGGGATTAGTGCCCTTATCAGAAGAAGAGAGATCTCACTTTCTTTCTTAGTCCATTTAGGCTGCCATTTTAAAATACCATAGACTGGGTGGGTTATGAACAACAGAAATGCATTACTCACAGTTCTGGAGGCTGGAAAGTCCAAGATCAAAGTGCTAGCAGATTCAGTGTCTGTTGCGAACTCACTTTCTGGTTCATAAAGAGTACTTTTTTTTTGCTGTGTCTTCACATGGTGGAAGGGGCAAGACAGCTCTCTGGGGTCTCTTTTATAAGGGTACTAATCCTGTTCATAAGGGTTACACCCCCACAACTGAATTATCCCCAAAGATCCACCTCCTAATACCATCACACTGGGAATAGGTTTCAACACATGAATTCTGGAGAAACACTCAGACCATAGCACTCTCTCTGCCATACGAGGATACAGAAAGATGGCAGCCATCTGCAAGTCAAGAAGAGAGTCCTCACCAAACACCAAATCTACCAACATCTTGATCTTGACTTCCCAGCCTCCAGAACTATAATAAATAAAGGTCCCTTGTTTATAAACCACTCGGTTTATGGTCTTTTGTTACAGCAGCCTGAGCTGACTGAGACAACGTCCTGGCATCTGTCCCAATGCTTCACCGTTCTGGCTTTTCAGCATGAGTCACCTGTGCTCCTTCTCCCTGGAGGAGCCCTGTCTGGGGCAAGACCTTTGCAGAAACAGTGAGGCTTCTTGTCACTTTCCTCATTTGGAAATCAGGGATTTGGATGACAATTGGATTCCACCAACTGAGGTGTCTCTGAGGCCATTTCAAAGGCCCAGTTAGACAGAGGTTATCTTCCATGGCTCTTAGCCATTGCTGTTGGCAAACAAGGATTAGAAGAAACAGGAGACTTTCATGAAGCAGAGTTCCAGGATATGTTTTCTAGCTTCCTGGGTGACAAGAAGCAGTGAGGGCAGTGACAACTTCTTCATCTGACTTCCATTAGGAAGATTCCTTGGATTGCAGCTTCATAAAATTATTCTCTAGCTGCCTGGATGTGGAAGGCAGTTGCTTGGCAGATACCAAGACTTCATGCTCCCTGTGTGACCCTAGGGGCCTCAAAAGTAGGCTGTTCTGGATGTGAGGGAGGAAGGAGGGACAAGCTTAGGAGCTGCTTCTTCGGCCCTTTCCACAATATTATAAGCACCTAATTCTCTGCATACCTTCTAGTGCCCACCTAGAATGGGCACTAGACCTGAGTGGATACATACTCTTGGAAGGATCCAATCCCAGCAATAAGGTTGTTATTAACTAAGATCAAGGAAACCCACATTATACAGCTCCTCCTGTCTCTGGGTCAAGGGAGAGCGGGCAGGCAGGAGAGTCATCTTAGAACCGCATGCCATGTGTTCTCATTCCATCCAGCAGGTGACTTGTGCCAGACACTGCTATCCACACTGGTGGACAAGACTGAGGCCCTGCAGGGTCCTGATGGGTACTAGAGGCTCTGGTTCCAATATGAGGAGGATGAACACTTCAGCACAGTTTTCTTTTTAGTAGACAGACCAGGAAATCAGAGGAACTCTCTGTTACTCCATAAGGGCTGTGGTTCTCAGTAATAACTAATGGCTGTGGTTCTCAATAATAACTAATGGCTGTGGTTCTCAATAATAACTAATGGCTGTGGTTCTCAGTAATAACTAATGGCTGTGGTTCTCAGTAATAACTAATGGCTGTGGTTCTCAATAATAACTAATGGCTGTGGTTCTCAATAATAACTAATGGCTGTGGTTCTCAGTAATAACTAATGGCTGTGGTTCTCAGTAATAACTAATGGCTGTGGTTCTCAGTAACAACTAATGGCTGTGGTTCTCAATAATAACTAATGGCTGTGGTTCTCAGTAATAACTAATGGCTGAGGTTCTCAGTAATAACTAATGGCTGAGGTTCTCAGTAATAACTAATGGCTGTGGTTCTCAGTAATAACTAATGGCTGTGGTTCTCAGTAATAACTAATGGCTGAGGTTCTCAGTAATAACTAATGGTTGTGGTTCTCAGTAATGACTAATGGCTGTGGTTCTCAATAATAACTAATGGCTGTGGTTCTCAATAATAACTAATGGCTGTGGTTCTCAATAATAACTAATGGCTGTGGTTCTCAGTAATAACTAATGGCTGAGGTTCTCAGTAATAACTAATGGCTGTGGTTCTCAGTAATGACTAATGGCTGAGGTTCTCAGTAATAACTAATGGCTGTGGTTCTCAGTAATAACTAATGGCTGTGGTTCTCAGTAATAACTAATGGCTGACGTTCTCAGTAATAACTAATGGCTGTGGTTCTCAATAATAACTAATGGCTGTGGTTCTCAATAATAACTAATGGCTGTGGTTCTCGGTAATAACTAATGGCTGAGGTTCTCAGTAATAACTAATGGCTGTGGTTCTCGGTAATAACTAATGGCTGAGGTTCTCAGTAATAACTAATGGCTGTGGTTCTCAGTAATAACTAATGGCTGAGGTTCTCGGTAATAACTAAAGGCTGAGGTTCTCAGTAATAACTAATAGCTGTGGTTCTCAGTAATAACTAATGGCTGAGGTTCTCAGTAATAACTAATGGCTGAGGTTCTCAGTAATAACTAATGGCTGTGGTTCTCAATAATAACTAACGGCTGAGGTTCTCAGTAATGACCAAAATCCAGCAGCAATGCATTATAGTCAATGGTAGAACACTGCTGCATTTTGGTCATTCCTTGAAACCCATTTGCTTGAAACTCAGTTCTTCTACAATTGCAGGGATGTATGCAGGAAAAATATTAACTCAGCAGGCTTAGGTTGTCCAAAGCCTACACCTTCCCAAAAAAAGTTTAGCCCTTGCTTTGCTCCTAGGAGATAAGCTCTAAACCCTTGGAATATCCTGCCTGGTTAGAGTGTCTTTGTTTATCTGAGGGCTTTGATGCCATGCTGGATAGCTCATGTTAACAATGTGATTATGGTGGGGGCTTCTAGCCACGCTAGATGGTTGATGCTATCAATGTAATTCCTGGGTGGGTAGGGGGAACTTTGAGCTATGTAGTTTTAGTTTGATCTCTGGAGACTTAGGCACTGAGGTCAGTTCTACAGGTGTTCCATGACTAAGTGACTGACCCCAGTGAACTCTCTGGATACCAAGGTTTGGGTGAGCATCCCTGGATGGAGCACGTTGTGTGTGTTGTCACACATTGTTGCTAGGATGGGAGAATTAAACACTGTCTGCAAAATCCCGCTGGGAGAGGACAGCTGGCAGCTTGCACCACACACTTTTTACCTTTACTGGTTTTAATCCATATCCTTTCAGTGTAATAAACCATAACCATGCGTATGACAGCTTTTCTGAGTTCTGAGTCCTTCTAGTGTAGCCGAGTCCAAAGCTCAAACTGCTTGCCAAGCAACAGCCAGTAAGTCGAGAGACAAGCTGTTGGGGCAAGGAAGATGGCTTTACAAGCCAGCAAACCAAAGAGATGGTGGACTCATGTCCTAAAGAGCAATCATAAAACGCATGAATCTCAAGCTTCTTTTTATATTGGGGAAGGCAGAACAAGGAGGAGTTTGAGCCGGGTAGTGACAGGTGACCACAGACATCTGGGCGTCAGCTGAGGAGGTTGCATTAACTTGTTTGTTCTTGGTCAGGTCACAATCCTCCTATAAATCGTTAGCATAACATTGTTACTCTGTGTATGTCTTCCTTATTGCTTCAGGGGTGTTGCAAAGGGACTATTATCATCCTTGCTTTAAAGTTAAACTATAGCCAGGTGTGATGGCTCATGCCTGTAATCCCAGCAATTTGGGAGGCCGAGGCAGGCAGATCACCTGAGGTCAGGAGTTCAGGACCAGCCTGGCTAACAGGGTGAAACCTTGTCTCTACTAAAAATACAAAAGTTAGCCAGGTGTGGTGGTGCACACCTGTAGTCCCTCCTAGTCAGGAGGCTGAGGCAGGAGAATTGCTTGAACTCAGGAGGCAGAGGTTGCAGTGAGCCGAGATCGCACCACTGCACTCCAGCCTGAGCAACAGAGCGAGACTCTGTCTCAAAAAAAAAAAAAGAAAGAAAGAAAAGAAAAAAAGTTAAACTATACACTAAATTCCTCCCACAGTTAGTTTGGGTTATATGCTAAAGATATTGCAGGGTAGGGGTGTGGTCAGGAGCAAAATGGAGTTTGTTATTCTAGACCTCCTTTTCATGGTTATGCTAGTGAATCATTAAACCTGGGAGTGGTATTGGGTACCCCCAACAAGAGATAGAAAGTTTGAATTTTAGTGCAATATGATAACAGAGGGGAGAGCCACCTGTTGTGATGATAGGGAAGCGGGGTAAGGTACCATCAAGCTAGCTTCCAGTGAAAAAGAGTGTTTACCCAGGAGTACTAGGTCCCACAGGTACAGGAGGGAGTACGGCAAATGAGGTGAGAAATTCTACTCAAATAGTGGCCAGGCACAGTGGCTCATGCCTGTAATCATTGCACTTTGGGAGGCCAAGGCAGGCCAATCACCTGAGGTCAGGAGTTCGAGACCAGCCTTGCCAACATGATGAAACCCCGTCTCTACTAAAAATACAACAAATTAGCTGAGCGTAGTGGTGCACATCTGTAATCCCAGCTACTCGGGAGGCTGAGGCAGGAGAACCGCTTGAACCCGGGAGGTGGAGGTTGCAATGAGCCGAGATCATGCCGCTACACTCCAGCCTGGGCGACAGATTGAGACTCTGTCTCAAAAAAAAAAAAAAGAAAAGAAAAAGAAAAAGAAAAGAAATTCTACTCAAATAGTGATCTTGTTGGGAAGATGACCAAGTTAATTCAGTTACAGAGATCAACATCATATATCTTTCATTTCATTAGACTTGTCAACATCTTTCCAAGGAAATTGCTTTTGGATTTGTCATGGATATTCGATTTTGCTTTATTTGTTTGCTATCATTTTTGTAATTAGTTTCTGCTACATTAGACCCTTTACCCATCAATACCACAGTGTTTATTCAAATATATTCCCACTACATGTCTATGAATGTTATTGATTATTGAGTATTGACTAGAGAAAGAATCTCTTATATGGGTAGCAAGAACAGAGAAGTTAGCTTATAGAAAGAAATAAATCAGTAAATTTAGACGCAATTGTGCAAATTAGCTAGTCTTGACAGGAAAGAGAAACTTTGAGATATTCAACAAAACAAGAAAGGAAAATGGCAGAATGAGAATCGATTTGCATTCTTTCAACCATAAGAATGAGGATGTTGATCTGGTTAACTGCCTCTTGCTAGTAGATCTGGGGAGGAATTGGAAAGACAAAGATTGAGGTCGTGAAGGGCAAGAATAAGACAAGTAAAGCACAGTCACATTGAGCTGCTGGTTTTGGTGACCTATGGCTCCCCGGCAGCTGTGATTGTAGTCTGAAGCTGAGAAGTCATGAGGCTAAATGTCCCAATTGTCTTGCCAAGCTGCTTAGACCTTGCCACTTAGACCTTGCTGCTTAGACCTTGTTGCTTAGAAGGAGACACCAGAAACCAGGAACCTGAGGCTGGGATAAAGCAGATGCTTTCTCTCCTGGTGCTCTGGGAAGGGAGTTTGAAGTAATCTAGGCAGCTTGCTGCTTGTGCCTTCATCCTGGCGGGCAAAATCACCTTGAGAGGAGGTAGAACACGTGTATCTGCCAAACTGTGATTCTCTAAGGGCAAGGATTACATCTCTGTTTTTTTGTTTGTTTGTTTGTTTGTTTTTGAGACGGAGTCAGGCTAGAGTGCAGTGGCGCGATCTTGGCTCACTGCAAGCTCTGCCTCCCAGGTTCACACCATTCTCCTGCCTCAGCCTCCCAAGTAGCTGGGACTACAGGTGCCCGCCACCACGTCCTGCTAATTTTTTGTATTTTTAGTAGAGACGGGGTTTAACCGTGTTAGCCAGGATGGTCTTGATCTCCTGACCTCGTGACCCGCCCACCTCGGCCTCCCAAAGTGCTGGGATTAGAGGCGTGGGCCACCGCGCCTGGCCCCCAAAAGGAAACTCTTGATTTGACCTCCTGCAAACTCCCCAGCCTGATCCTCTTCTCATCACAGTAAATTACACCCATGGTCCCCTTTTTCTCAGGCCAAACTCCAGTCACCTGGGCAACATCCTTGGCTCATCTTTTGCTCATGCCCCAGCCATTGTGTTAACCCAAGACCCTCAGATCTGTCCACTTTTCTCCATTGCCCTCCCACCCCCCTCTTTCTCCCTGATTACCACAGGGCCTTCCCTCTTGAACAGGCACAAGAGCTCCCCAGTCTGACTCTTGTCCCTATTCACTGTGGCTAGATTGCACTTTTAAAAACAGTTACCAGAGGAGGGGAGGGTGGATCACCTGAGGTCAGGAGTTTGAGACCAGCCTGATCAATATGTTGAAACCCCGTCTCTGCTAAAAATACAAAAATTAACTGGGCGTGGTGGCATGTGCCTGTAGTCCCAGCTACTCGGGAAGCTGAAGCAGGAGAATTGCTTGAAGCTGGGATGCGGAGGTTGCAGTGAGCCAAGATCGTGCCACTGCACTCCCACCTGGGCGACAGAACAAGGCTCCGTCTCAAAAAAAAAAAAAACAAGCAAACAAAAAAAACCAACAACGAATATCATCAATACAAAAACCACCATACTGACAATATTAGTATGGGGAAGAGGATGGTGGGAAAAGAGGAAGATACAGAAGTCCTCATCTTTTGCTGCAGAGTCAATAGAAAGATTCAATATGTTGTTAAAAACAAGATGAGAACGTGGGAGCTCAGAGAGTGTTATGAATTGGTGGGGTGTCCACGCTGGGTGGGGGCTGGGAGCAGCTCTGGTCAGAGCCTGGGCAGCAGACAGGACATGGGTCAGCCCAGAGAGGAGCGGCAGAGCTCATGAAGGGTGAGGCTGGGGGTGGGGGAGTCTGGATAATAACCATGATTTCATCATTTTCTAGCTGAGTGATCCTTTGTCTTTGAGCCTGTAGACTGCCTTCACGGCACTTACCCAGGTCTTTTTCTTTATTTCGGTGATACTCGTACTTGAACAGTGCCTGATACTTAGTGGATGCTTAGTAAATGTTTTCGCTTATTTTTTATTTTTATTTATGTATTTTTTGTGACAGAGTCTCCCTCAATCACCCAGGCTGGAGTGCAGTGGTGCAATCTCGACTTACTGCAACCTCCACCTCCCAGGCTCAAGAGATTCTCATGTCTCAGCCTCCCAAGTAGCTGGGATTATAGGTGTGCGCCACCATACCCAGCTAAGTTTTGTACTTTTAGTAGAGATGGGGTTTCACCATGTTGGCCAGGATGGTCTCAAACTCCTGGCCTCAAGTGATCCACCCACCTCGGCCTCCCAAAGTTCTGGGATTACAGGAGTGAGCCACTGCGCCCGGCCTTTTTGAGTGAATGATGGTGGGGGAGTGAATAAGGGTCTCACCTGGGTACAGAGATTGACCTGACAGAGGGCGGCTGGGTGATCCTGGTTCATGTTCCCAGAAGGGAATTTCTGTTATTTAGCCTCTGTCCTAACCACCAGATGATCCCACTGGGCAGGGGGCTCAGTCATTAGAGTCCAAGATTGAGCACCACCCTGGGGACCCAGGCAGGCGGTACTGAGGACCCAGCCATCCCCAGCTCACAGTTCTAGCTCTGGCATCTAGTTTATGGATTATATCACAGTCCCCAAAATGTATGGGTGATCTCCCCATATACCCCAAATTGAGAGTAGCAGCCAACTGCAATACTCTTAAAAGAGGTAAGAAAATGTAACAATCAACACTAATAGAAAAGTGTTACAGTGACGAAAGGAGGCTGTGTTTTCCCATCATCTTCAATCATACTCGTCCAGGAATCTCCTGACTTCCCTTCCCCACAAGTGGCAGGAGAGCAGCTGGCACGGCAGCCCGGAAACCTCTGCTCTCTTCTGTACTCATCTTCCCTTAAGTTGGCCCATTACCAGAGTTTGGTTCCGTTTTTCTGTTTTCGTGGGTTTAGGATTTTGAAACCCATTATTGACTGGAGACTTGAACCCCACGGAATGCAAAGACAGGTCCGTTAACATTGCATGTGGCTCACAGACCTGAGATCACGAATGTCCACTACGGCACAGGTGCCTCTCAGGGGAAACGCATTCTTCTCATGTTTTCTACTGCATTGGAGACCTCAGAAGGAAGAAGGGCTCTGTCAGGCCCCAGGGACTGTGCAGAGAAGGGAAAAGCCCCAGGTGGCACGGCTGCAGGAGACAGGGGACTAGGGGGCTGTTCCCTGAAGCTGGGGCCAGCACTGCCTCTAGAACCACAGTCAATTCCCCATAGAAATGTTGTTTCTCTGCCAGGTGCGGTGGCTCACACCTGTAATCCCACCACTTTGGGAGGCGAAGCGGGAGGATCTCTTGAGGTCAAGAGTTCGAGACCAGCCTGGGCAACGTGGTGGAAGCCCATCTCTACAAAAAAATTTAAAAATTAGCTGGGGGTGGTGGCATGTGCCTGTAGCCCCAGCTACTCTGAAGGTTGAGGCAGGAGGATCGCTTGAGCCTGGGAGGGGAAAGTTGCAGTGAGCAGAGATTATACCATTGCATTCCAGCCTGGGTGACAGAGCAAGACTCTATCTCTAGAAAGAAAAAAAGAAGAGAAAAGAAACTGTTTTTTCTTCTGTGGGAGGGCCTTTCTCCCTGGACAGGACGTCAATGGGCATTGGGACTCTCATCATCGGGCTGACTCTTCCTCCTTCAAGACCTTCTTTGTGGTCTGTTCACCCAGAGGACGGTCCCCAGCATGCTCAGGAGCAGAGGCAGCTCCAGGAGGAACAGGAACAGGAAGTGGGTGCTGCTGAGCAGGGACCTGTGGGAACACGGTGACAGGAAATGAGCTGCCTCCTGGGTCAGAGGTCTCAGGTCTTCTCAGCTCTATGCCCAGATCCTGGCTTCCAATGTCTATGTGAGGGTAAGCCTGGAACCCCAGCCAGGCCAGCCCCCTTGGCGGGGCACAGTCACACTGCTCATCAGCGAGGCTCCCAGTCCTCCCTACACCTCCAGTAAACTCAGCCTGGCATTCAAGGTCCCGTCAGCCAACTCCCATCCGGCCTTTTTGGCTGGTCTCCCATAACTCCTCCTCACCTATCTTGAAGGGGTTTAGCATTCCCTGTCTCTTCTTACCTCGGCTTCTGCTGCATTCTGTACCCAGAGGGCCTCTCCGCCCTCATCGCTGCCTGTGCAAACGCTACCCACCTTTCAGGTATCAGATCTGACATCATATTCTTGAAGGCCTTGGAGGCTGACCTTGCTCTGACCCTCTTCCTGTGGACCAGCACCTGGCCCTGGAGTTCCTTATGTTCCCTGTTACTTTCTATGGATGTGTAAGGCCCAGAACCTTATTGACCATCAATTCCACCCCCTCACCATCCTCCACCCACTTCCCAGGGTCTCGACCTCCCAACTTGGGCCTTCATTGTTTCTTTCACCTTAGTGCAACTTGAAGCCACTCTCAGCTCACGGATAAATTTTAAAAATCAGGCCAGGCATGGTGGTTCACACCTGTAATCCCAGCACTTTGGGAGGCCAAGGCAGGCGGATTGCTTGAGCCCAAGAGTTCAAGACCAGCCTGGGCAACATAGTGAGGCCCCATCTCTAAAAAAAAAAAAAAGAAAGAAAGAAAGAAAGAAAAGAAAAATCAAAATTATATCCAACTCCAGAATGCCGGATGAGCCCTCAGATGGGACTGAGGGTATTTGGGGGAGATGGAGGAGGGGCTATACAGCAGGCCACAGGTCAAAATGCCCCCAAAGGTCCTTCCCAGCATCTTCACTCTTGGGGCTCTCCTGCTACACCTCTGGAGTCCTTTGCCCTCTGTCCCCTGACAGCTAAAGTCCCATCAGTTTGCACAAAAGCATGGAGGAGGAAACAAACAAACAAACAAAAAAAAGTCGAGGAGTCCTAAAGCCAGCTCCGCGGGTGGAGCTCTGCAGACACATTCGCAGAACTCAAGATCGAGTGAATAAAAAAAACAAAACAGAGTTGGACTGCAGAGGGAACTGGCAGGCCTTGAGGAGTAGTTCCAGGAGGACTGAGCCAGAGACACGGGCCTCAGCGCTGGGCTCTAGCAGGAGCAGGACGGTCTGTGGTTTGGGCTCTGGCCTTGACCTGGGGGGCTTGACCACAGCAGGCCGTGATGGAACCCAATGGCTAGCTCACAGGTACTGACCTCTGGGGACTCCTCTGGACACCTCCAGAGCTGGCGAGCATCAGACTAATCCTCCAGACCCCTCTGCCAGCTTGGGAGGGTGAGAACGCCAAGCTTCCAGCTTCCCCCTTTCCCTCTAGCATTTTCCATTCCCCTACTCTGGTGTCTTGGGAGAGAGAGGCTGGAACAATATTTGTTCTTGGGCAGAAACTAGGAGCAGATGAGAGAGACGTCTCTCCTAACCCACTAAAGGCCAAACCTCGATATGCCCTCTTGACCCCAGGAGGTGGGGAGGGCATGTTCAGGCCCCTCTCCTGCCACCTTCAGTCATGTGGTGGCTCATGTCTGTGCTGCAGAGTTTGCCTTCATGTAGCCAACGCTTAGATGGGAAATCTTATTTTCCTCAAAGGTAAACTGAGGTTGGGGCAGGCCACCGGAGGTTTGCAGTGACTTTACTGATACAAAGACGAAACAGCGGGGGCCTATGGGGGTCCCAGCCTGAGTACCCCCAGAAGACAGGGTTATCAGAGTTAACAAATAAAAGCATAGAATGCTCAGTTAAATTTGAAGTTCAGATAAACAACATATGCTTTTTTAGTATAAGTATAGCCCATGAAATAGTTGGGATATACTTATGCTAAAAGATGGTTTGTTGTTTGTCTAAAATTGCAGTGTAACTGGGCATGCTATTGTTGTATCTGGCAACCCCTGTTAGAGGAGAGGCCATGGGGCCAGGCCAGTGCGAAAGTGGTGGGACCCGGCTCCACCTACCTGGTGAGGGGGCTGCTGGTCTTCTGAGTGGCTGCAGCTGTGAAAGCCAGGCTTGCTGTTGTGGTTGTCCATTCTGGGACTGCAGTTTGTGTGCCTAAACATACGAAGCAGAACACGGTTCACCCCTTCCATGGATGGCCCAGCTCTGGCTGTGGCCCTAAGGCTTCTCCACCTGGGAATTAAGGAGCCTCTGCCTTGGGGTCCAAGGCTGTCTGGTCAGCATCCAAAATATTACCTGAATTATCTTCTAAAGAGAAGTTACTGAATTATTACCATGTGAGAAATTCTGAGGAGCAGACTAAGGAGGGAATTTGCAATCATCAGTTGCATGGCACAGCTTAGCACACTCGACAGCATTCCGCTCTCCTCGGGCTAGGCTAGCTGTTTTCTGAGTCTCGGCCACGGCCGAGGTGAACTCCTTACCGCCTGTTCTGGAGTGATTCGGCCGCTGAGCTGGTGGCCCCCTCGCTGAGCCACTTCTGGAGAGCCCGGGATTCCTGGCTCTCTGCAGCCAGGCCCAGCGCCCTCCACCTCCGCTCTTCCCTCTCTGGCCGTTTCCTGTCTTCCAGCAGCTTCCCAATCTCACCCTCCCTACCCCTGTTGAAGTCTGGCTATGTCTGATGCATCCCAGCCTCTGCTGTGTGCCAATTCCTGCTGGACCACACCCTACTCACGCTGACGGTGTGTGTAGTGAGTTTTGATACTCAAAGTTTGCTTCAGGAGCAATCTAATAATAAGAGATCACAGCATCATATTTGTCTTTTTATATCATTTTTCTGGGATTAAATCAAGGTATAACTGACACATAATAAACTGTAAATATTTAAAGAGAACAATATGTTAAACTCTGATGTATGTGTATACCCGGTAACACCACCACCATGATCAGGACAGTCAACACATTCATAATCCCCATGCCCGCCCTCCCCCTTACTCTGTCCCCAGGTGTTAGGGACTGAACCGTGGACCCCTAAAAATTATATGTTGATATGCTAGTCCCCAGTACCTCAAAATGTGACTGTATTTGGAGATAGGGCCTTTCAAGAGGTAATTAAGTTAAAATGAGTTTGTTAGGGTAAGTCCTAATGCCATCTGACTGGTGTCGTTCTCTGAAGAGGAGATGAGGACACACAGGGAGACACCAAGGCATGCGAGCACAGAGGGGCAACTGCAAGAAGGGGTAGCAAGAAGGCAGCCACCTGCAAGCCAGGGAGGGAGGCCTCAGGCTCAACTGAACCTGCCAACACCTTGATCTCAGACTTCCAGCCTCCAGAACTATGAGAAATACGTTTCTGTTGTTTACGCCACCCAGTCTGTGGTATTTTGTTGTGACAGCCTTAGCTAAGGGATGATCCATTTTCTCTTACTATCAATGAGTT
Source organism: Gorilla gorilla gorilla (assembly GCF_029281585.2). Taxonomy (NCBI): domain Eukaryota; kingdom Metazoa; phylum Chordata; class Mammalia; order Primates; family Hominidae; genus Gorilla; species Gorilla gorilla. The sequence goes on along the minus strand of NC_073228.2, from coordinate 17,387,410 downwards.
GGCATTTTCCAGAATCTAATATAAATGGAATCATACAGTGTAAATGAGCTTTTGAGCTGGTTTCTTTCACTTAGCGTAACTATTTTATCATTGGTATATCAGTAGAACATTCCCTTTTATTGCAAGTTGTATTCCATTGTATGAGTATTTCACTTTTTTTTTTTTTTTTGAGACAGAGTCTCTCTCTGTCACTCAGGTTGCAGTGCAGTGGCATGATCTTGGCTCACTGCAACCACTGCGTCCCAGGTTCAAGCAATGCTCTGCCTCACCCTCCCAAGCATCTGGGACTACAGGTTAGTGCCACCATAGCCAGCTAATTTTTTTTTATTTTTAGTAGAGATGGGGTTTTGTCATGTTGGCTAGGCTGGTCTCAAACTCCTGGCCTCAAGTGATCCACCTGCCTCAGCCTTAACAAAGTGCTGGGATTACAGGCGTGAACCACCACGCCCAGCCTGTATTTCACATTTTTAAAAAAATCCACTCACTTGAATTGTTTCCAGTTTTTTGCTATTACAAATAAAGCTGCTATGAACATTCACATACAGGTCTCTGTGTGAACATAAAACTTTCTATTATTTTGACTAAATATGGAAGTGCTGAGGGGCTGGATCATCTCTGGCAGGCATACATTTCATGTCTGAAGAAACTGCAAACTCTTTTCCCAGGTGGTTGCATCATGTGCATTCCCACCTGCAGGGTATGAGGGCTCCAGGTACTCGAGAGTGTTTCCAACACTTGGTGTCAAGGTCAGTAATGTTAACTTTTGTTACAGGCCGAAAGAATGAGAGTCATGACCAACACAGTATACCACTGGAGGCTATATGAGCGAACAGAAAACTGTTCTCATGAAAGCAGGATGTTGGAAAACTGGCAACGGTGTCTGCTGCCCGAAGGGGTGCTGAGGGCAGTCACACCCCAAGTGCTGTGTTCCTTGTGATTATCTATAGGAACATCTGAAGCCTGTTGTACAAAGAAAGCAATTGTGTGTACCTGTGATAAATCAAGCAGCTGACCAACCATTACCTCTCCCTCCCTGCTCTTTCTACCTAATAAATACAAAGGGCTGTAGAAGCTCAGGGCCCTTGTTCACTAGAAGCAAGGAGCTCCCTGACCCCTTCTTTCAAAACAGATCTCTTTGTCTTTGTCTTCATTTCTGCATTCGTCCCTCTTTGTTCAATCCCCTAGCAACCAACAGCGACAAGTGGTGGCCGGGACAGGAACGTGAGCAAAGAAGGTCTGCTGGAGCAGAGAAAGAGAAACTGACAAGACGAACGAGAAACCCTGGGACAAGTCTGCCGGCAGCCAATAAAAGGTCAGTGCCCTAAAGAGGTACTGGGAGCGGCAGCAGATACAAGATCAGTGCCCTAAAGAGGTACTGGGATATCAGGTCAGTGCCCTAGAGAGGTACTGGGAATGGGAAGTTTTCTGAATAAGGGTAACATGGGGCAGAATTTGTCTATTGAGGTGCAACATTATGTGCATTTGCTTAAAGTTTTACTTAAACTGGTGCTCAGGTTAGTTCTCAAACATTAATTAAGATGCTGAAGAAGGTCACTATACATAACCCGTGGTTTCCACAGACAGGGAGTCTTGATGTAGAAATTTGGGACAGAGTAGGACCAGGATTAAAACGGGCTCACCAAAAAGGTCTTAAATTTGATCTTTTTGTTTTTTCTGTTTGGAGTGTAGTCCGTGCTGTCCTCCTGCCATTATCTCCTTCTTATTCTGCTAGACAGCAGGAATCATATTCCAAGTCTAAAAATCTGAAAAAATATTTTGTCCCACCCACAGTACAAACTAAAAATAATAAACAGGAGAAGGAGGATGAAAACTGTCCTGTGTCACCCCCTCCAGTAGCAGAAACATCTGTACCGCCTCCTTCAGTAGCAGAAATAGAGACCCCAATACAAACAATTTTATGCTCTGCTGCTATAGCTGGAAAGCCCTTAGGAGCTTGCGCTTTTCCTATTTCCATAAGGCCTGATCCAAATAATCCTCAGCAGTTTATTCATGAACACACCCCACTACAGTTTAAGTTGCTGAAGGAATTGAAAGCGAGTGTAGTTAACAATGGAGTACAAAGCCCATTTACTTTAGGATTGCTAGAATCTATATTTGGTGCTATGCACCTTCCACCCTTTGATGTAAAGCATTTGGCTTACACTTGTTTGTCTGCTAGTGCATACCTGACATGGAATTTAAATCGGCAAGAACTGTGTGCAGACCAGGCTAGACAGAATCGTGCTGCTGGACACGGAGACATTACAGAGGATATGCTGTTAGGTAATTGTCCTTATTCAGACCTGGAACATCACATGGCACTCCCAGACACTGCTTATAAGCAGCGTGCCTTGGCTGCTAAACATGCCTGGGCCACAATTCCTGAGGAAGGGGTCCCAGTACAATCTTTTTTACATATCACGTAAGAGTGGCCAATGCACATTTTCTTGCAAGATTACAAGAGGCAGTGAAGCATCAGATTCCTCATACTGCGGCTACAGAAATGCTAGCCTTAACTCTAGCTTTTGAGAATGCAAATGCAGATTGTAAATGTGCACTGGCACCTGTGAGATGTACAAAAAACTTGGGAAATTTTCTCAAAGCTTGTCAAGATGTGGGAACTGAGCTTCATCGCTCTACAATGTTGGCTCAAGCAATGGCTAATTTAGTAGTGGACAAATCTAAAAACGGCCAAGGAACAAGTCCTAAAATGGGAAAATGTTATAATTGTGGAAAAATCGGACACTTCAAAAAAGAATACCGTCAGACCTTTGGGCAGAAGGGATCTTATAATGCAGCCCCCCACCCCAGAAAAATGCCAGGACTTTGCCCTCATTGCAATAAAGGAAATAACTGGGCTAGTCAATGCCACTCAAAATTTCATCGGAATGGCACCCCCCTGTCGGGAAACGAGAAGGGGGCCTGGACCCGGGCCCTACAAACAATGGAGGCATTCCCTGTCCAGCCCACAGCCCCATCTCAGGGATGGGTTCCCAGAGGGACATTGATTCCCTCTCCCCAGGAACACCCGGAAGCACAGGATTCGATCTCCCAGTCAGAGAACGGGTAACGTTAGTGGGAGGAGACAAACCCACCAAGATTCCCACTGGTATTTGGGGACCTTTGCCAACAGGATATATGGGATTAATTTTGGGTAAAAGCTGTCTTAATTTACAGAGCATTACCTTAGTCCCAGGAGTTATTGATTCTGATTATGAAGGAGAAATTCAAGTAGTGGTAATGTCACAAGGTCTTTGAACCGGGAGAATATATTGCTCAGCTACTGCTTATTCCCTGCCAGTTACACCCTTCTCTACGGAGGTTGGGAGTTCGAGACCAGCCTGACCAACATGGAGAAACCCTGTCTCTACTAAAAATACAAAATTAGCTGGGCATGGTGGTGCATGCCTGTAATCCCAGCTACTCGGGAGGCTAAGGCAAGAGAATCTCTGGAACCCGGGAGGTGGAGGTTGTGGTAAGCCGAGATCGTGCCATTGCACTCCAGCCCGGGCAACAAGAGCGAAACTCCATCTCAAAAAAAAAAAAAAAAAATTGATATTATCCGGTCCTGAACTCACCAAAGGGCCATCTGAGCCTGAAATTTTCTTTGTGAGAAGATGGCAAATGACAAATTCTATTTCATTAAAAGATATAGAGCTATTCCAGTTATCTATTTCTTCTTGTGACTGGTAGTTTGTGCCTTTCAAGGATGTTTTTCCATTTCATTTAACTTGTTGAATATATTGGCATAAAAGTTGTTTACGACACATATTCCCTTATTATTCTTTTAGTAGCTATACAATCTGTTGTAATGTTACCTCTCTCATTTCTGATGTTAGTAATTTATATCTTCTCTCTTGTTTTTCCTGATCAGTCTAGGTAGAGGTTTAACAGTGTTTCTGATGTTTTCACAGAAAACGTATCTCATTTCATTGATTTTTCCCTATTACTTTCGTTTTCGATTTCATTAATTTTTCATTGTGGTCTTAATATTATCTGTGTTCTGGTGTTTGCTTTGAGTTTACTTTGATCTTTTTTTCCCTAGTTTCTTGAGCTAAGGCCATTGACTTGAGGCCCTTCTCCTTTTCTGACACAGGGACTTAGTGCTATAAAGAAGTTCCAAGAAGGCACTGGCAGGGATTGGGGTCTCTGGTTACCAGGGAAGGGGGTCCCTTTGGCCTGTGGGCTGAAACTGGAACCATCACCCTGTCATCTGTGGGCAACGGACTCAGGCACTGAGCTGTGCAGAGAAAAAAAAAATGTGCCTAGAAAGACCTAATCCCATCCTGGAGGGAGCCCTGGGAGCCATGGGGTCATTGAAGAGATCCCCTCAATCCCAAGCGGTCCTTCAGGGTCCTATGAGACCTGTCTTACTCTACTTTTTCTTGCTTATAACAGAATATCTGGAATTGAGTCATTTATAAGGAAAAGGAATTTGTTTCTTACAGTTATGGAGGCTAAGATGTCCGAGGTTGAGGAGCCACATCTTGTGAGGGCCTTCTTGATGGCAGGGACTCTCTGCAGAGTCCCAAGGTGGCTCCAGGCACCTCGTGGTGGCGGAACGGAGTGTGCTAGGTCAGGTCTGTCTGCCTTTTCTTATAAAGCCACCAGTTCCATTCCCATGATAACCCATTCATCCTTTAATCCATGAGCGGATTAATTCATTCATGGGAACTCTGCCCCCATGACCCAGTCACCTTTTAAAGGCCTCGTCTCTCAATACTGCCACATTGGGGATTAAGTTTCAACATGAGTTTTGGAGGGACAAATATTCAAACCATAGCAAGACCTCAGGACTCAGCCACCCTCTGTCACAGGTCACTCTGAGTGACAGTTAATTTACTCAAGTGGGACCTCAGGGACCAGGACAGAGCAGGACCTGAGAGACACACACGTATATACACTCCCTCTTACCTGGGTTAATGGTCACTTGAACTTTGACCCCAAGATCAATTCCAGGTCTCTCAATCCCACACCAATAACTGTCAGCATCATCTCTTTTGAGATTCTCCATGGTCACGGTGAACATGTGGTTTTTCTGATTGTCCCTGATGGACACTCGATTCTTCTTTACCTCCTTCTCTGATCCATTTGTTTTAACAAGGATGTTACAGTAATTCCAATCAGCTCCTTGACACCACCACTTCAAGTAGGTCTCCCAGCCTGAGCCGTAAGCACACTGCACAGTCAATGAGCCCTGCTCCGAGCCATTCACTGTTGTTGGACCAGTGATTTTAGCGGCAATGGAGTAACCTGGAAAACGCAAATTCATGTGTCGTCACCTCCCACCCCAAGGGCAGGGCCACAGCCTCGTGCATTGGGAGTAGCGGCCAAATCCAACTGCCTTATAACAGTCAAGGAAGCAATACATTTTACTCAAGACAAGTCTTTGTCCTTCAAAATTCCACTGGGTCAAACTCACCAGGAAAATCACTGAAGAGCACAACTGCAGATCCCCAAAGAAACACAAATGTTGGCACTGAGCAATAATAGCTTCCTGCAGTTCACCCCTCTCCCTTTCCCTATGGCCAACAAATCTTTATATTCCAAGGAATGCTCTTTGGCAACCATCTTTGTGTTATACTGGTCTGATGGGGAGGAAATGGCAGAAGGCCCTTTTCCAGAAGAATGATTGCTGCCTTGATGCTTGGCTGTTCCTAGTGGTTCTAATGGTTTCTGGTGGCTCTCCTGTAGTTAATCACCCTGAATGAATCCCTTTGAAATCAACCAAATAGTGATGCCAACTGGTCTCTATCTGCTATGGGATCCACATCACACAGATCTCCATTTCGCCATACATTGTTATAAATTCCACTTCCAAAATTCCTAGGAAAAGCTAACTTTTAAAATAAACACAAGTAAAGGTTAGGTATAAACAGAGCAGCACCCATTCCACACCCTTCTGCATCTTATAAGTTCTTCTCTAAACATAATGGACACGATTCAAGTCAGTTAAAGGGTGAGGAAAGGGCATACCTAATTAGCTCCACTTTTCAAACAATTTGCTCCAGGACAAGACTAGCCTGCATGAACTCGTCAGCCTAATCTTTCACTTGAAAATAATTCAAAACAGTGGAAATACCTTAAGTGAGAGCTTTGTCAGAAATTCTTTAAATTCAACTGACCTAAAGGGAGACCCATCTAAAGAAACGATTGATTTTGATGATTTATGCACTGGCAATAAACCATAGCTGTGATTACTGCAGCATAAACTTGAGATGGAACTAGAAGCACATTGGAGCACTTGAAGAAGCCCTGGGGGCAATTCCTGTGGCAGGAGAGAGGTCATCTCTGAAACGCCAAGAGACACCCAAGGTCGTGGGTAAGAGCTCAGGCCATGCCAGAGTGCTTGGGTTTGAATCCTGGCTCTACCACTGATAAGTTTTGTGAACCTGGGCAAATTAACCTCTCTGTGTGATACGGTTTGGCTGTGTCCTCACCCAAATCTCATCTTGAATTGTAGCTCCCATAATTCCCACATGTTGTGGGGGGCACCAGTTGGGAGTTAATTGAATCATGGGGCGGTTTCCCCCACATTGTTCTCGTGGTAGTGAATAAGTCTCATGAGAGCTGATGGTTTTATAACGGGAAACCTCTTTCACTTGGCTCTCATTCTGTCTCTTGCCTGCTGCCATATAAGACATGCCTTTCACCTTCCACCATGATTGTGAGACCCCCCCAGTCATGTGGAACTGTGAGTCCATTAAACCTCTTTTTCTGTGTAATTTACTCAGTCTCGGGTATGTCTTTATCAGCAGCGTGAAAATGGACTAATACACTGTGCCTTTGTTTTCTATAAGTGGGAATAGTAATGGCATCTACCTCTATGTTGCTATATTATGTTTGTTATTATTATTATTATTACCCCTGGATGAATGAAAACTTTAGACTTCATTGGAATGTCTTGAAAAACCAGGGTCACCACGGTGGGAGCGGAAGACAATTTCACCATAAACAGGCAGAGCTCCACAACCCAAGGAATTCCTGGAACAGAAATTGGACTCCATGCCCAAATCTGCTTTCTATGGCATCTGAAGGGAACTAAGAAACTACACACGACCTCCTGGGGAAAGATGGGTTTAGGGGCTTCATTTGTTCACTCTGAAAAAAGTTCTACATCAGAATGGAAAGACAACAATTAAGGTAAATATTTAAAGAAAAAATACATCTGGAAGTTATTTATAAGAAATAAGAGCTGGGTGTGGTAGTTCACACCTGTAATATAACAACTTTGGGAGGCTGAGGCAGGAGAATCACGTGAGCCCTGGAGCTTGAGAGCAGCCCTGGCAACATAGCGAGACTAAATAAATAAATAAATATTAGCTGGGTGTCGCACCGCATGCCTGTAGTCCCAGCTACTCACTCAGGAGGCTGAGGTGGGAGGATGGCTTGAGCCTGGGAGGTCAAGTCTGCAGTGAACCCTGACCCCAGCACTGTACTCCAGATTGGGTGAGAAAGCACACCCTGTCTCAGAAGGAAGGAAAGGAAGGAGAATATATCTGAAAATTGTTTACAGAATATAAATTTGAAGCCAGGCATGGTGGCTCACACCTATAATCCCAGCACTTTGGGAGGCCAAAGTGGGAGGATCACTTGAGCCCAGGAGTTTGAGACCAGCCTGGGCATTAAAGTGAGTCCTCATCTCTACAAAAAAAAAATTAATAATAATAATAATAATAATCTATTTTAAAAGAAAATAAATTTGAGATTGGAAGGAAAAATTTTCTTACAAAGCTTGATCTGAGTATAGATAATATGAGAAGCACATAGATTTGTTACATTTTAACAGAAATGAAAACACTACGTATCAAAATTTGTTGACATGACAGCCAAAGCTGTACTCAAATATAAATCCTTGGGAAAAAGGTTTGATGATCCTCAAAAAGTTAAACATAGAATTAACATAGGATTCAGCAATTATACCCCTAGATATATACCCAAGAGAACTGAAAACATATCTCCACACAAAACTGTGCTATGAAAGTTCATAACATTATTACTAACAATTTTTAAAAGGTAGAAACAACCCTAAGGTTCATTAACAAATGACTGGAGAAACCAAATGTGGTATATCCACTGTGAAATACTATGCAGCCATGAAAAAGAATGAAGCTTTGATTTGTGCTACAACACAAAGTAACCTTGAAACATCATGCTAAGTGAAAGAAGCACTCCAGCCTGGGTGACAGAGCGAGACTCCATCTCAAAAAAAAAGAAAGTTCTTCAAGAATGGACTCACTCATTGGTTCCTTCCTTCATCGATATCTGTTCATTCATCTGTTTATATGGAACAGTCAGGGTTGAGAACCACTGTTCCAACAAGAGGCTATACTTGTTTTGTTTTGTGTTTGTTTGTTTCTGCAGCATCTAACACAGAACCTGTCAGATAACAAAAACTTGATTGCTATTTAATGAATATGGGCATGGATGGATGAATTGGCACTGTCATTTTCCCTGACATGTCTCCTTCCTGAGAACAGAGCGTCTCTGTCTCCAGGCCAGCCACTGTCATTCCAGTGCCTTAAAGCTCCAGCCACACTCACCTGGGAGGATGAGAAGCAGCAGAGCTGGGGACAGCCACATGATCCTGTCTCCTCTCCTCTCCTTGGTGATCACAGGTGTCTGGTGCCCTTCAGGGACTTGAATCCAAGCTCGGAAGTCAACGCCGCAAACCTACTCGAATCTCCTTCATGTTTCTTGCTCACTTCCTGTTACATCTGTAGCTACTTCTCTTTTTACATATTAGGAGAAAAGAGGTGTCATTCTTTGAAAAGACTAAGGTACAGTGTATGTCGCAAGGTGTGCCCAAACTTTCGTGCATGTGGAAAAGAAAATGTGTCCGGGACTGGTCAGGTTTGCATGGGCGTGCACGTAGGAGCCAAGGAGCAGGAGGAGCCAGGAGGAAGCCAGGCATTGAGGAGCTGCGGGATCTACTGCCTGGAGGAGAGGACGGACAAGGCCGGCCATGAGGAGTGCGGGGAGAGGAGCACTTTGGGAAGACCACAGTGCACAGGACTCACACCCAGCCTTGCTGGAGAAAGCCCATGCCCCAGGCTTCTTCCAGGCAGCCCCACTGTAAGACATCTCATTGCCTCTTCCTGCCCTGGGCTGTCTGACCCACTGGCCCTTCCCCCAGGAACGCTTCCACTGGGATCATGAGTCACTCTGAAGCCACTCTGAAGGCACTCTGAAGCCAAAGCCGGGCTCAGTGGGGAAGGTCAGGAATGGAGAAGTTGCCTTTTCTCGTTAGCCTCCTCTTGCCCTGATTTCATCCTCCCTATCCCTGCACACTTTCCCCTGGCTGCTGTTGTAATCTACTTGTTCTGCTGACGCCCGAACTGACTTTCCCAGTCTCTCCCCACTTTCTTTAGATGGTCCCTTCCCTCTTTCTCTCCCTTTCCCTCCTGAATCGATTCATTTTGTCTCTCCTGTTTTATATTTTCCATATCTGTGGGCTTTGTTCTACATTTGGGGAGCTTTTTATACTGTTTATTTTGTGCTTTTACTTTCTCTTCCAATCCTTGGATCAAATATTGATTTTAGAGACTGTATTTTTATTTCGAAAAGTTTTTTTGGTTCTTTGATTACTGATGTTTTTCAAACTCTCTTCTGTTCCTTGAACTATATCCCTCCACTCAGTGGTCACATCTTTGTTTTGTTGTCTGCTTCCTCTATGTTATGAGCCTTCCTCAAGTGTCTGCTGATTCTTGGTTATCCAATCATAGTTGAGAACAAGATAAAGTGTAGCTAACTGAGACCTCAGAGTATGTAGGAGTAAATAGTATATAAAATAGCTCTGGTGGCTCATGCCTGTAATCCCAGCACTTTGGGAGGCCAAGGCGGGCAGACCACCTGAGGTCAGGAGTTCGAAACCAGCCTGGCCAACATGGAGAAACCCCCTCTCTACTAAAAATACAAAAATTAGCCAGGTGGTGGCACACGCCTGTAATCCCAGCTACTCAGGAGGCTGAGGCAGGAGAATCGCTTGAACCTGGGAGGTGGAGATTGCAGTGAGCCCAGATTGCACCACTGCTCTCTAGCCTGGGCAAAAAACTAGGTCCAAAAAAGACACTTGTACACGCATGTTTATAGCAGCACAATTTGCGATTGAAAACATAGGGAACCAGCCTAAATGCCCATCAAGCAATGAGTGGATAAAGACAATGCGATGTACATATACACCATGGAATACTATTCAGCCACAAAAAGGAACAAAATAATGGCATTCACAGCAACCTGGATGGAGTTGGAGATCATTATTCTAAGTGAAATAACTCAGGAATGGAAAACCAAATATTGTACATCCTCACTTATAAGTGGGAGCTGAGCTATGAAGATACAAAGGCACAAGAATGATACAACGGATTTTGGGGACTTAGGGGAAAGGATGCAGGGGATGAGGGATAAGAAACTATACATTGGGTACAGTGTACACTGCTCCAGTGACGGGTGCACCAAAATCTCAGAAGTCACTGCTAAAGAACTTATCCTTGTAACCAAAAGCCACCTGCTCCCCAAAAACTATTGAAATAAAATAAAATGTAAAAAGAAAGAGAAAGAAAAGAAAACAGTTCCAATTTATCATGCCAAATTATTTGAACCCTTGATTCTTTCTTGACTTACAAGCTACTCTTTAAGGTGCGTGGGCAGAGAGCAGTCTTCTAAACTCTAGAGTGAAGAGGATTGAAGTTGAGCTCCAGCATTCTCACTGCCATGGCTTCCCCAGATATTATATTAAAATAAAGAATTCCTGCTCTTTTGCCTGGGGGTCAGTGCCTGCCTCCAGGCATTTGGGGTATATGTAAAGATGTACATGTTTGGCCGGGCACAGTGGCTCACATCTATAATCCCAGCACTTTGGGGGGTCGAGGCGCGTGGATCACCTGAGGTCAGGAGTTCAAGACCAGCCTGGCCAACATAGTGAAACCCCGTCTCTACCAAAAATACAAAAATTAGCCCAGCATGGCAGCGCACGCCTGTAATTCCAGCTACTTGGGAGGCTGAGGCAGGAGAATCACTTGAACCTGGGAGGCGGATGTTGCAGTGAGCCGAGATCACAGCATTGCACTTCAGCCGGGGTGACAGAGTGAGACTCCATCTCAAAAACAAAACAAAAACATGTTTGTGGAACTGCTCCGTGAACAAAGCTCCAATTGGGTCCCCAGTCTCCATTCCCACTTCTGACCCACACTCTTCATCACACCTGCTGGCTCTGAGTTCAAAGCCTCCCCTGAGTTTTATCAGGTGGGTCAATTAGAAGTAGGAGTTGCAAAATGCAATTTATTTTATCTGCCCTTTACTCTGAGGGTACACCCAATATGCCCCAGACCACCATACCCCTAATCTTTTGACACGGCAGGCCCCTAAACCAGTGTAGGGTTTATCTCCCAGCCTCTGGAGCACATCCAGTTGCTAGCCTCTTCTTGTTATCAGGTGCAATTAGCATGATGTCATAAACACAGGGGACTACCTTTATGTTCTGGGCAATGGCTGGACGATTCAGGTTTCTTAGAACAATACTACGAGAAGAAGAAAATTAACACAGTCCTGGAACAAGACTATGAAAATATACTGTTGTCCATGCCAAGCGAATGCGCCTGCCTCTGTTCCTCCTTCCTGATGGTGGCGGAAAGGATGCTTTTGCCAGATCAACAGTCACACACAACACACCAGGTTATGCTCATCTATTCTAGTAAACCTGCCACTGTTGGCACAGAAGCTGGAAATTTGGCTATTCCTTTAATATGGTGGTGGGTTTGTTGTTGTTGTTGTTGTTGTTTTGTTTTGTTTTGTTTTGTTTTGTTTTGGAGACAGTGTCTCACTCTGTTGCCCAAGCTGGAGTGCAGTGGCACAATCATAGCTCACTGCAGCCTCCAACTCCTGAGCTTCAGTGATCCTCTTGCCTCAGCCAAGTAGCTGACACTACAGTTGTGCAACATTGCACTGGCTAATTTTTTTAAAACACTTTTCGGTAAAGAAAGGATCTTGCTCTGTTGCCCAGGCTAGCCTCAATCTCCTGGGCTCAACTGATCCTTCTGCCTCAGCCTTGCAAAGTGCTGGGATTACAGGTGTGAGCCACTATGCCCAGGCTCTTGGTTTAGTTTTCCCTAGCCCATTGACCTTGGTAAATTAAAGGCAGATCTAGTGGGACCACTGCCTTGTTTTCTTTGTCTTGGGGGGTGGCACTGATCTCTGTGTTCCTGGCAGAATGTGATATGGTTTGGGATTTACTATCTTGGCCACAGCAGAGGGACAGCCTCAGCGGCTTCCCCTTGGCCTTCCCCAGTCTGATCACTTTTACCACACAGACCAGAGAGTCAGTATTCATATGCACGGGTTGCTAAGTGTATCCACTTCTATCATTTCTAAAAATCAGGGCAAGAACCACTGGGCTGCCTCTCTTGTCTCTAGGATCTTGATTTTGCCTCTGGTTCTACTCAGGACTCGCTGCCTGGTCCAAGTGCTCAGCTTGTCTCAGACCGCCCAGTGACTCCACCTGCCCTCTTCCCTTCTGGAATTCTCTCAGCCCCATTGCTCCTATGGAGCTCAGTTATGTAATGGCATCTCCTCCCGTGAGCCTGGCCTACAGAGACAGCCACTGCTGAGCTTCTCCATAATGCTAATGCCCCATCACCAACATAGTTCTTATTTCCCTGGTATTGGAGTATCCTCCAGGGCATCCCAAGGATAACACTCATTAAATACTAATTTAGTGAAACTAGCATATTTTACCCGAAAACACAATCAAATAATTTCATGTGAGTCTTTTTAAAAACAACCTTGTTTTTTTATAGCAGTTTTAGGCTCACAGCAAAATTGAGCAGGAAGTACAGAGATTTCCCATGTACCTCCTACCCTCACACAGGCACAGCCTCCCCCATTATCAACATCCCCCAGCAGAGTGGGACATCTGTTACAATTGGTGAATCTATATTGACACACCATGACCATTTGAAGTCCATGTTTGCATTAGGGTTCACTCTTAGTGTTGCATATTCTATGGGTTTGGACAAATGGGTGATGAGAGCATCCTATAGAGTAGGTTCACTGCCTTGAAGATGCTCTGTGTTTCCTTGAGCCTTTTGATCCCTTCTTCCACCCTTCCATGACATCTTTACATCGTTGAATGTGGGGTTTCATTGCTTCTAAGCTTCTCAGGGCCATCCCAGCAGTGCACTAGGACCAGTCTCCCAGCTTTGCAAGTGGTGAGTCCTCCTACATTGCGTGGATGAGTACCTCTATGTTGAAAAACCCTTCCTGGCTCAGCACTATAGTCCACTGCCCTGGGATCCACTCTCACACACACTCTTCTAACTGGTTCGTGCCAGCATATATTAGTTCTCCTTTTCCCTTAGCAGCCCAGCGTGTCCCTAGGTGGGCCAGGCTGACACTCAACGTTGGTTATTGGTCAGGAAGAGAAATGAGGGCAGATTCCTCAAGGAGATCCTTAGGGGGCAGCAATGTCTGGTGAGGCATCTGCTTCATTGGAGACCTCAGCATCAACTTCAACAGGGGAGCTGTTACCTTCTAACAAGTGCATCAGGCCGCTCTGCAGTGGGAGGCTCGAGGGCTCAAATGAATTGTCAAATGTCCCATCTTCAGGTTCCTACTTTTCCCTACAGGAGCCTGACTTGTTGAGGCTAAGGATTGAGTTTTCACTGAAGTTTCATTTCTCTTAAACTTAGGTCTTGGCGTGTGTATTAGTCCGTTCTTATGTTGCCAAAAGAGACATACCCGAGGCTGGGTAATTTATAAATGAAAGAGGTTTAATGGACTCACAGTTCCACATGGCTGGAGAGGCCTCACAATCATGGCAGAAGGCAAATGAGGAGCAAAGTCACGTCTTAAATGGCAGCAGGCAAGAGAGCTTGTGCAGGGGAACTCCCCTTTATAAAACCATCAGATCTCATGAGACTTATTCACTATTGCAAGAACAGTATGGAAAACCCCGCACCCATTATTCAATTACCTCCCACTGGGTCCCTCCTGGTGGGGATTATGGGAGCTACAATTCAAATGAGATTTGGGTGGGGACACAGCCAAACCATATCAGCCTGATCTACAGCACAATTTTTTCTCCAGATAAAGGGAATGGGGATCCCTTCAAAAGCTGCTAAGGAGGGCACCAGAAGCCCACCAAAGGCATGGTCTAAAATGTTCACAGCACACTATGCATCATGGCCCTGAACTTGAAACTAGCTGAATGCCCATAAATAATACATTTGAAAAAATCATAAAAACAACAAGAAAAGTGTTTCAAATTGTGCACTTTAAATATGTGCAGTTTATTTTATCCCAATTATACCTTAATAAAACTGGGAAGGAAGGAAGGAAGGAAGGAAGGAAGGAAGGAAGGAAGGAAGGAAGGAAGGAAGGAAGGAAGGGAGGGAGGGAGGAAGGAAGAAAGTCTGTCTATGGTCCATGAAGTCCTGCCCCCTCCCATGAGTTCTTGGCTCTAGGCAGCAGCACCAGGGCTCACCAAGACACTCCAAAATCCCAAGAGAAGGTGCAGCCTCAAACATAAACAGAAGGCCCGGATCACACCTGTAATCCCAGCACTTTGGGAGGCCAAGGCAGGCAGATCACTTGAGTCCAGGAGTTCAAGACCAGCCTGGCCAACATGGCAAAACCCCGTCTCTACTAAACATACAAAAATTAGTCTGGTGTGGTGGCACATGCCTGTAGTCCCAGCTACTCGGGAGGCTGAGGCAGGAGAATTGCTTGAACACAGGAGGCGGAAGTTACAGTGAGCCAAGATCACACCACTGCACTCCAGCCTGGGTGATAGAGCAAGACTCTGTCTCAAAAATAAATAAATAAACAAACATAAAGAGATGCTGCTCAGGGGCCTCCTCCACTTCCTCCCCAAGAACTGACCCACCACGCCCTCCTCTGCTCCCATTGGCAAAGCTTTCTGCTGCTCTGCCTCTAATCCCCCACCCCTGCAAAGCCCTTTGCAGGTGAAGATATGATGGGCTTTGTCTTAGGAAGGCTAAACTGACAGGGGGTTAAGGAGGGAACACAGCAGGGAGTCGGGAAGCCCCAGGGCCATGGACCAGACACAGTAACAGACCAATCTTAGAGTGAAGAGGACACGGAATTTAATTTTGAGCACATCTGAGCTGTTAACAAAGTGGGTATCTCTATGAAACAACCAGTAGGCACTGGAAATGACAGCCAAGCACTGAGGCAGGAAATCAGGTGACAAACTGCTTTTGACAGTCTTGTGCATAGAGGTGACTTTAGAGTGCAGGTGAGGACACTCCCTGGAGAGAAGGGCCCCAGAGGAGAGCATCAGGACAGGCTCCTGGAGATGCAGGGTGGTGGGGGCGGGAATGGATTAGGCAGTGAGAGCAAGGAGGGGCTTCAGCAAAGAAGGAGGAGAGGAAGAGGGAGCAGGTGACAGATGAGGGAGGGGACCATCTAAAGGAAGAGGGGGGAGTCTGGGAAAGTCACTTTGGGGATCAACAGAGCAAGCAGTTTCGGTGCAGTGAGATTGGCCAAAAGCCAACTGCAGGGAAAATGTGCAGAGATGGGGAGGAAGGAACCAGGGCAAAGCGGGGCTACAGAAAAAAGGCAACTTCCCCTTCCCCAACTACCTACCACGAGCCTCCAGTTTGGAGTGACTCAGGACCCCAGAGGAAGCTTTCCTAGAGAGGAGCACTGAGTCAGGCTCCAGAAGAGATAACAGCCCAGGGCTGGAAGGGTGGTTTGAGATGCCCTGCTGTGGGGCTGCCTGGAAAGAGCCTGGGGCACAGGCTGTTTCTCCAGTGAGGCTGGATGGGAGCACTGTGCTGTGTTCTTCCCAAAGTGCAAAGCCAGCGCGCCTCGATCAATCCCTTCCCTCCACGCTCTGAGACAAAGCCAGCGCGCCTCCATCAGTCCCTTCCCTCTATGCTCTGAGGCAAAGCCAGCGTGCCTCCATCAATCCCTTCCATCCACGCTCTGAGCCTTACTGTACTCCCTGCCCTGTGTTGTTGGCAGATGCTCCTAAATCACAGACAGCTGCAGATGGAGCCCAGGCCAGGCCTGGACCATTTACTTCCCCAGTTCATTGAAGACGTATCGTCACACCACACACACTCCAAAAAGACAGCACCACGTTTCTCTTAATTCATGAATTTAGGAAGTAACTAAAAAAAAAAAATGAAGCAGTTGAGAAAACAAACAAAAAAAATGATTTAGACAAGTAGGAAGCAGTTTGCCTCTGGGTTCAGTTACAAGTTGCTGGAGGGCAGCTGGTATTAACTCATCACCAGGGAGAGAGCACAGACAGGCAGGGGCATGTGGTGCTCACTGGTCCTGTTCCTTCTCATCCTTCCAGGTAAGTGGGCCTGGGGATTAAGGAACTGGAACCCAAAAGGCTGGGCAGGAAACAGAGAGGGTCTGTGCTGGAGGGAAGGAGACAAGCTGGGGAAAATGCACTCATCCATGCACTTACATATAAGAAAGCAGGAAGGAAGGAAAAGAGAAAAAAAGGGAGGAATGTTTTGTTATCTGACAGTTACTAGGTTAGGTGTTGGGGAAAGAAACAAAAAACATAAATGGTGTCAGGCTTCCAGGATTCTGATTCTTCTCAACCCTGGCAGATGATAGATAGATAGATAGATAGATAGATAGATAGATAGATAGACAGATGATTGATAGATAGACAGATAGATGATAGATAGATGATAGATAGATAGATAGATAGATAGATAGATAGATAGATAGATAGATGAGAGAGAAGTAAATGGATGGATGATAGATGAGAGACAGATAGATGCATGGACAGGTGGACAGATAGATGAAAGAATAGATAAATAGGTAGATACATACATACTTATATACATGCACATATACACATATACCCAAACTTAAATGCATGAATCCCTGAGGAACTTTAAAAGAGCACAAATACTCAGGTTCCAGCTCAGACCCACGCAGTCGTGGCGGGGTTCAGACATCTGGCTATTTTAGAAGCCTCCACAGCTTGTCGTGAGTTGTAGCTAAAATGGAGCAGCTCAGAGTTACAGGGAGGAAGACAGGCAATAAGGCAAGGATGTCATCGCTCTCTGGAATGTAAGTCAACCCCACACATCAGCCTGCTTGAGCTTCTGCTCTGGACGAGCCAAAGACCAGACCATTGTTCAAGGTTGTAAGTACAACAACTGAGACAGATACAAAGTGGTCTGGTGGCACCAGGGCGGGGCCGAACCAACCCTTCAGGGAGGGGAATAAGGGCTTAAGTCCATCAAGCAAGGAAGAGACAACTTCCTGGGCAAAGGGAGCAACTTGTGCAAAGGTATGGAGACAAAAATAGCATGGTGCTTAGGCAAAGAAAAACAACTGTGCACTCAGTGTGTGCACGGGTGTGTGAGTGTTGGGTGTGTGTGGGGGGGGGGTGTGGGTGTGTTTGCTTCCATGAAACTTTATCACATGTGCAGACTCACAGGAGAGGATTTTTAGGGGTGTGGGGTGCAGTGCCAGTGGGTGGAGGAGTTGGGGGAAGCCAGGATGTCTACCTGTTCAGCTCTGGGATTTTAAAATAAATCGGTGGCTGGCCGGGCACGGTGGCTCATACCTCTAATCCCAGCACTTTGGGAGGCCGAGGAGGGCAGATCACCTGAGGTCGGGAGTTCAAGATCAGCCTGACCAACATGGAGAAACCCTGTCTCTACTAAAAATACAAAATTAGCCAGGCGTGGTGGCGCATGCCTGTAATCCCAGCTACTCGGGAGGCTGAGGCAGGAGAATTGCTTGAACCCGGAAGGCGGAGGTTGCGGTGAGCCGAGATCGCACCATTGCACTCCAGCCTGGGCAACAAGAGCAAAACTCCGTCTCCAAATAAATACATAAATAAATAAAATAAACTGGTGGCTGCAGTGAGAGCCAGGGATTGGTGGGGAAGTGGGTGTCACCTCAGGGCAAAGGAGGGAAGGTTTCCAAAATGAGAGGGTGTTTAGTGGTCGCTAGGATGGCGCATGAACACACCACTGTGTTGGGCAGTTGGAGCCCTCAGGAGAACTTTGTCAGAGGGGTGACAACAAAAGAAATACTGCCGGGGAATTAAGGAACAAATAGATGTGAGAATTTGACAATTTGGGGGCTGAGGATAAAGGCTCCTGGTTGGTCCCCAGGGAGGTGCCGGAAGCCCTGGGCAGTGCCCAGGGAGGGAAGATCTGGACGTTGGGTTCTGTCTTCCAGAGTATTTCTCCATCTGTGGTCCTGGAGCTGTGTGGGGCACAGAATGGGACTCACTGACAGTGCAGTGTCATTATGACCAAGGCTGGGAGACCTACAGCAAGTAGTGGTGCCACGGGAAGGACTGGCAGTCCTGCAAAATCCTCATTACAATCACAGGATCAGAGCAGACAGTGGAGAGAGACCGAGTGTCCATCAGGGACGATCAGAAACATATACCCTAAAACTTAAAGTATAATAATAAAATTTAAAAAAAGAAAAGAAAAACCGTGTGTTCACCATAACCATGAAGATGCTCTGGAGGTCCGACACTGACACCTACTGGTGTGGGATTGAGAGGACAGGCACTGACCTTGGGGTCCAAGTTGAAGTGACCATTTACCCAGGTAGGAGCAGCTCCCTCCTGTACCACACTCTGGTGCTGACCCGAGAGGATTCAGTGATGCTGTCTTGACATTGTCCTGGGACTACGTGTGTGCAAGGGCTTGTGTGTGCTTGTGTGTGCCTGTGTATGTGTGCCTGGGCTTGCCCGTGTCTATATGTGTGCTGTGCATAGATGTATGTGTACGAATGGGCCCGTGTGTGTCTGTGTGTACATGTCTGTGTTTGCTTGTGGGCCTATGTGTGTGCATGTGCATGTGTGTGTGTTGGGGGGAGGGGTTACACCAAGGTTCTGGAAAGACTGGAAGACAGAGCAAGCCTCAGTATCTCTGTATGTCTCTATCTGCTATTATCAGAGGGAGCCAAGCAGAACCGGGTCAGCTTGGGCAGGCACAGTGCAGGGTAAGAAAGAAGGCAGATTCTCTTCTGCAAGTCACTTGGGGCAACCCGTGCCCCCTCAGAGCAGCCCCAGCCTGATGGGAGGACTTGTCAGGTGTACAGGGAGGGGAATGGAAGAAAATCGCA
Source organism: Gorilla gorilla gorilla (assembly GCF_029281585.2). Classification (NCBI taxonomy): domain Eukaryota; kingdom Metazoa; phylum Chordata; class Mammalia; order Primates; family Hominidae; genus Gorilla; species Gorilla gorilla. Next base: position 17,368,321 of record NC_073228.2, on the reverse strand, counting down.
ATCCCAGAAGTCTCAGCTCCAGGACAAGCATGTAGTGACCAAGAGCCCATTGGTGACCCTCTCCTTGGAGCCACCTCTCTCTCTTCCTCTCCCACCTCTGGTGACATATGGACAAAGGAAGGCATGGGAGACTCTGACCCATTCCTGAAAGAGGGAAAAACAGAACCCGGCATAGTGCAGAGCCCTCCCACGGGCCTCCCCTGGCTGCCCTGAGCCTTTGAGGAGACTGAGAACTCACAACAGGGGGCTCCTAGAAAGAGAGTCAGGCTGTCATCCTCACTCCACAGCCCAGCCCCCAGAGCCACCAGTGTCATCTCCGCCGTGGGCACGAGAGAAACTGTCAGCTCCCCATGCACATGCATAGATGCTGCAGCTCAATCATATATCTGTTACTTGTGGGCCCATTTACAAGGCAGGGAAAAGTCCTTTTCAGCTTAGTATATGCGGATGTGGTGTGCCTGTGTGTGTGTGTGCAGTGGGGAAGTCTGGTTTTAGAATGTTTCAGAAATTGACTTAAAAAGAGAACAAAGGCATGAGTGGAAGGAAAGGAGGAGCTGGGGGAGAGTCGGAGGCTGCAACCCTCCAAGCCTAGTGAAATAAGGAAGCTTTGGGGAGGCAGGAAAACTTCAGCTGGAAACAGATGCTCTGCCCAGCTGCAGGGGAGAGGAGTCCTGAGTCCCCAGGCAGGGCCCAGGGAGGGGCAGCTGGCTCTGAGGGTCACTTTGCTACACAGCAGGCAACAAACAGCCTGCTGGAGCCCAGGCTGAGACTCAAGAGAAGGGCTGGCTGGCTCTGATGTAGAACTTCAGGGAAGCAGAGTGTGGTTCTCAACGCTCAGCTGTGCAACGCAGGACTCTGGGACTAAGTTGAATATTTGTAAATTGCCTGCATAGCTTCTCGCCACAAGTCTTTCCCAGGTGGTGCAGTGATGTTTGTTTGTAAGTGAAATAATGTTACATTTTAGATAAGATACCAAAAAGATACAAAACGAAACAACTGTAGTGCTAAGACTAAATGCTTCACGATCCTTGGAGGGGTAAGGGGTGACGTGAGCCACGGGGAAGCCACCTAGGTCACCCTCAAAACTATCCTTTGCATGTCCCGCAGCAACTCCAAGAAAACCATCTGAATCTACGACAACAGACGCAGCTGCACCTGGGACAGCAGACACAGCTGGGCCTGGGACAATGGACACAGCTGTACCTAGAAAAGCAGAAACAGCTGTGCCTGGGAAAAGGAACACAGCTGTGCCTGGAACAGCAGACACAGCTTCACCTGGGACAGCAGACACAGCAGAACCTATGAGAACAACCACTCCAACAGTTCTGGCCTCCTGGCCTTCTCTCACCCAGAGCACCAACAGCACCCAGCCCACGGCTCTTACCAGCCCCCTCACCAGGTGAGCAGAGCTGGGCTCCCACAGACCTTTCCCTAGGCTGCCCCATGACTGCTCCTTCAGATGCTCTCACCAGGGACCCTCATGTGGCACTCATCAGGGGAGAAACAGTGAAGTCTGTAGTGGGCCTTCCCCTCCCTGTCTACACCTGAGCACTGCAGGAGATTCTCCCTGATGAGCTGCAACAGGCTGAGCTCCAGAGAGCAGGCTCTGGGCTCCATGCTTCACCGAGTCCCTCAAGCCCCAGGAGGCAAAAGCGAGGTGAAGCTTTGGGTGTTCTGGAAGGGCGGCTGTCTTTGTGGCTTTCCTGTGGCTGCTGTAACTGATTGTTACAACTTGGTGGCTTAAAACAACACAATCTCATGATCATATAGCTGTGGAGACCAGAAGTCTGAAATGGGTCTCACTGGGCTGAAATCAAGGTGTTAACAGGGCTGGTTCCTTCTAGAGGCTCCAGCGGAGGACCTGTTCCCTTGCCTTTTCCAGCTTCTAGAGGCCACCCGTGTTCCTTGGCTCATGGCCCCTTCCTACCCAAAGCCAGCAAAGGTCGGTGGAGTCTCCCACAGAACATCGCTCCACTGACTCTCCTGCCTCCCTCTTTCGTTTATAAGGACGCTGGTGATTCCACTGGGCTCAGCCAGATTATCCAGGATAATCCACCCTGGGTCACCTGACGAGCAGTCTCAAATCCACCCACTGCCTTAACTCCCCCTTGCATGTAATAAAACATATTCACAGGCTTTGGGGTTATGACATCGTTGGTGGGGTTCACTATTCTACCTACCACAGTCACAGGCAGGGGTGTGCCCATCACTCCAACTCTCCAGCCAAGGCTAGGGAAGGGCAGGGCGGGAGAGCGGGAAGCTGGGCCTCTTGCTTTTCTTTCACATTCCCAGCATGGTAGATGGGTGTGGACATCAATCCGAAGCCCACCTCCTTTCGAGGGATCAATAGGATGTCTCATCACCGCGCAAATGCGGCTGCCCCTGTTTAACCGCATCACAGCCTGGTGCTTCAGGATCCCTCAAAGTCCAGGGTCAAGGCCCATTCTCTCCCTGGATCCTGCCTTCCCTGCTCCACCGGCTCCCTTCCCTTCTCCAGCCCAACTCCGTTCCTTTCAAAGGGTCTTGTTCCCTGGAGCCTGCCAGCACCGATCCTGTGTTCCCTAGGAGTCCGGAAGAGGCGAGGCACTGGAGATGCTTCCTGACCTGGCCTTCGTCTCGCTCCACTGTTTGCAGAGCGGTTGTTCTGCTGAGTGGGGATGGCAGTGCCAGGACTTCTAGCGAGACGGGAGAGGCACAAGGGGAAACTTGGCGGGGAGAGACCAAGGGTGCGGCGGCTCCACGGGGAGTGGAACTTGCAAGAAGAACACAGTGGTTTAAAGGGTATTTTTAGGATGTGCAATATGGCAGGCCTGCTCTCACTCAATAAAACTCTGAGTTAAATTCACATGACTCATCACTGCTTCCATGCCCTGGGCTGGAGGCCAGCTTCGGGGAGAGAACAGGGATGGCCTGAGGGAAAGGGCCCTGGCACCGGGTGTGGGGGAGTGGATGAGGAATAAGACTGGGGAATCAGACTCTTACACGCTGATGGGGACTCCCCAGAACCCACTCGTTTAGCTAGACCAAATATTAAACATGTGGGTGATATGAGGCAGCAGGTCTCAGATCTGCTGTCATAAAGTGGGTCCAAGCAGGAGGAGACCCCTCCCAGGAGAACCAAGTAGATAAATAGCCAGGTTGACAGAAGTGGGGGAATCTTCCTCTGCTTCAAAGAGGTAATAATAATTAGATTTGAGCTTGAAAGATGGGCAGAAGTGACAAAGGGAGACACAAGGCAGAGAGAGGAGCAGAAGCAGGAATACAGGACACAGCAGACCCTCGAGCTTGGTGGGACACAGGTGAGCAGCAGGGACTGTGGGAAAGAAGACCAAAGACAGGCCTGGCTGGGCGCGGTGGCTCACGCCTGTCATCTCAACACTTTGGGAGGCCAAGGCAGGAGGATGGCTTGAGCTCAGTAGTTCAAAATCAGCCTGGGGGATATAGCGAGACGCCATCTCCGCAAATAATGTTAAAGGCAGGGCAGTCACGGCCAAGGGCAGCGAAGGGGCCGGGCCCCAGACTGAGCCTGTGGGAAGGCCACTGGAAGCTCAGCCTCTGGGTGGCATGACTTTGCCCCTTGCATGGGGCTTCCCTGGTTGGGGACCAGGCAGCTGACCAGGGTGGCAGATGTTGGCTCAGGGACGAGGCTGCTCACTCTTGGCATCTTGACCCCTTTGTCCAGGATCCTGCTCTGCAACATCCACTTCCTGCTTCCGATCTCCCTGAAGGGGCTGCTGCTCGTGGGCCTGCTCTGCACTGTGCTGCAAGTGAGCAGTGCTAAGGGGGCCTCCAGGGGGAAATAAAGTCACAGCCTCAGCCGGGGAACCGCAGCTCCCACACCATCAACACCCTCGGAGCGGGCAAGCAGAACCTCTGGCCTCCTATCAGGTAATAAGCAGCAATTGCAGTTCCCCAGGAGACAAGGGTCTCTGCAGAGATGAAATATCCCTCATCCTGGCCTCAGGAATGCAATCCCACTCCCAGCTGGCTCTGCACAGCACAGGGATGCTGACGGGGCCTCTCTGCCTTCTGCCACCTCTGCCTCAGGAGCAGATAAAAGAAAGGACATCCCCCTTGCACACTGATTCCTTGGAGGCATCTGCATCTCACATTCATGGATCCTCCCTCAGGCCTCCTTTCCTTGTGGCTCCAGGATGACCCTGTCAGAGATAATGAACTATCGTTCAGTTGCAGAGGCCCCAGGGCCCGTCTGGACTTTTCCATCCCAAGAGGGGCTCGGCTCTATCCCCTTTGTGCCTGTGACACTCTCCATCCCCCACCCGGCTCAGAACTGGCACAGCCACCACCAACCACCCCTGATTCAACCCAAGCTTCGCCCTTTCCACCTCTCGAGCTGTGCAACAGCAAATGCAGGATGCTCAGCCCTCATGTGTCAGTCCCCCCAATTCACTTGTAATTAAATAACAACACACCTCTTTTTCTAATTTTCAAAGGTATATATGTTTTCCCTCAATAAAGTTGTTAGGATTATTATTCTCTTCCACTTACATTCTTCCTGAACTCTGCCTGCTCATTTTTTCCTCCATATTTTACTTTAAATACTTTTTTTTGAATTACTATATTTCTTTTCTTAGCTCCTTTTTTTGGAGAGATCTTGTTGTCTGTAACTTCTCTAAGAAGGAGGGGAATTTTCCATCTGAACTCTTCCTCTATTGCCTTGAGCACTTCCTCTCCTGAGACGGGTTCTTCAACTGCCATTTGCTAGTGTTCATTTCTTCTCCTTGATCTCATCAGCTGTGAACAGGTGCTGGTTTGCTTTATAACTTTTCTCTGAATGAGGTTGAAGATTTGCCAAGAGTAGTGTCAGGAGCCATGGAGGCAGAGCCATGGAGGGCAGAGCATGGAGGGCAGAGTGTGGAAGGCAGCGTGGAGGGCAGAGCATGGAAGGCAAAGCCATAGAGGGCAGAGCATGGAGGGCAGAGCGTGGAGGGCAGAGCAGGAAGGGTAGAGAGTGGAGGGCAGAGCATGGAGGGCTATTGACACAGTAGAAAGTTTGTTTTCGGGAACACTCACCACTTGCCACATCTTGACTACCTGTGTCCATATGGTTCATGTGTTGAGAAAGGGCAAGACCTCAGGCTCCAGCAGCCTGCATGCTGCTAAGCATAGGAGAACAGCCTGTGTTGTTGCAATGTGAACCCTGGTCACACAGGCTGGTTGCTATTGTCATCTGGAGGCTTCTTCACCCACGAGTCTGAAGCATGGGCTGGGGTGATCCAAGACAGCTCTGCTGGGACTGTTGCCCAGAGACCCTACATGTGGCCTCTCTGTGACAGCTGGGTTCTAAAAGGGAATATCTGCAGACCATCCAGAGGGCAAGCGTTTCAATAGACTGAAGAGGGAGCTGCAGGGTTTCTTCTGACTTAGGCCTGGAAGCCATACAGAGGCCCTCTTGCATTCCCCATGGGGGCAAATATTGGTTCTTGCAGGGTGGAAAAATATTTTTACTCTTTTTAGATACAAAACAGAGATATAGATGGATGGATGGATGGATAGATAGATAGATAGATAGATAGATAGATAGATAGATAGATAGATAGATAGACAGGTGAATGGATGGATGTACAATACATCTTTGGTATTAACATTTCATGAGGGGAGATATTTAGGGATATTCTCTTTTTAGGGATATTCATTGTTATCTTAGGATAACAATGAAAAAATGTTGAGAAACACTGTTCTAGTCCACAAGTTGAAACAGTCACAACCCACCCAGACCCAAGGGGAGGGGACCTAAGCCACAACTCTTCATGGAAGGAGTGTCAAGAAATTTGCAGCCATGTTTTTAAACTGCCTTGTGGAAGAATCATAATTTAGCGCCTTCATGTCACATATAAGAATAGCGGGACGTGAAGGGGTGAAGCCACCTGGTCCCCAGTCACAAGGCCAGAGAGCAGAGTTGATTCTGCCTCTGAATGGCAGCCTGGAGCTGGCCCACACAGCATCCCTGCAGGCCCATCTGTGCACTTTAGAAGGTCACTTCCCAAGCCTGCTGGGGGCACCATATGGTCCCAAGAATAAAAATGAGGCCCTGAAACACCTATCCTTTACTCAGAGGTCACAGTCCAGCAGCCATTACTTGCACAGACATGTCTTGTTTGGGTTCAATGGGTGAATGGTTAAACAAATTATTGTACACCCACGCAATGAAATCCTGCTGAGCAATAGGAAGGAATCAGCTATTGGTTGTGGTAAGTGCAACCACTTGTACGGATCTCGAGGCTCAGTGAATTAAAAAGTCAATCTCATAATATTACGTACTGTATAATTTCATTTGTCCTCAAAAGGACAACACTGTAGAGATGGAGAACAGATTAGTGGTTTCCAGGGGACAGGAATGGGATAGGGGTGCAAATACAAGGGACAGCATGAGGGAGATCCCTGTGATGACGGATTGGTTCTGTATTTTGACTGGGGTAGTAGTTACCTGGATCTGTAAAATTGCATGGAACTCTACAGAAACACATCCATAAACCAATGTATGTTAAAAACGGTGAAAACTGAACAAAGTCTGCAGTCTAGCTAACAGTATTGTAACAATGCCGGTTTCCTGGTTTGGGTCTTGTCCTACAGTTATATAATACATCACCATTGAAGGACACTAGATGAAGGATTCACAGGACTCTATGTTATATTTGCAATGTTAAGCCTATAATCATTTCAAAATAAAAGTTTCAAAAATTAAAACCTCCAGGGGCTCCCTATGGCCTCCAGAACACAATTCAAACTTCTTGGTCTGCCATGAAGCCCTTTCAGACTGAGGCTCCAGCCCCATATCTCACTCCTCCCTCACATGCACTCTGCACACATGGTAATGGTAACGTAGCTCCTGAAGGTCCTGGTATCCACCATGCTCTATGACTCTTCCCTACCATTGTCTGGGACAATCATCCCCCAGTCTTCTGCCCTATTTTTATAACTCAAGCCCTCAATTTTCCTTCTCCGCTTGGCCCTCATGGGAGTGCCTCCCTTCTGTGCCCCCACAGAGCACTGTGCAGAGCCCTGACACAAATTCTAACACACCGCATCGCTATTGTTAGTCTACATATTAAACTTCCCTTTTAAAGGAGTAGGGACTCTGCATAGTTTAAGTCCTTATCTGTAATGCCCAGAACAATGCACCATAGACACACAATAAAAGTTTATTGAATGAATGAGTAAATAAAGGGAAAAAAGAAAGGAAGAATAGAGGGAAAAAAGGGAGTAAGGGATAAGGGAAAATTCAAAGTATGGAGAAGCCACTGTTTCTTTCTCCTGCACCTGCTGTCTGCCATCTGTCTACTCTTTCTTAACTCTTCTCTTCTGGCTTCTGCTGTCATTGCTCTGTTGATCTGCTCTTCTGAACTTCATTAGTGACCTTGTGAATGATAAGTTCAATAGCCTCCTCTCGATCCCGGTCCTCCTCCACCTCTCTAGCTCTGCTGTCCTCCTTGAAACATTCATGGCTCTTGACTTCTCATCTTCCACCTGTTTGTTTCTGCTCCAGCACCTTGATCAATGTCTTCCCCCTACCCTTTGTCTTTAAATGTAGGTGCCCCGAGGGCTCTATCCTTGGTTCTGAACTCTTCCCTCCATGTTTTCACTTCTTCCTGGGCTCCAGTTAATCTCTCTACACACATTCCTCTCCAGCCCTTAACACTCTGCTTACCCACATCTCTAGCTATCTGCTAGACCTCTCTGCCTGATGATTCCCAACACACAGAAAACTAAGCTCTGCATCATCCAAGCCTGCTCTTGACTTTCCTACTTCTGTCAATGATGCCCGATTCCTCTGGTTTTCCAGGCTTAAGACTCCGGACTCCCAGATTCTTCCTTTCAGACTTTGCTACATCTGCTAGGCAAGTCCTCCTAAAGCACATCTGCAATCCCATCTTGTTCTGCTCAAATCCATCCCACCATAGCTAATCAAAGTTTAAGTAAGAGTTGAGTCCTAAGCCTCCTGAACCTGCCACCACCTGAGTTCTTCTAGGTTAGTTCCATCTGGCCTGCCACAGGAAAATTTCACTCCGTTGGAATCTTAGACACATCCTACCATGAACATCTGTGTGTGAACAGTACAGTCCATTTGCTGATAGGTCTTCTATAAGTGACCATTGTTATGAAGATTATTTCCTGCCTCTCTGCTTTCACTTATGCTGTTTCTCTGTCCTCTCTCTCTCCCTGTTGCTCCATCCCTGCCCCGCTGAAATCCTATACCTCCTTCAACATCACACATGAATGTCACCTTCTTTCCCTGACCTGGCCAGCTTGGCATGATATTCTCCTCACCAACCCCCTGACATCAGGAAGCATCTCTTGTGGCTCTAGAGTTCTTCCTATGCTGTAATGACTTGGGAGTTTATCCTTCTCATAAAATGAATCATAAGCTCCTTTCTTGCTCATCAACATATTTCCTGGGTTAATATAATTAATATGGGCCTTGTTAGATTGAATTTCTCTTTCAGCATGAGTCCTGGGCCAGCCCCATCTTTCCCCGAGTCACCATGCATGATGGAGCTGGGAGCCCCACCAGAGCTCAAGTTCAGAGCACGGCAGCTCTGCCTGAGCACTCGGCACTCAGAGGGTCACTCCATGTGCTCTGGACACTGACATCACTAGCTCAGGATGAGCTCAGGCCTGGGGGCAGAGGGAGAGCACGGTCCAGATGTAGGTAGCAAGTGGAGATGGTGATGCTTGCTTGTGGCAGATTGTGGGAGTCCTCCCCACAAACTTTAGGGAAACAGAGTAATTGACAAACATTCATAAAACCAACTGAGCTCATTCCTGAGCCAGGGGTCACCAGTAGTGGTGATGGCACTGTGCACTTCAAGTGTGGACAAGTATCCTTCACCTCTGTGCCCTCCATCCTGTCTTTGAAAAATGATGTCTGCTCCGCCTGTGGAAAAGGTTAATTGCTAACAGGTAGTCTCAGCCAGACTTCTAAAGTGGACAGAACTGACTCTGTTGACCTTGTGCATTGGACACCTCCAGGTGGGGGAATTCCAGGAGTGATATCAGGGGCACCCACCAGCTCCTTCTCCGTTTACTGTTTCAACTCGCCCCAGAACTTTAACCTGGAGCAGCTCATCCATGGCCCACCCAGGCAGAGATGTTCTGAGCCCAGCCATACACTGCCTGGTTACAGGGAGAGAAGGGGCCTTAAAGCCAGGGAGACCCAAGGGGTGTCAGAAGACGAGAGGAGCCCTGAGCATGTGGGACACTGGGCAACTGCATGAGCAAGCTCTGCCTGGACCAAGCTCCCTTGGGGTTGTCCCAGAGAAGGGATGGAGCTCTGTGAGCCTAAAGGCTGGGGCTGTGAGGAGTGTGTCCTCAGGGAGCCTCCTGTCTGCAGGAAGGAGGTAGTTATTACCCTGGGGGAAACTGCCCTGAGAAGCATTTGTGCCAAGAAGAATGAAGGGCCAGGCTCCTCCAGAAAATTTTTTCCCTCCCTTCCTCCATCCTTTTCTCTCTCTCTCTCTCTCTCTCTCTCTCTGAGACAGGGTCTCTCTATGTTGCCCAGGCTGGCCTGGAACTCTTAGGTTCAACCGATCCTCCTGCCTCAGCCTCCTGAGCTGGGGTTATAGGCACTCACTATGGTGCCCGGCCAACTTCCAGGGAATTCTTGCCCTTGGGAAGAGGGCATGAGGGCAGGGAGGCAGGGGACTGGGGAGGAGAAAGGAGGACCCCCAAGCTGCACAATGAGGACTCCAGAGGAGTGTCCTCTAAGAGCCAGGACCCTCCTTTGAGGCACAGGAACAATAAATCCCTCCAGAGTCCACAGGTCTCTCGCATCCAGTCTGAAAGGTTGACTCCCTGCACGGGGCACTCCTGGGGATGGGGCTCTGCAGGGCTTCAGGTCAGCCTGGCTCTATCTTCTGGCAGGAGCCCACTAAGGCCTGTTCACCCAAAAGACAGCACCCAGCATGCTCAGGAGCAGGGGCAGCTTCAGAAGGACCATGAGCAGGAAGTGAGGGCTGCTGAGCCGGAACCTGTGGGGGACACGGTGAAAATGAGTCACTTCCCCGGGAGAACCCCCAGAACCCTTCTCTCCCCACCTCTCCCCATGCTCTGACTCTGGAGCCCAAATAACCCAGGAGCAGCCAGGGAAAGGACCTATGCCAAGGCAGCCCCTTCTGTGGCCCCCATCCCTCCTTCTCCCTCCATCAAGGACTGCCCGGGGGGTCTCATCAAGGAGAGGTGATGGAGTGAAGACAGAAGAGGGACCCACTTCCAGGAGTGCGCTCCACAGCACCCTCTCTGTCCCTGTCCCACTCACAGCCTCCACTTTATCAACTGACTTCTTAAAACCAGTCCACACTCTCACTTTTTTTACTTTCTGAGACAGAGTTTCACTCTGTCACCCAGGCTGGAGTGCAGTGGTGCAATCATGGCTCACTGCAGCCTTGACTTCCTGGGCTCAAGTGATTCTCCCACCTCAGCCTCCTGAGTAGCTGGGACTACAGGCGCACCCCCACACCTGGCTAATTTTGTATTTTGTAGTAGAGACAGGGTTTCACCATGTTGCCCAGGCTGGTCTCAATCTCCTGGACTCAAGTGATCCACCGCCTCGGCCTCCCAAAGTGTTGGGATTGCAGGCATGAGCCACCGCACCTGGCCACCACTTTCACTGTTCCACTCCAGCTCCTTGTTCCCTCCCCTCAGGGTCTAGCAGCAATATCACAGCCCTTTCTGGATATCTTTGGGAGAGGAGAGAGAACTGATTCAAACCCCAGCCTGGAGCTGGCCCATCTCCCCACAGACCCCACAGAGAGCTCCTGGTGGCAAAATCCCCAGCTGAGCAAAGACCTTTGAAAAGGGCCACAGAACTGGGACCCCAAGTCCGGAGCTGGATGGGGAAGGAGACAGGAAGGAGTGGGGAAGGAAGGAGGGGCTGCATGTCCACCTGAACTCAACCTTCGACCTGAGTCCCAGTAGCTGCCCCATAGGGAAAGGCGTTCACAGCACAAGTGATATTTCCCACTCAGCATCCACATGCAGCCTCAGAGAGTATGAGAATCAGGACCAGAGATGGAGAGAAACAGCAGACAGTGACGATCTCAGGTCACGGTGCGCCACACCCACCCCCCAGCTTCCACCCCAGGGTTGCTCCCTCCATGGCCTCCAGGCCCTGGGTGCTTACCCTGAATTTTGGGTCAACACCTCCCCAGTGCTGAGGTTTCGCCCAGGGTTCACCACCGGGAAGATGGGAGGTGTGACTGGATGTGTGGTCCTCCTTGGGGCTGTAATTGCTGTTGGAGATGAAAATGATGCATCAGGCCGTGCCTGGGCTCCCAGCCATGCTCAGAGCACCCGTATGGATGTCACACAGAATCACCCACTCACAGAAGAGGCTGGAAAGATCTTCTGAAGCCAGATCCAGGGCACCTCCTGGGTGAAACCCCTCAGGGACAAAAAGAGCCCTTACCAGAACCAGCCATGAGAGTCCCCTCCAATAAGTGCCAGGTCTTTCTCTGCATCTCAGAGAAAGACTCTTACCACTCTGCCCACTCTGCCCTCATCCCACTCTGCCTGGGGTGAGGGCAGGGGTCTCTCTGGGCTTCTGCAGCCAGATGTGGAGTTCCAGGAGGAGGAGGGGAAGGAGGAGTCTAAAGGAAGATGGCTCAGCCTGTGGCCCAAGAAGCCTCGTAGAGACCATGAGAGGGGTCTCTGAGCACCCTTCATGTGGACACACTTTTTTTTTTTTTTTTTTTTGAGATGGAGTTTCACTCTTGTTGCCCAGGTTGGTTGGAGCGCAATGGCACGATCTCAGCTCACCACAACCTCCACCTCCCGGGTTCAAGCGATTCTCCTGCCTCAGTCACCCAAGTAGCTGGGATTACAGGCATATGCCACCACGCTTGGCTAATTTTGTATTTTTAGTAGAGATGGAGTTTCTCCATGTTGATCAGGCTGGTCTCGAACTCCTGACCTCAGGTGATCTGCCCTCCTTGGCCTCCCAAAGTGCTGGGATTACAGGCGTGAGCCACCGCGCCTGGCCCATGTGGAAAGGCCACTGTAGGCCACCCCTAGGGAGGGGATAGGTTGACACTCGGCTCCTCCTAAGGACTTCAGGTGACCACCAGACTATTGACATAGTCTACTCCCTCATTGCCACTGGACTCCCAGCTCATGATCTCCCTAAAGCAGTTGTCCTGGAGGCTCAGCCCTTCACCAGTGCCTGACACAGGCTCAGTGTGATCCGATAAGCTGCGTTCAACCTCTCTGTTGCTGGAGATTCGTTGATGGACGTGGCATGAGCCCCACCCCGTTGGAGGGACAGAGACACATAAACAGACGGACGCACTTCCGCTGGAAGCAGCCCTGGGAAGGAGCCCCAGCAGGTGCAATGGGAGCACAGGGGAGGAGCCTGACCCACCCCCAGGCCAGCAGGGAGGGAAACATGGGCGGCACCTAGCAGAGGCGAATGCCGGACCATGGGATGCTTTTGGGAAGTGAGAGACATGATAGAGTGTGAGCCTGAGGACAGGAGATGGTGTGGATAGCTAAGGGGCAGGGGGCAGGGGAATTTGGTTCAAGAGGGTTGGGGAGGCAGAAAACCACAGGACAAGGAGCCAGCCCCAGGAGGATCACCCTTGGACAGGATGGGGAAGCCTGTCCTCAACCCGAAAGGGAAAGGGGAAGAATGAGTGTGGATTGCATGAAAGTTTGCAAGTGGAGAAGGAAAGAAACTGATGTCCTGTGTGTTCTCAGGAAGGTAGATGTATGGGAGAGTAATGTTGGAAACTCTTAACTTCTACTGGCAGCCACAGGCACCATTTTCTCACTTTTTTTCCCCAGCAGCGCTAGAGCAGGTGGATTTTAGACAGGGCGACCAACTTTCCCAGGACTTTTCTAGCCTTAGCACTGAAAATCCCACATTTGGGAAACCCCTTAGTCCTGGGCAAACTGGGATGATTAGTGACCTTTATTTTAGGATTGATCCAGGGATGACGGTTTTGTCAGGTAGATAAGGAAATGGAATATGGGAGTTATGAGTGCTGCTAAGAGAAGAAAATGTCAGGCTGGGCATGGTGTCTCACTCCTATAGTCCCAGCACCTTGGGAGGCCAAAGCGGGTGGATGACTTGAGGTCAGGAGTTTGAGACCTGTCTGGGCAACGTGGGAAGACCCTGTCTCTACTAAAAAATACAAAATTAGCCAGGCATGGTAGTGCACACCTGAAGTACCAGCTACTCAGGGGGCTGAGGTGGGAGGATCACGAGCCCAGGAGGCGGAGGTTGCAGTAAGCCGAGATCGCTCCACGGCACTCCAGCCTGGACAACAGAGTGAGACCATGTCTCAATAAAAGAAAAAAGAAAATGTGATCTATTGCAGGGGCTCAAAGTGGTCTAGGAAGGAAGTGAGGTCAGAACGGGAGTGATGGGGGCAATAAATTGGCGGAAATGGAGGGATCAGAAGACAGAAGGTCACTGTGAGGTTGAGAATAGGGACAATGGCATGAGGATGGGGGAGAGCTGATTGATGAAAAGTTGTCAGAAAATAGAATGTCTGAGTTTAAGACTCTGGGCAGCGACCAGGTCGGGTGATGACAAGCTCTGAGGTGTTTCCATGGGTTGCAATTCTGAAGAGAGTAGAAAATAAAGGACACCAAGGTTGAGAATGTCAAGGAACCCAAGGCAAGATTGCCAAGTTATTCATTAAAACCTGCCAAGATAATGGCAGAGGTTGGAGTGGAGGCACTGGCAGGTCTCCGTTGAATGAGGGGGAGCAGCCTGGAAGCTGATGGTCCGCCTTGTCAAGCACAGGTAGAGGGTGGGCATGGCCATCTGGCACAGCATTTAAAGGAAGCATGTGGAAAGTCATAGGGCGGAAGTTGTGATGCGGGCAGGAAGAATTGGGACACGGCTCCATGGCCCTCTAGCACAGGGGGAGTAAGAGAAAGAGTAGCTTCCACTCAAGAAGCTACTAAACAGGAAGGTCTTCCCAAGCAAGACATATTTCAAAACAACATGGTAGGGGATGTTCTGTGAGGAGGCTGCAAATGTGCAGGAGTGTTTCTTCTTTGGTACAGGCTTCCCAAAGGGCACGGTGGAAACAGCTTTGGCTCAGCATGAAGGGGCCTCCTCCATGCTGGATAATGGGGTGAGGCCCAGGCCCTACGGGAGTGACGGCGCCTGAGCTGTGCACCCCCAAGCCCACCCAAGGCTGAAGGATCAGCCGCCTCTCTCCATGCCCATGCCATAGGCTCCTCCCAACACCACTGTGACTGAGGACAAGACAAGACTTGGACGCACACTTCAGTGTGCCGCCCACCCTTGTTCCCTTGTCCAGTCGCACCCCAAACCCTGCTGCCAAAGTGAGGGGAGCTCTTACCTGGGGAAACATACACCCTAACCAGGGCCGAGGGATCACGTGACCATGAATCCAGGATCCACAGTGTCTGAATTTTGCACCAGTAAGATCCAGCATCATCTTCATTGAGGTTCTGCATGGTCACAGTGAAGGCGAGAGCCTCCAGGTGGTCTCTGATGGACACGCGGCCATTCCTCTCCAGCTTCTCTTCTCCCTTGGTCTCCACAATGCTCTCACATGACGTGTCGTACTGTCCTCGGCACCAGTATTTGTTATATCCCTTGTACATGCTCTCATACTGACACCACACTGTCAGAGAGTCCCCCGCAGTGCCAGTCACAGAGCCTGGGCCCGTCAGAGACAAACAGCCTGGAAAACACAAGCCCGAGTCCCAAGTCTCCATCCAGATGGCCCCATCAGCAGCCATCTGTCTGAAGCTTAAGGGGAAGGTTGCCAGGGAGACCTGGGTGTTTCCTGGGAGGGGGACCTGGAGGAATACTTGAGCTTAGGACCTAAGCCAAAGAGTCCCTGTGAGAGCAGAAACCTGTCCCCTGTGAGAGCAGGGACACCAAGTCACAGCACAGGGGCCCCAGCACCTGGAGACCAAAGCTAGAGGCAGGAGCAGAGAGGAGCTGGTCATCCCACCTTGTCCTGGGCCCTGCAGCCTCTGCCAGGCATGAGATTTGGTCATATACAAGATCACTTCCCTTTGGAGTGAGACCCATATATTCTGGGGTCTTCTGAATCTCAGGCTTATTCTTTAAAAGCACAACTTGCGGTTTCCTCCACTTTCAGAGTGTTCTTGCGGGAGGAAAAATACTCTCCGGCTCCGATCTTAACCACTCTCCAGAAAGAATCAACATGGCGCTGGGAAGAGGGGTTATCCCCAAAGGAAGCCCTGATAAGCTTCTTTACCTGAATTTGGGACACAAGATGACCCTTCCCCACAATAGTCCCCAGGTCTTGGGAGTCAGAGGTCACCATGCATTCAGAGGAAAGAGGGAAGCTGCTCTTTGTAACCAAGTGAGGTGATTTGGGTCCTGGGGGGAAAGTGGGGTTTAGAATCTGGGAGGCAAAGTGTGAGAAGTTGATACGGAAGCAAAGAGAAGGGACAAGAAAGGCTGTAGGTAGGCAGAAGTTCAGGCATTATGGGATGTGATGCTCAGCAGAGCCCCCCAATATCTTAAGCAAGTGCTGAAAAACTGACAAGATGCTTTGTTTGAACTTGAGTGTATGTGCATGTGCACGTGTGTGTGGGTGTGAGAGAGAGGGAGAGAAAGAGAAACAGTGATGAGGCTGAGCTTTGCACCCCCTCAGAGTAACCTGAGTTCACAATAAGAGGATGAATACACGCAGGGGCCACGGAAGCTTAAGCCGTTAGAATGAGCAGAAATTGTGAAAGAGCCCCTGGCATCTGTGGGTCCTATGACTATCTGGGCTCCTGAGCTAACTACATCTAGATCTGAGGTGATTGAGGATGGAGGAGCCCCTGACTTCTGGCTTTCATTCATTTCCCTCCCCTCCTCCCACCATCTGCCTTTCCTCCCCACTCTGTCCGCAGCTGGCTCTGTCTGTCATATGCCTTGGCAGATGTGTGAGCTGCCACCACGCACACCTTCCTCACCCCACCAACCATGCTTGGCCTGAGACAATCTCACTGTCACTATCTCTTCCCACCCTCCTGGTCCCTTCCACACTCAGTAGCACCTGTCACCCCCACCCTGACCCCTTCCCAGCCCCTACCCCAAACCCTGCTCCAAACCTGTGTTTTCCCGCTCTGTGCTCCCTTGACCACAGCAAAGTGGCTCCTGACCCTGCACCTTCTGAGCACTCACCATTTCTCTGCTGTCCTAATTCTCGTAAGAACCTTCCTCGCTCTGGATGCTGTGCCCTCAGGAATCTTCCCATTCCCAAATCCCTGCTCCCCACCTACGTTCTCCCCCAAGAACCTGTTGCCCCGCAGCTGCACACCCCTCCTGAGATTTGAGAGCTGGTCCTCACCTCCTCCCTTCCACCTGCCCCCAGCTCCCTCCTGGAGGTGGCACATCCCAGCAGCACCTCCTTCTAGGTTCTGGACAGAGCTCAGGACTGCATTTCCCACAATGGGAGCTTGGCAGGGTACAAAGGGCTTGTCACAGCCAAGAGTCTGGTGATGGAGCCGGGGCCTGCTTGTGCTGCTTCCTAAAGGGATCCTTCCTGGAGAGCTTGGGGTTGTTCTTCTTCTGCCAGGATCAGAGCCAGTCCCTTCAGAGCTGAATGTGTCCTAGAATTCCTGCCACTCCAATCAAGAAGATGCCAGCAGCAGATAGGAAGTCAGACTCAAGAGAGCTTTCCAGGCTCCTTCCAGCCCAAAAAGTCTTTAATTCCTCAATTGCATAAGAGCTGGCCTGGCCTTCTGCCCCTGGCCTCTGGAAAGAGGCTTTCTCCTCCGGAATCTGTCCTCCACTCTCCTGATTACAACCTGGGCTCCTTCAGCCCTGCTAGGAAGCAAATGTTTCGCTCTTCCTCTCAAACACACACACACACACACACACACACACACACACACACACACACACACTGGGGAGAGCACAGCTGAGGGAGGAAACCATGGGACCATTTTGTCCCTTCCAGGGCCCAGAGCCACTTAGTTTTAGCTCCCTCTGGACTGAGCTCTTTCCTTCCCCAGGTCTCTATTGGGTAAACCTCCAGGTTTGGGGGGTCTTTCTGGTTCACAAACTTTACAACTTTTCAAGCCATTCTAAGCCAGGCAAACATCAGTCCCTTTGAAGAGGCAGAATCTCATCCTGAAAAGCCTAAAACTGCTATTGGGAACCCCAAACCTAGCAAATCTGGAAGGTCACCCTAGAAAAGAAAGGGCCTTCTGCATTCATGATGGCTATTCTCTCCAGTAGGCAACCTTCTCATTGAAATGAAACCAATTCAAATTAATCTTCTGAAAAGACAGAAGATGGTTCTGAAAATGTGGAAGTCACAGCTGGGCGCGGTGGCCCACGCCTGTAATCCCAGCACTTTGGGAGGCCGAGGCAGGCGGATCACAAGGGCAAGAGATCGAGACCTTCCTGGCCAACATGGTGAAATCCCGTCTCTACTAAAAATACAAAAATTGGCCGGGTGTGGTGCCTCAAGCCTGTAATCCCAGCACTTTGGGAGGCCGAGGCGGGCGGATCACCAGAGGTCAGGAGTTCCAAACCAGCCTGGCTAGCGTGGTGAAACCCCGTCTATATTAAAAATACAAAAATTAGCCAGGCATAGTGGCAGGTGCCTATAATCTCAGCTGCTTGGGAGGCTGAAGGTGAGAATCACTTGGACCTGGGAGGCGGAGGTTGCAGTGAATCTAGATCACGCCATGCACTCTAGGCTGGGCAACAGAGCAAGACTCCATTTAAAAATAATAATCATAATACAAAAATTAGCCAAGCATGGTGGTGTGCACCTGTAGTCCCAGCTACTCAGGAGGCTGAGGCAGGAGAATCACTTGAACCTGGGAGGCAGAGGTTTCAGTGAGCCAAGATCGTGCCATTGCACTCCAGCCTGGCAACAAAGCGAGACTCTGGCCAAAAAAAAAAAAAAAAGGAAGTCACTTATAAAGACTTATATTTCAGAGGTAGGGCAGCAGTGTGAATAAGAGTACTATCTAAAGCCCAGTAAGCAAAGCCACCTCCAAAATGGAGGTAAAGCAAGGCAACTTGCAGAGGGGAGAGCCTGGATAGGTGAGCTTAAAGAAAAAGATAAAGGCCAAGGTGAGCGGATCACTGGAGGTGAGACCAGCCTGGCTAACATGGTGAAATCTTGTCTCTACTAAAAATACAAAAATTAGCCCGGTGTGGTGGCATACGCCTGTAACCCCAGCTACTCGGGAGGCCGAGGCACGAGAATTGCTTGAACCTGATTGGCGGAGGTTGCAGTGAGCCGAGATCACCCCACTGCACTCCAGCCTGGGTGACAGAGCCAGACTCCCTCTCGAAAAAAAAAGAAGAAGAAGAGGAAAGAAAAAGATGAGATAAGGGGTGTGGCTGATTAAATCACAGACCCTCAGATGTAGAGCATGGCTTATGGTTGCTTAGCCCAATTTTCTACTTAATGTAAAAATATAACAAAAGCAAATTTTCATGCAAAGTATTGGCAGATGACACCAAATTACTGTTGTTTGAAAGAAGAACCAGGATTGGATTGGGAAGGAGTGGGTAGATCTATGCTGTTGATAGCATTCTAGTTCATGGATTGGCCAGTGAGCTCACAGATGTTTGTTAAGTTACATATAATTAAAATAAAAGAGGGTCTTGAATGGACCAGTGATGAGAGAGTGTTCCATGACCCATGATCTAATCCTGGGCACCTGAAGTTAAGGAAAAAGAAGGTTATGCTAATTCCAAGATACTTTCCTCTGTCCTGCTAGAGTGTTACCTGAATGCAAGATTAGCAGTTCTCAAGGAAATCCAGCATGTTCCTGGAAATAATTGATGGAATTATATAAATGCATCTATGCATTTGTTGAAACATGTGCTTGCTGGTTGCTTGAGGTTAATGGGAGCTACTAAACATTGGACAGCAATCAGTTCAGAATGGAAATACCAGATGATGTGGCAGAGAGGTCAGCTATTTTGTGACTATTACTAGGTTAGCCTTATTCTTGACACCTCCATGGCCAATGGAAAGAGCTCTGTGGAGGACACAGATCTGGACTTCATTTCCAGCTTGTCTACTTAGTTCTTATGTCATCGGATCTCCCTTCATCATCTTATTTATAAAGTGGAGTCAATGCTATTTGCCCTGCCTGGGTCACAAAACTGCTCAGAGGGTTAAATTCTATCATCTATTTGGAAGTGTTTGTAGGTTATAAAAATGTGTAATAAATAGAATTCTAGTTTTGCTCTTTTTAAATTTTTTACTTTTCTTTTTTTGTAGAAATGGGGTCTTGCTATGTTGCCCAGGCTGATCTCAAACTCCTGCGCTGAAACAATCCTCCTGCTTTGACCTCCCAAAGCACTGGGATTACAGGTGTGAGCCACCTCACTCAACCAATGTTTGCTTATTTTGTATTTGAATTTGCTTCCTTCCTCTTTGTCATTTCCCCTTCCTGCTAGAATTGCCCTTTCCATCTCTCTTTCCCAGTTAAGATTTTCAGAGGGACCTGCGCAGGTCACATTGCGAGTCTGAGGATAGGGAATGAGATGGGGTGGAAAGAGAGATGGAAAGGGCAAAGAAAAAGGAAGCAAATTCAAATACAAAATGAGCAAACATTGGTTGAGTGCAGTGGCTCATGCCTGTAATCCCAGTGCTTTGGGAGGTCAAGAGAGGAGGATTACTTGAGCCCACGAGTTTGAGTCCATGTCACCTACCTGGTCTTCTTCCTTTAAATCGCTGTCATTTTCACTCACCCTTCTAGAAAGAATCTTGTCATTACATTGGGCAATTTCTATGTTTTGTGAGGGAACTCAACCATAAAATTCATTCTGCAAACATGAAGAATGTCCTCTAATTTTTAGCCTAAATTTATTTCCCCAGAGACAAATGTGTTTTCCTGCATTTTTGCATTTTGAATGTCTATTAATAAGAGTTTCTCTTCTGAAGTCCAACCTTTGCAGGACAGTTTCATTTACTTGTTTACACCACACCTTGTTCCGGGAAGGATTTAAGGTAGATGTTGAGGATGGCATTTTTTTTTTTTTTTTAGACAGGATCTCAACTCTATCACCCAGGCCAGACTGCAGTGGTGCAATCTCGGCTCACTGCAACCTCTGCCTCCCAAGTTCAAGCTATCCTCCTGCCTCAGCCTCCCTAGTAGCTGGGACTACAGGCGTGCATCACCACGCCCAGCTAATTTTTGTATTTTTAGTAGAGACAGGGTTTCACCATGTTGGCCAGGCTGGTCTCAAACTCCTGACCTCAGGTGATACACCCACCTTGGCCTCCCAAAGTGTTGGGATTACAGGCGTGAGCCACCACGCCCAGCCCATTAATTATTTCTCACAAACCATTCCAACCCCTTTACACTAAGCTTCGTCAAAACAGAACTATTGTTAATTCTTGAACTCTCCATGGTCTTTAATGTCCTCACACTTGCACATAAGCTATTCCTTTCCCACTCAGCCAACTCATTCATCCTGCAGGATGGACTTCCAATGAAGCCTCAGTGACATCTCCCACCCTTCCAAGAGCAAAGTGAGGGGTTCCTGTTGCATACTCTCATCACCACATGAATGAGTCTCTACAACAGTAATTTCCACATTGTATTGTAGTTAGTTGACTCCCTCAGTTCAGAAGTTACTCTTAATTACAGCACCCAGAACAGTCCTGGCACATATCTGGTGCTCAGTAAGTGTTTGTAGGATCCGTGGATGAATGATTGAATGTATAGAAGGATGCACAGGTGAATGAACGGATGTATCTTTCCCTTTTCTGTGGACACTTCACCTCTGGTTTGAACCCAGGACAGCTCTTCTACCTACTGTCCTGCCCCCTGCAAAACCAAGTCCCCAAAGCCACAGCCCCACTCACCTGAGAGGCAGAGAAGGAGTAGAGCTGGGAGCAGCCACATGTTCCTGTCTCCTTGGCTTCCGTCCTCAGCAAATCTAGGTCCCAGCTGGAATCCAAGTGTATGTAACGGAGCCTGGGTCATCCACTTTCTACTTGTCCAAGTTTCCTTTGTGTTCTCACTCATCTATTTCCTCTTTTGCCTTTTAAAGGATGCTTCCTAATTTTAAGCCTTACTTAGCAGAAGAGAAAGGGTGGCAAGAGACGTTTCTGAGAATGGACCAAGCACAAACAGGAAAATCTGTTGGCCTTCACTTAATGTGAACGTAATGTTTGAGTCACCCCTTGAGATTTCATGACTCGGAATTTCATGAAAGTCAGTCCCAGTTTACGAAACCTCTCCAACAGAGGAAACTCTGTTCCCTGCCTCTTTCACTCTTCTTCCTATCTGGGATTACTTCATCGATCTAAGGAGCTTCCCTTCTCTATGGCTGCCTACTTTTGAATCATAAAACACCCTCTACTTAAGGAGCTGTGGTGATCACTCCCCATGTCTTTCTCAACCGTTATCTCCATGTGGATGACTTCACACGTCTTCCTCTAACCCAATATCCCAATATCTCTCCTGGGCTCCAGATCCTACTTTCTAACTTCCTATAGGGAAGCTCCACCTGGTTATACACTATTAACCTAGTTCAGTATATGGGTCATGGTCAACAGCATAGATTCTGAAGTCACACAAACTCAAATCTCATCTCCATCATTTATTAATCATCTGACCTTGGGCATGTTGCTAAATCACTCTCATCCTCAGTCTCCTCATCTGTAAAATAGAGTACTCATGACAATTCTTTCTCATAGGGTTGCCACAGGAAATCAATGAGTTAATGTAAGTAAAGTGCTTGATACAGTGCCTGGAACATAGTAACTGCCCAGTTAATATTAAATACCTTTAGAATAGTCCTGAACCATTGAAATAGCTTCTCATCTGGTCCCTCCACTAGCTATACATTCTCTCTAATCCAACTTGCACATCAGAAGATACTCTTCTCTAAGACATAGCTATCTGAAAATATAATTTCTTTCCTTCTCTTTCCCCAGAGATACCCATCTTTGATACCCACAGCCTCTAATCTTTACTATCTTTTAGAACTCTACTGGATCATCTGATATTTCAAACTTTTGTTGTAAGAGCACAACTTCTTATCTTTTCTGTACCACCATACCTGATGAAGTATTATATAGCCAGGCATGGTGGCACACTCCTGTAATCCCAGCTACTTGGGAGGCCGAGGCAGGAGAATCACTTGAACCCAGGAGGTGGAGGTTGCAAAGCAATGAGCCAAGATCACACCATTGCACTCCAGCCTGGCAACAGAGCGAGACTCCATCTAAAAAAAAAAGAAAGAAAGATAGAAAGAAAGAAAGATAAGAAAGAAAGAAAGAAAGAAAGAAAGAAAGAAAGAAAGAAAGAAAGAAAGAAAGATAGATTATATATAGAATAGAGCCCTGGATGGAACAATAAAACACCAGGACCCTGGTCCCATGTGTGACATGAGCCACACACTTGAGGGATCCAGAATGAGCAGAGCTGACAGTAGCCACAACATTGTGTCTTAGTCCATTTTCTTCTACTATAACAGAATACTACAGGCTAGCTAATTTATAAAGAACAAAAGTTGGCAGGCGCAGTGGCTCATGCCTGTAATCCTAGCACTTTGGGAGGCCGAGGCAGGTGGGTGACTTGAGGTCAGGAGTTTCAGACCAGCCTGGCCAACATAGCAAAACCCTGTCTCTAACAAAAATACAGAAATTAGCCCTGCATGGTGGCATGAGCCTGTAGTCCCAGCTACTCAGGAGGCTGAGGTGGGAGAATTGCTTGAACCCAGGAGACGAAGGTTGCAGTGAGCCAAGATCACGCCACTGCATTTCAGCCTGGGCGACAGAGAGAAACTCTGTCTCAAATAATAATAAAAAAAAAAGAACAAATTTGTTCACCTTCCTAGCTTTCTGAAGATGAGAAGTCCAAGAGCATGGTAGTGGCATCTGACAAGCGTCATTCCATGGCAGAAGACAAGACAGCAGGCAAGCCTGCTAGACAGAGAGAAAAAGGGGACTGAACTCAGCCTATCAGGAAACCACTCTCACAATAACTAACCTACTCTGGAGATAACAGCATTAATCCACTCAGAGGACTGAGCTCTCATGACCAAATCACCTCTTAAAGACCTTACATCCCAATGCCATTACATTGACAGTTAAGTTTCAACACGAGTTTCTGAGGGAACATTCAAACCGTAGCAACCCTTGTGCCATTTATTCAGCAGAGACAACAGTTGCAGGCTTCAGTTCTCTCCACCAAGAGGACCAAACAAATCTTCAGCCTTCTTGGTTCTGCTTTTATAATGTTTTCTTCTGGTTCCTTTTTTGAAAATCTTATCCCTACAGTTGTTTATAAAATAAAAGAAATGGGAATAAGCAAAGGCATGTGTTGATGGTTGAAAAACTATAAACTCACCATGTCTAATATAGGCACATTTCACTATAATCCAATTAGAAAATCCAAACTCCAGACCACCTAGTAAGACAGAGTTGACACAGAAGCTATCATCTGGTTCCAAACTGAAGTCAAATCCAATAAAAGGAAATTCCAGGTATTAGAAATGTAAAGGGAACTAAAAGCCAGGTCTGTGAGCAGGATCTGATACCAAGAGGCTAATGGGGACCAGTCAAAATGAATTTGGGCCTTAGGAGGAGAGGGGCTGCTGTTTAAATAGCCACTCAGGGACAGAAGACAATGCCTCAGGTCTACACAAGACAGGGAGTGGGAGCAGAGCCCCCTGCCAAAAGCTAGGATCCATGAAGGGTCATTACGCCCATGGAACAGGATGAGGGGAGACCCCATTGATGGGCTCATGGGAGTATCAAGGCATCTCCACTCCCTATAGTTATAAGGAGTTACCTTCCATGAGAACAAGCACCTAAGTTGCACTACACAGGGGTGTGAGATCCAAAGTACAACTTCCCATCGTGTGGGAGTGTGGACAAGGACGTCAACATAAAACAGGTTGGCAAATGATGAGACTTGTAGGGCCATGGAAGAGATGAACACACACCAAAACCACACCTCCAGTTCACCTTGTGTTTTTATACACCCCATGAGCTAATGATCATTTTCACATTATTAATGGTGGGAATTTTTTTTTTATTCATGACACATGAAAATTGTCTGAAACTAAAATTTCAGTGTGCATAAATAAGTTTTACTGGAATACAGCTACACATGTTCATTTATGTATTATCTATGGCAGCTTTCTTGCTACAACAGCAGAGTTTGTTACAGGACCAACAAGTTCATATGCCCATTGCACTGGAACAAACCAATACACCAAGACAACAGGGTTTGCAGCAGAGAAAGACTTTAATGATCACAGGGTAATCAAGCAAGGAGTTGGGAGGGACCCTCAAATCCATCTCCCTGAGAAGTTCTGGGCTGGGACTTTTAAGGGGATTGTAGAGGGCAAGTAACTGGAAAATTGGGATCATTGATTGGTCAAGGTAGGATGGATGAAATCATCATGATCTGGAAACAGCCTTCTTTGGTGAATCAGCTTCTCTTGGATTCCTCTAGACCAGCTGGCATCAGTAGTTTCACTGGTATACAAGACCTGGTAAGAATATCTTAAATGGAAAACTTACTGTCTCACAATGCTTAAGATGTTACCTATGGTACAATTAAGGGGGACTATAGTCTTACAACAGGGTCTGTGTGATTCTGGGGGAATAGGCAGCAAATATGAAGAAGGAGGACAGAGAGCAGGCTGACCTCATGATTAATGCCAAATGTGCTGCAAGTTTGGTTTATTTTCATTTCTCCCCTTCCCTTCTTCCCTGATTAATTTTATAAAATTTATAGGAACAATTCCAAGCTGAGTAGTTGTGACAGAGACCGCAGAGCCCAAAAAACCTAAAATCTGTAATAGCTGGCCCTGGCAAAAGGAGTTTGCCATCCTCTGGTGTTGACGATGGACCCCTCCCTCCCCACTTGCAACCAGCAATCGTTCCCACTGGCAATTGGAAGCAGAATCCTGAAAGCAGAGCACTCTTGGGCTAGTCTTCTTGAGGGTAACAGAAGCTACTTTAGGTGGTGTGAGGATTTACCAGGGCAGAGGCAACCTAGAGAGTGATCTTAGGCCAGAGGGAGGGTCCAGGTAGAGTCTAGCTCAGCCCTGGTGAAGATACAGATGCTCCTGCCTGGCCCCATCTGCCTCATTTGGCAGCCTGACAAGTTGGCACTCTTCTGCGTTCCACTTAGTGCAGCCCCATAGGACCCCAGAAGAAGCAGGTAGCTTTCACCTGAGGACTTCCCCTGGCCCTCTAAGCAGCTGCTCCTATCTGCTCCTCCAGCCACACATGGGATTTCCTACAAGACAACTCCATTCCCTGCCCTCGCTTTAATCCTACTGTGCCCCATACCCTCAAAACACCTCCACCCTGACTCCACCGACACCTCAAACTCAGCCTGATGAACATCTAACCCTTCTCTCTCGCTGACCTCCCCAACAACTACTAGAACAACAGCAACGTGCTTCTCTTCCTTGACTCCCCGGACTGCCCCAGCCCAGAACTTTCACCTCCTGCTCTTCAGGCTGTCACTAAAGCTGCTGCCCGTGGAACTGCTCAGAGCTCAGGAAATTTCCTCCTCCGTAGATAAGAGAAGTGAGCAAATTAAAAGATGATTCTTCCTAGCTTTAAGGTTACTTCTGATATGATTAGAATAGTAGAGAATTATAAAAGGGAGAAGTTCATAAAGAAAGAGGGCAGCGATGTGCTATATTAATGTATATAGAAAAGATGCTCCTAAATTAATCAGTTTATAAAGACAGAGTATATTTCTGCCAAGAATGGGAAAAGTATTCTGTTTCTCAAGGACATAAGCTGGAGGAGGCTGCACCCTTCAGGAACCTTCTTAGCACTGTCTTAATTATTAAACACATACTCATGCAATTCTAATCCTTTAAACAACCCTGTGAGGTAGAACTTCCATTATCCCCATGTTTCAGAGGAGGAAACTGAGGCACAGAGGGGCCAATCAACCTGCTGAAGGCCTTATGACCCATTAGTGGTGAGCCACCATATCATGGCGTTCATATGAAGCTAGGATTGGAGGGCCCAGGTTGCCTGGCTCCAGGATCTGTGTCCTTATCTCCCACTACCCAGCTGCTTGTAGTAAATTAACGCAGAAACAAGGCACAAGAGGTCATGATGGTTGCTCTGAGAGAATTAAACAGAGTGATATGACCAAGAACCACCCAGGACGGTCTGAGAAGCCTCTGAGAAGGTGACGTTCAAAATGAGACTGCGCTGGCATTCAGAAGAGTGCACCAGATGCAAAAGAAGAGGAGGCAAGGCCGGGCATGGTGGCTCCCACCTATAATCCCAGCACTTTGGGAGGCTGAGGCAGGCAGATCACCTGAGGTTAGGGGTTCGAGACCAGCCTGGCCAACATGGTGAAACCCCATCTCTACTAAAAATACAAAATTTAGCCTGGTCGTGGCACACGCCTGTAATCCCAGCTACTAGGGAGGCTGAAGCAGGAGAATTGCTTGAACCTGGGAGGCCAAAGTTGCGGCGAGCCAAGATCACACCACTGTACTCCAGCGTGAGCAACAGAGTGAGACTCTGTTGAAGAAGAAGGAGAAGGAGAAGGAGAGGAAGAGGAAGAAGAAGGAGAAGGAGAAGGAGAAGAAGAAGAAGAAGAAGAAGAAGAAGAAGAAGAAGAAGAAGAAGAAGAAGAAGAAGAAGAAGAAGAAGAAGAAGAGGAAGAAGAAGTGGAAGAAGAAGAAGGACGAGGAGAAGAAGAAGTGGTGGGGGAGGGGGGGGAGGAGGGGAGGGGTGGGGGGAGGAGGGAGGGGGAGGGGAAGAAGGTAGTAGTAGTCAGGAGAGTGAAATCAGGAGCACCTTGTGATGCAGGAGGAAAACCAGGAGAGTCTGGGCTGTAGACTGAATGCTTATGTCCCTCCAGTTTCATACACTGAAACCCTAATCCCCAAGGTGGCGGTATTTGGAGTTGGGGCCTTTGGGATATGATTAGGCCATGAGGGTGGGGCTCACATGAATAAAATTAGTGCCCTTATAAGAAGAGACACAAGCCAGGTGCAGTGGTGCAAGCCTGTAGTCTCAGCTACTCAGGAGACTGAGCGGGGGGATCACTAGAGGCCAGGCGTTTGAGGCTACAGTGTGCTATGATAGTGCCTGTTAATAATCACCACACTTCAGCCTAGGCAGCATAGTGAAGCCTGTCTCTTAAATTTTTTTTTAATTAAAAAAAATCATAGAATCATAGAAGAGATACAGGAGAGCTTGCTTTCTCTCTCCCTTTCTCTGCCATGTGTAGATAAAGAAAGAAGGCAGCCGTCTATAAGCCAGGAAGACAGCCCTTACCAGCAACTGATTCAGCCAGCATCTTGATCTTGAACTTCCAGCCACCAGAACTGGGAGAAATGAATTTCTTTTGTGTGAGTCACCCAATCTGTGGTATCTTCGTTATAGCAGCCTGAGCTGACTGAGATAGTCTGAAAGCAAAGAAAGGAGAAAGAAGGGAGGAAGAAGTGCTCAGCCGAGTCAAGGGCTGCTGAGGTCAAGTAAGATGCAGAAAGAGAAGATGCATTTGGATTTGACTGATGGTAAGGTTGTTGATTCCCTCGTCAAGGGCATGTTTGTAGAGTGGTGAGCAGAGAAGACAGGTGGGCTTGACTACAGAGTAAATGACAGATGAGGAAACAGAGTCAGAAAATGCATACGGTGGCCGGGCGCGGTGGCTCATGCCTGGAATCCCAGCACTTTGGGAGGCCAAGTCGGGTGGATCACTTGAGGTCAGGAGTTCAAGACCAACCTGGCCAACATGGTGAAACCCCGTCTCTACTAAAAATACAAAAATTCCCTGGGCGGTAGTGGCGTGTGCCTGTAATCTCAACTACTCAGGAGACTGAGGAGGAGAATCACGCGAGCCTGGGAGGTGGAGGTTGCAGTGAGCCAAGATCACACCACTTTACTCCAGTCTGGGTTAGAGAGCGAAACCGTGTATTAGAAAAAAAAAAAAGAAAGAAGAAGAAAAAAGAAAGCACAGACACTGTTTTATAAGAGGCTCTGAGAAGGAAAGTGGAGAGAAAGGAAACAACAGCTGGAGAGGGCTGGGGACAAAGGGGAGAGTTTGTTTAATCAAAATCCTCCAGTATGCTGAGAGGTGAGTAGGCAGATGTTCTGGAAAACCTGTCCTGGTTGATGGGCAGATATCTCCAGGACTTCATTGTGTGCTCACAGAACTTGAAATCCAAGCACAAAGATGGAGTTAATTACAACAAACTAAAATTACTCCGGTGTGAAAAAAAAGACAACAACACTGAAAAAACTGAAACAAAATTACCAAAAACATCAAGAGCTTATACAGATCAAAATGAAAAATATTCAAACTAAAAGAAAAATTGGCAAACACCATCAACCTACAATTCTCAAAAGAAGAAATACAGATGGCTGACATTCAGAAGAAAAAGCACTTAATCTCACTAAAAATCAACCACATGGATGTACTAAAATGACAAAATTATAAATTTTTCCAGATTAGCCAAGAGGTTTTCTAAGGTAATGCTCAGTAAAGGCAGGCAACAGAGTGGTGGAATCCGTATGCTGTCTGTAGGTGATGTAGTGCTCTAATTCTGCAAAGCAATTTAGCAGTAAGTGAGAAGAACTCTAAAAATGGGCTTTCTCTTCGCCCAGTAATTCCACTTTTCATATTCTATTCTAAGAAAAAAAAATGAAAATGTGAACACATAGTAGTAAAAAATTTAAAAGACCCTAATTATCCAACAAAAAGAAACTATATAACTATTGGGCCGGGCACAGTGGCTCACACCTATAATCCCAGCACTTTGGGAGGCCAAAGTGGGTGGATTGCTTGGGACCAGGAGCTCGAGACCAGCCTGGCCAACATGGCAAAACCCTATCTCTACTAAAAATATCAGCCTGGCGTGGTGGCACACACCTGTCATCCCAGCTACTTGGGAGGCTGAGGCAGGAGAATCGCTGGAATCCAGGAAATGGAGGTTTTAGTGAGCTGAGATCGTGCCACTGCACTCCAGCCTGGAAGACACAGCGAGACTCTGCCAAAAAATAAAATAAAATAAAATAAAAATAAAAAACCCTCTTGAGAGACAATCAAGATAAAGTTCTACAAACTGAAATTACCAGATGAAAAGTTGCATTTTGAAAAATGAGAGAAATAGGTGGGATTTGACTAAAACATTAGAGATGAAGAATAATGTGAGTGAAATCTTTGAGAATGCGATGACCAAGGAGAGAATTTTCCCAGGTCCAGCGTAGCGCTTGAAAAAACACAAGCAAGCTTTAAGAAGCAACTGCCAGAAAAACAGAAACTGAGAGAGATTCTGAAATCCAGGCACTCGTGTGGGGCGATTGCAGAAGTTGGTGGTATGGCTGAAAGAAAATGAGGAAGCTTTGAAATGTGATTCAGTGGCTTCCTGCTGTAAAATCTTCACTGTCTCCTCTTAGCTGTGATCAAATCCAGACCCCAGCATGATTCACACAGCCCTGCAGGACCCAGCCTCCTTCCATCCTCCCGGCTCACACTTTTGCTCCAGCCATTCCAAAGCACAGTATTTCTGATTTCCCAAATAGCAGCTGCTCCCTCGAGCCACCACGCCTGCATATATGGTGTTTGTCAAAGCCCTTCCAGCCTCCCACCTGCCTTCCTTGATACCTGGAGCCCCTACACTTCCTTCAAAATGCCGATAAAGCTTCCCTGCAAAGCCAGCTCTGGCAGAGTCAAGGTGCTGCCTCTGTGCGGCACAGTACCTGGGTTGCATCATTCTGTCTTATGCCCCTCTCCCAGCATTCTTTTCCGGGTGAATCTGCCTTCACTGTTGCTTTGTGTAGGGCACCACAGGTGCAGTGGGTTGAGTTAATGTGTCCAAGCAAAGTCCTGTCCCATATCATTTCTCTGTTTAGTCCTTTCTATCTCATTTCCCATTTCCACTCCCCTGCATCCGTACACTTGTGTGATTGTCAGGTATACATGCTGGCTTTGTAGGAGTGTGTTTAAGTTTACATAACTGGCTGGGCGCAGTGGCTCACAGAGGCTGAGGAGGGAGGATCCCTTGATTCCAGGAGTTCAAGACCAGCCTGGGTAACATAGTGAGACCCGATCTCTACAAAAAAAATTTAAAAATTAGCCACGCATAGTGGCACACGCCCATGGTCCCAGCTACTCAGGAGGCTGAGGCAGAAGGATTGCTCAGGCCCAGGAGTTTGAGGATGGAGTGAGCCATGATTGCACCACTGCGTTTCAGCCTGGGCAAAAAGAATTTATGTAACCAGCTTTATGCCATCGATCTCATTCTGGTTTTAGCTTTTTCACTCAGCACTGGATTTTTTTTTTTTTTTTTTTTTTATGTTATCTCGTCCTGTGGCCCAGGCTGGAGTGAAATGGTGCGATCTCAGCTCACTGCAGCCTCTGCCTCCCAGATTCAAGCAATTCTGCTGTCTCAGCCTCCCAAGTAGCTGGGACTACAGGTGCACACCACCATGCCCAGTCAATTTTTGTATTTTTAGTAGAGACGAGGTTTCACCATATTAGTCAGGCTGGTCTCAAACTTCTGACCTCAGATGATCCATCCGCCTCAGCTTCCCAAAGTGCTGGGATTACAGGTGTAAGCCATTATGCCAGGCCTCAGCACTGGGTTTTTAAGCCCCATCCATGTTACCATGGGGCCGTAGAGTTTGTTGACTAGAACTGGAGCTTGTATACTACAGGAGGTGCCGGGTTTACTTGTCAGCCCCTCCCCCATGTTGCACACCTGGGCTGCCCCCAGCTCCCTGCTCCCCAGACAGCACAGCACTGAGCATGCTCTAGCCTGGCCTCTGAGGGCCTGCATGAGAGTTTTTCTGGGCTCTGCCTGCCTCAGCAGGATTGCTGAGTCCCAAGGTAAACACACACTTAGCCTGACAGATTTCTCTCCAAAAAGGCCACGCTTGGCTTGTGAGCGTTCTTTCGTGACCAGAGCCTACAATCACAACCTGTTTCATGAAGCAGAGCAGGCTTTTCGCAAACTGCTCCCGAAGTGCAGTCTCCCTTTGATCCTGGCATGAGTGTGTTGGGTCAGGTGAAAATGCAGTAAGTCCTCGGGCCTTCCTGAGAGTCCCCGGTCTAGACCCTTGAGTCCAGATTAAGGCCAAGCCAGGATCCTCGGTTTGACTCAACAGCAACAGCCGGAGCCATCTTCCCCACGTTCCACTGCGTGGCCAGCAATGACTTCTTGCTGTAAACACAACACTGACGGTTGTGGAGGACAAGGGGACCTGAGGACTCCCAGCCACCCCCAATTCAGACTCCAGGCTTCTTCCTGCAATAGCTCCTTTTGAGGACCAGCTGCACTCTTCACTTAAAGTATTTTGCGGCCGGGCGCGGTGGCTCATGCCTGTAATCCCAGCACTTTGGGAGGCCGAGGAAGGTGGATCACCTGAGGTCAGGAGTTCGAGATCACCCCAGCCAACATGATGAAACCCCATCTCTACCAAAAATACAAAAAATTAGGTGGGCGTGATGGCAGATGCCTGTAGTCCCAGCTACTCAGGAGACTGAGGTGTGAGAATTGCTTGAACTCAGGAGGCAGAGGTTGCAGTGAGTCAAGATCATGCCACTGCACTCCAGCCTGGGCCCAGAGTGAGACTCTGTCTAAAAAAAAAAAAAAAAAAAAAAAAAAAAGATCTTAAACGATATAGGGTCTGGATAGATAGTGCTATGACAAGCAACCCTAACATCTCAGTGGCTTAACAAAATAAAGGTGTATTTCTCAGTCAGATCATAGACAGAGGAAAGTCAGGCAGATCTCTAGGTGGCAACTGGAGGACCTGGGCCCTTCCATCAGCGTCTTCACCTTCATGCTGGTTTCTATGGTCACCATGGAGCATGTAAGAAATTGCACAGGTGTCTAAGGCCAGGCCCAGAGTTGGGTACCAGACTTCCACCATATCCAGGGGAACCAGGACACTGAGGCTGTCTGGTAGGACGTCACAGAAACAATGTGAGCCCTTGTATGCCTGGCCCTTATAACCATCCCATGCACTTAACGTTTCCACGAAGACGAAGTAGCCAGACTTTTCCCTATCCCTCCCACCAAGTAGAACTAAGCCCTGATCTTGGGTATAAAACAAGCATGAGGGCCAGGCATGGTAGCTCACACCTGTAATCCCAGCACTTTGGGAGGCCGAGGCGGGTGGATCACCTGAGGTCAGGAGTTCGAGACCAGCCTGGTCAACATGGCAAAACCCTGTCTCTACTAAAAATACAAAAAATTAGCCGGGTATGCATAGTGGCGGGCACCTGTAATCCCAGCTATTCGGGAGGCTGAGGCAGGAGAATCGCTTGAACCTGGGAGGTGGAGGTTGCAGTGAGCCAAGATCTCACCATTGCACTCCAGCCTGGGTGACAGAGCGAGACTCTGTCTCGAAAAATAAAAAATAAAAATAAAACAAGCATGAGAAGGGACTGAAAGGTGGACAGACAGTAGGGTCCAGGGAACAATGTAGCAATGAGTTATCTGGGTTTTCTCTTTCCTTTATGTATCCCAGACTTGGAGACAGCCCTGATGGAGAGGCCACCAATGCAGAAACAATAACAGGCACAGAAAAACAACAACAAAAGCTGTCCCTCTCTCTCTAGAAAAAAAAAAAAAAAAGGGAACGAGCAACCTAGCAAGAGAGAAGAACTTAGACAATGACTCCTCTACCCTACAGAACACCCCAGAAAAAATGATGGCCCCACCACCCAGGCCAGCAAAGGCAGAGTGGGAGCTTAGACATCCACCTCCACCCAGCTGTAACCAGGCACCCAATCCCCCTGCCAGGTGCTGTCAGGGAAGGCTGGGTAGGGAACCTGGACTTCCACCCCCGCTCAGCAGTGAGAAGCCCAACTCCCTCCCGCGGGGGTGGCCTCAGCCAGGCCACATGGGGAGTAGTGAGAAAGAAAAGGGACTTTTTATCTGAGGAATGCGAGCCCTTTTAAATGGGCAGACTCAGAGAGGCATTCAGATGTGACAGCAGTCACGTCTCACTCCCCACTTGAGCGAAATAATTGTCTCTTGAAGCCACCTGCGATGCAGGCCCTAGACGAACGGACACCACGTAGCCATGAACACCGTAAACACCATGCACTGGACGCCATAACTCACACCCGAGCTCAACAATGCACAGCCAGTCACCGACCGATGTGATTTCTGTGAACTAGTAAGAATTCACATCAGACAACTCCAGACTGTCAGCCCCTCCTTGCTTCCTTTTGCCTTTCAAAACTTGCTTTTAGGCCAGGTGCGGTGGCTTATGCCTGGAATCCCAGCACTTTGGGAGGCTGAGGTGGGCAATAATTTGAGGGCAGGAATTCAATACCAGCCTGCCCATCATGGTGAAACGCTGTCTCTACCAAAAATACAATAATTAGCTGGGCGTGGTGGTGCACACCTGTAATCCCAGCTACTCAGGAGGCTGAAGCAGGAGAATCACTTGAATCTGGGAGGCAGAGGTTGCAGTGAGCCGAGTCCACACCACTGTACTCCAGCCTGGGCGATAGAGCAAGATTCTGTCTCAAAAAAAAAAAAAAAACCTGCTTGTAACAAAAGCCAAGCAGACCACTCCCTAAGGCAACTTGGAAGTGCGTCTCCGACAGCTGTCCTCACTTCAACTGAAGTTAACTCTTTAAAATTGTATTTTGTGCCTCAGCTTCTTCCTGTAGGTCTTTTGACCCCTCTTGGCCAGGGGCACATCAATGGAGGCCCAGTAGAAGCCGGAATTCACATCCTCACCCACTGGGGTCCACGAAGCCCCGCTTGCAAGCCCGTCTCAACGCTGGGCTACGCCACCCTTCTGTATATTCCCATGGTCCCCTGTACATTTCCACCAGGAAACCAGGTTATTGTACTCACCAATATCCTTGTCCAGATATTGGTGGCTGGGTGCAGTGGCTTACTCCTGTAATCCCAGCACTTTGGGAGGCCAAGGCAGGCAGATCACTTGAGGTCAGGAGTTTGAGACCAGCCTGGCCAACATGGCAAAACCCCGTCCGTACTAAAAAAAAAAAAAAAATACAAAAATTAGCCAGGTGTGGTGGTATGCACCTGTAGTCCCAGCTACTCACAAGGCTGAGGCAGAGGTTGCAGTGAGGTGAGATCCTGCCACTGCACTCCAGCCTGGTCCACAGAGTGAGACTTTGTCTAAAAGAAAATAAAATAAAATCCGTGTATATGTGGCTGCGTTTCTTATACAACACCTCACATTATTCAAAGAAATCTGAGACACCCACCCTCACCCCCGCTGTCTTGCTCTCAGGAAATAAGCACAGGAAAACTAAATCACTGCATGCCATCAATGGGGGAGTGTGTAAGTGACAGCAGATGTGGTGCTTCCAATGAGGCCAAGGGATAGGGATGATTGGAAAATCCCAAGCCAGGCCTGACCTGCCAACTACAGCCAAATGGAGTAATACCTTCTCCAAACACAGACGGGACTTGGATGGCAGCCACTGGTCTTTTTTTTTGTTTTTTGTTTTTTGTTTGGATTTTTTTAGATGGAGTCTTGCTCTGTCACCCAGGCTGAAGTGCAGTGGTGCTATCTCTGCTCACCGCAACCTCAGCCTCCCAGGTTCAAGCGATTCTCCTGCCTCAGCCTCCCGAGTAGCTGGGATTACAGGCACCCACCACCATGCCCAGCTAATTTTTTTTTTTTTTTTTTTTTTTTTGTATTTTTAGTAGAGTCGGGGTTTCACCATATTGGCCAGGCTGGTCTTGAACTCCTGACTTCAGGTGATCCTCCCGCCTCAGCCTCCCAAAGTGCTGAGATTATAGGCCTGAGCCACCGTGCTCAAACTGGCAGCCACTGGTCTTAAGCAGGGAAGAACTAGGTCACCTCAAGTGTCCCGTGAGAGACCACAGTCTGTGCCGAGAGAGAGGAAGTACCCGTGCAGGCCCCAGCATAACGTCCCTCGGTTAGGAATTCCTTCTGACTTGCTTTTGTTGGACAGCCCTTCCTCCACAATTAGATGAGAGAAACTTGCCTCCTTGTGAGATGAGACCAACGTTATCATTAGACCTCCCCATGGGTGGAAGTTGCATTTGAGTCCTATGATTCCCTGCACCAGAAAAAAAAAATGATTAATATTAAAAAAAGGAGAAAGGTCAGAATGCTCCTTTCCCCTGCTGGATCAAGGCTCTGAGACAGGCTGAAGGCAGAAATCCTCTGTCATTCCTGTCCCCTTCTCAGCTACCAGGGGAGCGTGACCCGTTCTGGGGCTCCAGACACTGTTATCACAGAAGATTTGCTCTTTCTGGCAGGAAGCAAAAACGATGAGACTAGTGTTGTCCAAACTGAGGGTTGCAACCTGGTTGTGGGTCTTAAGCAGATTTTTTTCTTACAAGTAGTGTGAGAGACCATTGGAATCTCAGATTCCCAAACTCACTATGCCAAAGGGGAAGAGAAGCTTAGGAACTGGGTCACCAATGCTGTCTTCCTCTTGTTCCCAAACAGATGGCTGCAATGGCACAACCCTGTACTCCCGCTCTTCACATGTTTACTTTTTCTTAAGTCAAATGCAGATTTACTGAACTGCGCACAAGACATCAGACTTTTCCCTCCACTTCCTCTTTCCAGGTGTAAAATGTAGTTTTACCAAAGCTAATCAGAGCCTCATGGGAATGTAACCATTTGCTTCCCTGCCTCCCCTCCCTCCCTTTTTTTCCCTCCTGCTTTCTCTTTCCCCTTCAAAGACTGAAGTTCCCGGTCGGGCACAGTGGCTCACACTTGTAATCCCAGCACCTTGGGAGGCTGAGGCGGGCAGATCACCTGAGGTCAGGAGTTTCAGACCAGCCTGGCCAACATGGTGAAACCCCGTCTCAACTAAAAATACAAAAACATTAGCCAGGCATGGTGGTATGTGCCTGTAATCCCAGCTACTCGGGAAACTGAGGCAAGAGAATGGCTTGAACCTGGGAGGCGGAGGTTGCAGTGAGCCGAGATCATGCCATTGCATTCCAGCCTGGGTGACAGAGCAGGACTCCGTCTCAAAAAACAAAAAAAAAAGTTCCTAAAACCTCCTTTGGAAAACGCATCTGTGATCTGTTTTTTTTTTTTTTTTCCTGGACAACCTTGGCTAAACACCTCTAATGCACTGAGACCTGCCTCAGTCATGTTTTGGTCTATAACAGGGTATGTCAGGATCAATCAGAGCACATCTCAGGTTATAATGATAAACACTGAGATTTTATTTTATTTTTTTTTTCTGTATGCATATACAAGTACTGCCAAGTAACTAACTTTCTCACTGTGACTCATGGTCAAAAAATACTAAAAGTCATGTCATGGGCCGAATGAGGTGGCTCACGCCTGTAATCCCAGCACTTTGGGAGGCCAAGGCAGTTGGATCACCTGAAGTCAGGAGTTTGAGACCAGCCTGGCCAACATGGTGAAACCCCATCTCTACTAAAAATACAAAATTAGCAGGGTGTGGTAGCACGTGCCTGTAATCCCAGCTACTCGGAAGGCTGAGGCATAAGGGTCCTTAAACCCGGGAGGTGGAGGTTGCAGTGAGCCGAGAACATGCTACCATACTCCAGTCTGGGTGACAGACTGAGACACCGACTTAAAAAAAAAATTCATGACATCAATTATGTGTGAGCATTTTACTTCAGTCGGGAATAAAGAACAAGGGAACTCTCCCACCGCCCTCTGTCTCTTGGTGCCCAGAATCTCCGTCGAGAACGTTCTGGTCCAGAAAAAAAGAGGGGGCCCTGCAGTGGCCCACCCTATGTCTTGGTCCATTCAGCCTGCTGTAACTGAAATACTACAAACTGGGCAGCTTAAGCAGTCATTTATTTCTTACAGTTATAGATGCTGGACATCCAAGATCAGGGTGTCAGCCTGGTCAGGCTCCGGCGAAGGCCTCTTCTGGGTTGCAGACGACTGCCTTTTCTTTCCATCTTCACATGGCAGAGAGGGAGGTCTACAAATCTCTCTGGGGTCTCTTTTATAAGGGCACTCATCCCATTTATGAGGGCTCCAGTTTCAAGACCTAATCGCTTCCCAAACCCCCAATACCATCAGCTTCATGGTCAGGATTTCAACATATGAATCTTTGGTCGGGGAAGAAGGGAGACACAAACTTTCAGTCCATCACCCCTGGAACAGGCAGATAATGCCAGCATTTTCTTCATCAGTGTAATGGACTTGGCGTTATGCAAGAGCAGTGTCGATCAGGAACGGGAAACAAGAAGGTTTTTGTGGTTATGACCGAAACCATCTGCTCACATCAGCCCATTTGTGGCTTTTATTTCTTTTTTTAACACTCAATTTGAGCAGAGAGCAGGCTGAGAAAGGAGTGCTGGCATCAGGAGCTGGCAGCGTTAGAAGCACCTATGCAGAGGAACAAAAGCCCCAAAGTGAGCGACTGCTGGGCTTCCAGCCCCAGTGCCCCCCACCTCACCACGCCCATGACTCCTGCATCTTCCTCCGAGACCCACCCTGCACAGCTGACTCACTTGCCTTCGTCTGTGCAAATAACTTCCCCATGGGTCTCCTTTTTCATTTGCTTCTCTCCCCTTTATTTCAGGCTACTAAGGGATGCAACGTTGATGGTGCTAAGCAGAGCCTAGAATAGGAGAGAGGGCTCTCCAGAAAAGATCTGGAACATTAGAGATGAGCAATGCCACTGTTAGGAGCCCATGGGTCCCGCCCCAAGCCTCCGAGGCCTCTCCTTCACCTTCATGTCCACACCAGACAGGGCTGGTGAGCGAATTCTGGAGGATTCAAGGCGAGAGAGAGTCCCCTGCGTTCTTAACTTCGGGGAGCTGAGCTCACAGATACCCTTGAGATTGTAACAAAAGCTATAGACCCATGCCCTAGGAAAACACACACATACACTGAGTTTCACATATCCTATTAAAAGAACCTCCAGAGTCCTTCTATGTATTCCTACTTAGGAACCCCCACCCTGGCAGGGCACGGTGGCTCACACCTGTAATCCCAGCACTTTGGGAGGCCGAGGTGGGTGGATCACATGAGGCCAAGAGTTGGAGACCAGCCTGGTCAACATGGTGAAACCCTGTCTCTACTAAAAATACAAAAGTTAGCTGGGCATGGTGGTGGGTGCCTGTAATCCCAGCTACTCGGGAGGCTGAGGCAGGAGAATCCCTTGAACCCGGGAGGAGGAAGTTGCAGTGAGCCAAGATCGCGCCATTGCACTCCAGCCTGGGTGACAAGAGCGAAACTCCACCTCAAAAAAAAGAAAAAGAAAAAAGAAACAGATGAGAGAGATATGACTCTGATGCTAGAACAGAGGAGGAGCCTGCAGAAGGTGCGCAAGCCCACATGTGCGCACGTGCACACACATACCAGCTCTCAGACACAGTCTGTGCTCTTTGGGAAGGAGGGTGGGGGTTACAGGACACTCCCATGTGACAAAACAGCAATCATCCCATGTCCCCTGGGTGCATAAAAACATCTCTCTTTGCACACCAGCACACAGCCACATCTTCCTTGCTGGGGTTCTTTGTGACCACTGTGAAAAAGCATTTGCCAGGGCTGTCTTGATGGTACACGGCGCTCCTCTCCTGACCTCAGGTGGTCCACCCACCTCAGCCTCCCAAAGCTCTGGGATTACAGGCGTGAGCCACCGCACCTGACCCAGACCCTGCATTCCTTTCCCCACTGGGCTTCTCTAATGTTCAGAACAACTCGAATCCATTTGTGCATTCTGCTGCCGCATACAGAGGCCCTGCTAAGTGTGAGTCCTACTTTGTGTTTGCAGCTGCAGACCTCATGCTGAGCAAGACTTCGCCTGGCCCTGGAGGGGCTCCCCACTACACCCTGGGTTGCCTCTGTGCCCTCTGGACTACCAGGCCTGGCTTGGTCGCTTTCCTTGGGCCTCTGGTTGTTATCAGCAGAGACCACCCATCTGAGGCTGGAGCCTGAAACTCTAGTCATCCCTCTGATTCCCTCATCCTCTCCCCAGTGCACCCCAGCCCCACCCATCTCCTCTTCCCCAGCCACCAGGCCTGCTGCTCCTCATGCTCCCACCAGCCTCCCCCACCCCACTCCCCGGACCCAGGATGTCCAGGAGGGGCAGAAGTGTCACTGTGTCTCTTTGCTCTCTCTGCCTCATCTGCCAACATTTGGGGAGCTTCTGTCAGCTGGACTGAAACTGGCTTTCATGTTTCTTACTACTCCCTTGCGTCTCTCTTTTCTACACCTCAGTTTTGTTGTTTTCCCATTGCATCAATGTTTATACGTAGAGCTGTTCAGAAAAAGCAGAAGCTGGAGACAGGAAAACTACTAATCACAACAGAAACTTTGTGGCTTTCTCATAATAATTAGCATCACAGGGCACCCACCCAGTTTCTCAAGAGCCTACAACTTCCAAAAACAGACAAGTTAAGTCACATTTTTATGTATCATTGTGTCTTCAAATATACTAATCCAGCAGATTTATCTGACATCAAAACAGGAAGTTGGATGTTCAGAGGGCAAATCTTACCCAAAAATTGCTGACACAGCCCCTAACATGTTACATTATTATTAATTGGACAGTCACTTAATGAGTGTCTACTAAGTAAAGGTGCTGTGTATACAAAGAAGAAGGAGAGATCATGATTCTGTCAGGATCCTGGGAGTGGGCCAATGGCAGGCTCAGTTGGTATAACAGAATAATCTAATGCAGGGGAAATTTACAAAGAGAAGGAAAGAGTTAAGTGAAATCACCAAGAGATGGAGAAAAAACAGGACTAGCAACAGCAGTGGGGCCACGACACCTCTAACACAGGGAGAGGTGTCAGGAATAACCAGAACCCACAGGAACTGTAGGACAGGACCATGCCACAGGGGCTATGACCTCAAAGTAGGAAAACGGACACTCCAGCCCAGCAGGGTGGCACCTGGGCAGGAGAAACTCTCACCTTCCTTTCTCCTGCTGGCACCACCCATTGCCATTCCTTGAAAAGAAAATAAATCTTGGGACCCCAAACTCACTAAGCCAAAGGAAAAAGTCAAGCAGGGAACTGGGTCATGCAAACCTACCTCCCATGTTGGTTCCTAAATGAGATGGTGACAAGGATGACAGGCTACCAACCTCCCTCACATTGTGGTCTTTAAAGCGTTTCTGTTAAATTTCCCCATGCCAATGTAAACTGATAGCTTATCTTCATAGGTGCGAGACACAGGACAGAACTCAAAGTCATCCCTCTGCCCACCTGAGACAAACGCATATCTGACTGTTTCCTCTGCCCTGTTGTTTACGTTATCTTAGGTAAAAATGCAGATTCACTGAGCCAGACAAAGGCCTGAATGGCTATTTTCCCCAACTCCCCTCTCACAAGAAAATTGTGTATTTCTCAATATCCCACGCTTTCCCTTTTAAATATTGAAGCCCCCAAAATCATCTTCAGAGAAAGGTATAGACCTGTCTCCCAGGCGCGTTTCCTTAACTTTGGCAAATAAACCTCCTAAAATGATTGAGACTTGCCTCAGTCATTTTCCTCCATTGACAACCTGAGCCCAACCAGAAGCCAGAGTGAGGTTATCTATGTTCCCCTCCCCAATAAGAATAGAAACCCCCACTCCAGAGCAGGTGCGGTGTCTGACTCATCTTCATATCCCAGCAGTAAGTACAGTGACCAGCTCACCGCGGGTGCTCAGTAAATGCGTGCTGTGTGAAGAGATGAATGAGTGAATGTCTATCCACTCAGCACCTTGCAGCCAGGTGTGGTGGCTCATGTCTGTAATCCTAACATTTTGGGAGGCCAAAGCAAGTGGATCACTTGAGACCAGGAGTTTGAGACCAGCCTGGCCAATATGGTGAAACCCTGTCTCTACTAAAAATCCAAAAATTAGCCAGGTGTGGTGGTGCATGCCTGTAATCCCAGCTACTCAGGAGGCTTGAACCCAGGAGATGGAGGTTGCAGTGAGCCAAGATTGCGCCACTGCACTCCAACCTGGGTGACAGAGCAAGACTCTGTCTCCAAAAAAAAGAAAAAGAAAGAAAAAGAAAGAAAGAAAGAAAGAAAGAAAGAAAGAAAGAAAGAAAGAAAGAAAGAAAGAAAGTTTCTTACAAACTATAAGATACTAAATTATCAAAAATTATTTCAAAATAAAAAAGGAGGTTTTGATGCTATATGCAGGTAAGAAGGGTTGGAATTAATCTCTGGAATAACACACATGATTTTCTCAATTCCTGTACTAAGCACATATACGTGGCTCCAGAAATAAGCAGAAAGTCTTTGCCATTTCAACTGTCCCCCACATACTTACTATGTTAACCCACTTCTCCATCAACACTTCTGCCCCAGGCAACTAGAAGAGAGAGAAGGAAGGTGGTGAAAAGCAGCTTCATGGTTCTGCCTACTGAGCTCTGCTCTCTCCTCTATACAGCCCAGTCCTCCTAGACTCTGGGCTGACCATGCTACAGAGAGCAAGGGCTGCATGCTCTGCCTTCTGCTTTGGTGCCTCCCTACCTCTTCTTATGGTGGTCTCCATTCACACCTGCAATCACTGTTTATTCTACTTCTTTTTTTTTCTTTTAAGGAAGAAACCGAGATGATAAGCAGCAACTACTTGACAAGCAAGTGTTCGAACACAATGCTATGGCAATCTCCTCAACATGCTTGAAATATATGAAAAGATAGAAAATCTCAGCAAGGAAATAGACACAAAGAAGTAGCAAGTGGACATTTTACAAATTAAAAATATGATAACTAAATTTTTTAAATTCAGCTGATGGGCTCAACATCAGGAGGGAGAGGACAGAGGAAAGAATCAGTGAACTTGAACACAGAACAATAGAAATTGTCTGATCTGAGCAAAAGAGAGAAAATAGACTTTAAAAGATGAACAGAGCCTTAGGTAGCTGTGGGACTGTAATAAAAGAGCAAACATTCATGTCGTTGAAGTTCCAGAAGAAGAAAAGAAAGAAAGCAGAGTTGCAAAAAGGTATTTGAAAACATAATGGCTAAAATTTTCCCAGTTTCAGCAAGACATAAACCTACAGATCCCAAAGATAACTATCCTCAAAGTCAGTCAGAGCCTGGGTCTAAAAACCATTTTGAGCAGATTCCTGGAAAACTCCATCTTCAGTCCAAACATTCTTCTAACCTAAGACCTCCTTGCTATCCCTCTCCTTGATATCTGCACTTGAGCCGTCTCAAAGATGCATCCAACTCAACAAGTCCAAAGTAAACTCACAATTATGCCCTCCAGAAAGGAGTCCCATCACCTTACACTGTTTCCTAGTTTTCATCCCTGACCCCTCTGTGTCTTCATCCCCACACTCTGTCCTGCCTGGAGCCCATTCAATGTTGCCTCCTGTTAAAGCTCTCAGATTTGTCCATCTCTCTATCTCCTTCTCTGCCAACCTAGCCCAAGCTACCATCGTCTGTCAATAGCCTCCCAGCTGGTCTGCCCATGTTCACTCTTAGTTTTTCGCCACCATGCAGCCAGAATGGTCTTTTTGCAAACAAATCAGATCTTGCCACTCCCCCTGTAAGAAACATCAACAGCCTCTCAGGGCTCTTACAACTCCTCTACTGGACATCAGTTTGGCCCCTGCTGACCTCCCAAGCCTCAGGCCATAATAACCTCCCACTCAATCCCCAAGGGGCAACCACAAAGATTTTGGTTCCTCAGACAGAACACATTCCCTTGATTACAGTGACTGTTCACATACTGTTTCCTGGGCCTAAAATGCTCCTTTCCTCTCTTTGCTTGGTTAACTCATACTCTTCCTCCAAATCTCAAATAAATTATCACTCATTCAACTCAACAAATATTTACTGGACACCTACTACATGCCAAATACTGTGCTAGGTGCTGGAATGCAGCAACAAATAAATCAAGCTTCTGTCCTCAAGAAGCTTACATTCTCCTAGGGGGAGGGGGAGAGGAGAAGATAAACACATATAAAATGTACCAGGTGGTCATAAGTGCCCTGAAGACAAAAAGGGTAGAGGCAGTGAGGGGAGGCAAATGCTATTGTATTAATATCTTTAGAGAAGTTATCTGTGATAAAGTGTTATCTTATTTTAACAGAGACCTGAAAGAAGGGTGGGAGCCACACTGACACCTGCGGGTGAAGAGTGCAAGGTAGGCCGGGTACGGTGGCTCACGCCTGTAATCCCAGCATTTTGGGAGGCCGAGGCGGGCGAATCACGAGGTCAGGAGATTGAGACCATCCTGGCTAACACGGTAAAACCCCATCTCTACTAAGAATACAAAAAATTAGCTGGGCAAGGTGGCAGGTGCCTGTAGTCCCACCTACTCGGGAGGCTAAGGCAAGAGAATGGCATGAACCCCAGGGGCCGGAGCCTGCAGTGAGCCGAGATCGCGCCACTGCACTCCAGCCTGGGTGACAGGAGACACCATCTCAAAAAAAAAAAAAAAAGAGTGCAAGGTAGAGGGGGCTGCTGTGCAAAAGTCCTGGGGTGGGAGCAGAGGCCACCATGGCTCAGGGAGAGGGAATGAGGGCAAGAGTGGAATGAGACGAGATCAGAAAGGAAACAGAGTCATCATTTAAGGGCCCATAGGCCTTAATAGGGAGTTGGATTTGACTGTCAATGATGCAGAGAGCCATTGGAGAATTATGTGACCTGGCTTACTTTAAAAGGATCACACTGGCTGCTGCGAGGAAAAAACAATTGACAGAGGTAAGGCAGGAAACTGGGAGACTATGAAGAAGCAATTGCAGCCTTCCAGGTGTGAGACGACAGTGGGCTAGGCCATGTGGGGGAAGTGGATGGTGTGAGACATCGCTGGAGCCCAGATGAGTCAATGCCCCTAATGGAAGTTCCCAGAGCACCTCCTTCTTCTATGGTGGTTGTAATGGGACATTTATTGTTGCACATTTGATTAATGTCTGTCTCCCCCTACTGGGCTATAAGCCTCAAGAAGGCAAGAAATGGGTCTTCTTTGCTCACCATTGCATTTCCAACATCCATTGCCCACAATATATGCTCTATATAGTTTTCTTGAATGAATGAATGAATGAATGAATGAATGAATGAATGAACGAACGAACAAATACCCCAAAAACAAAAGCACAAACACACACAATCCGTTAAGTCTGCTTGGGAAGCCCAGCCTTCCCTGCTGTCTTGAGGCTCTGCAAGAAGCAGTCACGCAACATCCACTCCATGCCCAGCACCTTCCAGGCACGATATTAAAGAAGTGCAGGGGCCAGACGCGGTGGCTCACACCCGTAATCCCAGCACTTTGGGAGGCCGAGGTGGGTGGATCACAAGGTCAGGAGTTTGAGAGCAGCCTGGCCAATATGTGAAACCCTGTCTCTACTAAAAATACAAAAATTAGCTGGGCATGGTGGCAGGCACCTGTAGTCCCAGCTACTCAGGAGACTGAGGCAGGAGAATCGCGTGAACCTGTGAGGTGGCAGTTGCAGTGAGCCAAGATCACACCACTGCACTCCAGCCTGAGCAACAGAGAGAGACTCTGTCACAAAAGAAAAAGAAAAAGAACAAGAGCAGGGCAGTGTGACATTTGCTGCCCAGGTTCAGGTCTAGGGTCTGCCAGCCATGGCCAGAGACATAATAATTGCTAAGAATTACTGAGTTTACTTTGTTTCAGAGACCACTTTAGATGCTTTCTGTTATTACTTTGCTTAAATCCCGTGCAAGTCAAATAAAGTAGGTATTATTATTATTATCCTGATGCATAAACTGTATGGCACAATCACACATCCCTGGGTCCTCCCAGGAGGGCCACCACACTCTGAAACTCCTTTCTTTTCTATTTTTCAGAGACGGAGTCTCACT
This sequence comes from Gorilla gorilla gorilla, assembly GCF_029281585.2. Lineage (NCBI taxonomy): Eukaryota > Metazoa > Chordata > Mammalia > Primates > Hominidae > Gorilla > Gorilla gorilla. The sequence continues at coordinate 17,323,665 of NC_073228.2, read as the reverse complement.
CTGTCGCCCAGGCTGGAGTGTAGTGGTGCAATCTCAGCTCACTGCGATCTTCACCTCCCAGGTTCAAGAGATTCTCCTGCCTCAGCCTCCCAAGTAGCTGGGATTACAGGTGCCCACAACCATGTCCAGTTGATATGTGTGTGTGTGTGTGTGTGTGTGTTTTAGTAGAGATGGAGTTTTGCCATGTTGGCCAAGCTGGTCTCGAATTCCTGACCTCAGGTGATCAGCCTGCCTTGGCTTCCCAAAGTGCTGGGATTACAGGCATGAGGCACCACACCTGGCCTGAAACTCCTTTTCAAACCTAAGTTTAGATTTCCAATGCCACTGAAATCTCACCTAAATTCAGGGCAATCAGAGGGAGAAGCTTCTACACACCCCAAATCTCAGGCTGTCTCTCCATCTCCTTCCCTTGGTCAAGTGGCAACCTCCCAAGGACGGCCACAAGGCACCCAGAGCCCAGCTGCAGAGTCCACTGGCTCTGTGGGGGTCCTGGAGATAAAGGACACCACCGTCCCCTCTCAGATGCCCCAAGCTAAATGGACGCAGCAAAGCCTGGCCCAGCAGCTCAAACTGCTGTCTGTGGGGAAGCTGGCTGAAAGAGCTCCGGGGCAGGCGCCGTGTCTTATCTGTCCTGCAAATCCAGAGCTGTGGGTGCCAGGAGCCAAAGCCTCATTTCTGAGCCTGGTTTGTGTCCTAGCTTAGCCCAGATCCTAAAAGTCAGGAGATGAAGGAATGGCCATCATTCTTCTTGACTCAACTGCATGTTTCAGAACTAAGATGCCAGGACTCACAGTGACAGGAGAGGCAGTGCAGTCCCCCAGCGCACAGCAGCTGCACCCTGAGGCTGGTGTGTCTGAGCAAAGCTAATGCAGAGCTGTGGGCCCTACAGATCCCATGGGGAAGGAGGGAGAGGGGACGGCAGGGGAGGGTAGCAGCTGAGGAGGGTTCTCACTGCCTCGCCTGAAGCTGAAACCTAGCATCCAGTGGGTGATAATGCCTGGCACGTTGCATTTCCCAGGGATGGAAAAATATACTTTTGTCCCCTCCAATCAGTTGGAGGTGTGCCTGGAAAAGTGAGTTGAGAAGGATGGGGCTGAGCTTGGGCCTCCTGGGCTATCGCAGCCACTGAGTACTGAGTGAAGAGTGATGGCTGATGAGAGAGGGAAGCGAGGGCGGGTGTGTGTGTGCCAGGCTTTCACCGCTCCAGAGCTGAGCTGCACCAGAGCTCATATCGATAGAGACAGAATAACTTCATCCACAGGACTCTGCCTGCTGAGAATCAGAAGCAAGTTCCCTCTTCCTGGCCAGCCATGCCAAGAGCCCTCAGCTAGACCCATCAGGATTCTAGGTCCCTAAGGGGCACGGAGCCTCCATGGACTGTCCTGTTTGTGGTTTTAGCCTCTGGGAACAGTCGGCTCCCATCTGACCCAGCAGCAGGCAGAAAACATCACCATACTTGATCCAAGAACCCACCATTGGGGCCACCAGGCAACCAAGCCACCAGGCTGAAGTTGCAGGCAGCCCCCAGCCCTCTCTCCTCACCTCTCCACCACCCCCTTCCTCCTCCTTTCCTGCCATTCGCCATCTACCAAAATAAAAACTCAAATTTTAAGGACAAATCCTAGAAAATGAGTGAATACAGCACATCAGGGAAGAGGAATGTAGCATTAGTTTTATCCCTTAGGCCTTGAGCATTGATGAGTTTAAAGAAGGAAAAATCAAGAAGGAAACTTGAGTGAAGAGAGGCAACGAATGGGGGAAAAGCTGGGCAAGATGTTAGAAGGACCGGATTCTAGTCCCAGCTCACCACTCACCTGGGGCGCCAGACGTCACTGTTCTCACCTGAGGTCCTGGTTGTGCATAGGGTTGTCTCCGGGCATTGGAGGGGAGAACCAGGGGGCCGGCCCCCAGAACCACCCCTGCATCACTTAATGCAGCTTCCAGATTACATTTTATTTTTAGTAGAGATGGGGCTTCACCATGTTGGCCAGGCTAGTTTTGAACTCATGGCCTCAAGTGAAACACACACCTTAGCCTCCCAAAGTGCTGGGATTACAGGCATGAGCCACTGTGCCCGGCCTCCAGATTACATTTTATTTCAACAAGAGGTTCTGCAACCAAAAAAATTAGAGTATTAAATATTTTCTACAAAGAGTATATACGACCTGTAAGTTATAAAGAATAATAAAATGCACACCTATGTGTCCCCACCCAGCTTAAGAAAGAGAATAACTTTAATTTTTTTACTTATTTTTTGTTTCCTGATTTAAATGTAACATATATTGACTACAGAAATTTTGCAAGATCCGGAAGAGAGAAAACAAGTATCGCCACAACTTCATTATCTTTTTGCAAACATTCTGGTGACAATACTTTCCTGTTTATCCTGGGTGTGTATCTTTTTTCTGAAATTGAGATCGTATGGTGCAAATTGTCCCCTTTTTTCCATCATGGCCATCTTCCTTGGATCAGCTAATTTCTTGGCACCCTTTCACCTCCAAGATTTCAAGTTAAAAACCCCCGGATTTTTTGTGGGGGTGGGATTCAGAGTTGATTTTCCAAAAAGAAGCAGTAGTAGGAATTGATAGATTGGGGAAAATCTGTCCTGTCTGGCTTCTACCTGAAACATACACTACATTAAGAGGTTGATAAAGTGCATCCTGTCATGTCTCACCCAGGGCGGTATCTCAGGATTAATGTTGACTGATGTTTGTGTCTCATGAGGCTGAAAGCATGAGGCATCTCTGGAGATAAGAAGGAAAATGAAAGCCAGTGCTTTCAGGATTAAAAAAAATGCCTTAGAAGGCTTCTCTGCAGCTCCAAGCCAAGCACCGGGGCCTGTGATAGATTCTCAGTACACACTGAGTGCCTGTATCTCATCGTTGTGCCTGTTCAGTCATCATTTATCCAGAGGATAAGGCACGGTTCTATAAACCTACCTAGAACACACTCAGGCAAAAGGGGACATACATTAGAGGAATACGAGGCTATCACCCATCATTCGAAGAAAATCCATGGGAAAGGCAAGGATCCTGTTGGGTGTCGGGGTCAACTGAAACCAGGCAATCAAACAGCCCCTGGGTTCTCTCTTCCTTGTCCTCTCTGGGCTCTATTCTCTCACCCTAGAGACAGCTTTCTCCAGGAGGAGGGAAATATGGCCACTGACACCTCTCACGTTTTCCATCTTAGGAGTTTTATTCCCAGAGAAAGGCTTACTTCCTTCCTTAGCCTCAGTTAAAAGTAAAAAGAAACCCTTCCTGGGAAGAACTGAGATTGGCCTGACTTTCATCAAGTGCCCAATCCTGGACCATTCCATTGTGTCCAGGGTCACTGAAAGTGGCAGCACACCCCACCGAATTGCAGCCATGCAGTTAGGGGATATCTGAGCCTAAGAGCAGTCGCTGATCCTAAGCAGGAGTTGAAATCACGAAAGTGGCTGCAAATCACCCAGTGAGTGTATAGAAGGAAAAGAAGAAAGCAGGGCAGAACGCTGGGCGTAAACACAATTTAAAGAATGAAAAGAAGACAAGGAATCCAGGAAGAAAAGTGAAAATGTCTAAAAAAAAAAAAAAAAAAAAGCAAATAGGTGGAAAATCCAGAGAGCACAGAGCCACAGGAGCCAAGAAGGCTGGAGTTTGGAGGAGGACGGAGTACCCACCAGCATGGAAGTCCAGGAAAACATGCAAAGGAGAACGGCCCTGGGGTCTGGAAGCAGGAGGGGCACTGGTGATCTCTGCAAATGCCATTTCCGTGGAGGGTAGGAGTGGAAGCCAGGTGAAGACCAGCAAATGCAACCCGAGGGTAGTTCTTGAGGAAAATAGTTAGGGAGGGTGGGAAAGGTGGAAGAGGAAGTGGGAGAGGCGGAGGAGACAGTCCCTTCCACCTTAACCACATGGGTTTATAGATCAGACCTCCCTTGACACCAAACCTTTTGCATGCAATCCCCTGTTATCCAATCCAGTGTCACATTAAATGTCCATGCTATACACTATAAGAAAGTATTTCTAATAATAATAGCTAATACTTATAATAAATCACACAGGCCTGACTCAAGCTCACATTCTCACCTATTCTTTCTGCTCCTTCCCCACAGGTCCACTAAAGTAAAGGAGTATATTTTTTTTCTTTTTTGAGTTGGAGTCTCGCTCTGTTGCCCAGGCTAGAGTGCAATGGCACGATCTTCAGCTCACTGCAACCTCCGCCTCCCGAGTTCAAGCAATTCTCCTGTCTCACCCTCCCAAGTAGCTAGGATTACAGGCACCTGCCACCATGCCCAGCTACCTTTGGTATTTTTAGTCGAGATGGGGTTTCACTGTATTGGTCAGGCTTGTCTCTTTGCCAGGCTGGTCTCGAACTCCCGACCTTGTGATCTGCCCACCTCGGCTTCCCAAAGGACTGGGATTACAAGGATGAGCCACTGCGCCTGGCCAGTAATGGGGTAATTTATCTAGAGGGAGATGATAGAGCAACAGAGGCCAGCTCCTCCCAGACTTACAGCCTTCCCCTAAGAAAAATGAGTGCTCTCTCCTTCTATTTCTACCAAACATCTACCTCCATTCTACCAACACTCTCTCCCAGCTCTCTGAAGGAAATAAAGCCCTATCTGAGTTATGTGTGGAGGCACAACCATTAGTTTTAGACAAAACAGCAATTCTAGATAATTGCAATGTTCAGGGTGTCTGCCCCCTACCCAATGGCCCCTCTCTGGAGTCCAAATCTCCCCTTCTCTGCTTCATGCTGTAGGAAACTGCAGAACTGACAATGAGGTTATGAAATGCCTGGGCGTATAAAAGGCAGACAGTGCTAGACTCCAGGAGACTATTCAAGGCTGGCTTTATTTAGTGTGTCCCACAGCCACTAATTGCCAGGCAGATCCTGATGCCATAGCTGATAGAACAGCACAAGGCAGCTAGGACACCCGCAATGTGGCCTTCTGGAAATGGGACCAAAAGCCCATTCTCATAACTTGTCTTAAAAGTAGGTTCCCCTCTGGTTCAGCCACATCCACTGCTGGTGACCTCACTTCAAACCTGGCTGTGCTGCACTGGGGCTGCTGACACACACCTGACTATCATAAGTCGCTGTCCTTTGTCATATTCTTCCTGCTGGTGCAATATTTTTCTTCCTGCCTATGGCCTAATTTTTAGGGCAGGAAGATGAAAATAAGACCTTCCATCTGTTCCCACTTCTAAAATATTAGGTGTAAAGAAATATTCTCTCTGAATTAAAAACTTTCCACGTTGAACCACTAACTTGAAAGTTACTCTTTACTTTTTTCTTTCCCCTTTCCCCCCTTCTTTTCTTCTCCTTTGATTCCTTTTTACTGAAATCCATCCCCAGCCTCTCCTCTCTCTCCACATTACCCCCATCCCTCTTCTTCAGTTCCTATCCCTCTATTACCCATCTTCTCTCCTTTCCATGGTCCAGACCACAGCAAGGCAAAAAAGTCACGTAGGGCACAAAATCTAAGGAGGCTTCCCGAGGTGCAGGCATGACCCTGAGAGTGACTGTCCGTAGACACATTTGTCACCTCGACCTAGATCCAGCCCTTTCCCTTCCCTATGTCTCTTACTTTACATCATTCAAATAAGGATTTGTATTCCATCTCTCCCTATTCCTTTGCTCTTTTGGCCACCTGGTAGAATGTTTACTCCTTATACATGTAACAACTATATTATCTAGAATACTCATTCAGCTACTGTATTGAAAGCCAACTTATGTAGGGCATACACAAGATAGAAATCTATTTATTTTTCCTCCAACATTCAGGGGTAAGCAGTTCAAGGCTGATATGGCAGTTCCACAGCCTCAGGGTTCTTCCAGCCCATGGCTTTACCATCCAGCACCGGGCTTCCATCTCAGCGTCGGATGGCTGCTCCAGCACCCACCACCACCCCTACATCCCACCCAGAGGAAGGGAAGAGAGGAAGAGGAGGGTTTGCTCCAATCTCTCTCTGGGCTTGACTTTTGCTCTCACATCCTGTTGGCCAGAATTCAGTTATGTCACCACACCTCCCTGCAAAGGAGGCTGAGAAATGTTTTTAAATTTTGTGCCCAGCCAAAAATTCTGTTACTGAAAAGGGGAGAGTTGGAGGATAACTAGAAATATTTTCTATGTTTTATCGTACTGAGAAATTGCATCTTTTCTTACTCGAAATATTAGGGAGAGGAAAACAATAGCTATCCCTCTCCTATTCTTTTTCTTAACAGTGCTGCTTGCATTTTAGATGAAGTGCATTTACATGCACTTGTATAATAAGTGGAATTTATGGCAGAATAGTGACGATGTTGATGATGATGATGACGAAGACAAAGACAAAGATGAAGGCAATAGTCGACACCTACATATCACTGTCTAAGTGTGGATGCTATTCTAAGCCTTTTTATGAAGCCCTCCATATTAACCCACTTTACCCTTACAACAACCTGAGATACACATTATTATTATCTCTATTTTACGGATGAGGTAATTGACACAAAGAGAAGTTGCAGTGACAGAGCCAGTAAGGGATGAATCTAGATTCAAACCTAAGTAGTCTGGCTCTAGAAGGAAACACTGTAAACAATATAAATAGATGTTATTCCTGGTGGTAACACTGGAATATGTTGCACAGTTTTAGGAGACCCCATGGCAGATGGCACCATGCTGTGCTCTGGAGGTGACACTGGGGTCATTAACACCATCTTCTACATGAACGTGCAATGTGGCGTTCTAGGTCATGTCCTTCCTCCTCCCCTAATAAGTCTAGATTCTCTTCTTAATTCTGTCCAGTGCTCTCCTCCTGCTCAACTAAAGTTCTTCTTCATCTCTTCTGGGAAACTAAAGCCCTTTCTGAATGGTTTTCCAGGGCACGTTGATTGATGCCATCAGTTCAGGAGTTCCTGAACTTGCCTTCATGTCAGAGTCACCCTTAGAACCTTATAATAATGCAAACCCCCAAGCCTCACCCCAGGATACTCTGAATAAGAAAGTCTGGGCTGGGCTCAGTGGCTCACACCTGTAATCCCAGCACTTTGGGAGGCTGAGGTGGGTGGATCACGAGGTCAAGAGATGGAGACCATCCTGGCCAACATGGTGAAACCCCATCTCTACTAAAAATACAAAAACTTAGCTGGGTGTGGTGGCAGGCACCTATAGTCCCAACTACTCGGGAGGCTGAGGCAGGAGGATGACTTGAACCTGGGAGGTGGAGGTTGCAGTGAGCCAAGATCATGCCACTGCACTCCAGCCTGGGCGACAGAGCGAGACTCTGTCTCAAAGAAAAAAAGAAAGTTTGGGGAAATCTGTATTTTTGATCCCTGATATTTGAAGTCTGTAAAGGAAAATAGTAGTATATTCATTATTATGTTCAATTAATATTAATATGCTGAATCTGATATTGAATCTCCTCTGCAGTGTCCCAACCTAGTGACACTCAGCCTGTGTACGGAGCTCACGCTAGTCCCAGGTCTGCAACAGCAGCTCACATTGACTGAGTATCCCAGGCACCGGGACAAGGATGGATGGATGATCTCATCAAATCCACCCAAAAGCCCTCAGGGCTCAGTGCAATTACCCCCAACCACAGGGAAACAGACTCCAAACATTAAGTGTGTGCCTCAGGTCATAAGCTAGTAAGTGAAGTGCTCTGGTGCAGGTGGGCCTGGTGTGCTGACTTTAATGAGCATGCTCACCTGCCGTGCAGTCCTGCTCCTGGGCTGCAGTGCCTCCTCCCAGCCGTGCTTTGACCTCTCCTCATTTCTTATATATTATTCCTTTTTTTTTTTTTTCGACAAAGTCTCACTCTGTCTACCAGGCTGGGGTGCAGTGGTGCAATCTCAGCTCACTACAACCTTCACCTCCCGGGCTCAAGCGATTCTCCTACCTCAGCCTCCTGAGTAGCTGGGACTACAGGTGCCTGCCACCATGCCTGGCTAATTTTTGTATTTTTAGTAGAGACAGGGTTTCACCATGGTGGCCAGGCTGGTCTCGAACTCCTGGCCTCAAGTGATCTGCCTGTCTCGGCCTCCCAAAGTGTTGGGATTACAGGCGTGAGCCACCGCACCCGGCCTCCATTTTTAAAATACGAAAACTGCAACTCAAAGAAGTCAAGAAATTGGTCCAAGTCAAATAACTTACAAGTGGCTCAGGTAGACCTTGAATCACATTTGTCTGAGCCAAAATCCCAGTTTCCTCTCCATAAGTCACACGGCTTTCCTGCAGAGCCCCGCAGCCCCATGACCCAACCATATGTGACCTCAGCATAGGCAACACATGCAGCTGACCTTAAATAAATGCTTCTGGCCGGATGTGGTGGCTCACACCTGTAATCCTAGCACTATGGGAGGCAGAGGCGAGCGAATTGCCTGAGCTCAGGAGTTTGAGACCAGCCTGGGCAACGTGGCAAAACCCCGACTCTACTAAAAATACAAAAAAAAAAAAAATTGGCTGGGTGTGGTGGTGCACACCTGTAGTCCCAGCTAGTTGGGAGGCTGAGGTGGGAGGATTGTTTGAACCCAGGAGGTGGTGGTTGTTGCAATGAGCTGAGATCACGCCACTGCACTCCAGCCTGGGCGACGGAGCGAGACTCTGTCTCTAAATAAATAAATTAACTACCACTTCTCACATGGGAAGATGAAGAGAAACTCTTGCACACAGACAACAGGAGACATGTATGTGAAAGTTCCCTGCAGTGCTGGTCACAGCAGATAAAAACCAGGCACAGCACACATGCCCTTCAGTGGAAGAACAGATGAAAGAAATGTGGGCTATTCACTCAGCAGAACGTTATGCAGCAGCCAAAACAACAGACATGCCACAATACAGAAGAATCTAAGCAATGTAATCTTAAATCAAAAAAGCAACCAGCCAGGCACATTGGCTCACACCTGTAATCCCAGCATTTAGGGAGGCAGAGGCAGGAGGATTGCTTGAGCCCAGAGGTTTGAGACCATCCTGGACAACATAGCAAGACCCCATCTCTACAAAAAGAAAGAAAAGGCCTGGTGTAGTGGCTCATGCCTGTAACCCTAGCACTTTGGGAGGCCAAGGCAGGTGGATCACCTGAGGTCAGGAGTTCAAGACAAGCCTGGCCAATATGGTGAAACCTCATCTCTACTAAAAACATAAAAATTAGCCAGGCATGGTGGCACATGCCTGTAGTTCCAGCTTCTCAGGAGGCTGAGGCAGGAGCATCATTTGAACCTGGGTGGCAGAGGTTGCAGTGAGCTGAGATTGTACCACCACACTCCAGCCTGGGCAGCAAAGTGAGACTCCATCTCAAAAAGAAAAAAAAAAAAACTAACATTTTTTAAATGCATCTTTAAGAATGCATATAGATGCAATAAAACTACCTAAAAATGAAAGCAAAGGATTGATGGACAGAGGAATCAGGATGATTCTCAATTTGGGGAGAGAAGTGGGATGAGTATATGGTTAAATGTAGGTTATTGCCAAGGCCCTAGCTTTTGCTTTGGGTTTACAGAGCCTTATTACATTGGAATAAACCAATGAATGAAAGTGGACTGTCCATGGGTGAATGATGAGTGTCTCAGAATTCCATTATGATGATTGACCCAATTCTGAGCACCCTGAGGTCCAATTTAAAGAAAAGCTAGGTTAACCGATGAAGAAATGATTTGGCATGATGCATTATCAGCTCTTGGAAGGAGGGATTGAATTCTCTTCCTAGTTTTGATCCTCAGCTATGTGCCTTGAGGAAAACAATCACGAACGACAGCACAAAGGAGCCCAGAGAGAATACATGAACTTGAACCCACTCATCACTGCGGGCAGGGCAGGTTGTTTAAGAGGGGATTCCATGGCCAAGTGAAGTGTGACTTCAGCAAAGGCTCTCAGAACTATGATGCCTCCCACACAGAGAGCACACGTGTGCATGCGCACACACCAGCTGCTGCTATGGAAAAAAACCACCTGTAACACCCACAGTCCGGGAGAAAACCTGAAGAGCAAATGCTTCCCCAAAGGTGACATGTGCATTTAAAATCACAGTATGATGCAAATGACATATTTTCTCTCCTAAAAGTATATTTCTCACATGAAAAAGGGCTATGCCACATGAGAGAGAGGAAATAGAGCAGAAAGAGTGGCTGAGAGAAGTCCAGGTAAATTTTGCTGGCCTTTTATAATTCGACTGGCCCTCCCTGAAGACTGGGCAATAGAAGTTCCTCCTCCCTGGGGCTGCTGAGCTTGTCAATTCTCTGATGACACAGTCACCAAGTTCTGAGACCCTGCTGGAGACAAATGTCCACAAGGAGGAGGCAGCGAGCTGCAAAGAGCCTGGCACTCAGTGAAGGAGCCTGCCTAGACGCAGCTTCTCCCACAGCCTGCAGCTGCTGTTCTCTGTGCTACAGGAGAGCACTACCACGCTGATGACCATTAGAAGGACCACACGCTGAAGTCCCAGCTACTTGGGAGGCTGCGGTGGGAGGATCACTTGAGCCTAAATGTCGAGGCTGCAGTGAGCTGTGATCACTCCACTGCACACCAGCCTGAGCAACAGAGACTCAATCTCAAAAAAACAAAAACAAAAACCAAGAAGAACCACAAGCTCCTGGAGTCCTAGCCCATGGGGATAGTCGGATAGTCTCTTTCTCTTTCTCTCTGTCTTTTTTCTTTTTCCTTTTTTTTTTTTTTTTTTTTTTTTTTTGAGATCGAGTCTCGCTCTGTCACCCAGGCTGGAGTGCAATGGCACGATCTCAGGTCACTGCAACCTCCACCTCCCAGGCTCAAGCAATTCTCCTGCCTCAGCCTCCCGAGTAGCTGGAATTACAGGTGCCCACCACTATGCCTCGCTAATTTTTTGTATTTTTAGTAGAGACGGGGTTTCACCATGATGGCCAGGCTGGTCTTGAACTCCTGACCTCAGGTAATCTTCCCACCTCAGCCTCCCAAAGTGCTGGGATTACAGGCATGAGTCACTGCCACCGGCTCCACGGGGGTGGTCTTAATGCCACAGGTTCCAGGTAAGAGTGGCTATTGTATGTCCCAGGAATGAGGGTGTTGGGGCAGATATGGCGATGTCACTGAGCACTTTCTGTACACTTCTGGAGAGGCAGACCCCCTTGGCGTCTCCTCCTCCTGATCCTGACTGAGTGGCAGGATAGGTTGGAACTTAGCGTCAAGAAAGTTCAGTGTGCCAGAGAGTTTTTCCAACTATGGAGCTAAAAGCACCAAACAAACCTCCACAGTCCCTTTCTGAGCCACAGTTCTCGGCTGATGATTCTATAAGCAGAAGGCAGCTGCAGGATGGCGGAAAGCGTATCAACGTGAGGCCAGACCACTAGAGACTGAATCTTGGCTCTGTCTGCCATCTGCAGGATCCTGGTGATTAACCTAATGTCCCAGACTCTCACTTTCATCATCTATAAAATGGGAAGAATTATAGCCTCGTCCAGGGGAGTATTGGATAAGATTAAGTAGATAATACATGCAAAAGAGTCGATGACATCATGCAACACATTGGTGTCACGATAAAGGTTCACTTGTTCATCATGCATCCTTGTATCTCCCAGAAAGCACCCAATGGAGAAGGCAAACGACATGGCAGCAGAAGTCTGGCATCATGGGCAGGGCCTGGGCGGCCTTACAGAGGCTCTGTCTTATTAGAGGCTGCTTCTCAATGGTCAAAAAGGTGGCTCCTTGGGATGCTGGGACAGGAGAAGTTATCACTGGGGGACTTTTCTAGGGAAGGAAACGTTTGTGCCTAGTGGCCACTTCCTGGGTGAAGCCCTCCCCGAGTCCCACCTTCCTCCTCACCTCCAGGCAGAGCAAGCGGTCATCCTCTCCTCCAGACTTCTGGCACGCTCATGTTATTCACAATGACAGCTCCCATATTGAGCACTCAGTATATACCAGGCACTGGGCTTAGCACTTACCATGCATTCTTTCTTTCTTTTTTGTTTTCTTTTTTCTATTTTTTTTTTTTTTTTTTGAGACAGGGTCTTGTTCTGTCGCCCAGGCTGGAGTGCAATAGAGCAATCTCGGTTCACTAAAGCCCCTGCCTCCCACCTGAGGCGATTCTCATTCCTTAGCCACCCAAGTAGCTGGGATGACAAATGCTCACCACCACAGCCGGCTCATTTTTGTATTTTTAGGAGAGACGAGATTTCACCATGTTGGCCAGGCTGGTCTCGAACCCTGGACCTCAAGTGATCCACCTGCCTTGGCCTCCCAAGGTGCTGGGATTACAGGCTTGAGCCACCAGGCCCGGCCGCATTCTTTCATTTAATCCTCATAATGACACTTTGAAAGAGGAAAGTGAAGATTAGCAACATGAAATAATAGACAAAGCTGCACAGATAACACACAGTGGAGTCAGGATGCAGACCCGGGTCTGCTGGGTCCAAGCTTGAGCTTTCAGCCACTGCACTACAATGCCTCCCTTATGCACCATCATGACCCTTATCCCATGATATGATCTTTCTGCACCTGTTAGTCACAAGCGGTAGACTGTCGGCTATTTAGAGTCAGGAACTGTAGCTCTTTTGTCTATTTATCCTGAGTGCCTAGCACAGTACCTGGCTAAGAATGAATGAAAGGAAGGAAGAATAAATGAACAGATCTTCTCCAAAGCCCCAAGGAAGGAGACAGCACCATTTTTCCTCCTAGGTCAATACAACTCAAAACCTCCATTCCCATCCAAGCATGCCAGAGAGGGAGGGGATAGGTGGCTGCATACGGAGGCTGCCCCTTCCCTGCAGTGCACCCCTCACCCATTCCAACAGCCCAGAGCTTAGTCATGGGAGAAACGTTGCAGTGAGCCGAGATTGCACCACTGCATGGGCAACCAAGCAAGACTCTGTCTCAAAAAAAGAAAAAAGAAAGACGACAATATTATTGTATTATATTGTATTCTTTCTAAGATTACAATGTAATATATTGTATTTAATATATTGTATCTAAGAATAAATATTATATACTGTAAGAAAAAGAAAGTTATCTAAATACAAAGAAGCCATCCTATATAATATTATATATTAATATATAATATCTTATTCTCAAATACAATATTGTTCAGCCTTAGAAAGAAATGAAATTCTGACACATGCTACAACATGGATGAACCTTGAGAACATTAAGCTAAGTGAAATTAGCTAGTCACGAGAAGAAAAATTCTGTGTGATTCCACTCCTATGAGATACCTATATTAGCCAAATGCATATAGACACGGAGAGTAGAAAAGTGGTTGCCAGAGGCTGGGTGGAAGGGGAATGAGGAGTTGTTGTTTCATGGGTATAGAGCATTAGTTTCACAAAGCAAAAAGAGTTCTGGAGATGAGTTGTAAAACAATGTAAATGCACTTAACACTACTGAAATGTACACTTAAAAATGGTTAAAATGGTATATTTTTTATTACGTATATTTTACCACAATTTTAAAAAATTTAAAAGAGAACAAATATATATTTATATATATATATTTATATATATATTTATATATATATTTATATATATATTTATATATATATATTTATATATATATTTATATATATATTTATATATATATATATATATTTATATATATATATATATATATTTATATATATATATTTATATATATATTTATATATATATATTTATATATATATTTATATATATATATTTATATATATATTTATATATATATATTTATATATATATTTATATATATATATTTATATATATATTTATATATATATATTTATATATATATTTATATATATATATTTATATATATATTTATATATATATATTTATATATATATTTATATATATATATTTATATATATATTTATATATATATATTTATATATATATTTATATATATATTTATATATATATTTATATATATATATTTATATATATATTTATATATACATATTTATATATATATTTATATATACATATTTATATATATATTTATATATACATATTTATATATATATTTATATATACATATTTATATATATATTTATATATACATATTTATATATATATTTATATATACATATTTATATATATATTTATATATACATATTTATATATATATTTATATATATATTTATATATATATTTATATATATATTTATATATATATATTTATATATATATTTATATATATATATTTATATATATATTTATATATATATATTTATATATATATATTTATATATATATTTATATATATATATTTATATATATATTTATATATATATATTTATATATATATTTATATATATATTTATATATATATTTATATATATATTTATATATATATATTTATATATATATTTATATATATATATATTTATATATATATATTTATATATATTTATATATATATATATTTATATATATATTTATATATATATATTTATATATATATTTATATATATATTTATATATATATTTATATATATATTTATATATATATTTATATATATATTTATATATATATTTATATATATATTTATATATATATATTTATATATATATATATTTATATATATATATTTATATATATTTATATATATATTTATTTATAAATATATATATATATGTTGTTGTTGTTGTTGTTGTTTTGAGACAGAGTCTCACTCTGTCTCCCAGGCTAGAGTGCAGTGGCACGACCTCGGCTCGCTGCAACCTCCACCTCCCAGGTTCAAGCAATTCTCCTGCCCCAGCCTCCCAAGTAGTTGCAATTACAGGCACATGCCACCACACTCGGTTAATTTTTGTATTTTTAGTAGGGACAGGGTTTCACCATGTTGGCCAGGCTGGTCTCGAACTCCTGACCTCAAGGGATCCGCCCACCTCAGCCTCCCAAAGTGCTGGGATTAGGCATGAGCCACCACACCTGGGCAACAAAAATATAATTCTTGGAAACTGAAAAGAATTTTGCTAAAAAGTAATGCATTGTAAGGATTTTAAAGATGACAGTAAGGAAATATCCTAGTTCATAGAGCAAAAAAGACAAAGAGATGGAAAATGATAATATCTGACTACTTGGGAACTTCAGAAAATACAGTAACAATTAAGGGGAGAAAAAAATTAAATCAAGAGAATTTCCCAGGGAGGAAAGGAGACACACATCTTCAAATTGAAAGGGTAGACTGAGTACCCAGCACAATAGATATAAATAGGCATATGGTTATATAAATTCATGCAGAATATCAGAAACCCATAGATTAAGAAAAGATTTTAGAGGCCGGGCACAGTGGCTCATGCCTGTAATCCCAGGACTTTGGGAGGCTGAGGCAGATGGATCACCTGAGGTCAGGAGTTCAAGACAGACCATCCTGGCTAACATGATGAAACCCCGTCTCTACTAAAAATACAAAAATTAGCCGGGCGCAGTGGCATGTGTCTGTAATCCCAGGTACTTGGGAGGCTGAGGCAGGAGAATCGCTTGAACCTGGGAGGCAGAGGCTGCAGTGAGCCGAGGTCACACCACTGCACTCCGGCAAAGACAGAGAAGAAAGAAAGAGAGAAAGAGAGAGGGAGGGAGGGAGGGAGGAAGGAAGGGAGGAGGGAGGGAAGGAAGGAAGGAAGGAAGGAAGGAAGGAAGGAAGGAAGGAAGGAAGGAAGGAAAGAAGGAAGGAGGGAGGGAGGGAAGGAAGGAAGGAAAGGAAAGAGAAAGAGAGAAAGAAAGAAGAAAGAAAGAAAGAGAGAGAGAGAAGAATAGAAAAGAAAGGCTTCCAAAGCAAAAAAATAAATACTAAATACTGAAACAGGCCATCCCCAAAGGCAGAGGAATTAGTCTGGCAAAAGACTTTCTACGAGCAGCACTTCAATTAGCAATATTAACTCCTAAGAGTATCCAGGAAGACAATGCAATGATGTCTTCAAATCCCCGAGAAAGAGCCTTCAACCTGGATTCCAAATCCAGCCCAAATTGAGTAGGAGCAGAACAAATACATTTTCAGATATGTAAAGACTCAGGAAGTTCACCTCCCATGCTCTCTTTCTTAAGCAATTATTTAAGTAAATTCTTAAGTCACTTCTTTGAATACTTATTCATGAGGAATAAAGCAAGAAAAGTAAACCAAGTTCATGAGAGAGTAGACCAAGAAAGCAGAATAAATGAGCCACAGAAATACTGAATCCGTGTAAGAATAGAACTAAAGGAAAATGTCAGAGCTATAGCTACGCAGCAGGCCCAGAAGACAACCAGTTCTTGGAATAAACAGCTAGAACACTGTGTCAGAGAGGTTTGTGAGATGACGTAGACGAGAGCTTAGAAAATGAGCCTTGAGCATCTGTTGAAGGCCCTGAATTCAATGTTTAAAAACAAATTAGAGCCAGGAACAGTGGCTCATGCCTGTAATCTCAGCACTTTGGGAGGCCAAAGCAAGAGGATTGCTTGAGCTCAAGAGTTCAAGACCAGCCTGGGGAACATGGTGAAACTCCATTTCTACAAAAAATTAGCCGGGCATGGTGGCTCATGCCTGTGGTCCCAGATAGTCAGGAGGCTGAGGTGGGAGGATCAGTTGAGCCTGGGAAGTCAAGGGTGCAGTGAGCCACGTTCACGCCATTGTACTCCAGCCTTGATGACAAGGTGAGACCTTGTCTCAAAAAATAAAAATTTAAAAAGTAAATTAGAAACTCAGGGGGAAGAAGTAAAACAAAGTCATTATCTAATACAAAGAAGCCAGTCCATATCAGAACAGGAAGTCACTGAGATTCAAGAAGACAATGGAATGCATACCAAAGAGTGGAAAGCTGGAAGATATGAGGAACATAATGAAGAAGACGTGCATTTTCTTTCTCAACGAGCAAAAATAGAGGCAATCATAAACTTAAGAGAAAACAATAAGTATATAAAAAGACAAAGCACAGATTAAAACTGTGCCATGATTTTGAGCAATGGGTGTATTATTAAAAAGAGTGAGCATAATGTCATACCTTAAATTAGATCCTGGATCAGAATTAGGAAATTGGGTAAAAACTTAGGAAATGCAAGTGAAAAATGGCCTTCCATAATAGTGTATCAGTATTGGTTCATAGCTGTGACAAAGACACCATAATAATGTAAGATGTTCCTAGCAGGGGAAACTGGGTGTGGGATACACAGGAGCTCTCTGTACTAACTTTGCAACTCTTCTGCAAACAAAATAATTCTAAAATTAAAAAAAAAATTAAAAAGCCGGGCACGGTGGCTCATGCCTGTAATCCCAGCACTTTGGGAGGCCGAGATAGGCAGATCACCCGAGTTCAGGAGTTTAAGACCAGCCTGGCCAACATGGTGAAACTCTGTCTCTACTAAAACTACAAAAATTAGCCGGGTGTGGTGGTGGGTGCCTGTAATCCCAGCTACTCGGGAGGCTGAGGCAGGAGAATCGTTTGAACCCGGGAGGTGGAGGTGGTAGTGAGCTGAGATTGCGCCACTGTACTCCAGCCTGGGCGACGAGAGTGAGACATTGTCTCAAAAATAAATAAATAAATAAACAAAATAAAACAAAACTTGGTTTTTAAAAAAGTATATCTGAAAGAGGCTGGGAAATGACAGGGGAAAGAAGGGAAAAGAAGGATAGGAATGCTAATGATTCATCTTAGACCTTGGCAACTCCAAAAATACAATCTACGGTTCACAAAGCAAGGAATGGAGGTTGGAGTCTGCTGTGTGAAATTGCAGAGTTGACTGGTAGAAAAACAGAAAATGGGGGCATAACTATATTGAAAAGACTGTGCAGAGGAAATATAAGGGTACTAGTCAACAGACGTTTGTAACTGTTAGACAAAAAAAAAAGGCATTAAAGGAACTAAAAACAGACAGAGCTAAAAAAAAAAAAAAAAAAAAAAAGGAGCGGGGGCAGGGGGAAGTTACCCTGGAGGAGAAGGACTCTGGGTAAGGATAAGAGAGACGTCTAAGCCCTTCCATACCATTTAAATTTTTGCATATGCGTTTGTTACTTTGATTAAAATTTTCAAAATGAAACAAACAAAAAATTGTACCTATCCAGTTCACATCATGACAGATACAGAAACAGAATCCATCATAGTGATTATAATTCTCAAACAAAGGGCTGAAAGCTTCTGTATTAACATGTAAAGGAGCACTCTTGGCAGGCGCGGTGGCTCACGCCTGTAATCCCAGCACTTTGGGAGGCCGAGGCAGGCGAATCACGAGGTCAGGAGTTTGAGACCAGCCTAGCCAACATGATGAAACCCCGCCTCTACTAAAAATACAAAAAATTAGCTGGGCGTGGTGGTGGGCACCTGTAATCCCAGCTACCCGAGGGACTGAGGCAGGAGAAATCACTTGAATCCGGGAGGCGGAGGTTGCAGTGAGCCAAGATCATGCCACTGCACTCCAGCCCAGGCGACAGTGCGAGACTGTCTCAAAAAACAAACAAAGAAGAGGAATTGAACACAGAAAAGTCAATATTCACACCCTGATAACTAGGACTAGAAGAGGAAACTTAGAGACACACCTTAAGACTCCATATGCCAGAAACATTTCCCAGGCAGAAGTAGCTGAGGCAACAGGCAGCTACGGGAGAGGGGAGTTAACAGCTGGCAAGAAAGCTGCTCCTCCCTGTTTGGGGAAACATGCATGAGACAGTCCTTTTCCATGCACATGACCTCCCTAGCACATGGAGACAGGAGTAGAAAATGTCTCTTCTAAAACTTTTAAATCAGAAGCACTGCAGAATGAGCCACCCATCCTGAGAGATGGTCTGCAAATGTACTTACCAATGACACTTGAATGGCCCCAAATCTCAGAAAGATATCAATCCAAAGTGTAATTACTATGAGAATAACTTGACTTTTTAAATTATTGTGTTAATTTAGAATGTCACAAAAAAAGGTCCAAAGGGCATGAAGCTAAAAAAAAAAAATGATTAGAGCTTGAAAATTTTTTGCTATTTTCCCCAGGAAAGATAGTACTCTAATCTAAATGGACTTTTAGTTTTAGCTTTGACAGGTGAAGAGCTAGAGGCCATCATCCCCACCCTTACAACAGGAAAAAGCTGAACAAGCTCAAAATCAATGACTTTTCTTGGACCATCAGAGAACTGAGTTTGCAGGGAAACCTGCTCCTCTGAAATCTGGAGAGACAAGTGCATCCAGAAAGTCACAGCTGAGATCTGCTTACCTGGAGCAGAAGCCACCGGAACCATGAGCCGGTAGGAACACTTACACAGTAATTTTGAGGAACCATTGGAGGCTGAGTGTGGACTAATTTGAAAGTGAGAAGCTCCTGGGGGTCAGTCTTAGGTGGGCACCCACATTTTCATGGACTTTATCTCCGGGAACCCCACCAGGATCTCATGGTGATGACTGGGAAAACCAAAGACAAAGAGAAAAATCTTGAAAGAACCCTAAGGAGGAAAAAGTAGGCTTCCTGCAGAGGAGCTAGAATAAAAATTATAGTAAATTTCCAGGCATGGTGGCTCACACCTGTAATCCCAGGACTTTGAGAGGCCGAGGTGGGCAGATCACCTGAGGTCGGGAGTTTGAGACCAGCCTGACCAACATGGGGAAACCCCGTCTCTACTAAAAATACAAAATTAGCCAGGCATGGTGGTGCATGCCTGTAATCTCAGCTACTCGGGAGGCTGAGGAGGAAAATCGCTTGAACCTGGGAGGCAGAGGTTCCAGTGAGCCAAGATTGTGCCTTGCACTCCAGCCTGGGCAACAAGAACGAAACTCTGTCTCAAATAAAAAAAAAAAATTAAAAAAAATTTTAGTAAACTTCTCCTCAGAAAGTATGCAAGCATTGGTAGGAAAACAGGATGACTATAGTTAACAATAATTGAATGTATATTTCAAGATAACTACAGAAGTGAATTTGGAATGTTCCTAACACAAAGAAATCATAAATGTTTAAGGTGATGGATATCCCAACTACCCTGATTTGCTCATTCACATTGTACACTTACATAAAAATATAACATGTACCCCATGAATACGTACAACTAGTATGTATTCACAAAAATTAAAAATTAGAAAAAAATAATTTAAAAAAGAAAGTATGCAAGCAAAAAGACAGTAGTATAAAATATTTAAAGTGTTAGAGGGGAAAATCTCCAACCTAGGATTCTATACCCAGGGAAATTATCCTTCAAAACTGAAGAAGCACCAGGCATGGTGGTGTGTGCCTGTAGTGTTAGCCCTTTGGGAAGCTGAGGTATGAGGATCCTTTGAGGCCAGAAGCTCGAGACCAGTCTAGGCAACATAGCAAGACCTCATCTCTACAAAAAATTTAAAAGATTATCTGGGCATGGTACTACGCACTGGTAGTTCCAGCTACTTGGGAAGCTGAGGCAGAAGGATCGCTTGAGCCCAGGAATTTGGGGCTGCAGTGTACTATAATCCTACTTGTGAATAGCCACTTCACTCCAGCCTGCACAACATAGCAAGATCCCATTTCTTTAAAAAAATGAGGAAGAAATAGATACTATCAGACAAACAACTGAGGAATTTGTCATCAGCTGACTTCCCTTGCAAGAAACGTTAAAAAAATTTTTTTTCAAGCAGGCAGTGACACAGATCAGAAACTTGGATCTATATGAAGCAAAGAAGGGTGTCACAGAAGGTGTAAATGAAGTTCAAATAAAAATCCTATTTTTCCTAATTGATCTACATTTTCCTTAATTGATCTAAAAGATAACTGTTTAAAGTAACAATAGTAATCAGTATTTAATGATTATAGCATGTGGATAAATGACATAAATGATAACAATGTCAGAAGGCTGGAAGGGAGGACTCAAGAATACTGTTTTTAAGGCACCTGCACTACACATGAAGCAGAAATAGTGCTGTTTGAAGGTAGATTTAGTTTAGTTTTAAGAATATACTGTAAACTCTAAAGAGAACTGCTTAAATGTTTTTTTCAGATGGAGTTTCACTCTTGTTGCCCAGGCTGGAGTGCAATGAAGTGATCTTGGCTCACTGCAAACTCTGCCTCCCAGGTTCAAGTGATTCTCCTGCCTCAGCCTCCTGAGTAGCTGGGATTACAGGCATGCACCACCACACCTGGCTAATTTTTTTTTTTTTTTTTTTTTTTTTTTTTTTTTTTTTTTTTTTAGTAGAGACAGGGTTTCACTATGTTGGCCAGGCTGGTCTCAAACTCCTGACCTCAGGTGATCTACCCACCTCGGCCTCCCAAAGTGCTGGGATTACAGGTGTGAGCTGCTGCACCTAGCCTAAATTTTTTAAGAAGAATTTTTTTACTGATATTCTGAGAGAAGATAAAATTTTTAAAAATCATATAAATTTCTCAGAGAGCGCAGAAGCAGTAGCATCTGTAGATGAATAAAAAGCCGTTACAAACATGGTCAATATTAATCCAAATATAGTAACAATCACTTTAAATATGAATGGCTTAATACACTAATTAAAGGACAGAGATTGTCAGAGGGTTATCATAAAAGAGGAAGATCCAATTTTATGCTGCCTACCAGAAATATACTTTAAATATAAAGACTCCAAAGTTTAAAAATAAAGGGATGGAAGAAGTTATACGACACACTGATCGAAAGAAAACTGGAGTAGCGATGTTAATTCCAGACAAAGAAGACTTAGAACAGGGTAAATTGTTAGGAGTAAACGGGAAACCTACCTAATGACAAAGCGAATTAGTTCTCCAAGAAACGTGCATGCACCTGATTACAGAGTGTCAAAATACACGAGGCAAAAAACAAATAGAAATGCAAAGAGAAAAAGACAAACCCACTGTAGAGATGGAGAATTCAAAACCCTCTGTCAGTAACTGATAGATCTAGCAGGAATACAATACATAAAGGATATAGTTGACTTGAAGAACACTATCAATCAATTCGATCTGATTGGCATTTATAGAATACTCTATCCACCAATAACAAAACACATATTCTTCTCAACCTCACCTAGAATGCTCACCAAGATAAGACCTCAAAACACATCTTAACAAATTTAAAAGAATAGGAAGACACAACATATGTAATTCTAAATTAATAGTATTGTTATATAACGGGCACATTCTCTAAAGAATACCTACTTTCCTTTACTTTTATTATTTGCTCATGTGAAAGGAAAAATGAATCTTGGGACCCCAAAATCACTAAGCTAAAGGGGAAAGTCAGGCTGGGAACTGCTTAGGGCAAACTTGCCTCCCATTCTATTCAAAGTCATCCCTCTGCTCACTGAGATAGATACATATCTGATTGCTTCCTTTGGAAAGACTAATCAGAAACTCAAAAGAATGCAAACATTTTTCTCTTATCTACCTTTGACCAAGAAGCTCCCCCCCCCCCCCCCCCAGCTTGGAGTTGTCCTGCCTTTCTGGACCAAAGCAGTGTATATCTTACATATATTGATTAATGTCTCATATCTCCCTAAAATACATAAACCAAGCTGCCCCCCGACCACTTTGAGCATGCTATCAGGACCTCCTGAGGCTGTGTCATGGTGTGTGTCCCTAACTTTGGCAAAATAAACTTCCTAAATTGACTGAGAGCTGTCTCAGATATTTGGGGTTCACACTCAACAATACACCTTCTGATGATCTCTTCTGCCTAGCTAATGCCTGCTCATGGTCAGCCCAAACTTAAAGATTAAAAACTTTAATACAGTATAATAAAAGCATAAACAAAGTTAATCATTGAAAAGTAATCCACAGCCAGGTGCAGTGGCTCACGCCTGTAATCCCAGCAATTTGGGAGGCTGAGGCAGGCAGATTGTTTAAGCCCAGGAGTTCAAGCCTGGCCAATGTGGAAAACCTGTCTCTAAAAAAGATACAAAAATTAGCCAGGCATGGTGGCACACACATGTTGTCCCGGGTAGTCAGAGGGTTCAGGCAGGAGGATCACTTGAGCCTGGGAGGTCGAGACTGCAGTGAGCTTTAATTGAGCCACTGCACTCTAGCTCAGGTGACAGAGTGAGACCATGTCTCAAAAAAACAACAAAGAAAAGAAAAGAAATCTATGGAAAATAATGCAATATTTATGACATAAAGGATTAATGCCCATAATATAAAAATCGATTTTATAAATCAATAAAAGAGCACATTCATTCTTGACTTAACTCATTCTCTATACAGTAGCCAAAGTAGTATCTTTAAAACCCAGATCTAGCCATGACATTTCCCTGCTTGAAGTCCTTCAATGGCTTCACATTGCCCTTAGAATGAAGTTCAAAACCCTTGACATGATCCACATGATCTGGTCCTTATCTATCTCTAGATTGGTCTCCAATTACCCTTCTCCCATCTTTCTCAGGACTCTAGCCACACTGGTCTTTTCTCAGCTCTTCACACCTTAAAGCCTCTGCATATATCGATCGCTTTGCCTGGAATCACTCCACCACCACCACCCTGTTCGACTAATGCCCACTTTTCCTTCAGATCTCAGCTTAAACATCATTTCTCATGAAAGTCTTCCATCATCAATTCTGGATTGGTTCAGATCCTCCGCTATTTGCTCTATAAACCTGAACAAACAGAATCATGTTTCTGAAGCTTCAGAACTCCAAACAAGACCCTGAGGAGTGACCCTTCCAAGGAATGTGAGGTTCCAGGCAAAGCCTCTAGAATCTTCTTATCTATAATAGTCAGGGTTGGTGAGGAAGCTCAGGAGAAAGTTAAGATGAGTGAGTCTAAGCTATCCGTTCTGTACTTTTTTTGAGTATAGACAACTTTGAGAACCTAATAAAATCTGTGGAATTCATTTCTTCTGGAGATTGCCTCTCCCCCAGAAAAAGTCACAGAAGCAAAATTTTGTGTAAAGTTATCAATGTTGCAAAGTTCCTCTAACATCCATTTATCCACCTCACATTAAGAACTCCAACCATTGGATGTTATGTATTTGTCACAGGCTGAAAACAAACAAACAAACAAAAACAAAAACAAAAAAAAATCAGCCCAGTGAGAATCTCATAAAACAAACACATCGGTTCCCTAGCTTTGTTCATTTAATCAATGTTCATTGAGTATCTACAGTATAGTGATTCCAGCAATAATAACACCTTATAAATGAAATTTGCTTTACAATTTAAAAGAAAATAAAGACTTTTCATATACATTGTCTCACTCTTCCCCCAAACCCAATAAAGTGGGCATAGATTACTCTACCTATTTTGCAGATGAGAAAACATAAGTAATCCCAGGGAACACGAGTGATCTGGCTCACACAACTCAGCCAAAAAGGAGTGAAACCCAGGAGTAAAACACTGTCTTTTAACCCTAAGCCTGGCTCTTTCCTTCCATGTTGATATTGACTCCAACGGCCCGTGGCTGGTACTAGGACTTGTCCTTAGTAATCTGATAATAATCCCAGGGGCCACAGTCTCAGCCTCCAGTTCCCACGGTGGTCAGCCTCACGCTCTCATATTCCATGTGATGATGCAGTTTTGCCAATCAAAGGTCGCAGCGGCAGGACTCCCCTGATGTATAGGAGAAGTAGCCAGAGCTCTTCATCCCCTGCCAGAAGAGCATAGTAGCTCACATTTATTGAGTTCTTAGTACACGCTGGGCACTGTTCTAGGCTTTTTACATGAATTAACTCATTAAATACTCAGAACAAAACCATGAGGCAGGTACTATTATAATATTATCTCCATTTTGTGGACACTTAGGAGAGATTAATTTGCCCGAGTTTGCACGACTAATAATTTTCAGAATCGAGATTTGAATCCTGGAGCCTGTGCTCCTAACCAAACCACCATTTGCCTCTCCTGAGCCCATTGTCCTTAACCTCTTGCGGTCATGTGTGCTGGAGAGAATGTGATCAAAGCCCTGGACCTTCTCCCTAGGAAAATGCAGGTAAACAGAATTTTGCATATTTCAGGGACTTTGGGGACACCTAAGACCCATCTACTGTCGACCTCAGACTTAGAAGCTCTATTTATCTCATACATCCTGGAGAGAATTGTCCAGGGACAAAAACAGAAGCGCCGCCAGCGCCGCAGGACTTCGCCTCTGCAAACGTGTGAGGAGAGCTGCGCTGCGCTGAGCTGCGTGGTGACGGAGATGCCCGTTCGCTCGGGATCAGGAACGGTGAGCTCCCGGGACCGCAATGCCCTGAGAACGCAGCCGGGTGCTGAGCCTCCGGAGTCCAGTAGCTGAATGAAATACGCAGGGATCACCAGCCGGACCCAAATCTTGCGTCCCTGCCAGCATCCTGGAGTCCTAAGAGGCAGGGATTGGAGCGGACAGGATCTCAGAACTCTGGTCCCGGGCGCACAACGGCGGAGTCGCTGTTCCTGGTGCTGAAACGCTCAGTCCTGGAAGAACGTGGCCGCCTGCCCACCTGGTACCGCGCCGCGGCCGCTGCGGGGAACTGTCCAGTGCTGAAAACGGATGCGGCCCGGCCCGCAGGGCTCAGACCCGAGCCTGCCGCACCCAGCGGAGCTCGAACCGAGCTCCTGGAAGCGCTGACGCAGAGCGCAGGGAGAGCCGGAGCGGCGAGCTCCAAGCCTGGCATGGACCTGCAGAGACCCGATTCCTACCAGGGAGGAGCTGGCCCTGACTTCAACGAGCACGTCCTGCATAAGGTAAACATCTCCTGTATTCCTCAACCTAACGTTGGAAGAGGCGCCAGCACCAGGAGTTTTCTCCACTCCCCTGACTTTGCTTTGGGACTTAATGAGAAACTAGCTTGTATCTGTAAGCCTGGGGAGCCCTTTCTGTCTGATCCTGTTTCCTGCTCAAAATAGAGATGTGTGAGCTCTTGGGGAACGGCTGCTGCCAGAGGCTCAGATGGTCAGAAGCTTCATTCATTCACTTAAATCATCTGTGTTCCTTTTTCACTCCCTCCTTCTCCTTGCCTATTTATGCCCCTGGGTGACCCCTGGCACCTTGCTCTCCTAACCCTTGTAGGAGACTGCATTTCTCCCTGTTACGTCTGCTAGCAGTGGCCAAATACCTGAATTTCTGGCCAATTTGTCTGAAATTAGATAAATGGTCTGCAGCAGAGATGAACTGCTGTTTTCGAATCAGACTCCCTCATGGCTCCAGAAAGCTTCCCTCCAGCCATGACTCCCTCACAGCCCCTGTAAGCATTTGCTTATTTCAAAGCACTGACATATACATTGCTTCCTTCACTCAAGTTTCTTATGCAACTCAGTTTTCAGTAATGCAGATCTCCCCCTAAGACAGTTGTTGGGAAAAATAGTAGCCTCTCTCAGGATAACAGTTTTAATTCAAAATCCATCACTCTGAAATAATCAAAGCGTTATATTTGGCATAAGAAGTTATTATGGCTCACCTTCCCTTTCTCTGACTTTGCCATGCCTTCCTGCTCCAGCCCTTATATTTTCTGCTTTGATAATGCCAGTTCACCTGCTAGTCCTTTGAAAAGCTGTACGTGATCCTATAGGTGGAGTTTTTTAATCAAAACATCACTTTGAAGAGTCTATGAATGCAAGTTTTGAAATAACCTAACCCAACCTCCTCCTCTATCACACAGCTTATATTTGAGGAAACTAAAATCCAGAGAGGAAAAATGACTTGTCCAAGAAAGCAAGCTGGTAAATGGCAGAGCTGATACTAAAAGCCAGAAATTACTACTACACATGTAGTATTCTTTCCTCTATATCCTTACTAAACTTCTCATCAAAGTGTGCAGTCCATGGACCAGCAGCATTGGCATTACCTTGGAACTTATTACAATAGAAAGCCCTGACCCTAGATTGGCTGAATCTGAATCTGCATTTTAACAAGATCTCTAGGAATAAATATGCACAATAAAGTTTTAGGTGCATGGCTCTGTGCCATGCTGCCTGTTTCTGACACAAATGAAAGAAAATCGGCTATTGAAGGAAGCAGGTCTCTAGATCTGACAGTCCATGTGTCTTCTCCCTCCAGGTCTCTGAATTCCTAGGATATAGAGAAGGAGAAAAAATGTATAACAACTACCCCAGTCTAGAAATTTTAGAGCCATCACAGTTTGAAGTAAACTAGAAGAAGTTCTGTGCTATTTGATGTTGTAAATTTAGCCCAGTAAAAAGTGCATGCAAGGCCAGGCATGGTGGTTCACACCTGTAATCTCAGCACTTTGGGAGGCCGAGGCAGTGGATCGCTTGAGGTCAAGGGTTCAAGACCAGCCTGGCCAACATGGTAAAATCTGTCTCTACTAAAAATACAAAAATTCGCTGGGCATGGTGGTGTGCGCCTGTGATCCCAGCTACTCAGGAGGCTGAGGCAGGAGAATTGCTTGAGCCTGGGAGGCAGAGACTGCAGTGAACCGAAATCACACCACTGCACTCCACTCTAGCCTGGGCAACAAAGCAAGACCTTGTCTCAAAAAAAAAAGGAAAAAAAAGTTTATGCAAGCAGAGGAACATAATTACAAATCAATTACAAAATTTTCCTGGCAACTAGATATGTGGGTCTCTCCAAGTTTATACCATCCTATAAAGGTATAAATACTCATTTTGAAAGCTTTAAGATTGGGAGCTCAGATTGTTCAAAATATTGATCAGATGTGGTATTTTCCATTTCAATTACCCACACACGAGATGTAGGATGTAGTCCATGAAGACTTTTACTTCCTTTGAGTTTATTGATCACCAAATTGAGAGTGGGAACCCATTCCAACAAGTTCCAACATATTTAAAGGCAAGTATCTATTTACTACTAGTAAAGGCTCAATGTCATCAGCTTGGCTGTGTGAGCACCCTGAGAGCAGGAGCCAGCCTTAAACCTTCTCTGGTGCCCAGCAGAGTGACATATGTATGTAAGGAAAGTTTTCCTTCTTATATAGTGCTGACAACCTCCTCCTAATACTACTTTATGATTGTGCATGATGTTTTATTGTGATCCACTTAAAACTCTTTTTGTAAAGGGGTAGGGCATCAACTTATTTGTATTATATTAAAAATTACTATGTAGTAGAGTCCAAGGAGTTCCCATTGATTAATTAGTGTCTATTGTCCATGAGAAGCAGGGCTCCCCTCCAACATTAATTGCTAGGATAAATTCTTTTTTTGAAGTAGGGTCGCAGTCTGTCGCCCAGGCTGGAATGCAGTGGTGTGATCTCAGCTCACTGCAACCTCTGCCTCCCAGGCTCAAGTGATTCTCCCACCTCAGCCTCCCCAGTAACTGGAACTGCAGGCATGTGCCACCATGCCTGGCTAATTTTTTGGCGGTTGTTGTTTTGTAGAGACAGAGTTTCACCATGTTGGCCAGGCTGGTCTTGAACTCCTGGCCTCAAGAGATCCACCCGCTCGGCCTCCCAAAGTGCTGGCATTATACGTATGAGCCACCATGCCCAGCGTGGAGAAATGATTTTTTAAATAGACTTGTTATTGACACATAACAAACACCACTTTGGGAAGCTGAGGCGGGCAGATCTCTTGAAGTCAGGAGTTCAAGACCAGCCTGGCCAACGTGGTGAAACTTTGTCTCTACTAATAATACAAAAATCAGCTAGGCGTGGTAACACATTCCTATAATCTCAGCTACTAGGGAGGCTGAGACAGGAGAATCACTTGAACTGAGGAGGTGGAGACTGCAGTGAGCCAAGATCACACCACTGCACTCCAGCTTCAGCAACAGAGCAAGACTCCATCTCAAAAAAACAAAAAGAAATATGACAAACACCAAAAAATCCTGAATCTTATGTGTCTACCTTGGTGAATTATCACAAAGTGAATGTACCTGTGCAATCACTATCAAGAGAAAGAAATAGAACCTTGTCAGCTTCCCAAGAGGCCCCCTCCCACATTCCACTTGCCAAACACCCTCCCCCAGAGATTGTCATTATAGAGGAAGAAGCATCATCTCGTGTTTTGACAGCACAGCAGATGTTATGTAGGGTAGTCCTAGAAACTTGCCAGAGAAGAGATATT
This sequence comes from Gorilla gorilla gorilla, assembly GCF_029281585.2. NCBI lineage: Eukaryota > Metazoa > Chordata > Mammalia > Primates > Hominidae > Gorilla > Gorilla gorilla. The sequence continues at coordinate 17,294,913 of NC_073228.2, read as the reverse complement.
GTCGTATGATGAAACGAAACTCCAGGCTTGGAATAAGCCAAACCTTGATGTGACTTTGAGCAACATCTGTGAGTCTTAATTTTCTTAGCTATAAAATAGGAATGATAATACCTGCCTTATTATTTTTGAGCAAGGATGTTAGCGAATATAATGTAACGCATATATATAAAATCTCTGGAATATAGGAAGCATTCAATAAAAGTGGTTGTATTGGCTGGGCGCAGTGGCTCCCAGCACTTTGGGAGGCCAAGGAGGACGAATCATGAGGTCAGGAGATCAAGACCATCCTGGCCACCATGGTGAAACCCCATTTCTACTAAAAATACAAAAATTAGCCGGGGGTGGTGGCATGCACCTGTAGTCCCAGCTACTCAGGAGGCTGAGGCAGGAGAATCTCTTTAACCTGGGAGGCAGAGGTTGCAGTGAACCAAGATCACACCACTGCACTTCAGCCTGGTGACAGAGTGAGACTCCATCCGAAAAAAAAAAAAAAAAAAAAAGTGGTTGTATTAGGGCATGCATCTTGGGCTCCGAAGCGGCTTCAATGGGTGTCACATTCAGTCTCACCTACAATGATGAGCTTTGTGAGAAGAGCAGCAGCTTCATACACAGAGAACCTCAGAAACACACACACTACATATTTCACAGGCAGAAGTCCATGGAAATAAACTCACACAACCCATCTATACAAAAAGCATGACTTCTATGCAAACATCCCAGTTCTGACTTCCTAAGTTGAATATCTTTTTTCTCTTGGAGGTGATGTATGGGACTTGATGAAATTCATTTATATGAAAAATATACGCCAAATATCATGATAGGCATGGTGTAGCTCTTGCACTTTAGCTGGTCCCAATAGTTGGAGGCTGACCCAGGCAAGCCCAAGTAACTCTTAGAAGATTCCCGTAGGGTGGGCTGGAAGCTGGGAACTGACTGAAAACGTTGAGCTCATCCATCATGTGCCTGGAGTTTTTAAATAGAGTTGTTGTTGCCACAAATCTGAAAATTTGATGCAGCTAAATAATTTAAAACAAAGGAGCAACCTGGCTGCTCTTTTCCTTAGAGAACTCTCAGTTCTCTCTTGCTACCAGCTTCAAGAGCCATCCAGGGCAATGGTATGGGGTATGGGTTCAGGAACAGCCCACGGATTGGGTCCCTACTGTGCCAGGGTCTGACCTTGAGCTCCCAGAAAATGAAAAGATTTTCATTTCATTTTCACAGAGAGGGCAAGCTTTTGCCCCAGATACCAGTGAATTAGGACAAAAGGGCTTCAGTTCAAGCACTTACTTCCTAATTCCCCATCACCAGGGCTCTAAGGAATATCCACATACCAGACTAGCTTCCAGAGGGACGAACAATTCCTAGGACAAAGTCAGTCTCAGAAAGACTGGGGGTGGGGGGCAGAAAAACATGAGCTGCTCATCCATTCATCCAGGGCTTGGTTCTTCTTGGGTGAAAAGGGATTACCAGGTCTCTGTCTTCCAAAGTATGTCCATTTCCTCCAACTGCTCTAACACCTCTTCTGGGTGAAAGGAAAAGGCAAGCAGGTAATATCTGCCACTCTCTCCCATCTCCTGCACTTACTCTTCACTTCCTTCTTCTACTACCCATCTTGTAATTTCGGTGTCCCTCAAAAGTCCGCATGCCTCACCGATTCATTCAGCAAACATGCACTGGACATTTCCAAAGCATAAAGAACTAGGCTGGTCATTGTCGAGAATATAAACGCAAATGATTCCCATCTTCACTAAGCCTGTGGCCTAGAAGGCATGCACACAAATGGCTATACTTTTATATAATTCCAGAAGTGTCCTAAGAAAGATACGGGTAGCTGCAGGGGAATGACCCAGGAAGAAAAGGTCATGTCTGACTCAAGTTGAAATGTCCTCTCTCACTTATGGCTTCTGATTAAAGTTAACATCCAGGCTTGGCACGGTGGCTCACACCTGTAATCCCAGCACTTTGGGAGGCTGAGACAGGTGGATCATGAGGTCAGGAATTCGAGACCAGCTTGGCCAACATGGTGAAACTCATCTCTACTAAAAATACAAAAATTAGTCAGCCGTGGTGGTGCACGCCTGAAATCCCAGCTACTCAGGAGGCAGAGGTAGGAGAATCGCTTGAACCCAGGAAGCAGAAGTTGCAGTGAGCTGAGATCACACCATTGCACTCAGCCTGGGCGACAGAGTGAGACTCTGTCCCCCCACAAAAAAAATTAAAATTAAAAAATAAAAAATAAAGTTAACATCCAGGAGAGACAGAGTTCCACACATCAGCTAGCTCCCTCCCCATGGGACTGTCACCTATTAATCCTAGGGAAAGGTCTGGATACAACAGTGTTGTCCTTCCCTGCCAGAAAATTGTACAAGAGAAAGACAAATAAAACAGCAAAAGACCATACTCGCCATTCTGTGTTCCTCTCTCATTCTCTATCCCACAGGTGCTTCTTTTATTTTTTTTTCGATGAAACAATGATAATAGTATGCAAATTTGTCCTCAAAAGAATCCAAATTCGCAGAAAAATCCATGCCCTGTAAGTGAAGAGATTTTTGTTTTCAAAGTGCACTAGTTCCAATTCTCAAAGATTTCTATTGTCAGCTCAGGAACAAACAAGAAAGCCAAGAAAAGCTAGCTGCTCCCTGTATAATATTTCCACTGGCTTGTTTTCCTCTCTTGCTTGCTCTGAAGGCTTACAGATAAACAAATGAAGTGTATATTACATCACTGGCAATCTGGTGCCGTCTGGGACTCCTTTGGCTAATAGATCGGTCCTGCCCAGATTCCAGAGCAGGCAGCTGGTGTGGGGAGTGGTGGTGCCTGCTAGTTCTCTTAGGATAACCTCAGCAGGAAATGATGGTGACTCAGTCCAGCGCCTCAAAGTCGTTTTCCAAACTCTCCAGGCTTTCCTCTCCTAAGCATCCTTTCCTTTAATTTGTGGTCCCTGGGGCCTTTTGTGAGAAAATGTCTGAGACTCACTTGTGTTGCTGCCCTAATGTTTCCTCTTATAAGCTGTTCTAGGGAGGGACGTCCTTCAGTTTCAGGGCAGGAAACTCCGCCTTACTGGGTGGAAGTAAACAGCCAGAGGTGAGCACTAGGCTGGAGAATTGTTGAAGTGGGCATTTGAAGTGGCTCTAAATTTATCCCAATACCCTTCTTGCTTCCTTCCTCCTCTTCTCAGGCAAGAGAAACAGTCCGTAGAGACTGCAAGCGCGAATGGAGATCACAGCTCCTTGTTAACTCACTCAGGCAATGCAGTTCCCAGCTGGGAGTGGCCCTGGACATCCTCCCATCTCTTAACCAGAGGAGGTTTTCTGGGGCCAAGAGACACAGCTCCAAGCAAACAGATCTGGAAAATATTAACCCCTAACTGATGACACCAGGCCTCACCCTGCTCCTAAAGGGAGCAAGGCCTTGAGTGGTGCAGTGAAAATAACTTGAGACGTGCAGGGCTCAAGAATTCCCCCAGCACATGGTTCCTGACCTTGATTTCTAAGTCAGCTCCCTCCCTTCTCATTTGCTTATCAGCGCCTTTTCATTTGCTTATTAGCACCTTCTCATTTGCTTATTAGCACCTTCTCATTTGCTTATTAGCACCTTCTCATTTGCTTATTAGCAGACAGTTTCTACCCATCAACATGAGGATGTTATTTAATCATTTGTGCTTTTGCAAATGCACATGTACTTTTAGGTATCTTAAACCAAGCTGTGCTTAAGTTCAAATTTTCTATTACTTGCTAGCCTTCTGCCCCTGGCCACCAGACACACAGACACACACACACATACACACACACACACACACACACGCCTGCACATGCACACATACGCACCCTTCCTCTCATGAGCTGTGGGCAGGGCCAGTGATCATCCGTTTTTGTTCTCTGTCTCCCCTTACCTTTTGTTATGAGCCTTTTAAAAGCAAAGCAGGCTGGGCGCAGTGGCTTAGTCCTGTAATCCCAGCACTTTGAGAGTCCAAGGCAGGCAGATCACCTGAGGTCAGGAGTTCAAGATCAGCCTGGCCAGCATGAGGAAACTCTGTCTCTAGTAAAAATACAAAAATTAGCTGGGCGTGGTGGCAGGCGCCCGTAACCCCAGCTACTTGGGAGGCTGAGGCAGAAGAATCACTTGAACCCGGAAGGCTGAGGTTGCAGTGAGCCGAGATCGCACCACTGCACTCCAGCCTGGGCAACAAAGCAAGACTCTGTCTCAAAAAAAAAAAAAAGGCAAAGTAAACATTTCTCCTCCTCTTCTTCCTCCCTCCCCTGTTTGAATTTTGCATTCATACCCTCTCCCAGCAACTCTGTTTATTAAAAATCGGAACTGTCATTTATTAGAGCAGTACCCCTAGGGGAGAGTCGGGAACTGGTAACACCTTCCCCAAGCTCACAGTGAGAAGCAGTGTAAGCTTTGGAAGGGAATAAAGTCTGGTACACAGTCCAGATGAGGCAGACACCCCCTTTCAGCCCCTGGAGTCTCCCTCCTTGCTTCCCCCATGCCCTTACCCAGATCCTTCCTCCTTCTCTGGGTCCCACCTCAGGTTTCATTTGGTTATCAGGTAAGAAATATTAAAAATCATCTCTGCACTATAATCCAAAGGGACCCAGTAAGACTAATAATTATTCCCAATACATTATCCAAATAAGCATATGGTTTATTTCTGCAGCACTTTACAGTTTACGAAACACTTTACTATATGCCAAGACATTTTATACTTAACATATGCTTTTTCCAGAAGATGTTACTATTAAACTAATTAATGTCCATATTAATAGGACAGGGAAACAAAGGCCAGATGGCCGGGCGTGGTGGTTCATGCCTGTAATCCCAGCACTTTGAGAGGCTGAGATGGGCAGATCATGAGGTCAGTAGTTTGAGACCAGCCTGGCCAACATGGTGAAACCCTGTCTCTACTAAAAACACAAAAATTAGCTGGGTGTGGTGGCGGGCACCTGTAATCCCAGCTACTCAGGAGGCTGAGGCAGGACAATTGCTTGAACCCGGGAGGCGGAGGTTGCAGTGAGCTGAGATTGCGACACTGCACTCCAGCCTGGGTGACACAGCAAGGCTCTGTCTCAAAAAAAAAAAAAAAAGAAAGAAAGAAAAAACTGACTTGCTCAAGGTCATAGCCAGCATTGTGGAAGCCTGAATCATTACAGCAGACCCTTCGATAGCACTTGCACGCCATGTAATATTCTAAGCACTTAGCATCTCTTAACTCACTTAATCCTACAACAACCCTATTTTAATCTCATTTTACAGATGAGTAAACTGAGGCATGGAGACATTAAGAAATTTGCCTATAGTCAAATCCAAGCAAGGCAGACAGGCAGAGGGATAGAGTCAGGAGAGGACAAGGGGCTTCACCAAGAGGGTCACAGATGGTCACTACTTTAGGGCATCGACAGCAGTCCATTGTGTGGCCTTCAGCTCTGTAGAGCTGGTTTTGCTCACTCACTCAAGAGTGGCTCCATCTCTGCAGTCAGGCTGATGTTAATCAGACTCACAAGACATGTATTGCCCTAGATGCCAAGCCACATTATAATCAGGAGATTGTTCACTAAGCATGAAATCCAGGGGAAAAAATGGAACTTGGAGGATTCAAATGTTTAATGCTATCAGGCTGACATGAGTTGGTAGCTGGCTACACTATAGGGACAGCCTCAATCTACGACCCCACTGGCCCCTTCTACCCTTAGGTCCCCTCCCCTACCCCTTGCCCCACCTCTGCCTCCCTCAGCTGTATATATTTAACTGCCTTGGGCTGGGCAGTCATTCTATTCTCTCCAGGTCTGTATTTCCTGCAATCCTTTAAGAACTCCTTGCCTTTGAGCTTGAGAATTCCCTGGACTTGACCTGGTTACGGGGAGGGAAAGGGAAGGGATGTTCCGTTCATCATCACCAGAGTTGTCATTTCATACTTCTTCCTCCATCTCACTCAAGGCCTGTGTCAGAGCCTTAGGGACTTGGGTTTCAGGGGCAAGAATCATGGAAGAGTAGAAAGGTGACTGGGGACATTTCCTTATATCCCACCACCACCCCTGTCCACATGCTCCCCTTGAAATCTGATATTTCTGCCTGAGAATCCTGAGAATCAATTCAGCAAACATTTACTGGGCACCACATTCCAGTCCCCAGGAACAAAACCCACTCTTCATTCCCCAAGGAGCTGCGTCCAGCAGGCTGGGTGGATCAGAGGGATGGCACAGGCAGAGATGGCTCAGGCCACATCTGACTGCAGCTCAGTGTGCCACGTGGACCTTGGTGCCCATGAAGGTCAAAGACCTCTAGTCCCATATAGTGGGAAGCTGAGCCCTTGGGGACCAGGTCAAATGCTTGCAGCTCTCAAGGCTGCCAACTTCTGGCTCCTGGCTGATTGACTGATCTGAGGGGTTATAAAGCCCAAAGTCCCAGGATGGGGCCCCACCTCTGAAGGTCAGAGGGCTCTGAGCCCCTCAACACAGGGATCCCTTCAAGCCCATGTCCAAGAAAGGAAGAGACTCCTGTTGCACTTCTGAGAAGTGTCCAGTGCAAAGACCCCTGTCCAATCGTGGCAGAGTCCAACACATAGAAACTAAGCTGGATCCCTTCCATGACCATCTCCAAAGACATGGGCTGAAAAACACTCAACCAAACCCAAAACACCAGGATCCCAGCCCTTGGGATGACAGTGTGGCACACAGAGAGGCTTGGGAAAGACAGAGGGGCATGCCAGGTGAGCTCTGCAGGCATGTCCTCCAGGACCCTCACTCTCCTCTCCCTGAAACCAGGTCTCCTCCAGACAGCAGACACATGAGAACCAGCATAGCATAGGCCCTGACCATCACCTGTCCTGACCACCACCTGTGCTGTCTACCACCTGTCCTGTTCACCACTGGTTCCATCCACCACCTGCCCCATCCATCACTTGTTCTGTCCACCATCTGTCTTGTCTACTGCCTTCCCTCTTCACCCTCATCCTGTTCACTACCTGCCCTGTCCACCACCTGTCCTGATCACCTTCTGCCCTGCTCACTGATTTTCTTAGAGTAGGAGGCAGCTCATTAGCAGAGAAAGAGAACTGGGCTTTGAGTACCAAAGAACCAAGCTTTATCCCTGTCTCTGCTGTTAGCCAGCTGTACATCCTAGGTCATTCCATTCCAACAGCACTTTCCAACTTGCAGAAAACTTGCATATAAATCATTTCGGTTGAATTCCCCAGCACTGTGTGTAAAGAGAACAGGCATTATTCTTGACTGCAAAAGGGGAAATCTTGTGATCAGGACTCTTGATTTCCAGTGACAAAACCCAACTCAAATTGGCTTAAGCCGAAAAGAGAATTCACTGGTTCCTGTACCAGAGAAGCCTAGGGAGTGCAGCTGACATCGAGCTCAGCTGGACCCAGGGACTCTCAGTGACTTCGGCCTCACTCTCTGTCTCTCTCTCTCTCATTTTTCTCTCTGGCTTGGCTCCATTCACAGGCAGGCTTCTCCCCATGGGGCCCCATTATTGACAGCAGCCCCAGGATCACATCCTCACAGCTCCCAATTCCAACCAAAGTCCTAGACCCAATACTCACTGGAGACTGAAATTGCCACATGCCCACCCCTGAACCAATACTATAGCCAGAGGGTAGAACATGATGGACAGCTTAAGCTCGGGTCACATGTCCACCCCGAAGGTGGAGTCAATCCCACCCAAGCCCTGTAGATCAAGAGTGGAAGAAAATGGGCCGGGCATGGTGGATCATGCTTGTAATCCCAGCACTTTGGGAGGTCAAGGCAGGTGGATCACCCGAGGTCGGGAGTTCAAGACCAGTCTGACCAACATGGGGAAACCCCTTCTCTACTAAAAATACAAAATTAGCCGGTTGTGGTGGTGCATGCCTGTAATCCCAGCTACTCAGGAAGCTGAGGCAGGAGAATCACTTGAACCCGGGAGGCGGAGGTTGCGGTGAGCCGAGATCGCACCATTGCACTCCAGCCTGGGCAATAAGAGCGAAACTCCGTCTCAAAAAAAAAGAGTGGAAGACAATGGTTTCCAGGGAAAATGGGATGGTGTTATCTGGAGGCTAGCCATGCAAAAACAACAGATGTCCCATGGTAATCCCGGGCAAGGCTGAGTCCCAGCATTTTTAAATCTTTAATGAGAAGTGCCTGAAAAGAAATGAAGAGAACTTGTCACAGTCCCACCTGAACTGGCCTCTTGGTGCCTCACACAAAGTTTCATTTAAGACTAAATAACTGGATTTGGATTATTAATGACTGGACTTGGGAAATAAACTGCTGTCACCCTATGAAGCGATAGGCTTATTGGGGCTGCAGAGCCAGACCTCCCTCTATGGGTGGGAGTAGAATTTCCTCTGAAAGAAATAGATGATCCAACTGTGGACCATCCAGGGAAGAGGTTGATTGGAGCAGGGAATGAGGGTTCAGGAAGCTGACGGAGCTCAGACAGGAATGAGGGGAAGCTCTTCCGCCTCTCTTAAGGACCATGGTTAGCTGCTATGGAGACGCCTGAATTTTTCCATTGCTGGGTAGGGCGTGTCAGCCCAGGGCTACATGAACACTGATGAGAAGTGAGGCAGAAAAGCACCAAACAAGGCCAGCTTTATGAGTATGCCACCTACAAAGTCACATAACGCCCTGCACTTAGAAGGGCCCTGCATTTGGTTTAACACTTTGCATTCGCCATCTTTAAAGTCTTAATAATGTTTGTACAAGGACCCCTGTATTTTTATTTTATATAGCCATTCTTGCTGTCAGATAAAAACCCCTGCAAGGTCTGAGCCTGGCTCTGTGGGGTAGTTTTGAGCTATTCGCTGGGGCACCTCTGCCTTCTGATGGCCTCACACCACGCCTGGTTTTGGATGTGCCTCGAGTAACCAGGGAAGAGTCATCTTATGCTTTGGGCCAGATGGCAAAGGAGTGGGCAGCACCACAGTGGCATTCACTGTCGAGGGGTGGTTGCGTCCCCAGGACAGCATCTGCGAGGGTCACGGGCAGCAGGAAGTGTGGCCTGGAAGGCAGATCAGACAGTCCGAAGGTGGGTGGGTGGGCAAGTCCTCAGGGGTAAGTGGCTGTGATAGAGGCAGGGGAAGAAGTAGACAGGGGTCACGTTTGTGATCTGAGCATTGTGCTGAAAAAACAATAAGTTTGTATTGGTGGCTATTAGTGAATAATGAGAGTCATTATTTTATTTATTTATTTATTTATTGAGACGAGTCTCTCTCTGTCACCCTGGACTGCAGTGGCATGCACTCTGCCTCCTCTGCCTCCTCACTGCAACCTCTGCCTCCCAGGTTCAAGTGATCCTCCTACTTCAGCCTCCTGAGTAGCTAGGATTACAGATGTGTGCCATGAAGCCCTGTTAATTTCTTTTTTTTTTTTTTTTTTTTTTTTTTTTTTTTTAGTAGAGATGGTATTGGCCAGGCTGGTCATGAACTCCAGACCTCAAGTGATCCACCTGCCTCAGTCTCCCAAAGTGCTGGGATTATAGGCGTGAGCCACCACACCCAGCCAAGAGAGCCATTATTATTAATACATTTAATTGCAAAATTTGAAAAATGAAAAACAAAGAAAAAATTTCCTGTGATGCCAGTGTTTCAAAATACATATCTTAAAAATAAAAATGGGCTGGGCACGGTGGTTCACGCCTATAATCCCAGCACTTTCGGAGGCCGAGGTAGCTGGATCACTTGAGGTCAGGAGTTTGAGAACAGCCTGACCAACATGACGAAACCCCATCTCTACTAAAAATACAAAAAAGTTGTCGGGCATGGTGGCGGGTCCCTATAACCCCAACTACTCAGGAGGCTGAGGCAGGAGAATCACTTGAACCTGGGAGGCAGGGGTTGCAGTGAGCCAAGATTGTGCCACTGCACTCGAGCCTGGGTGACAGAGCAAGGTTCTGCCTTAGAAAAAAAGAAAATGAAATTGCCATGTAAAAATACATGCATGTGTTTATTTATACATATGTGTGAGATAGATAGATAGATAGATAGATAGATAGATAGATAGATAGATAGATAGATCCATCATAGGAATTTTGTTATACACATTTTTACCTTCATTCTTTTTAATCACTACATAGAATTCCATTGTATAGATAAATGAAAATTCATGGTTTATTCTGAAATTTTGAAACTCATAGGAAGGTACAAAAACTAGAAGAACAAAAAGAAAATGATACATGTACCTACCATCTATATTTACTAAATGCTAACATTTTGCCTTAAAAAAAAAAAAGAAGGCTCTATAGGTAGCTGGGATCCACTTTGCAAGATAGCCATGGGACAGAAGGTTAATTGGGTTACTTTGTTTTTGTTTTGATATGGAGTCTTGCTCTGTCACCCAGGCTAGAGTGCAGTGGCACGATCTCGGCTCACTGCAACCTCTGCCTCCTGGGTTCAAGCGATTCTCCCACCTCAGCCTCCCAAGTAGCTGGGATTACAAGTGTGCACCATCACACCCAGCTAATTTTTTGTGTGTTTTTAGTAGAGACAGGGTTTCACCATGTTGACCAGGCTGGTCTCGATCTCATGACCTCAAGCGATCTGCCTGCCTTGGCCTCCCAAAGTTCTGAGATTACAGGCGTGAACCACTGCTCCCAGCCCTAGTTTGGTTACTTTGAAATCACAGCCTGATGGGTCTGCGGCACTTTTAGTTATACTCCATTTCGTAGAAGAGAAAAGAGATCTGAGAGACATTCAGTGGTTGTTCAAGGGCACTCAGCAGGGAATAAAAGAGAAACCCCAATCCAAGCTTCAACTCCAGACCCTAACTCTTCTGCTTATCCCTCCCTAGATTCCCAGGGTCCTTAGGAAAGGGAAGGCTTGGACTGGAAGCTCCCCCAAACCCCTTTATCACTGACCTCCAGAAACGCTAGTGAAGCCCAGGTGACAATCTCAGCCTGGCCCAGGATAAACACCAAAGCAAAATCAATGCCAGTGGGAGATATTCATTCACAAAGCGGATTCAAGACCCTGCGTGCAGAGCTGCTCAGATGAAGCAGGCCCAAATGCAGTTAGTCACCATTAATTGGGTCTCAGGAGTGGAGGAGCAAACAACAGCATCCCCTGGGGATTTGCCTCCATCAACCCAAGTGCAGGGTAAGAAGCCCAGGAAAGCAAGCCAAGCTTTGCAAGCACCAGCACTGCCCCTGGGCAGACTCTCCTTCACTCTATCTCCATGTTCTCTCCCATTTGCCCTCATATCTTGTTATATATATATTTTTTTCTTGAGACAGAGTCTCACTCTGTCACCCAGGCTGGAGTGCAGTAGTGCCATTTCGGCTCACCGTAACCTCTGCTTCCAGGTTCAAGCAATTCTCCTACCTCAGCATCCCAGGTTGCTGGGGTTACAGGCACACGCCACCACGCCTGGCTAATTTTTTGTATTTTTAGTACAGACGGGGTTTCACCATGTTGGCCAGGCTGGTCTCAAACTCCTGAGCTCAGGCAACCCACACGCCTCAGCCTCCTAAAGTGCTGGGATTACAGACGTGAGCCACCAAGCCCGGCCTATTATTATTATTTTTGAGACGGAGTCTCGCTCTGTTGCCCAGGCTGGAGTACAGTGGCACCATCTCAGCTCACTGCAACCTCCACCTCCCGGGTTCGAGTGATTCTCCTGCCTCAGCCTCCCAAGTAGCTGGGATTACAGGTGTGCACCACTACACCTGGCTAATTTTTGTATTTTTTTTAGTAGAGACGAGGTTTTGCCATGTTAGCCAGGCTGGTCTCTAACTCCTGACCTCAAATGATCCACCCATCTAGCCCTCCCAAAGTGCTGGGATTACAGGCATGAGCCACACAACCAGCCTCTTCTAGTATTTTAAGCTGACATACTGTACCTATATCTCCACTGGTTCTTTCCCTTGCCACCTGCCAGACAGCTGGATGTTACAGTGCAAGGATGCAAGGTCTCTGGGGCGCAGTCCTTCTTTGCTTATTATTAATTTTGCAGAGGCTGTGTGAAGTTTGAAATAAGTGCACCGTCTGAATTTCACAACTCTTTCCACTGAACTGAGGGAAGGCACCGGGCAGTATAGCTGAGATCACGGTCTGTGACCTGTTGCTTCTTTGTCGTGGAAACCCTCTGCGTCGTTGATAGAGGGCAGCATTCTGCATGTAAATGCCAACAAGTGCCAGTGCTCTGCTCTGCTCATAGCAGATTTCTACTACACAAGGGTGCAGAATGTCCCTCCTGTATTTCTGACCTTGGGGGACAGTCTTTCCCCTCCCTTAATTCTGAGCCCCTCCTCAGAGGTACCTTCAGAAAAACAAATGAATCAGTCACCTTTTCTTTTTATTTATTCAGTTTATTTTTTTTTTGTTTATTTATTTATTTATTTGAGATGGAGTCTTGCTCTATCTCCGAGGCTGGAGTGCAATGGCACGATCTTGGCTCACTGCAACCTCCATCTCCCAGGTTCAAGCAATTCTCCTTTCTCGGCCTCCCAAGTAGCTGGGATTACAGGGGCCCGCCACCACACCTGGCTAATTTTTGTATTTTTAATAGAGATGGGGTTTCACCATGTTGGCCAAGCTGGTCTCAAACTCCTGACCTCAGGTGATCCACCTGCCTCGGCCTCCCAAAGTGCTGGGATTACAGGCGTGAGCCACCACACCCAGCCAAGTCACCCTTTCTTGATGCAAGAGTTGCAGACCCTCAGGACAGGACCATGTGAGGATATGGTCACAGTGGACTACTTTGGGGAAGGGGCTTGTGCTGGGGCAGGGAGAATCTGATTGCTTCAAGGGGCCCTTTCACAACTACTGGAGAGCTCCACAGCTCTCATTAGTGACAACCTTCATCAGCCTCCAAACAAAGAGCGTCACTAGAGGCCCTCAGGGTAAGCCTCACTACACCAGCGGAGATGTGATGGAGCAGGTCCATGCCTGGAGAACAGTGTGAACCAGATCCATGGCTGCCAATTCTCAGTCCATACCTAAGTACCAGCCCCTGACAAGTACCAACTGATGTGTAGGAAACGATACACACACATCAGTAGATGTTGGCATAAAGTTACCAACTGTCCTTTCTTAGGAAATACTGTCTATTATCCCGAGACTTGGGGTGCTCAAAGCTCCTTTCTTTTATGAAATTATGGTGACAATGGATTGTTGAATAGAAACTTTGTTAAGCAACCCCTCACTTAACCAACTTATTAAGTCAACCAATACCCTTCAGTCTCTTACTGGAGCACACTGACTAAGCCTGAGGCACAGAGTGCTCACAGCTGGCAGGCTCTTCTCTGCTCTCACAGTTGTGGTACCTGGTTAACAAGAATGCATTTGGGCCCATACTTGCTTATGCTGGTCATACGTGTTAACTAGAATGATGTACTTGAATCAATTCACCCGTAAACAAAGGAATTGGCCGGGCATGGTGGCTCACGTCTGTAATCCCAGCACTTTGGGAGGCCAAGGCAGGGGGATTACCTGAGGTCAGGAGTTCGAGACCAGCCTGGCCAACATGGTGAAACCCTGTCTCTACTAAAAAATACGAAAAAATTAGCCAGGCATGGTGGCAGGTGCCTGCAATCCCAGCTACTTGGGAGGCTAAGGCAGGAGAATTGCTTGAACCTGGGAGGCTGAGGTTGCAGTGAGCTGAGATCACGCCACGGCACTCCAGCCTGGGTGACAGAGCAAGACTGCACCTCAAAAAAAAAAAAAAAAAAAAAGGAAAAGAAAAAGAAAATACAAAGGAATTTAAACAGAAAGACTATTGACCAATAAAATAAGAGTGTAAAAAAAAGAGAGAACAGTTATCTCTACAAAAACTAAACTGAGTGCTTTGGAAAGACACTATAAAAGCCTGTCACTTTTTAAAATGCTATCAAATTAGGAATGAATGAGAGAACTGTAAAATATTGGAAAGAAATGCATAAAAATGAAGAAAGATTTTGCAATCAGGTGGCTTCATAAGTTTCTAGAATTTCTTGCTTCATGTTAAAGAAACTGGAACTGAAACCCCAGGATCATGTGTGTGTGGTTTGTGCTTCAGGAAAGACAATGGGCTCCACTTTTCAGCAGACTTGTAAGCAAAGCAAAGGCTTTAGGTCTACATCAAAATACTTGCTAATAACTACACATTTAGATATTTTAAGTCAAAATAAAACATGTAGAGGAAAAATAGCCTTGGCGCAGTGGCTCACACCTGTAATCTCAGCACTTTGGAAGGCTGAGGCAGATGGATTACTTGAAGTCAGTTCAAGACCAGCCTGGCCAACATGGTGAAACCCTGTCTCTACTAAAAATACAAAATTAACCAGGTGTGGGCGAGTGTGGTGGCTGACACCTGTAATCCCAGCACTTTGGGAGGTCGAGGTGGGCAGATCACCTGAGGTCAGAAGTTCAAGACCAGCCTGACCAACATGGTGAAACCCCGTTTCTACTAAAAATACAAAAATTAGCCAGGCGTGGTGGCACATGCCTGTAATCCCAGCTACTTGGGAGGCCGAGGCAAGAGAATCGCTTGAAGCCGGGAGGCAGAGGTTGTGGTGAGCCAAGATTGCGCCACTGCACTCCAGCCCGGGTGACAGAGCAAGACTCTGTCTGAAAAAAAAAAAAAAAGAAAAGAAAAAGAAAGAAAGAAAAGAAAAAATACAGTATATCTCTTTTATGAGTTCCTGGTTTAACAAACTTTTTCAATGAACTGACCAATTACCAATTCCTGTGAAATTGAATAAGAATTTACCTACTTGGTTCAAACATATTTGACTTTGGCAAAGAAAACTAAAAAGCTAAAAAAAATGTGCCTACTTGGTAGAATAAAAGGCTGATCACTGTATCTGTCCTTGCCAATCTAAAAATTTATCGGTACATGAAACCAACCGATTCCAGCAGTCTCCCCTTTCCAAGGCTAAGCAGCTTTGAGCTCTATTTTTCAAGATGTCAAGCAAAGGTAGCGTTTCACCTCACTTCAACGCAGATTTATCTTACTCATGGATTTTGGAGGTTGCCAACTCAGTAGTTTCTTTTTCTCCCTCAACTACTCTCAAACAGTACTATCTTCTGAAAGCCAATGATATGCACATAGTTCTCAAAAGGAGGCTGTCCAAACCTTACATGCTTGTCAAGTGGAATCTTTTTTGACATGAGGCCTCACTCTGTCCCTGAGGCTGGTGTGCAGTGATACGATCTCGGCTCACTGCAGCCTCAACTTCCTATGTTCAAGCGATCCTACCCCCTCAGCCTCTGGAGCAGCTGGGTCTACAGTCGTGCACAACCACACCCAGCTGATTTTTTATTTTTGGTGGAGATATCCTTTTTGTAGGCCTCCCTATGTTGCTCAGGCTGGTCTCGAACTCCTGGGCTCAATCGATCACCCACCTTGGCCTCCCAAAGTGCTGAGATTAGAGGCATGAGCCATGATGCCTGGCCTGGCATCTTTAAATATTAATAATTCAAAAACCAAGAAGGGAAGCCCCAGCAACTTTAGATGGCTATAAATAATTAGGCACTCAATCAGGATTGAGTGCTTAGAAATCTTGGAGTTTGTTTTAACACAATGTGCTTTCCTGGAAATCATATAACAAGATAGTAAATGCTACCCTCACTCAGACCTGAGGAACCATATTTAAGATGGTTCCTCTTGCAATAAACGTGCTGGCCAGCCACCCAAATTCTGCCTTAGCAAAGTCATGATGGGGTGCGGGGATACGGCTGAGACGACACCCAGATACAAATCTGTAGACATTATGAAACAATTTCCTTTCCTGCCTCTTGCGTATATCTGCCTCCCTCCTCTCGCCCCAGCTACTTCTCTAGCACTCTAAACTCTAGCTCAGGCTTGAGCAAACTGGGCTGGATTAGCAGCTGACTCATACAGTCATAGCACTGCACAGAGAGAACCCAGACACTTCCTATCAGGACCACAAGGCAGAGATCTGCTCTGTCCAGCTCTGGAATTGACTGGACTGGCTCATGACTGTCAACCTATTTCTGAGAACATAAAAAGGTCCCTTTCAGACTGCCACCAATTCAGAGGGCTAGAATTTTAGATAAAAACAGTATATCCAGTAATCTATTCTCTCTTGTAGACACTTCCTCATTTTTTTGAGACAGGGTCTCGTTCTGTCACCGAAGCTGGAGTGCAGTGGCATGATCACAGCTCACTGCTGCCTAGAACTCCTGGGCTCAACTGAACTGATCCTCCTGCCTCAGCCTCCCAAGTAGCTGGGACCACAGGCGCCTGGCTAATTTTTTTAATTTTTTTGTAGAGATAGCAATCCTCAAGCAATCCTCCTACCTCAGCCTCTGGAGTAGCTGGGACTTCAGGCATGCGCCACCACACCCAGCTAATTAATTAATTATCGTAGGTCTCCCTGTGTTGCCCAGGCTGCTCTCGAACTCCTGGGCTCAATCAATCACCTGCCTTGGCCTCCCAAAGTGATGGGATTAGAGTTGTAAGCCACCATGCCTGGCCCGGAATCTTTAAGAATTAATAATTCAAAAACCAAGGGAGGGAAACCCCAGTAACCTTAGATGGGTTTATCATGTTGCCCAGGCTTGTCTCAAACACCTGGACTCAAGTGATCCTCCTGGCTAAGCCTTCCAAAGCACTGGGATTACAAACGTGAGCCACCATGCCCGGCCTGTAGACACCTTTTTTCAAAGTTTGACTAAGGCAACCAAAAGGGATCAGAATGGATCGGTCTTCCCATGCTGTTTCACTGCTCTCCAGCAGCCCATTTCCACCACCCAGATGAAGGTAGAAGCAGCCCAATTCCTCCAGCCAAGCCAAACTGAGCTAAATTCTAGTCTTCCCTGTGCGTCTAGCTTGATGTCAGAAGTTTCATGGCAATAATCTTCACTGGGATCTATGATTGTATATTACCAGAAAAGATGGATCCGTTTCTATCCAACATAAGTGCTGGCTACTTGAAATAAACTCTGAAATAAATCCACTTTATGCACAATAGTTGAAATGGCACAGTTATGCTCTGATCTAAGTCCTTATGTTATGCCATTTTTTTTTCTTTTTTTTTTGAGACGGAGTCTTGCTCTGTCACCCAGGCTGGAGTGCAGTGGCGCGATCTCAGCTCACTGCAAGCTCTGCCTTCTGGGTTCATGCCATTCTCCTGCCTCAGCCTCCCAAGTAGCTAGGACTACAGGCACCCGCCACCACACCCAGTTAATTTTTTTGTATTTTTAGTAGAGACGGGGTTTCACCGTGTTAGCCAGGATGGTCTCGATCTCCTGACCTTGTGATCCACCCACCTCGGCCTCCCAAAGTGCTGGGATTACAGGCATGAGCCACCGCGCCCGGCCATGTTATGACTTTTATTCTTATACCTTGACTCACTCTAATTTGGCTCTGCTTTGAACTTTTCCATTTTAAGATCTCTCTGTGGGCGCTTCTTGCTCTGCAAATTTAAAACAGTCTGTGTCAAAAACAGTCTCACTCTGACCTGACCAGCTTAGATGACTAGCTCAAGAATAGTCAAGCTTGCTTGGGCTCCGTGAAGTCCCCCAGAGCGGAAAAGCCCTTGAAATTCTAGGGAATGATCTTTGAGGTCATGGGAGCAGGATCTCTCCACCAAGGTCACCAATGCCAGATGCCCTTGGGGTGTCCATAGCTGTGAGAAGTCAGGCAAACCCCAGGACACATTGATATGGACTGCTAAACATGCCTACAGCCTCCTACCTGCTGGGTCACCAGCCTGTGGTGCTCAGGGATAGCTCGTCATCTCTTCCCAAGCCATGATGCCTTTCCCTGACACTTTATCCCCAGCCCCTCCCTACAATCCCCCTGTCCAACAAAAATCAACCTAGATGAAGTGATAGACCTTTGTCCTCCAGCCAGAGGACATCGTAGCCCCTCATCTCTCCTCAATGTTCAGGAGAGGAAAAAGGAGTCTGTCCACTTCATGCTTCTGGGCAGTCAATCCTGAAATTCCTTAGGTTGTTTGGCCCAGGACTGCCCTGCCAGAATAGTGAACACCGCTGCCTGTGCTCTGCAAGCTTGCCTTCTACTCCAAATACACTGCTTATTCATTGAGTCAACCAATAAACATTTGAGAACCCACCATTTGCCAGACAGTAACTAGGCAACGGGGGATATGGGAGTGAATGAGACAAAGTCCCCACTTAAGGCACCACACAGCCTAGTGGAGATGGGGAAAATGACAAACACAGACCCCACTACGTAAGTCATTTCACCAAAGGAAATAAAGCGGAGCAACAAGACAGAGAGAAATTGGAGATGGGCTGCAGGGGCCACTGCCCCCTAAGTGGCCAAGGAAGGCCTCTTCTAAGAGGTAACATTTAAGCTGAAATGTGGTGATAAAAAGGAGCTAACTATTCACCAGTCTGTGGGAAGAGCATTCTGGAAAGGAGGAATAGCAAATGCCAAGGCCCTAAGAAGGGAGCAAGTCTTGTTAGAAGGACAGAAGAAAAGCTGGTGTGCATGGAGCAGAGCCTGTGAGAGGGAGGGTGGATGGAGATGGGGGTGAAGGGGCAGCCAGCAGCCCATGGATCCCCTGAGAACTTGCAGGCTGGGAGAGAAACCATCAGAAGGCTATAAGTAGGGAGTAATCAGGTCTGTGCTTGGAAAAGATCACTCTGGTTGCTGGGAGGAGAATGGACTCCATGGCAGAGAATGAAAGAGGAAGACCAGGCAGGGAATGGTTGCTTGGACTAGCAACCATTGTGGGCTTGGTAACCACAGAGATGATGAGACGTGGTGGGGTTCAGGGTACTTTCTGGAAGGAAGGCTGTCAGATTGCTAAAATAAAGATAATAAGTCTGGCTGGGTGTGGTGGCTCACACCTATAATCCCAGCACTTTGGGAGGTCGAGATAGGCAGATCACTTGAGGCCAGGAGTTCGAGACCAGCCTGGCCAACAAGGTAAAATCCCATCTCTACTAAAAACATGAAAATTAGCCAGGCACAGTGGCAGGCACCTGTAGTTTCAGCTACTTGGGAGACTGAGGCAAGAGAATTGCTTGAACCTGGGAAGCAGAGGTTGCAGTGAGCCGAGATCTCACCACTGCACTCCAGCCTGGGGAACAGAGTGAGACTCTGTCTCCAAAAAAAAAAAAGATAGTCCAGCATCTGTAAATGAGCATGATCCCTGTGTGAGCAGCAGTGTATGTGTATACACACACACACACACATGCAGACACATGCACATACACACTATCCTCCTTATACAAACAGTGCAGACTCCAGGCTCTGGAGTCAAATGTGTTCAAATTCCAACTCATCTGCTTACTTGCCATTAAACTTGGTTCAAGTCACTGAACCTCTCCATCCCTAGGGTTCCCCATCTGTAAAAAGGGGACAGTAATAGAAGTGCCTCATGTTTGTCATGAGGATTAAATTAGTTACTACATGGGAAGCATCTAGGGAAGGGCAACTGCCACATACCGTATGAGTTTCCTGTTGCTGCTGTAACAAATTAGCACCAATTTCGTGGCTTATTAAAAACAACACAAATTTATTCTCCCGCAATTCTAGAGGCCAGGAGCTCAAGATCAGTTTCAATGGGCTCAAGTCAAGGCGTGGGCAGGGCTGGTTTCTTTTGGCGGCTCCAGGCAGGGTAATCCATTCCTTTCCCTTTCTGGCATCTGAAGGCTGCGGCATTCATGGCCCCTGCTCACATCACACCCACGTCCACTTCCATCATCACTTTGTCTCTACCTCTCTGACCTTCTGGCCTCTTTCTTATGAGGACCCTTGTGGTGATATTTTGGGCCCACCTGAATCAGCAAGAATAACCTCTCTATCTCAAAGTCCTTAACTTACATACATCTGCACTGTCCCTTTCTGCCACAGAAGGTAACAGTCACAGGTTCTGAGGATTAGGACACAGATATCTTTGGGGGCCATTATTCAGCCCATAACATGTGGTAGGCAATAAATAAAGGTTCATTGTATTATGATAATGGCACTTCATGATAATAATGATAA
This sequence comes from Gorilla gorilla gorilla, assembly GCF_029281585.2. Classification (NCBI taxonomy): domain Eukaryota; kingdom Metazoa; phylum Chordata; class Mammalia; order Primates; family Hominidae; genus Gorilla; species Gorilla gorilla. Next base: position 17,275,018 of record NC_073228.2, on the reverse strand, counting down.
CATTTTTCTCATTATCATCTTCATCATTCCCATGAACGCCCCAGAGCATATCCCTAGCCCCCTCCTCAACTATGTAGGAGAGGAGGGGATGTTTAGAAAACCCCAACTCCTAGAAGCCCCCTGAGACTTGGCCCCAAGCCCAACCCAGAGCTAGGGGCAATGCTGGCTGATCAGGCAGGGGCACCAGTCCCCGGGTTGGTCCTGATGAGGGGAGCAGGGGACAGACGGTCGATGAGGCAGGAGTGTGCTCACAGCCTGGGGTCCAAGAAGGAGCCTGGCGTGCAGGCTAAGGCCTGCTGATGGTGCTGTATTCCTTGGGCTCCTCAGGGCCCCTGCCGGGGAGGTGGCTACTGAGGTGGCCCATGTTGCAGTAGGTCGGTTCCTGATCCTCAGCACCCAAGGTCAGAGACGCATAGGAAATGTCCTCCTTCGGCAAGGGAGCCTGCAGCAAAGGCAGGCTCCAGGTCAGAGAGGACGGCAGGAAGTGACGGTCACGGGGCAGAGGAGCCCTCGGAGGAGGATAGTGGGGGTGGACCATTCAGGGCTTCTAATCCCACTCAAGCCCTCCAGCTTCCCCCCTCACTCTGCCAAGCACCCTGAGCTTCAACCACAACAGAACAGATTCTCCCCCAACCCTGCACCAGGGCAGCACATTTCCTGTGGAATCCCAAGTCACTGAGCCTGTCTGGGACTCTGCTGCCCAGTGTGGGGACTGTGTTTGCCAGTCCCTGTGTCCCCAGGGCTGAGACTTGCCTGGGGGAGCTCCTAGGTGAGTCCTGCAGTGACTATGGCTTTGCCCCACACCTGCCTCCTCTATGCCCACATGAGCAGGAGAAAGCCCACCCTCCAACGGGGTGCAACGGCAGGCCTGTGTCCCCCTGCCCCAGCCTCACAGCAGCCCCCATGGAGGACGCACCATGGTGACATATTCCACTTCCACCTGGTCAGCCTGGGCAGAGGAAAGCTTCGTGGTAGCCTTTTGCGGGGAGATTCCGGCCAGCTGCAGGGTCAGGTCTGCATAGCAGAGGTCACCCTCCAGGGGCTGCAGTACCTGGGACAGGGAACACAGGCTGGGGAGTCACAAGATCTGTCTGTGGACACAGGTTCCTTTTCCATGGTGGGACGGGACGAGAGCCTCTCCACTTCCCCAGGTGCCCCTCTCCCATTTCCCTCTGTGTCCTCCACTTCTCAGGCTCCTGTACCCCTCAGCCCTTGTCCCCCTGGCTGTTTCCAGGCCCTCAGCCCCCAGGCCCTGCAAGGGGCCATGAGGGCAGGATACTTTGGCACACGACTTCTCTGATATTTTGGACCTTCTAAGAGATGGAAAATGAGGAAGGGGAAAGAAGCTGCCTGGTCTCTCTGGTCCGACCTTGGGGGCTATCTTACCTGCTCTGGGGACATCCCGGCTGCTAAAAGACAAACAAAAATTCAGAATTAGAAAGCCCATTCCCCAGACTCACAAGAACCCCCAGGTCTAGGGAAGAGAAATATGGAAGAAAAGAGGTGAATTGGGTCCAGGCTGAGAGACAGGGACCTGGTTCTAATTCTGATTCCTCAGATGACACAGTCTGTGACATTGGTCATGTCACCTCTCTGACCTTTCACTTCTCCACCTGAAAAAGAGGGACACCCCAGCCCCCTGCTCCCCACATCATAGAACTGTGCACTCAGCTGATCGGGTGGCCCTGCCAGCCATCGGCTCCCCTGGGAGTAAGTTTGCTTCTGCAGAATCCCAACTCGGCCTGGAATTCCACCATGTCTGTCTACCTGATTCATCCTTCAGGGGTCAATTCAAAGTCATGCCTGTCTTCTGCAGCTACCCAGGCTGTCTAATCCCCCTCCCGGGCCCCCGGGGGGCACTTGCTTTATGTCTGTCTCATCATCTTTGTCCTACTGAATTCTAGTTAGTCCTCAGGTGGGCTGTAAGCTGCAGGGTGGCTGGGCCTGTCCCTTCCTTACAACCTGGGTGCTTGGCTGCGCTGGGCAGGTGGTGCTCCATCAGTAAAAGTTGTCTGCAGAGACAGGAATGCACCAAGCTGCCCCCCAACCCCGAGTAGAATGTGCAAGCTGGGTCGGCACAGTAGGGACTGATTTTGTTTGGTTTGGTTTGGTTTGGTTTGGTTTGGTTTGGTTTTGAGATGGAGTTTCTCTCTTGTCGCCCATGCCGGAGGGCAATGGCACGATCTTGGCTCACTGCAACCTCCACCTCCTGGGTTCAAGCGATTCTCCTGCCTCAGCCTCCTGAGTAGCTGGAACTACAGATGTGTGCCACCACATCCAGCTAATTTTTTTGCATTTTTAGTAGAGAAGGGGTTTCACCATGTTGGCCAGGCAGGTCTCGAACTCCTGACCTCAAGTGATCCTCCCGCCTCAACCTCCCTAAGTGCTGAGATTATAGGCATGAGCCATGGCACCCAGCGACTGGATTGGATTGTTTTTCCACTGGGACCGATTTTCAGGTGGTTGCTGGTCCCTGTCTTCTTTCTCCCCTCCCCAGCCACCAGCCCCACATCCCTGCTGTAGGGACAACAAAGAAATGGGGGGTTTTCCCCTGGTTTCAAAAGTCTAGATGCTGGAGAACACAGAAAGCACTTAGACCTTAGGCCGTGGGCAATACATTTGGGAGAAAAAGCGGTGAATAAGAGTCAGGCTCTAATTTTGAAAAAGCATCACAGAAAACAAACTAACAGAGAGTCAGGCTCCCCTCTTCCCAGGCGAAAGATTTCCCAGGCTGTGGGGAGGGAGAAGTGTTGGAGGGAACCCTGTGAGAGCTAGGACCCAGCTGTTCTAGAAGAGAAAGAGGTACAATTGTGTGAGAATGTGGAAGTGAAGCCACATTCTCACACAACTGGGGTTTTGTTGAGGCCAGGCCTCATGATGTGTGAGTGTAGCCTCCTGCGCCAAGAGGCTCCTCCCTGAAGAGCTAGTTCACAAAGGGCAAGTAGGTCAGCCTGGGAAAGTCCAGTGGGCAGGGGAGGGACAGAAGGAAAGGCCATTCCAATTTCCTGATCAGACTTGGAGGGCTGTGTGTGTGTGTGTGTGCATGCTTGTGTAATGTGATGAGTGCACATGCACTGTGGGATCCATGCAGTGTGTGTGCCCGTGATCGCGCGTGTGTGTGTGCGTCCACTGGTGTGTTTGTGTCTGTTTCTCCCTCCCCATTCCATGTCAGCTCAGTACGTCCTTGACAACCACATAGACCCAACTCTAGCGTCTAGTCTAGACACCTCAGACTGGACCACCCACCTAAGACCATTGCCACCTATGCCACCAAGAGTCAATCCAGGAAAGAGAAAGGGAGGTGGATCAGAGAGAAGAGAAGGGGAAGGACGGAGGTGCAGGGCAGCCGGCGAATGCCAAAACCTCCTGGGGCTCCCCTGCAAGCTCCAGGGTGCCCCCCGGTCCCCTGGCACTGCCAGCTGCCGAGCGCCTTTGGGACTGTGCCATTTCCAGATTGTGCAGGTAATCCCTTGGACCAGGTAGCTCCCAGATGCCACATCCCCAGCCACCTGGCCCAGTCTCAGCCCAGCCTCACCCAGGTCCTCTCACCTTTCTGCTGGCGCTTCATCATCCTCCAAGCCAAGAGTGAGGCAGCCACCGAAAGCAGCAGCAATATGGTGAAGATGAGGGGCAGGAGGACACTGAGCTTCAGGAGCTTGTGCCTAGAAACAATGGCAAGCGTCCCCTGCATCCCAGGCTCACCACCTGCCTCTCAGCCCAATCCCACCCACCCAGCAGCAGGGGAGGGCCACACACCTGATGAGCTGCAGGTCTGTAGTTTGCAGCCTGGGAACCCTCACTCCTGGGGATCCTCAAAGATGGGTTTACAATGAGTACACATAGACACAAAGAAGGGAACGGAACAAGAGACACCAGGGCCTACTTGAGGATGGAGGGTGGGAGGAAGCAAAGAATCAAAAAACTACAAACTACCTACTGGGTAGTATACCTATTACCTGGGTGACAAAATAATCTGTACACAAAACCCCGGTGACGTGCAATTTACCGATATAACAAACCTGTACATGTACCCCTGAAGCTAAAATAAAAGTTTTTAAAATTTAAGAATTTTAACAAAAGATAGTTGTTTTTGGTTTTCTTTGTTTTTCATTTTTTTGACACAGAGTCTTGCTCTGTCACCCAGGCTGGAGTACAGTGGCACGATCTCGGCTCACTGCAACCTCCACCTCCCAGGTTCAAGAGATTCTCCTGCCTCAGCCTCCCAAGTAGCGGGGATTACAGGCACCCACCACCACACCTAGCTAATTTTTGTATTTTTAGTAGAGACAGGATTTTGCCATGTAAGCCAGGCTGGTCTCGAACTCCTAACCTCATGATCGGCCCACCTCAGCCTCCCAAAGTGCTGGGATTACAGGTGTGAGCCACATCGCCCGGCCTTAACAAAACATAGTTTTTAAAAGGAGAAAAGGGTTCCATGAGGTGGTTTTAATGTGTCTAGAAGCCTAACAGAACTCCTAAAACACCTCCTGCCCCTACACCTGCCCTCTCTACTGGGTTGAATAGCGTCCTCTTCCCCTCGAATTCACATCCACTCAGACCCGTGAATGTGACCTATTTGTGGATGTAATCAAGTTAAGATGAGGTCATAGTTGATTAGCATGGGCCCTGCAGCGACTGGTGTCCTTACAAGAGGGAAATTTGGACACACAAACACACACAGGAAGAAGACCATGAGATGACAGAGACAGGGATCAGAGTGATGCCACCACAAGACTGGGAACACAAAGGATCGCAGGCGCCCACCAGCAGCTGGAACAGAGGCATGAGACAGACTCTCCCTTTGAGCCCCCAGGGTGGAAACAGCCCTGGTGACACCTTGATTTCCAATTCCTGGCCTCCTTAGCTGTGAGAGAACGTATTTCTTTTGCTTTGAGCCACTCGTAATGGCGGCCACAGGACACTGACAGGCCCTACTGTAGTGGATCATTGCCACAGCAGCTGGGGGGCCTGTGAACCAAATGTCAAAGCACACCCCTCTCTTTCTCAAAATTCTGCAACAGGCCAGGCACAGTGGCTCATACCTGTAATCCCAGCAACTTGGGAGGCTGAAGTAGGCAGGTCACTTGAGGTCAGGAGTTCAAGACCAGCCTGACCAACATGGTGAAACTCCGTCTCTACCAAAAAATACAAAAATTAGCCGGGTGGGGTGGCGTGTGTCTGTAGTCCCAGCTACTTGGGAAGCTGAGGTGGGAGAATTGCTTGAACCCAGGAGGCAGAGGTTGCAGTGAGCTGAGATCGCGCCACTGCACTCCAGCCTGGTCGACAGAGCAAGACCCTGTCTCAATAAATAAATAAATAAACAAACAAACAAAATAAAATAAATAAATAAATAAATCCCGTAACAGCCCCATTTCAGCCCATGAAAATGGCCAGGGCTGACAATGGCCTCCACTCCTGCCTACGACTCACCCCTGCCTGCTTCACTCCAGCCTCACTTCCTGCTGCTCCTCAAATATTCCAGGCACATCCCCACATTATGGACCTTATTCCAGTTGCATTTTTCTCCAGGAACATGCTGCCTCCAGAGCTCTGTGTGGCTCACTTTCTCACCTCTTCCAGTCTTTGCTCAAGAATCACTCGACCGGGCGCGGTGGCTCACACCTGTAATCCCAGCACTTTGGGAGGCCGAGGCAGGCTGATCACATGAGGTCGGGAGTTCGAGACCAGCCTGGCCAACATGGCAAAACCCCATCTCTACCAAAAATACAAAATATTAGCCAGGTGTGGTGGTGCATTCCTGTAATCCTGGCTACTCCCAGCTGCTTGGGAGGCTGAGGCAGGAGAATCGCTTGAACCCGGGAGGCGTACGTTGCAGTAAGCCGAGATCCTGCCACTGCACTCCAGCATGGGTGACAGAGCAACACTCCGTCTCAAAACAAACAAACAGCAAAAAAAACTGTTGTGGGCTGGGCTGGATTGTACACCACCACCCCCCACCCCAATCCATATGTTGAAGTCCCACCCTCTGGTATCTCAGAATGTGATTGTATTTGAAGATAGGATCTTTAAAGAGGTGACTGAGGTTAAGTGAGGTCACTGGGGCAGGCCCTAATCCATTATGACTGGTGTCATTAGAAGACATCAGGACACAGACACACGCAGAGGGACGACCACATGAACACATAGGAAAAAGATAGCCATCTACAAGCTGAGAGGACTCAGAAGAAACCAACCTTGTGGACCCCTTGATCTCAGACTTTTAGCCTCCAGAATTGTGAGAAAATAAATTTTTGGATTTAAGCCCCCATTCTGAGGTATTTTGTTAGGGGCAACCCAAGCAAACTAATATAAGGATTATCTCCTTCATCACTGGATGTGCAGAAATTTGAGAAAGAAATTCATCAGTCAATTAATTGCATCAACCCTATTTGGTTACACTAATTAGCTCTAGATTGTAAGTATCTCGAGGGCAGGCATTTTGATTATTTGGTCCATTCTTGCACCCTTTTTAATTCCCCTAAACAGTGACAGGCTAGAGTGAGTGCTCAAGAGTTATGTGTTAAATAAATGAGTGAACAAACCATCTCATGCTAATCAAAGGCCCTAATTGGGCACTTACATAAGGCTTCGATTCATAAAATAATAAATAAATAAATAACCTTAACTATTACTTATTCAAAGCAGTTTGGTAGAAAATAAACTTTCAAATCAGAGGGTATCCTGTACTGATTTGCTTAGGAAAAAGAAAAATGGGGACAAAGCAAGGTGGCTTATGCTTTTAATCTCAGCACTTTGGGAGGCTGAGGTGGGCAAATCACTTGAGGACAGGAGTTGGAGACCAGCTTGGCCAACATAACAAAACCCCATCGGTACTAAAAATTGGCCGGGCATGGTGGCTTACGCCTGTAGTCGCAGCTACTCAAGAAGCTGAGGTATGAGAATCACATGAACCCGGGAGGTGGAAGTTGCAGTGAGCTGAGATCATACTAATGCACTCCAACCTGGGCAACAGAGTGAGAATCCGTCAAAAAAAAAAAAAAAAAACAATTAGCTGGGCGTGGTGGTGGGCGACTGTAGTTCCCCCAGCTACTCAGGAGACTGAGGCATGAGAATTGCTTGAACATGAGAGGCAGAGGTTGCAGTGAGCCAAGATGGCACCATGCACTCAAGTCTGAGCTACAGAGCAAGACTCTCTCTAAAAATTAAAAAAAAATAAAACTTTAAAAAGTTTAATTTTAAAAAAAAAAACAGAAGGCAAATGGGAGAGGGGGAGTAGAAGGGTCTCAGGTGGTTAGAATACCGGGGACCTCCCATAGGGCTTTTGTGGCAAGGTCCCAGCAAAAGGAGAACTTGGCACTTGACATACCTAAAAACAAAGTCAAGAGGGCCAAGGAGAGTGAAAGGAGGAAATTAAAGGGGACGTTCCTCTTCTAGAAAGCCCAGCTGACTGCAGATGGTTGGGCAGGGCACTAAGAGGCATGACCCAAGCTATGGTGTAGAGCCCAGAGACTTCCATGCAAGCTCCAGCACCACCCTTCACTGAGGAAGGGACTGAGGCTCAGTTTCTTCTTCTGTAAAATGGGCACATTTGTATCTGCCCATTCTTCCACATGGGGTGGTTGTAGGAAAGGTCAAAGAAAACAAAATAATGCACAGGAAAGCCTTTTGTGAGCTGTCAGGTGCTCTAGAGATGTGAGAAACTATCGGCATCACTGTTCTTGCCATAATAGTAATCAGAGGAAAATTAAGGGAAACAGGAGTTCCCCAAACCCTCCTTTCCTTGTCCTCCCAGAAGTTGGACCAAGAGTCATCCCTGCGGCTCCATGACCCCACACCCACACTCACATGAGCCACACCGTCCTCACTGACTGCCAACTCATCGGTCTCCCACACTGAGCTCCGCGGGGACAGTCCATGTCTGTATCCCCAGAGCTCAGCATGGTGCAGCCATGTAGAAGTTATTATAACACAGTAAAAGTGGGGCGAATGAATGAATGAACCTACAAACAGCACTGAGCTGCAGAAGGAAGGATCTGTGGAGACTGAAAGGACACCGTGTGGCCTGACAGCAAGTGGGAAGGGCTCCCAGCTTCCTCATCCTCACCAAGGAGCGTGCAGGTCCCAGACAAAGCTCAGGCTGGAAACTGGGACTTCAAAGAGTTCTCCATTGGAGGAGTTTGGGCCAAGTAGGCCACAGTGGAACCAGAGCTGGCTTACCTGTTGTCCAAGTGGTGGCCGGTCAGAGTTGGGGAGCTGCTAGTTTCTTCTTGGGTGACTGGTGCTGTAAACGTAGTGGAGGTAGGCGTGGTGGGGGCAGGAGTCGGAGCTGTAGTTGATGCTTGGTGTATAAACCAGATCGCAGACACCCCTGCCCATGAGCCCACCCGCAGCCCTGCACACAGCTCTGAGCCTGGGCAGGGGTCTGGACTGCTACTATGGGAAGGGGCTGCAGCCTGGACCACTCATGTCTCCCTGGTCTCTAGGAGACTCCAGAGCCTCATAGGCAGGTGGGGCTGGGCAGGGTCCAGGGAGGGTGCTGAGCTGGCCCTGGGAGGATGCTGAGCTGGTCCTGGGAGGGTTAGAGGGGGCTGGGAAGAGCCTAAGGGCAGCTGGAGACCAGCTGAACTTGAGCAACCCGCTGCTTATGACAGTGCCTTGGTCAATCTCCACCCCCAGCCCTATTTATCCAGCAACAACAGGAGCAGAGTGGGAACTTGCACAGTGACCCTAGATCTGTGACATCAAAGGTCAGGACCAGCCCTGAATGAAATCATCATATTCAGGAAGAACTTTGACTTTGGGCAAGTTACAAAACTTCAATGATGGGGATGCCCCCTTCTCAGGGGTATTGTGAGGACCCATTGAGACAATGCACGTTCAGCACTTTGCAAACTAGAACATGCCCCAGAGGCTCCAGGTGCAACCTGGGGCCCCAAGGACTGTGGTGCTCCTTCCATGCCACAAGGGCCCTTGAGCCGTCCTGCTCATCTTCTGAGGGACAGCAGAACAAGCCCGACAAATAAACCCGTGCAAACCAAAGCGCTGGGACCCCTGAGCTAACGCTCCCAGGAGTGTCTGCATTCTAGAAGGACATAGAAAGAAATATCATTAAATCCACACACATAAATGGCTCATGGTGGGATGTCAGGGACCAGGAATGCAGCCGTTTGACTGTGAAGACCTTTCTGGATTTGGGAATTAGACCCCAGCACCCCGACTATGCTGAGCCTTTTTTTCCCCCAGGTTAGATATGGAATGGGAGGTGGGAACAGCAGCTATGAAGCCCCAGCCCAGAACTCCACCAAAAGCAGGACACACCTGGGCACCAGAGGTCTCCAAAAAGCAATGGCAAGGACTGGGGTCTCTGGGTACCATGGGAAGGCATCCCTTTGGCCCATGGGCTGAAACTGGGACCATCACCTTGTCCTCAGGCACTGAGCTGTGCAGAGGTAAAAAATGTGCCTAGAAAGGCTTAATCCCGTCATGGAGGGAGCCCTGGGAGCCATGGGGGCATTGAAGAGAGGCCCTGCTCCCCCAGTCCCAGGTGGTCAGTCAGCGTTCTATGAGACTCGGGACTCAAGTGATAGATCACTCAGTGACAATTAAATCACTTGAGTAGGACCTCAGAGACCAGGACAGAGCAGGCCCTGAGAGACACACACATATATACACTCCCTCTTACCTGGGTCAATGGTCACTTGAACTGTGACCCCAAGGTCATTTCCAGTTTTCTCAATTCCACACCAGTAAGTGTCAGCATCAGTTTTCATGAGATCCTCCATGGTCACAGTGAACGTGCGGTTTTTCTGATTGTCCTTGATGGACACCCGGTCCCTCTTCACCTCCTGCTCTGATCCAGTGGTTTTAACAAGGATCTTGCAGTCATGCCAAATAGCTCCTCGACACCACCACTTCAAGTAGGTCTCCCAGCCTGATCTGTAAACACACTGCACGGTCAAGGAGCCCCGCTCCAAGCCATTCACTGTTGTTGGACCAGTGATTTCAGTGGCAATGGAGTAGCCTGGAAAACACAAATTCATGTGCTGTCACCTCCCACCCCAAGGGCAGGGCCACAGCTTTCTGTTTAGGGAATAGCTCCCAAATCCAAGTTTCACAGGTTAAATAACAGTCAAGGAAGAAATACACCTTCCGCATACAAAACTTTTGTCCTTCAGCTTTCCACTGGGTCAAAGCCACCAGGAAAATCACTGAAGAGCACAACAACGGATCCCCCCAAAAATAAAAATATTGGCATAAGCAATAATAACTTCCTGCAGTTCATCCCTCTCTCCACCCTACGGCCAAGGTAATCTGTATATTTCAAGGAATGTCCTTTTGCAGCCATCTTTGTGTTAGTCCAGTGTGGTGGGGAGGAAATACCGGGAGACCCATTTCCACAGGGTCTTACCTTGACTCTTAGCACTGATGACCCTCATGAGGTCGAGCTGAGGCAGCCACATCAGATGGCTGTGGAGAGGCTGTCCTGGTGGTCCTAATGATTTCTAGTGGTTCTGGAATAAACCACCCTGGATGAATGCCTTTGAAGTTGATCAAAACAGCAATGGCAACTGGTCTCCATGTGCTATAGGATCCATACAACACAGATCCCATTTTCTTTAATGAATTGCTTTGACCCCTTTGTCAAATTGCAAATTTATGGATTTCCCATTCTGTTCCATTGATCTATATGTCCACCTTTCTGCCAATCCTACATTCTCCTGATTACTATCACCTTGTAGAAAAGCAGGTATTATAGACAGTAAGGCAGTATTTACTTTTTTTTTTTCTTTTTCTCTTTTTTTTCTTTTGAGACAGGCTCTCACTCTGTCACCCAGGCTGGAACACAGTGGCACAATCATGGCTCAATCATGGCTCACTGAAGCCTTCACCTCCCAGGCTTAATTGATCCTCCCACTTCAGCGTCCCGAGTAGCTGGGACTACAGGCACATGCCTCCACGCCTGGCTAATTTTTGTAGTTTTAGTAGAAACAGGATTTTGCCATGTTGTCCAAGCTGGTCTCAAACTCCTGGGCTCAAGCGATCCACCCACCTCAGCCTCACAAAGTGTTGGGATTACAGGCGGGCCCCACAACACCTGGCCTGTATTTTCTTAAAATACATGTTTTCCTTCAAAATCATGTCCTTTGCAGCAACATGGATGTGACTGGAGGCCGTTATCCTAAGTGAATTAACGCAGAAACAGAAAACCAAATACCGCATGTTCTCACTTATAAGTGGGAGCTAAACATTGGTTACACACGGACATAAAGATGGGAACAACAGGCAGAGGAGGGAAAGGGGCAAGAACAAAACAGAGGAGGGAAGGGAGCAAGCACTGAAAAAACTACCAGTTGGGTACTATGTTCACTATCTGGGTGACAGGTTTGATTGAGGCTCAAACCTCAGCATCATGCAATATATCCATGTAACAAACCTGCACAGGTACCCACTGACTCTAAAAATAAAAAAAAAATTTAAAGGAAAGAAAAAAAAAAAATATATATATATATATATATATATCCCAAAGTGCTGGGATTAAAGGTGTGAGCCACTGCGCCCGGCCTTTTTTTTTTTTTAAGTAAAGAAATATTTCCCTGTATCCGGAATCTTTCAAAGATGAGAATATGAGAGAAAGAACAAAAAGAACATATATATATAAATTCCCAACCTGACGTTGGGAGTTCGAGATCAGCCTGACCAACATGGTGAAAAGCCGTCTCTACTAAACACAGAAAAATTAGCCTGGCGTGATGGCACATGCCTGTAATCCCAGCTACTTGGGAGGCTGAGGCAAGAGAATCGCTTGAACCCGGGAGGCAGAGGTTGCAATGAGCCAAGATGGTGCCATAGCACTCCAGCCTGGGCAACAAGAGCAAAACTCCATCTCAAAAACAAAACAAAACAAAACAAAACAAAAACCAGCGGTTCAAGCACAACAACAAACGGCGTGGACAGAGGCCCTCAGTGTCAGAGAGACCCTGGGAAGGGGTGAGGACCACGGCAGCCTGGATTGGAGAGCAGGGGGTCCATGCGAAGGCACAGCCCTCCTTCCACTCCAGCCCGGGTCCTGGGGAAAGAAGCAGGCCCTGTGACAAGAACACACAATGGGGAAAGGACAGTCTCTTCAATAAACAGTGCTGGGAAAACTCGACATCCACGTCCAGAAGAACAAAGCCGGACCTTTATCTCACAACATATACAAAAATCAACTCACAATAGAGAAGATGTAAATGTAAGACCTGAAACTTAAATCTCTCAGAAGAAAACCTAATGGAAAAGCTCCACAACATTGGTCTTGGCGATGATGTCTTGGAGAGGACGCCAAAAGCACGGGCAACAAAAGCAAAACTAGACAAATGGGATTCACAAAACCAAAGAGCTTCTGCACAGCAAAGGAAACAACCAAGAGAATGAAGCGACAACCTACAGAGTGAGAGAAAATATTTGCAAACCATACATCTGACAAAGAGCTGATATCCAAAATACATAAGGAACTCAAACAAATCAGTAACAAGAAAACAAATAATCTAATTAAAAACTGGGCAAGGAATCTGACCAGATATTTCTCAAAAGAGGAGCTATAAATGGGCAACAGATCTATTTTTAAATACTCAACATCTCTGATCACCAGAAAAATGCAAATTAAAACCAAAAGAGGGTCAGGCACAGTATTCACACCTGTAATTCCAGCACTTTGGGAGGCCACAGTGGGTGGATCATCTGAAGTCAGGAGTTTGAGACCAGCCTAGGCAACATGGTGAAATCTTGTCTCTACTAAAAATACAAAAATTAACCAGGTGTGGTGGAGGGCACCTGTAATCCCAGCTACTTGGGAGGCTGAGGTGGGAGAATCGTCTGAACCTGGGAGGCGGAGGTTGCAGTGAGCCAAGATCGTGCCACTGCATTCCAGCCCGGGCAACAGAGTGAGACTCCATCTCAGAAAAAAAAAAAAAAAATTAAAAGTGGTATATGACTGTATATCCTGCACATATTAAAAAGTTAATAAACCATGAATAAGATAAAAGGATATAATAATAAAAGGATATTTAAACAATGTTATGCCGATGAATTTACAATTTGAGATGGAATAAACAAATTCCTAGAAAAAATTATGCAGGCCAGGCACTGTGAGAGGCCGAGGCAGGTGGATCACCTGAAGTCAGGAGTTCGAGACCAGCCTGGCCAACATGGTGAAACCCCATCTCTACTAAAAATACAAAAATTAGCCTGGCGTGGTGGCACACACCTGTAGCCCCAGCCACTTGGGAGACTGAGACAGGAGAATCGCTTGAACCCAGGAGGTGGAAGTTTCAGTGAGCCGAGATCACACCACTGCACTCCAGCCTGAACAACAGATCAAGACTCCATCTCAAAAAAAAAAAAAAAAAGAAAAAGAAAGAAAAGAAAAAAATACAATATGCTAAAATCAGCACAAAATAAATAGAAAACCTGAATCATTCCACAGCTATTATATTTAAATAAATCAAATCCCTTGTTTAAAACTTCCACCAAATAAAACTCCAGACCTATACAGCTTCAATGGAAATATTTACCAAACACGTAAAGAAGAAATAATGTCTATTTTATAGATAATTTTCAGAGCATAGAAAAAGAAGATGAAATCCCAAATCCATTTCACGAGATTAACATAATCTTGATGCCAAAACCTGACAAGGGCAAAGCAAGAAAGTATTGTAGGCAAATATCACTCATTAACATAAATGCAAAAACCTGAAACAAAAGATCAGCATACGGAATCTGGTGATACATAAACAGGATAAAACATTATCACCAAGTTGGGTTTATGCCAAACACCCAAAATGGTTTTTAACATTAAAAAATCAATAAGGAGGCTGGACGCGGTGGCTTACACCGGTAATCCCAGCATTTTGGGAGGCCAAGGCGGGCGGATCAGGAGGTGAGGAGATCGAGACCATCCTGGCTAACACGGTGAAACCCTGTCTCTACTAAAAATACAAAAAATTAGCCAGGCGTGGTGGCGGGCGCCTGTAGTCCCAGCTACTCAGAGGCTGAGGCAGGAGAATGGCGTGAACCTGGGAGGCGGAGCTTGCAGTGAGCCGAGATCGCGCCACTGCACTCCAGCCTGGGCGACAGAGCAAGACTCCGTCTCAAAAAAACAAAAGGAAAATCAATAAGGAGGCCAGGCACGGTGGTTTACACCTGCAATCCCAGCACTTTGGGAGTCCGAGGCAGGCGGATCACGAGGCCAAGAGATCGAGACAATCCTGGCCAACATGGTGAAACCCCGTCTCTACTAAAAATTCAAAAAATTAGCTGGGCCTGGTGGCGGGCGCCTGTAGTCCCAGCTGCTCGGGAGGCTGAGGCAGGAGAATCGCTTAAACCCAGGAGGCGGAGGTTGCAGTGAGCCAAGATCACACCACTGCACTCCAGCCTGGAGACAGAGCAAGACTGACTCAAAAAAAAAAAAAAGAAGAAGAAAAGAAAATCAATAAGGGTAATATGCCATATTAACAGAGTCAAGGAGAAAAATCTTGTGATCATCTTAGGTGCGGAGAGAAGTACCTGATAGGAATCAACAATCATTCATGATTTTTTTAAAACTCTTAGCAAACTTAGAGAACTGCCTTTATCTGATAAAGATTGTCTATCAAAAACCTCAGCAAGCACCACACTTAGTGCGAGACATTCATATGTACTTTATAATAATTTGTTAACATGGACGTTGAAGTTTTATGCACTTTTTTGTACATTTTATTTTCCACAATTAAAAAGACTTTTAGGACACCATAAACCAAGAGCCAAATTATTCTTTTTTTTTGAGATGGAGTCTTGCTTGGTCACCTGTCACCCAGGCCGGAGTGCACTGGTACGAACATGGGTCACTGCAGCCTCATGTCCTGGGCTCAAGTGATCCTTTTGCTGTAACCTCCTATGCAGCTGGGACGACAGGACCACAGGCATGCACCACCATACCAGGCTAATTTTTTTTTTTTTTTTTTTGGAGAGACAAGGTCTCACTTTGTTGCCCAAGCTGGTCTCAAACTCCTGGACTCAACCGATCTGCCTGCCTTAGCCTCACAAAGTGCTGGGATTACAGGCTTGAGCCATCATGCACCACCAGCCAAATTATTCTTAACAGTGAAATACTATAGGCATTCCTATTGAAATCATAAACAAAACATGAATTCCCAATATGTATAATAACATGATTCTGGAAGTTCTTTTTTGTTTGTTTGTTTGTTTGAGATGGAGTCAGGCTCTGTCGCCCAGGCTGGAGTGCAGTGGCTCAATCTCGGCTCACTGCAAGTTCCGCCTCCCGGGTTCACGCCATTCTCCTGCCTCAGCCTCCTGAGTAGCTGGGACTACAGGCGCCCACCACCACGCCCGGCTAATTTTTTGTACTTTTGGTAGAGATGGGGTTTCACCGTAGCCAGGATGGTCTGGATCTCCTGACCTTGTGATCCGCCTGCCTTGGCCTCCCAAAGTGCTGGGATTACAGGCGTTAGCCACTGTGCCCAGCCTGGAAATTTTAATCCATATAGGAAGATAAGGAAAAACATAAAATGTATAATTATCAAAAGGGAAATAAGTTAGAGAAAATTTTTTAATTTTAAATGAAAAAGTATTTTAATTCATAATTGAATTTAATAGAGTGGCTAAATAATAAACATGTAAAAATCAATGGCTTTCCTATAAACTGCTAATAAATAGTTGGAAAGTAAAGTAGAAAAGTGCTCATTTACATTAGCAATAAAAGTGTATTAAATTCCTAGGAATAACTTTAACAGAAACAATAAAGACTTATGGAAAAAAAGCACAGTGAGGCTGGGCGCAGTGGCTCACGCCTGTAATCCCAACACTTTGGGAGGCCAAGGCGGGTAGATCACTTGAGGTCAGGAGTTCGAGACCAGCCTGACCAACATGGTAAAACCCCATCTCTACTAAAAATACAAAAAAAAAAAAATAGCCAGGCATGGTGGCACACCTGTAATCCCAGCTACTTGGGAGGCTGAGGCAGAAGAATCACTTGAATCTGGGAGGCGGAGGTTGCAGTGAGCCAAGATCGCGCCACTGCACTCCAGCCTGGGTGACAGAGCGAGACTCTGTCTCAAAAAAAAAAAAAAAAAAAAGTTCCTTGCCAGGCACGGTGGCTCATGCCTTTAATCCCAGCAACTCAGAAGGCCAAGGCAGGAGGATCACTTGAGCCCAGGAGTTGAGGCTGCAGTGAGCTATGATCATGCCACCACACTCCAGCCTAGGCAACAGACTGAGACCCCAACTCAAAAAAAATAAAAAACCTTCCTTTCTCACAGAAAACGAACTTCCGGATGGGTATTTTTTTTCTTGGGTGTTTTAAAACAATAAATTATTTAGAAGAGGGAAACAGGGTAAGCACACCTGCTGCTTGTGGGTGGAAGTTCTGCAGGAGAGGCTGGCAAGAGCTGATGCATGAAGGTTCACAGTGGTATCCGGGCTCCATGTTGGCGCCCATAGCTGTGCCTGCTGGCTTTTCTGCCCACTTCAGACAGAGGTCCCAAACCACTCCCACTCCCAACACGACTCTCACATCTGCTCACTACCAAATTCTCTCATTTCCAGATGTCAGAAAAAAAGCAGCCATACCTGTCCTGGTCTCACTGTGCCAATGCATTTCATAACATCTCACCCAAAGTCTGCCTTCTCCACTTACATGCTGAAACTTGGGGCCAAGTGTCCATGAGCCACTCCCTGCTCTTCCTGTACCAGCCTAGCAGTCCTGGACAAGTCACTTTCTTCCCCAAGACCTTTTCTCCAATCTGTCCCACCAGGATCTTCTGAAGCATGAGGCACAGCCGTGCTGACCTCCCTCTTCCTCAGACGTGCCCAGTCCAAGCTCATTCCTACACAAGAGCCCTCATATCTACTGTTCCCTGTGCCTGGAAAGCTGGTCCCGATCCTGCGTCTGATCCTTTTCCTAGGTCTCGGCTCGGACAGGCATCTGGGACCCTCTTCAGGGGGGTTGTTTCAGCCCACCTGACTTACAGCATCCCCCTACCTGGGTCCCACTGTAACATATCATCTTGTTCTGTTTTCCTCACAGTACTTATCACTTCTCACTTCTTGAAATTATTTTTTTGTTTTCTTTCTTTTTTTTTTTTTCTTTTTTTTTTGAAACAGAGTCTTGCTCTGTCACCCACGCTGGAAGGCAGTAGTGTGATTACAGGTCACTGCAGCCTCCAACTCCTGGGCTCAAGTGATCCTCATGCCTCAGCCTCCAGCCTCCCAAGTAGCTGGGACCATAGGCACATGCCACCATACCTGGCTAATTTTTGTACTTTTTGTAGAGACAGGGTTTCCACATGTTACCCAAGCTGGTCTCGAATCCCTGAGTTCAAGCAATCAACCTCCCAAAGTGCTGGGATTACAGGAATGAGCCTCCTTCCCTGGCCTCCCTTCATTTTTAATCAAAATTGTATGCACCAACTTAAGGTGTCTCCTGCCCTCTGGCTCTGCCCACATCTCAGTCCCTCCTTTCCTCTACGTCCCTGCCAGTCTTATCTCCTCTTGACCTTTCCGGTCCCTCAGCAACTTCTACTATTTCCTTCTGCCCCAAATGCCTAGAACCACCACTCTCTCTCTGCCCAGCAAACTCCCTCTTCCCTCCTTTCAGAGCCCTCCAGCCTCACCTCTTCCCTGACACCTGCCCTTGCTCAGAACACCTCCACGCAGGTGACAGATCACCCAGTCCAGGATCAGACAGTCGCCTGCTCTCCTGAGCAGCCCGTGTTCCTCCTCTGCTTTTCCCTGGCCGGCGGGGCCTACAGTCTGTCCATTTCACATGATCAGCCCCTGGGGGTCAGGAATTCTGCCTTGCACTGGCTTCATTATGAAGGCCATGCCCTGTATTCCTGCCTTGGCAACGGAAATGCTAGGTGAATGGTGGGTATGTGGATGAAACGCACAAGGCTCATGCCATTAAGGACACCTTCTGGCCAGGTCCCTTCTTCCCTCTCTCAGCCACCTCCTCCTGCTTGCTAAGCTTCCCCAAGAAGACAGACCCAGGCCCGCTCACCTGAGAGCCAGAAGAGGAGCAGGTAGAGTGTCAGCAGGGGCATCTTCTCTTCAGACAGGTCCCCGTTCCCCTCAGTGGAGCCTGACAGCAGGAACAAACTACAGACTGCGCTCCATCTCCCAGGCTTCTGCTGGCACTCACTCTCGCCCTTGAACTTCCTCCTTCAGTCACTTCCCATGGGTGAAAGAGACTGAAAGAGGAAGGAGGTGGTTGGTCGGGCACGGTGGCTCAGACCTGTAATCCCAGCACTTTGGGAGGCCAAGGCGGGCGGATCACGAGATCAGGAGTTCAAGATCAGCCTGGCCAACATAGTGAAACCCCGTCTCTACTAGAAATACAAAAATTAGTCAGGCGTGGTGGCGCACACCTGTAGTCCCAGCTACTCAGGAGGCTGAGACAGAAGAATCGCTTGAACCTAGGAGGCGGAGGTTGCAGTGAGCCGAGATCGCACCACTTGCACTCCAGCCTGGGTGACAGAACAAGACTCTGTCTCGAACAAAAAAAAAAAAACAAAAAAAAAAAAAAAAAGAGGAAGGAGGTGGAAAGGGTGAAATTTCGAGGCAGTTGACAATGCAAGGGGTCACAGGAATCATAAGCTTCTGAGAAGTACCTCTCTGTACACAGCCACCGTGGGTTCTCTAAAAAGAGAACTTCGTGGCTCCTCTGTCATGTGGAAACCTGCAGACAGACCCACTGGGTCTGGCCAGCCCTTATCCAATCCTCCAAACCTGGTGGGTTGGCTGGGGGCAGGGGCACGCGGCTCCACCAGAGGGGTCCTGGAGAGCCACGGCTGATAGACACGATGTCCTAAACCTGGAGCTTCAGGTGTAGCCAGATGCTTGGGAGCCCAGAAGGCCAGAAGTTCAAGAAGATTGAGGGGCACTTGGGGACCAAAGTCAGAAAGCCAGAGGAGAGATTCCAGACCAAAGGTTGGAAGGCAGCTATGAGGAGATTGGGTATCCAACCCCAGACTACAAGGCCAGGTACGGTGGCTCACACCTGTAATCTCAGCACTTTAGGAGGCTGAGGCGGGAAGATCACTTGAGGCCAGGAGTTCAAGACCAGCCTGGGCAACATGGCAAGGCTTCATCTCCACAAAAAAAAAAAAAAATCAGGCATGGTGGCTCATGCCTGTAATCCCAACACTTTGGGAGGCCAAGGTAGGCAGATCACTCCAGGTCAGGAGCTAGAGACCGGCCTGGCCAAAATGGCGAAACCCCATCTCTACTAAAAAATACAAAAATTAGCTGGGCGTGGTAGCATGCACCTGTAATCCCAGTGACTCGGGAGGCCGAGGTAGGAGAATCACTTGAACCCAGGAGGCAGAGGTTGCAGTGAACCCAGATCACACCACTGAACTCCAACCTAGGCAACAGAGCAAGACTCTGTCTCAAAAATAATAATAATAATAATAATAATAATTAGTTCTGCAGAGTCATGCACGCCTGTAGTCCAAGCAATCTGGGAAGCTAAGGCCTGAGGATTACTTGAGCCCAAGAGGTCGAAACTGCAGTGAGCTATGATTGAGCCACTGTTCACTGTACTCCAGCCTGGGCAACAGAGCAGACGCTGTCTCTTTAAACACACACACACACACACACACACACACACACACACACACGCACGCACAGAGAGGTTCAGAGAGACGGGAGATGCAAGCAGGGAACTACTGGCCCAGTGACAAGAGGCGCTTTGTCCTGAGAACACGAAGGAAGCTCCTACTGCTGTACCCCAGCCTACCAGGTGAGATCCCACGGATGCCTACATCTGGAATCTTCCAGAAACCTGTCCATTGTACCAGGGGGTCTACCTGAGGAAACCAGTTCATTGCTCAGAACTATTACCCCCTCGCTCCACCCGTCACCTTATAACTATTTGTTGAACGAAGGAAGGAAGAAAGGAAGGACCAGTTTTGCCCCTCACTCTCCTTCTGACAATCATGTCCATCCCCCATCTCTCCTTTCCCATCAAGACCCTAGCAAGTCCCTAGGGTCGGGACTGGGGATATAAAAGGATTAGGAAGGGCCAGACTCAATGGCTCACACTTGTAATCCCAGCACTTTGGGAGGCCAAGGCAGGTGGATCACCTGAGGTCAGGAGTTCGAGATCAGCCTGGCCAACATGGCAAAACCCCGTCTCTACTAAAAATACAAAACTTAGCTGGGTGTGGTGGTGGGTACTTATAATCCCAGCTACTCAGGAGGCTGAAGCAGGAGAATCACTTGAACACAGGAGGTGGAGATTGCAGTGAGCTGAGATCGCGCCATTGCACTACGGCCTGGGCAACAAGAGTAAAACTCCATCTCAAAATAAATAAATAAATAAAAATAAATAAAAGGATTAGACCTTTCTCACCTTCTGCACCTGGAGCCACTTTTGCCATGTGTCACGTACACCCTGTGACATCTTGACAAGGGAGTGAGTCTCAAAGAGGGACGCAAACCCCTCACACCCTAATCAGGAATGAGTGGGTGTGCAGAGGGTTATTTGCACAGAAAACCACAGCAGCTGATAAGCCATGGCTTTTCCAGGACGTGGCCAGAGATGGCGTCTCGCTTTACATATCTGCAGACCATAAAGTAGGTCAAGAATCCGGGGTGAGGGCTTGGCCAGCCCTTTGGTCCCTGCTGCATGTCAATAGGTCCTCTGCCCAGGGCACCATGCATATACACAGAGAGCAATCAGCCCTCTGCAGTAGGGAAGCCATTGGCTTCCAGGAAAAAGGACCAGGAATGGGGGCTGCCCTGAAAAACAAGGGGCAGATGCATCGAGGGTCATGGGGTAAGCTTTCCTCTCTTGGGCATGAGCAACAAGGAGGGAACAGCACTGTCTGTTAGAACTGCCTGTGGCCAGACCCTCTGACTCATAACTCTTCTCAGAAACCATTCCTGAGCCCTTTTAGTTCCCCTCACTTCCAATTGCACTTTATCTTTCCCAACCACTTGTGCTATGTTTCATATTTTCCATCATTATTACATTGAATCCTCACTATAAATCTAGAGGAAAGGTGATGCGGTTCTCATTTTTCAAAGAAATTGAGACTCAGAGAGCAAGTGACATGTCCAAGGTCACATAGCTAGTAAGTGGCAGAGCCAAGATTCAAACGCAGGCCTGGTTCATATAAGCCATGCTGCCTTGTGTCAGGGTCAGGGAGGGGGCAGAGAGAGAGAGAGAGAGAGAGAGAGAGAGAGAGAGAGAGAGAGAGAGAGAGAGAGAGAGAGAGAGAAAACAGCCCTTAGATCCTGTTCAGTGCTGACAATGAAGAATTGATAAAGCAGAGAATCCCGGAGCTGGTTGTCACCAGGGCGTCCACTCCAAGGTTGTTTTTTAAACAAATTTCCTGGCCGGGTGCAGTGGCTCACGCCTGTAATCCCAGCACTTTGGGAGGGCAAGGCAGGCGGATCACCTGAGGTCAGGAGTTCAAGACCAGCCTGACCAACATGGTGAAACCCTGTCTCTACTAAAAATACAAAAAATTAGCTCGGCATGGTGATATGTACCTGTAGTCCCAGCTGCTCAGGAGGCTGAGGCAGGAGAATCACTTGAACCTGGGAGGCAGAGGTTGCAGTGAGCTGAGATCGCACCATTGCATTCCAGCCTGGGCAACAAGAGCGAAACTCTGTCTCTAAAATAAAATGAAATAAAACAAATTTCAGAATGAAAGAATGTTTTATCATGCACTGAAAACTGACTTATTAAGCAGGTAACTGATACCACCAGCCTTGAACATTTTCCAGATCTCATGCCCCTCTTCTGCAGTGTATGGAATGGGAATCTGGGCCTTACCCAAGTTCTTCTCCAGGAATTCAGGCACAGGCAAAGCTTATTTCTGAGAAAAATAGGCATCTCCAAAGAGTGAGTCTGAAAGTTTGTGTCTCTCAAATTTCATACGTTGAAACTTAACCCTCAACGTGATGGCATTATGAGGTTGAGCCTTTGGAGAGTAACTAGCTCAGGAGAGTAACTAGGTCTCCTGAATGGGATTAGTGCCCTTATAAGAAAGGCCCCAGAGGGCTGGGCGCGGTGGCTCATGCCTGTAACCCCAGCACTTAGGGAGGCCGAGGCAGGCGGATCACCTGAGGTCGGGAGTTCAAGACCAGCCTAACCAACATAGAGAAACCCCGTCTCTACTGAAAATACAAAATTAGCCAGGTGTGGTGCATGCCTGTAATCCCAGCTACTCAGGAGGCTGAGGCAGAAGAATTGCTTGAACCTGGGAGGCAGAGGTTGTGGTGATCCAAGATCATACCGTTGCACTCCAGCCTGGGCAGCAAGAGCGAAACTCCATCTAAAAAAAAAAAAAACAGAAAAGAAAAAGAAAAAGAACGGCCCCAGAGAGCTGCCTTGGCCCTTCTACCATGTGAGGACTCAGCAAGGAGTCCTCCCTGAGGAGTGGGTCCTCACCAGACCCTGAGCCTACCAGTGCCTTGACCTTGGACTTTCCAGGCTCCAAAACTGTGAGAAATACATTTCTGTTTATAAACCACACAATCAGCAGGGCATAGTGGCCCACACCTGTAATCCCAGCACTTTGGGAAGCCGAGGCAGGCAGATCCCTTAAGATCAGGAGCTCCAGACCAGCCTGGCCAACATGGTGAAACTCCGTCTCTACCAAAAATACAACAATTAGCTGGGCATGGTGGCACGACCCTGTAGTCCCAGCTACTTCGGAGGCTGAGGCAGGGGAATCACCTGAGCCCAGGAGGCGGAGGTTGCAGTGAGCCAAGATTGTGCCATTGCACTCCAGCCTAGGTGACAGAGTGAGACACTGTCTCCAAAACATCATATCATATCATACATCATATCATATCATATCATATCATATCATATCCACCCAGTCTATGGTATTTTGTTATAGCAGCCGGGACTAAGATAGTGGGTTAGAGAAGACAAAAGGGCTCTTTGATTTTCAGAATAGAGCGCCTGTCATCTTTGCTACCTGCTCCTTGACAAAGTGGAAGAGCTGCAATTGAGGCTCCCCCTGCCTAGAAAATTTGATCTTTTTTTTAAGCACCTATTAATTGGCTAGATGTATTTGGAAGAAAAACAAGCGTTTGTTCAGCAACAGGTAGGCTAAACTTGGGCATCCCCTTAGCTTTCATCAGATTCCCCGGTGCAACGCACCTCCTCAACACACACACAGACTTTTTCCCACTACAAAAGTAATGTGTGTTTGTTAGAGAAAAACAGCGAAATACAGATGAACACAAAGAATGCATCTTAAGTCATTCCGAATCCTGCCACACGAAAATAACTGCTGTTAAATATGTGTGTGTGTATCCATTACCAATCTTTTGTTCTTCTGTAGAAAAGCAATTTATTTCAGGTTAAATGAAGGATCACTCATGTATGAGTTTACTTTACCAACTGGACTACTACCTTTATTAGGGCATTTTAATACAGGAAAAATATAAAAAGTATGGCAGTGGAGGGTGTTGATAATGGGGAAGGTTATACATCTGTGGGGGAAAAGAGTCTGTGGAAAAATCCCTGTACCTTCTGCCCAGTGTTAATGTGAACCTAGAAATTCTCTAAAAATTAAATCCTATTTTATAAAAAAGAGAGACATGGCCGATAATACCAGCTCTGAAATACCTCCAGTTAATACTTTCTTTAAAAAGGTAAAATGCAGGCCAAGTTTGGTGGCTCACACCTGTAATCTCAGCACTTTGGGAGGCCAAGATGGGTGGATTACTTGAGCCCAGGAGTTCAAGACCAGCCTGGGAAACATGGTGAAACCCCATCTCTACAAAAAATACAAAAAAATTAGCTGGGCACAGTGGCATGTGCCTGTAGTCCCAGTTACTTGGGAGGCTGAAGTGAGAGGATCACCCGAGCCCAGAGAAGTCGAGGCTGCAGTGACTTGTCATCATGAGCCACAGCACTCCAGCCTGGGCAACACAGCAAGAACTCATCTCAAAAAAATAAATAAATAAAATAAAATAATTTGCTCACTATTACCTTTCTTTTTCTTTTCCTTTTTTTTCTTTTGAGATGGGTTCTCACTGTGTCACCAAGGCTAGAGTGCAGTGGTGCAATTATAGCTCATTGCAGCTGTAATTCTGGAAAATCTCCTGGACTCAAGCAATCCTCCTGCCTCAGCCTCCCCAATAGCTGGGAATACAGGCATGCACCACCAAGCCCAGCTTATTGTTTTATTTATTGTAGAATAGGGTCTTCCTATGTTTTCAGGCTGGTCTCGAACTCCTGGGCTCAAGTGATCCTCCTGCCTTTGGCCTCCCCAAGCACTGGAATTACAAGTGTGAGCCACTGTACCTGGCCAAGCAAATTATTTAAATAAATTTTTTAAAACATAGAAAAAGATTATATGAAAAGTAAAAGTCTTATCTCCATTTCCCACCTACCAGCCCCAGAACCTCAAAGGCAATCCTGTTGGCCTCTATTGCCTCCCTGAGAAAAGTTAATCATACTCCAGCAGATAAACCTAAGTAACATATACACATTCATCATACTATATACATCACTCTGCCCCCTGCTTCTTTTGCTTAATAATGAACTTTCTCCCAAACAGTGAGACAGGAGAGTTCCTTTGACCCTTTTGCGGGTAGGAACTGGAGGGCACCAGCTCTGGGTCCAGTCGGCCACTTAGGCACCAGCAGGGACGAACTTTACTTGCTCGAACCCACTGGGTTCAGCCCCTCGTGAGAGGGAGCACACAGGCAAGTGGGTGCTAGGGCTGGGACAAGTACTTTTGGGCTCTGGCCCCACAGCAGCATGAAGGGGTGTATTACAATTAAGGTTCTTTTAGGCCAGGCATGGTGGCTCACGCCTGTAATCCCAGCACTTTGGGAGGCCGAGGTGGGTGGATCACCTGAGGCCAGGAGTTCAAGACCAACCTGGCCAACATGGCGAAACCCCATCTCTACTGAAAAAAAAACCCAAAATTTGGCAGGGTGTGGTGGCGGGTGCCCATAATCCCAGCTACTTGGGAGGCTGAGGCAGGAGAATTGCTTGAACCCAGGAGGTGGAGGTTGCAGTGAGCCAGGATCCCACCATTACACTCCAGCCTGTGTGACAGAGTGAGCCTCTGTCTCAAAAAAATAAAAGAAAAGAAAAACACAATTAATGCTCTTTTAGCAGTTGCCATCCACAGATGGCTAAGTGTTAACCAGCTCAGCGGAGAGTCAAGGTGACAGCCTTTTTACACCCTGCCCTCTTGGTACAGAGTTAAGTGTTAACCAGCTCAGTGGAGAGCCAGGGTGACAGCCTTTTACACCCTGCTCTCTTGGTACCCGGGTTCTTGTCAGGTGTCCAGGAAGAATCAGGTCACATAGACTTGAAGGATGATGAATGTGGAGATTTTATTAAGCGGTGGAAGTGGCTCTCAGTGGAAGGGGAGCTGGAAAGGGGATGGTGTGGGAAGAAGGTGATCTTTCCCTGAAGCCTGGCTGGAGATAACCGGGCTCCTCTCTGAAGCCGTGCCATCTGAAGTTAAGCTGTGTCTATCCATATGCTCCGATGCTCAGTTGCTTCTACTCTTGACGTTCAGCTGCTTGTCTCTTCTCTCCTTCTCAGCTACACCACTCTGCTCGTCTGCCAAGAGCTTTTTATGGGTACAGGGCTGGGGACACGGTGGGCCAGGGTGGTTTTGGAAAAGGCAACATTCAGGCAGGAAAACAGGAATGCATGTTCTCATTTAGGGCCGCAGGTCCAGGCTTGAGGGTGGCGCCATCGTCAGGACCTCGCCCTCTTTTACCCAGTATTTCCCTGCTGCAACAGGGACATACAGTACATACAGATCTTCCTCATCCTTTTACTGTTTTCACAGTACTGCATTGTATGTATATTCTAGAGTTTACTTCACTAGTCTCTACTGCTGAATTATTTGTTCTTACAAACACTACAATGAGCATCCTTATACACATATCTTGGTTTACTTTTTTTTTTTTTTTTTGAGATGGAGTCTTGTTCTGTCACCCAGGCTGTAGTGTAATGGTGTAATGGCTCACTGTAACCTCCACCTCCCGGGTTCAAGTGATTCTCCTGCCTCAGCTTCCCGAGTAGCTGGCATTACAGGTGCACGTCACCATGCCCTGCTAATTTTTGTATTTTCAGTAGAGACAGGGTTTCCCTATGTTGGCCAGGCTGGTCGCAAACTCCCAACCTCAGGTGATCCGCCTCGGCCTCCCAAAGGCTGGGATTACAAGCATGAGCCACCACGCCTGGTCCTCTTGGTTTATTTTTGCAAGGAAAGCCATAGAGTTGCTGAGTCAAAGGAATTTGCACTTGAAACCTTGATAGATATTGTCAGTTGCTATCCAAAATGGTTGCACAATGTATACTCCCACTAATAGTGTATGTATGAGTGCCTGTTTCCCCAAATCTAAGCCAGTACCAAACTTTTATCAAGCCGCTATACATTATATTGTCATTGTATCGGTTAGGGTTCTCCAGAGAAACAGAAACAGTAAGCTATATATATGGAAAGAGAGAGAGATTTGTCGGCCAGGCGCAGTGGCTCATGCCTGTAATTCCAGCACTTTGGGAGGCTGAGGACGGTGGATCACGAGGTCAGGAGATTGAGACCACAGTGAAACCCCATCTCTACCAAAAATACAAAAAATTAGCCGGGCGTGGTGGTGGGCGCCTGTAGTCCCAGATACTTGGGAGGCTGAGGCAGGAGAATGGCATGAACCCGGGAGGCGGAGCTTGCAGCGAGTCAAGATCGTGCCCCTGCACCCAAGCCTGGGCGACAGAGCGAGACTCCGTCTCAAAAAAAAAAAAAAAAAGAAAGAGAGATTTGTCCGAGAAATTGGCTTACATGACTGGGGGCTAGCAAGTCCAAACTCTGTAGGGCCAGCCCAAAGGCTGTAAATTTTCAGGCAAGAGTTGATGCTACAAACACGAGGCAGAATTTCTGCTTCCTCAGGGAAACCTCAGTTTTGCTCTTAAACTCTTTCAATTAATCAGAGGACACTCACCCAGATTACTGAAGACTTAAAGTCAACTGCTTGGAGATGTTAACCACATCAACAAAGCACCTTCACAGCAACATCTAGATTAGTGTTTAATTGAATAAGTAGGACTATAGTCCAGCCAGGCTGACACATAAAACTAACCACATGTACACAAAAATATATCAACCTATTCACATCCTTTGTTCACTTTTCTATTGAAGTTTTCTTCTGAGAGCTCTCCTTATATGAGGGATATTACCCATATGTCATATGTCTCGAAAATATCTTCCCTGTACCATTTCTCATTCGACTTTGTTTGTGGAATCTTCTGTCAACCAAAACATTTTTATTGCAGCAAATCTATCGATCTTTTCTTTATGGCATCTGAATTTCCTGTCTTGTTAAGAAGGTCACTCAGAGCCACTTTAGGAGCCATGGTAACCACCCCATTTATCAGGTTTTCTAAAAGCTGTCCCTGAATAATAAAGTCACAGAAAAGCAGCAATAGTGTACTTAGACAGCATTAGCCTGGCTCCCATTGAGAGGCCTGGATAAAGTATGATTTAATGTTATGCCCTGCATTTATCAAGGGTCGATACAACAGCTTTAGAAAAAGCTTTGCATCTTCCACAAAATTGCAATTGCCCATTTTGTTATTCAAGGCCCCTTGCAGAAGGATCCACTTAACAGATTCCTTATAGCAGTGTATACCAGTAGAAAATACTCGATGGAAAGGACTCAGGCATACAATGTCAGACAAGTACCATACACCCCACCTGGTTTTCCACTTTGCCTTGATTGTCAGGAAACCTATAACCAAACACAACGCTCAAACGCAGTAACAACCTAACCTCACTCTGGGGTGGAAGATTTGCCCCAACCCACCCCACCCCTACACACACACCCCTATTCTTTGTATATTTTTTCAGGCAATTTCTTGAACTGCCTTGTACTTGTGGGTTTGTTTGAAACCACCTATCCCCATTGGAAGTGAATGAGGCACAAATACAGATATAAACAAAATGACTCAAGAAAGAACAAAGACGCTTGTCTGAATGGTGGCAAAGTTGACCCAGAGGTTTCTGTCTGAACCACAATTAACTAACATTTTTTTTTTTTTTTGAGAGGGAGTCTCACTCTGTCACCCAGGCTGGAGTGCAGTGGCGTGGTCTTGGCTCACCACAACCTCCGCCTCCTGGATTCAAGTGATTCTCGTGCCTCAGCCTCCTGAGTAGCTGGGACTACAGGCGCGCACCACAATGCCTGGCTAATTTTTATATTTTTAGTAGAGACGGGGTTTCACTGTGTTGGCAGGCTGGTCTCAAACTCCTGACCTCGTGATCCACTTGCCTTGGCCTCCCAAAATGCTGGGATTACAGGCATGAGCCACCGCACCCGGCCATAACATTTTCATAAATGCTAAGAGAAACACAAAGAGGGAAGGCATGGTGAAAAATCTGGACCCAAAGTTGACATTCAGCTTCTCCAAGCAGTGAAACTGGGAACCAACTTGGAGAAATTTAAGGAATTTTCAGCAGCTGTTGGGTGGCGAGAGAAGCTCTGCTGGGTTATCTGTGAGACCAGAAAATCTGAGACAAGTCTCAGTTAATTTAGAAAGTTTATTTTGCCAAGGTTGAGGACGTGCCCATGACACAGCCTAAGGAAGTCCTGACGACATGTGGCCAAGGTGGTCAGGGCACAGCTAGGCTTTACACATTTTAGGGAGACATGAGACATCAATCAAGATATGTTAAGAAGTGCATTGGTTTGGTCTGGAAAGGCGGGACAACTCAGAAGCAAAGGCAGAAGACTGGAAACATGGAGGGAGCTTCCAGATCACAGATAGTTGCATTCTTTTGAGTTTCCAATGAGCCTTTCCAAAGGAGGCAATCAGATATGCATCTATCTCAGTGAGCAGATGGGTGACTTAGATGAATAGATGGGAGGTAGGTTTGCCCTAAGCAGTTTGCAGCTTGAGCTTTCCTTAGTGATTTTGGGGGCCTAAGATATTTTCCTTTCACATATCTGTCTCATGTGTCCGTGTGAAGAGACCACCAAACAGGCTTTGTGTGAACAACATGGCTGTTTATTTTACCTGGGTGCAGGCAGGCTGAATCCGAAAAGAGAGTCAGCAAAGAGCAGTGGGATTATCATTAGTTCTTACAGGTTTGGGGATAGGCAGTGGAGTTAGGAGCAATGATTTGCGGGCAGGGGGTGGATCTCACAAAGTACATTCTCAAGGGTGAGGAGAATAGAAAAGAACCTTCTTAAGGGTAGGGGAGATGACAAAGTACATTGACCAGTTAGGGTGGGGCAGAAACAAATCACAATGGTGGAATGTGATCAGTTAAGGCTATTTTCACATATTTTGTGGCTCTTCAGTTGCTTCAGGCCATCTGGATGTATACATGCAGGTCACAGGGGATATGATGGCTTAGCTTGGGCTCAAAGGCCTGACAATATCTAAGGTAATGGATTTAGGCAGCTCCATCCCTAACATTTGGGGGCCAGGGCTAGAATACAAATGGAGGCCCACATACCATGTGTCTCAGTATCTTAACATTCTAAAGCAAGCTCAAAAAGCTACAAAATCAAGTGTGTCTAATCTTCCCTCCTGAACAAAATACCTTCTTACCAACCTGGAAGCCAGGTTAGCATGTAGGATTCTCAGAAGTTCCACACTAAAATGTGGCAGCCTAGGGACAAACAACCTCCTGTCCCCAGCCCCCCACCCACAAGCTCCTCTCCTTCTCCTCCCACCCTTGGGCACCCCAACCCCAAAGGAATTTTCAGCAGCTGTTGAGTGGCGAGAGAAGACATGTAACAAGTGCTTTTGGTTTGGTCAGAAGAATGCATGAGGCTCCACATCCAAGCTCTGTCCACAGCCCCTGCAAATCGTCACCCCTTGGCCACACCACAGACCTAGGGATGCCACCATAAAAGCAACCTTGGGGAAAAGTGCAGTCAGTCTACAGGAGGAATAGGAGCCTTTGGCCATGTGGACACCTCGCTTCATGGGAAGGAGCACAGAGAAGGAGCAGGCCTAAGGGAGGTCCTAGGTTTAGGAAGAGATCATTCAACAATGCTTGTAAATAGACCAGCGCTGAGCTCTCCATGATGGCCTAGGTAAAAAGCTCTTAGAGTCATTACCAGTAGATTTTTTTTTTTTTTTGAGACGGAGTTTTGCTCTGTCACCCAGGCTAGAGTGCAGTGGCATGATCTTGGCTCACCGCAACCTCCACCACCCGGGTTCAAGGGATTCTCCTGCCTCAGCCTCCCAAGTAGCTGGGATTACAGGTGCCTGCCATCACGCCTGGCTAATTTTTGTATTTTTAGTAGAGACAGCATGTTGGCCAGGCTGACTTCAAACTCCTGACTTCAGGTGATCTGCCCATCTTGGCCTCCCAAAGTGCTGGGATTACAGGCTTGAGCCACTGCGCCTGGCCATTGTCAATAGATTTCTAATGCTGATAAAAAAGACCTGGCAGGGCATTGTGGCTCACACCTGTAATCCCAGCACTTTGGGAGGCCGAGGCAGGTGGATCACGAGGTCAGGAGATCGAGACCACCCTGGCTAACACAGTGAAGCCCTGTCTCTACTAAAAATACAAAAATTAGCCAGGTGTGGTGGCGGGCGCCTGTAGTCCCAGCTACTTGGGAGGCTGAGGCAGAAGAATAGCTTGAACTCGGGAGGCAGAGGTTGTTGTGAGCCAAGATTGTGACACCGCATTCCAGCCTGGGCGACAGAGGAGACTCTGCCTCAAAAAAAAAAAAAAAAAAAAAAAAAAAGACCATGACCAATATGAGAGGATCATCCTGCCCCACCCCGAGCCAAGGTTCAGCTGAATCTGAAATGCTGAACCCTGTGTGCACCCCCGGACCTCGGTGAGCTGGAAAATGTCCCGAGAAGACAGGACTGTTTCCTATGATGAAAATTGATGGAAACTCCTCACCCTGGAAAGGAAAAGGATAAAAGTGAAAAGAATTAGAATCTGTCACGTTCTTTAAGACACGAATGAGGGGAACGTGAATGGACTACCCCTCACATTCTGGAATATTCTCTCTAGGAAGCACTTCTTAAAGCCTGAGGAAGTTAGATTCTAGATGTAAATTATTAAAACCACTGCATATAACAAACAAATGAGTTCTCTAACCCAGGAGGAAATAAAAGCTGGAGAGGTTCAGGAGGTGGGTGGGGGTACAGTCAGGGGACATCCAAAGTCAATGCCATGGACAACCTCATGGTAAGCAGACGCTGATATGCATTCCTTTCCATGCCACTGCCAGAGTTGAACAGTGGCTGGGCCCAACCCAGAGAGGCCCAGCCAATCTCTATGCTTTTACGGTTTTGTTGTTTTTATGTCTTTATGTTTTTACAAGTCCAGCTAAAGTTTGCACCTCCTAGTCCTTTCAAACAGTCTTGAATTCTTGTCTTTGGAAAGAGGCCACTGTCCACTTTACACTAAGGCATTTATCCACTCACCCATTCATTCATCCATTCATTGAGGGTACCAGCCTCTGGGTGCATGTAGAGTTCTTCTCTGTTGTTTATGATTTTCTTTCAAACATTTCATCTGAACTTCCAAGCTAATTATCGCCCCTTCTCCCTCCCAGTTCAGACCTCCCAGAGGAAGGCGGCCTTCCCCCTCTTTTCCCAGAATCTGCTTCTCTTTGAAATCTTGTCTTCTCCTTGTTCTAAGTCCAAGTGTGCAAGGCACATACCAGCCATCTGATTTTGTTTTATTCTATAGACTGGATTTTTGGGGCTCTCCCACACAGGAGACCTATGGACATCGTGTTAGTCCCGGTCTTCTGAAGAGGAGATGTGAAGAGGGAATTAAATGTGCAAGGGTTTTACTGAGGGAAATCCCTGTGAGAGAAATAGAGTAGGTGCCAGGGAGGCCAGGGGAGCCTTCAGACCATGATGCAGGTTGGATCCCCGTGAAGGAAAGAGGGCAGAAAGGTTGCGTGGAAGCATCCCAGACCACCTCGCAGTATCTGGAGGGTTGCGCAAGGCCATGAGGGAGCCCTTGAGCTAACTCAACCATTAGAGGGGTCCTGTGTCTCCCAGGAACAGGCCTGCCTCAGTGTCCCTGCTGTGCTCCGCCTTTGGCTGGTAATTGCCTGTAGGAAGCATGACCTTGGTGCAAACATGACAATGATGGCTTTCAGAGCACGGCAGTGGGGACCATCGGTCATGGATGCCCCTGTGGATGGAAGTCTGAGAGACACATTCTCATGGTCACTTCAGATGCTCATTAACTTGGAGGGAGATCTCCTCTGTGCCTTCACGCCCCTTTCAGTGACTTCAATAGAAAATCGAGACTTTAGTGTGTTTGTGTGTCTGGGTGTATGTGTGGGTATCTGTGTGCATGTGTATGTGTTTTTATGTATGTGTGTGTCTGTGTCTGTGTTTGTGTTTATGTTTGTGTGTATATTCGTGCATGTGTGCATGTTTGCGTGTATGCTGCATGTCTGTGAATGTGTGTGTCTGTGTGTCGGTGCCTGTGTATATGTGTCTGTGTGTCTGTGTGAATGTGCATATGTATGTGTATATATATATGTGTTTGTGTTATACATGTCTCTGTGTGTGCATGTCTGTGTATGCATGTCTGTGTGTTTCTGAGTTTCTGTGTGTGTGCATGTGTGTCTGCGTGCATGTCTTTGTATATGTTTCTGTGTGCATGTGTTTGTGTGCACATGTGTCTATGTCTGTGTATATGCATGTCTGTGCGAATGTGTGTTTCTGTGTTTCTGTGTGTTTGCATGTGTGCTTGTGTCTGTATATGAGGATACATGTTGGTGTACATGTGTTTCCACATGTGTCTGCGTGCATGTGTGTGTTCTGTGTGTATGTGTGTGTTTGTGTGTACATGTGTGTTTTATGTGTACTATGTGTATTTGTGTGTTTCTGTGTGTAGATATGTTTTTGTGTGTATGTGTATGTGTATCTGTGTGCATGTGTGTGTTCTTTCTATGTGTGCATGTATGTTCTGTGTGTATGTGTTGTACAAGTGTGTCTGTGTCTGTGTACGTGTGTGTGTTTCTGTGTGTACACATGTTTTTGTGTCTGTGTGTGCATGTGTGTTTCTCTGTGTGTGCATGTGTTTGTGTGTGTTCCTATGTTTCTGCATCATGTGTGTTCTGTGCATATGTGTTGTATGTGTGTATGTTTATGTGTGTGTGCCTCTGTATGCATCTGTTTCTGTATGTATATGTGTGCTGTGTGTATGCATATGTTTGTGTTTGCACGTGTGTTCTGTGCATATGTGTGTGCATGTGTGTTCTGTGCATATATGTGTACATGTGTTTTTCTGTGTCTGTATGTGTCTTGTGCATGTATGTTTCTGTGTCATGTGTGTTCTGTGTGTATGTGTTGTACATGTGTGTACGTGCATGTGTGTGCTTCTGTGTGTATGTTTCTGTGTGTATGTGTGTGTTCTGTGTGTGCATATATGTTTGTGTGTGCATATGTGTTCTGTGTATGTGTGTGCATGTTTTTCTGTGTCTGTATGTGTGTGTCAATGTGTTGTGCGTGTGTGTTTCTGTGTGTGGTGCATGTTGTGCACATGCGTGCTTAGAAAGAATCCACTCCCGCAGCCACAAGGACACCTCTGAGGCCAACTCACATCACAGGCCCTCACCTCTCTCTCTATTGTTCCCTTCCAGACCATCCTGGTGGGCGACAGTGGTGTGGGAAAGACGTCTCTGTTGGTTCAGTTCGATCAGGGCAAGTTCATCCCCGGCTCCTTCTCGGCCACTGTGGGCATCGGATTCACGGTAAGCACTGGCCGGCACTGCCAGCTCTGGGCCTGGGCTCAGGACCCCAGCGTGTTTCTGTTGAGTGCCAGCAGGAAACAGGTGGACACTTGCATTGGATCATTCAAGGAGGATTAAGGAGAAGACTGTTCCCCAAGGTGTAGGAGGGTGTTGGGTGACCAGGAGGGAGGGTGCACTGCCCCTGGGTAGTCCAGGAACTCCGCCCACCTCTAGCCTCAAGCAGGAAGGGAAGGCACCCTCACCAGAACCCAGGGACAAAGCGGGCTGCTGGGTGAGCTGCCTGGCAGGAGCTGCGTGGGACCTTCAGTGGAGGGACACAGCAGCCCATGGGAGCCCCCCAGGGAGGCAGCCAGGAGAACAATCCCCTGTCCCACCTTGCTCTCCTCCTGCTCCCCATCTCCTTCTGGGGCTCCACATTGGATGAACGCAAGTGGAAGCTAGAAAGCAAAAAATATTTTAATATGGGATAGCTCAGGTCAGCCCTCCAAGGCAAGAAGATCTGGAGGGACAAAGGGACGACAAAGTTTTCAGCACAGTCCAAACTTAGCAGTCACACGGGTCTCAGGGAGCTGGCAGGCCCAGGTTACAGTTCCGTGTTTAGTCCTCGGTAAAATGGTAAAAGGGCGGCTCGGGTTAAGGAAGCCCAGTGCCCTCGGCTTTTTTTGCCCGCAGCCCCTCTGCGAGACAAGGGATCCCTCCTTTACCACACATCCCATCTCCCCACATTGTCCCGTGCCTGCGGCTGCAGCTGCCCTTGAATTCCTGGGAAGACCTTGGGAGAGGGTTCCACTCTTCTCTCGGACAGTGGCAGGAAGAGCAGGGCCTTCCCTTGGGACTCCAGAATCCTAGCATCTCAAGATGGGGAAGAGCAAACATCTCTTCTTGGACAACGCGGATGTTTGGGAACCTCTGAGACCACAGCACAGGGCCTGTGAGATCACACTCAGGATCAGGACGCAGCAGTGCCACACTGATGGGAAGAGAGAGAGGAAAATCCAGAAAAATGGGCTTGCCCACTGGGTCACAGCCAGGAAGGCAGGGGTTCAGAATGAACATGGCTTCTGGGTGACCTTCCAGGAGGCAACGCGGAAGTGAGTGCCTGGTTCGGGTGTGTTCTGGGGCCTAGAATCGGCCCTGAAACACCAGTGCCCAGGGCTCTCCCCAGACTGGGACTGGCTGGGCTCTGGTAGTGCTGAATAGGGCAGGGCTGAGACCCAGGAGGCCAAGGCTACTTGGCAATCCCTGAGGTCTGGGACCAGGCTGCCATGAAGCAAACCAGGATGACCTGGTGCCAGGCGTCACCCACCCCAGCCCAGGCCCAGTCTGCTGTCAGCAGCCAGGGCACACCCTGCCCTCAGGGTCACACCCGCATTTCCTCACCCAGCCTTCTGCCTGTCTGGTGAGGAAGGAAGAGAGTGGGGTGGATGTGGCTGTGGACATGCAAAGTCTGACTCAACATTCCACAGACCACAGAGGTGAGATCTCCAAATTTTGCCGCTAGCTTGGCAAGAAAATTGAGGCCGATTTCCTGTGAAGGAAAAAGAAAGTGTGTGGTCAAACTGTTTGTCTAGCCTGAGATGAGACACGCTGGGCTTTCCCACTGACCTCAGGGTGGGCCTCCTAGAGCCTGGGCTGCCTGCTTGGTACCGGCCAGCACCCGATGTTCTGGCGCATCTCAGGACAAACCTGTTGCCTGCTTACGCTGAGTGAGGGCCTGAGCCCCTGGCCAGAAACTCAGCCTGGGGACACCTGAGCAAAGAACTGGTGGACATCGGGGTCTCCTCCAGATATCAGCGGTCTGGGGGTCCCCGGAGAGCCAGGCTACCAGACACTTGTTTACCCATCTGTCCTTCTCACGGAGATTTGAGGTATGGCATGGATAAGGGCCCTGCCGCTGGCCAGGCTGTAGCCTGCAACTCCTGCATGATGGGAAGGCAGGGGTGGCTGAGCAGAAGGGGTATGAAGGAGGAGGAGGATGGGAAGAGAGAAGACCGCATCCCAGGCCAGGTGCGGTGGCTCACGCTTGCAATCCCAGCAATTTGGAAGGCCAAGGTGGGCGTATCGCCTGAGGTCAGCAGTTCCAAACCAGCCTGTCCAACATGGTGAAGTTCTCTACTAAGAATACAAAAATTAGCCAGGGGTGGTGGCGTGCACCTGTAGTCCCAGCTGCTCCAGAGGCTGAGGCAGGAGAATTGCTTGAACCTGGGAGGCAGAGGCTGCAATGAGCCGAGATCCTGCCACTGCACTCCAGCCTGGGCGACAGAGTGAGACTCGGTCTCCGGGAGCCCACGGCATTGAGCAAACCTCGGCATTATTTGCAGCAAGAGCCTCTGGCATCCAAATAGCAACCAACACCACGCCTCTGTAGTGTGCTGCGCAGCCTCCACTCTCCAGTCTGAGGCTCCCTGTTTGAGTCCCGCCCTATGCCCAGCTGAGGTTATAGCACGCTCACCTCCAGAAGAGGTAACCCAAGCTCTTTACTCTACTGGAGATCACCTCTGTCCCCACTCTGGGCGCTTCTCCCAGCTGACAGAAAATACCTCCAGCTGATGTCAGAAAATACAGGGCTGGAGGCTGGCGTACAAAGTCAGTCCCCACAGGCCTATGGTGGCCCATAAGCCACGTCTACCCCTGCTCCTCACCTCCACACCTAAGTTAAGAATTGCAGGCCGGGCGCAGTGGCTCACGCCTGTAATCCCAGCACTTTGGGAGGCTGAGGTGGGCGGATGGCCTGAGGTCAGGAATTTGAGACCAGCTTGGCCAACATGGCAAAACCCCGTCTCTACTAAAAATACAAAAAGAAAAAATAGCCGGGCCTGATGTCGCGCACCTGTAATCCCAGCTACTCCGGGAGACTGAGGCGGGAGTATAGCTTGAACCCGGGAAGCAAAGGTTGCAGTGAGGCGAGATCGCACCACTGCACTCCAGGCTGGGCGACAGAGTGAGACTCTGTCTGAAAAAAAAAAAAAAAAAAAGTGCAGGTACCCCTCTCCAGCTCTCCCCTCCCTACACATCCCTCAAACAGTCCCGCTGTAATGCACCCGCCCTGTTCCTTGGTAACTTGAAGCTGCTTATAGAATGTGGAGATGGGGGTAATTGAAAGGTCGGCCCAGGCCACAGAGCCCCTGAGCTCTGCTACCGGCAACCCCAGCTGCATTCCCCACTCTCTGTCACCAGGAGCTGCCGGTGCCTGGGATATCCTGGCAGCTCTGCTCAAAATGATCCACGACTTCATGAATTTATTTGGCTCCTCCTCGGGGCCAGGGTGAGTGTCATGGGTTAATAAGGCCGGCCCCGCCTTCAGGAGCGGTCCACTGGGAGACGTGTGCTGCGCAGCCCTCTTGCGAAAGCTCTCCCCTGGTGGGACATTCTGGGCACAACCAACAGGCCGGGGGGAAATGAGAGGTGATCCATACTAAAGGGTCAAAGTCCCCGCACCAGGCAGAGGCCCCAAAACACCGCAGCGTACATGTGCTGCAAGGCGAGTACGGGTTGGTAAACAAAACTATATTCAGATGAGCTCGGGCCGGGTGACTTAACAGATGAGGAAGTGTCTCGGGGCCATCGGCGGAGGCGCAGCCCAGGGGTCCCCAGCTCCCCGCCTCGCCACCTGGGGACAGCCCACGGCCCGGGGCTCGGGCGCCGCCTGCTGTCGCGGTGCGCAGCGACTACGGGAACTCTTCCGCAGCAGACGGGGTCCCCGCGGCCCGCTCCCCCAGGGGCAAGCAAGCTACCACAGGGGACCGGTCCCGGGGCGCACGGAGCCGAGCCGGTGTTGCTCAGGGAGGCTGCCCGCCCCTTCACGCAGACCCTGCGGCTCTGCATGCCCTCAGGGAACAGCAAGGTCTGAGCCGGTGTCGTCGAGGGGGCGACGGGACGGAGGGAGGAGCCTGAGGGGTCCGGGTCGAGGGAGGGGAGGAGTGGGCGGGGCTGGGGCGGGGCCGTTCCTGCGCTCTCCTTCGCCTGCGGGCCGGCACTGCTCACCTCTCGTCCAGGGACATGACGGGCACGCCAGGCGCCGCTGCCACCCGGGATGGCGAGGCCCCCGAGCGCTCCCCGCCCTGCAGTCCGAGCTACGACCTCACGGGCAAGGTGGGTGGGCCTCTTCCGTGAGACCCCCGCCCTCCTCGGCGCTAGCCCCTTCCTGGCTGCGTCTGGGTTGGACTCAGCCCTTCCCCCAGGCAGCTGGGTCTCCCAGAGGAGGGAGGGAGAGAGGGTCAGGACACAGCCCCTGGGGCCGTCCCAAGCTCTAGGTGTCTCTGCTGGCTCGGTGGGGGCGGGTCGCGGAAGATCGCAAAAACTGAGCGATCCCCCCGCCGGCCCCAACTCAGTTCTCTTCTGCCACACTCTGGCAAATATGAGCCCCCGGGAGCCCATGCTTCTTGGTGAGGGTTAAGCGCGCAACTCTCGGGGCTCAGGCTGGGAAGGGCTGGGAGATGGGGACCGAACGGAGACTCGGAGAGGACGTCCCCTGCTGGCAGAGGAACTGGCGTTAATGCCATTTTCCGAGCTAAGCTCTCAGTTGAGATCTGACATCCAGGTTTAAGGCCTGATGTCCCCCAGCTGCTCCCCTCCCATTCCACCCGCTGGAGGCACTGCCTCCCACCTTCCTCCCTGCAGTCGGAAGCCGCTCCTCCCAGAAGGATGTTGCCAGCCGGCCTGCAGGTCACTTGGGAATTTTTCGAACCTGAGAAAGATTTCAGTGGTTGGTCTTTGGCATCCCGCACTTGAGAGAGCTCCAGGGCTGCTCTCTGGGGCTTGCTCCCTCTACAGGGGTGTCCTGTATGGAAACAGGTAGGGACAGCAGTGGACTGGTCTGTCGCCTTCCATCTGTGTCCTTGGAGTGAGCGGGTACCAGAAACTGAAAGAACTGCTGAGGAAGCCTAGAGCTTCCACTCTTCCTCTGCAGGGTTGGGGATGGAGTGAGGGCTGTCCTGGATTCCGCTGCATGGCCTTGAAGGAGACCTGCCTCTCTCTGGGCCTCGGTTTCCTCCCCGACACCAGGGCTCACCCTTGCTGGGAGCCTCAGTCTCCACCCCAGTGTTTCGGGGGAAGCCACCCTGCAAGTCATCCGCCCAGAGCCGTTGAGATAGGCGTCCTGTGTGGGCTTGTGGCAGGAAATGGGCCCCTGCACCCTCGGAGAGGAGGAGCTGCCGTTGGCCAGGCCCCAGGCTGAGGGGGACTGCCTGACCTTGTTGCCCTGCAAACCAGCTGGGTTGTTTGCCTAGGAGGTGGCCAGGCTAGGCAGCTGTTTGTGTTTGGTGGAATCACCGAGCTGGGTGGGTAGCTGGCATCGTTTGCTCAAGGCAGCTGTGATCTGTAAAGTACACAAAGACTGGCCCTCCCTCCCTCTTTCCTGCTCTGGGGCTGGGACCCAGGAGCCAGGGAGGAGTGCAGGCTCCAGAGAGCTCCTATCCCCCACCCCTTCATCTGTTCCCTGGCCAAGCGGCATTGGCAGGAGAGTTGGTCCCCAGCCTCCCCGGGCCTGCCCCAGGGGAGTGAGTCCAGGACCCTCTGAGAAAGCCTGGCAGGAGCTCCTTGGACCAGACTAGGGGTGATGTGGCCCACAGGCAGACAGTTCCCACCCTGGGCCACTCTTCCCTGGGTCTTAGGTGATTCACCACGATGATGGGCCCTAGCCATTAACAGACTCTAGAAATACCTCAAAGAAATTATCCCTCCTCCTTCTACCCACTATGGAAACCATGCCACAGAAAGGTTAAGGAATCTTCCTAAAGTCACACAGTAGGCCATTTACAAATCAAGACCCATCCTTCATACCCCTTCTGCTCAGCCACCCCTGCCTCTCCACCAGAGTTAACTAATCCCAGTACCCCATGCCCACAACAGGAATGCCTTTGGGCTCCACTGTCAATTTCAGAGCCTCAAAAATAATTCAAACCTAGTCCCTGCTTAACCCATTAAGCCACCTAACCAGCAGCTGGGAAATTCCAGCATTGGATCTAGACCCCTGTTATCCAAGATTGGAGAACAGTGGGACAAAGTGCTCCTCTCCACCATTCCTGCGTGTCCCTGGGGAAGATGAGCAGAGCAGAGCCAGACAGTAAAGGAGAGGGCCACGCCCCCTCCATAGGTTACCTCCTTGGTACTCCTGCCCGCACTACCCACAGCAACCCCGGGATGCCGATCTGCAGCCACATGTCCCATGTGGGAGGTTTCTGCTGAAAGAACTCCCAACTACACATCTCCCCACTTTAGTATAAATTTCAACCTTCCCTAATTCATGCAACCTTTTTTTTTTTTTTTTTTTGAGACAGAGTGTCGCTCTGTCACCGAGGCTGGAGTTCAGTGATGCAATCTCAGCTCACTGCAACCTCTACCTCCTGGGTTCAAGCTATTCTCCTGTCTCAGCCTCCCAAGTAACCGGGACTACAGGTGTGTGCCACCACTCCTGGCTAGTTTTTTGTATTTTTAGTAGAGATGGGGTTTCACTATGTTGGTCAGGCTGGTCTCAAACTCCCAACCTCAGGTGATCCGTCCACCTTGGGCACCCAAAATGCTAGGATTACACACATGAGCCACTGCACCCGGCCTCATGCAACCTTTTAATAAACATAAAATGTCATTAGAAACTTCCAGTCAGGCGCGGTGGCTCACGCCCGTAATCCCAGCACTTTGGGAGGCTGAGGCGGGCGGATCACCTGAGGTCGGGAGTTCAAGACCAGCCTGGCCAACATGGAGAAACCCCGTCTCTACTAAAAATACAAAATTAGCCAGGCGAGGTGGCGCACGCCTGCAATCCCAGCTACTCAGGAGGCTGAGGCAGGAGAATCATTTAAACCTGGGAGGTGGAGGTTGTGGTGAGCCAAGATCTCGCCATTGCACTCCAGCCTGGGCAACAAGAGCAAAACTCCGTCTCAAAAAAAAGAAAGAAAGAAAGAAAGAAACTTTCAAATAAATGTTGTGACCCCAAAAAAAAACCCAAACAATATTCATTATAGAGTATGCAAATGACCATGCCCCACCCCCAGCAGATTCTGATAGACTCCCTTGGGTGGGAATCCTTGTCCAATATATTGACACTTCCCTTTCCTGTCAGTATAGCCCAGCCCATGCGTGTACTCACGAGCGGACGATGGATGACACAAGTACACAGAGGGACGGAATCTCTGCATGGTGTGGCTATGGGCAAATGTGGCCACTGTCTAGATTGTGCAAATGTGGTGGTTCTCTGGGGCCACGGAGCACACTTGGGGAACTGTTCATGGTGAGGTCTCAACTCCAGCCTCTAGGAACTTGAATGGGGACAGGAGGGTCAGAGGGAGAGCCTAGGAGGCTGAGCCAAGGAGCGTGGAGAGGAGAGACAGGGTGAAGGTGGCAGCAGGCTTCCTGGAAGCAGGTGGCCCTTGGTGCGGTCAGCATTCGTGCCAGCCCCCTCTTCTCTGATCCTCTCCATGTGTCTCTCTCCTGGAATCCCAGAAGCTGCCCCTGACTCCCCATTAACTGCCTCTGCCCCTACCCCCTAGGTGATGCTTCTGGGAGACACGGGCGTCGGCAAAACGTGTTTCCTGATCCAATTCAAAGACGGGGCCTTCCTGTCCGGAACCTTCATAGCCACCGTCGGCATAGACTTCAGGGTGAGGTGGCTGCAGGCACTTGCTTCCAACAGAGAGCCAGGGCTGTGGCTCAGGCATAGGGGGTGTTGCCCCCGCCTTGCTCACCCTGGCTCCCAGGGACTCCCGAGGCTCATGCCTGGAGGGCACACAACCCGCTCCCCCAAGACCACAGAGGTGGCCGGGTCAAAGGAGACTGGGCAAGGTTGGCTCCTTGCCCAACTATAGGATGCAAAAAAATGAGACTGAGTCTTCGATTCCAGCTCCATTCCTGGGGGACTTCTCCCAAGCAGAGCAGCCGCAGGCACAGCATAAGCTGAATATCTTGGCCCACAGAGCCCCTGCTCATTGCCCTCCTACCTGGGCCCCTTTGGAAAGGCCTCAAAGGTCAATCAGTCTTTCTGGAGTTCCCAGAAAGCACAGCCCTGCACTGGGTTTAAGAGCTGGGCTTGGGCCGGGCATGGTGGCTCTTGCCTGTATTCCCAGCACTTTAGGAGGCAGAAGCGGGCAGATCACAAGGTCAGGAGTTCGAGACCAGCCTGGCCAACATGGTGAAACCCCGTCTCTACTAAAAATACAAAAATTAGCCAGGTGTAGTGGCATGCTCCTGCAGTCCCAGCTACTCGGGAGGCTGAGGCAGGAGAATCGCTCGAATCCGGGTGGTGGAGGTTGCAGTGAGCTGAGATCGCGCCACTGCACTCCAGCCTGGGCGACAAAGTGAGACTCCGTCTCAAAAAAAAAAAAAAAAAAAAGAGCTGGGCTGGCCATGTTGGGAGACAGCAGCTCACCAGGGACCCTCCCTCTCACCTTGACGACTCCATCTTACAAATCTGCGTCAGGGATGCTAGACGCTGCACACCTGAAGTGTTCAATAGAGAAAAGGTCTCACCCTGGCAGGTGGGGCTCTACAGCTTCAAGCAGGCAGAAAGCGAACACTTCCTTCACTAGAGAATTAGTGGGCAGCTAAAGAAAAGGTACTGCTGCAGAT
Organism: Gorilla gorilla gorilla; assembly: GCF_029281585.2. Taxonomy (NCBI): domain Eukaryota; kingdom Metazoa; phylum Chordata; class Mammalia; order Primates; family Hominidae; genus Gorilla; species Gorilla gorilla. Next base: position 17,232,763 of record NC_073228.2, on the reverse strand, counting down.
GTAGCCTCAGGTCCCCAGGATGCAGGCAAACACCGCATCTCCAGGGGCTCGGTCACAGTCCCAAGGCCAGGCTCCAGGAGAGGGAGACCGAAGTGGGGAAAGGGCAGGGCCTCCAGCAGCAACCAGCCCTCCAGCCCTGGGCTGCCTGATCCCTGGAGAGAGCCAGGATGTTTCTCAGGCTCCTCTTGCCCTGCTGTTGTGAGAAGGCAGTTACAGTCCTCAGAAGAGACGACTCCACAGTGGAGGTGTCTGGGGATGGGGTTCCTGCTGCCCTGATGGTATGATCTGGCTGGAGACGGTTCTGGGGCTCACTGCACCCACTCTAGGCCTGGAGAGGGAACAAGACAGGACGTCTGCAGAGCTGAGGAGCCACATGACTCCTGCCCTCCCATCCTCTGCCTTTTTCTCTTTCAGAACAAGGTGGTGACTGTGGATGGCGTGAGAGTGAAGCTGCAGGTGAGACCAGAGGCTGGAGTTGGGGAGGGAGGATGGAGGACCTGCCCTTCCTTCTCACCCTGAACCACAGGAGGCCTGCAGCCCTGCCCTCTGCCTGGGGCAATTTCCTGTGGGGCCCACGGGAGGAAATGGCTTTTGTTTATTTGACGTCTGCAGAAAAAGCAGTTCCCAGACACCCTCTCATCTATGAACAGTAGCTCCAAATGCCTTCAGACAAGCTTAGCCTCCATCCATCTCCTCCCCAGTTGCCTGGGCTTTATCTGCTCTTAGGAGATTGGACATCCCCAACCCCTGAGCTAGGGGAGAGGAGAAGATTCTTTTTTTTTTCTTTTCTTTTTTTTTTTTTTTTTGAGATGGAGTCTCGCTCTGTCACCCAGGCTGGAGTGCAGTGGCACAATCTCGGCTCACTGCAAGCTCCGCCTCCCAGGTTTAAGAGATTCTCCTGCCTCAGCCTCCTGAGTAGCTGGGACTACAGGTGCATGCCACCACACCTGGCTAATTTTTTGTATTTTTAGTAGAGACGGGGTTTCACTGTGTTAGCCAGGATGGTCTGGATCTCCTGACCTCGTGATCCGCCCGCCTCGGCCTCCCAAAGTGCTGGGATTACAGGTGTGAGCCACCGCGCTCGGCTGAGGAGATGATTTTGAACGAGCTTGAGAAATCAGTAACTGCTACTGTCCAGATCATTGGATGCTCAGGGGCTCATGAGAACCTAAAGAAGAAAACAGCCCCACCTTCCCACAGATATCTCATACCACAAAGCAGGCCTGCTCCACCCAGCACATTCCTTGCACCTGCCTCCTTCTGACCATTTCTCCATCCCATCCCTTCCCAGATCTGGGACACCGCTGGGCAGGAACGGTTCCGAAGTGTCACCCATGCTTATTACAGAGATGCTCAGGGTAAGTCCCTCGCACCCTCCAACCCCTACCCCAGCCCCTTGGTAGCATCCGTGCTGCTGCCTAAGTCCCCTCTGTGATCCTCTCCCCTCCAGCCTTGCTTCTGCTGTATGACATCACCAACAAATCTTCTTTCGACAACATCAGGGTAGGTCCTCCCTTCCCCTGACTCCCACCCATAAGCAGCCAAGGCAAGGTCTATGCAGGCTGGGGTTGCTTCCTGCCCTGTGGAAAGGGGGTGGAGCGTGGAGTCCTCCTGCCTTCTGAAAAACACCTACTTGTGACTCAGAAGTCATATCTGCTGCTTTGTATTTGGTGGCCATGTGGGCATGAAGGCCAAGCAGGCTGTTGTGACCCTGTGCCACCTGCATAGCCCTCACTGTGATTCACGAGTGTGTTTCGTGACAAAGTGTTCAGAACAGCCCCCGCTCCACCCTGGATAATTATCCACAGAGACCAAGGGAAAAACACAACCAGAAAAGTCCACACATACATCCAGGGCAAGTTGCAAGAAAGTGACTCAGTCAGACAGAGTGAGTGGCTGTATCCTCACAACCAAACTATTATAGAGACAAAAATTTGATAAATTCAAGCACCAATTTTGTTCACGACATTGTATAGGTTTCATGAATCCCCTGACCTCAAGGACAGTTTGCTGATAAGCAAACTAGGAGAATAAAACGTTTATATAGAAAAAGGAAGGAAAATCCATGGCACTCATACTCCTACCTCCAACCCCATGCTCATGGCAGACATCACTAATCAATCACAGTACTTTTGATCACTGAAACCCTTATGTGGTCTTAGAATCTTTAACAGGACACTCCAAGAAATCACTGGTGACAGCCAACTGATTTGTGAGATAAGGCCTCCATGCATCTGGATCTTCCATAGAACTGATAGTTGCACAGCATAAAATGGCGAGGGTGGGGCCATTGTGGGTTGAGCCACCAAGGAAGGCCATCCAGGCCTGGATGGGCCAGAACAAAGGTACAGATGAGAGAACGCACAGGGTATCGTGTTCAAGGTAGTGAGTAGCTGAGGATAGTCAAACGGAGCAGAAGAAGAAAGGGGCAGCAGGAGGAAGAGAATGCCAGTCTCAGCACGCCCTCTCCCACAGGCCTGGCTCACTGAGATTCATGAGTATGCCCAGAGGGACGTGGTGATCATGCTGCTAGGCAACAAGGTGAGTGGCTCCGGGGCAGGGTCAGCCCAGCCCTGCACTTCCTCAGCCCTAGCCAGCCCCATAACCACCCAAGAACAGTTATCTAGGCATCCTTCCTGAAAAGGACTCTGCAGCCTCCAGCTCAGGGGTCAGACATATCTGGAGGCTTCTGCCCATCCCATCTGCCCCTTCCAGGGAAAGTCCAAGTTGTTGCCTGAGAAATCAAGGGGTGCCCAGTTCTCAGCCCCCGTTAGAGCAGAGTGAACAGGGTCACAGGTCAGGGGCTAAGAGTGCAAAGGGTTAGCCCCAACTGCTGTCCTATTCCAAGACTGGGTCACCACACCCTTTACCAAAGGTGAGATCCCAGAGCTGGGAGCTACACTGGGCAGAAACCCCGGCCCCAGGCCAATCACACCTGCCTGCAGTTCCTTGGGCCACCAGCAGAGGGCAGGCAACGCCTGCTTCTGGGGCAAAATATGGGCCCACTGGGGCGGAGGCCTCCTTCCCCAGAGTGACCCATTTGGGCTTGACAGGCGGATATGAGCAGCGAAAGAGTGATCCGTTCCGAAGACGGAGAGACCTTGGCCAGGGTAAGTGACTGTCTGTGGGACAGGGTGAAGGGTGGGGGCAACCCGAGGCTGGCCCTGAGGACACTCTCTCCCGGGCAGGAGTACGGTGTTCCCTTCCTGGAGACCAGCGCCAAGACTGGCATGAATGTGGAGTTAGCCTTTCTGGCCATCGCCAAGTGAGAGCTGGGCAGGGAAGGGAAGTGTGCGGGGCAGGGCGGCACACTGCAGGAATCCAGTAGGGCCCGGCCCCTGGCCCAGCCCCTGGACACACCTGCATTCTGCAGGCTGAGGTCCATTTGCTCTGGGAGCACTGGGCCACTGGGAGAGACGAGGGGGCGGCTCAGCTCCTCACCCCAGCCCAGCCCAGCCCAGTCCATTGTCTCTTCTTCAAGGGAACTGAAATACCGGGCCGGGCATCAGGCGGATGAGCCCAGCTTCCAGATCCGAGACTATGTAGAGTCCCAGAAGAAGCGCTCCAGCTGCTGCTCCTTCATGTGAATCCCAGGGGGCAGAAAGGAGGCTCTGGAGGCACACAGGATGCAGCCTTCCCCCTCCCAGGCCTGTCTTATTCCAAGCGGCTGAGCCAATGGGGAGAAAGATGGAGGACTCACTGCACAGCCCCTTCCTAGCAGGGAGCTATACTCCAACTCCTACTTGAGTTCCTGCGGTCTCCCCGCATCCACAGGGAGGGTAAAACACTTAGCTTTTATTTTAATAGTACATAATTTAATACCAAAAAAGGCACCTGGATCCCCAAAAAACCGAGGCTGGGAGCTAGTGGCCCTTTTGCTTTCTAGGACTTGGGGGGCTGGCCCTCCCTCCTAAGCATAACAAAGGTGGTGTTGCTCCAGCTCAGCCCCAGGGAACACAGATGCACTTTGGGGGTGAGGGCAGGTAATGACTCCATCGCACCCTCAGTTCAGCTGGACAGAGGCTCAGGTGACCCTAGCCTTCACTGTCTCCCGCTCTCCAGGAGCTTATCTTCGCCCCATCTCCCAAATAAGTGGGCCCTTGTGCTGTGAGGAAGACCAAAGCCTCAGGGAAGATAAGAGATACGGAGATGGGAGGGGGAGGACAAGGGGCAGAGAGTAGGGTCTAGCTGGCTATCTCTGGCCTTACTAACACCCCCCTGGAGGCATGCCCCTTTTCTCCAGCACACAAGCACGTTGGGGCACCTGGAAATATTGGTTCCAGGCTCCTGTTCTCTGGACTTCAGATCCTGGGGGAGCCCCTCCCCCACTGAATCCCTGGCTTAGCTACCTTCCTGCCTGTGCACCTAAAAACCTCAGGTCAGAACTAGGAAGAGAGTTTTGTTTTTATTTTTTTGAGATGGAGTCTCATTCTGTCGCCCAGGCTGGGGTGCAGTAGTGCAATCTCCGCTCACTACAACCTCCACTCCCTGGGGCTCAAGCGATCCTCCCACCTCAGCCCCCCAAGTAGCTGGGACTATAGGTGTGTACCATCACACCTGGCTAATTTTTGTATTTTTTGTAGACACAGGGTTTCGCCATGTTGCCCAGGCTGGTCTTGAATTCCTGAGCTCAAGCAACCTGCCGGCCTCGGCCTCCCAAAGTACTGGGATTACAGGCAGAAGGCACCATGCCCAGGCTAGATGTGTCTTATCCCAATCCTTTGGCAGGCATGCAGCTCCACAGGCGATTTCTTCAAGCAGCTGAAGTGTTTAGCTCTCCTGGGTTAAGAGCCAGATAACGAGAAATCCCTTTCCTAGGTTTGGAATGTGTTGTGAAAAAAAAAAGAGAAATCCCTGGCTCCTGGAGCTGGTGGGAGACAAGATTAAGCAAACATCCCCTGACATGTATCCCTTTGACCCCAAGCTCTGCCTCCTCCCTGACCACCCATGCCCTTTCCTTTAACTTCTCAAACAGATACCAGGGCCTAAACTGCTTTACCTCCCCTCCTACTGAGTCAGGTTAGGTGGTGGGAGGTCACCCATTTCCGAGTTAAACCAATGCAATATGAGTAAAACAAGGTCATGTGGGTATGTCTGGGGTAGAGAGAGGGGTAGAAAGTTCATGTGTCCTCCTTGGTCACATATCTCCCAAAGCTCTGATCCCTGCCATGGGAAGTGGACAGGAAACATGAGGTCATGACCTGCAGGCATCTTTACTGCAGCTCTGCCGGACTGGAGGGGGAGAGGGGGAGGAAGAAGTATGCGCTGCACATTTCTGAGGCTACTGCATTTGCTTTCAAGGCAGAAATCTTGCTCTGAGCAGTCAGCGGCTCCAGTTTGGGCCCGATAAGGAAGTTCTCCGTGGCCTCTCTCAGGCAGAGCAGGGAGGAGGCTGACATTGCCAGTCTCTTCTGGGGCCCAAGGCAGGTTGCAGGAGATCCAATCCCGTAGACAGCTCTGGGCCTTTTGCATTTGAGTTTTTCAGAATTAAACTGCAGTATTTTGGAAAGCACATCCTGTCCACTGTTTCTTTGAAGTGAGTGTGGGAGGGGGGTCTTGTTGAAGGAATTGTCATTCACTGCCAAAATCATTCCATCCTCCTTCCTCAGTGTCTGTCCTCAGATGGTCAGCTCCCCGCTTAACAGACTGTCTCCCGCCTCTGTGACCAGCCTGTCTTTGGCAAGAGGGAGCTAGAAGGCTTTACAGTCCTAATCATTTTTCTGTTGGGAAAAAAAAAAAAAAAAAAAAAAACCAAGGCTCCTTTCCCTGTGGCGTGTACCCAGAGGTTGATTACCTGAGTCTGTCCTGCCTCTCCCCACCCCACCTCCCTAGCCAAACGCTGCTGCCAAAGCCCATGCCATTGCCCTAGGTGGCCTGTCTTCAGTGGGCTGCCCCTCGAGGTCCCAGGCTCTCCGCGGAGCCCTCACCTTCCCAGCAGGGATCAGAACCTGCACTCCTCTATGCGAGTCCTGGGACAACACAAAGTGGATTAGGGTTAGGGTTCCCACAAACGGAAAAATGTTATTCAAACAACTCTGTAGGGTCCGAGGAGGCCCTCCGTCTTAATTCTCGAGACTGACCGGCCCTTGCTGCCCCGAGCGGGAGCAGTTGCCCCGGCAACAGCCGCTCCCTCTCAACTGGAGCTGCACCCAGGCTTTGGCTAAAGGCTGTTAAAACGTTGGCCAGGTGCGGTGGCTCACGTCTGTAATCCCAGGGCGGATCACCTGAGGTCAGGAGTGTGAAACCATCCCGGCCAACATGGCGAAATTTCGTCTCTACTAAAAATACAAAAATTAGCGGGGCGTGGTGGTGCGCGCCTGTAACCCCAGCTGCTCGGGAGGCTGAGGCAGGGGAATCGCTTGAACCCGGGAGGCGGAGGTTGCAGTGATCCGAGATCGCGCCACGGCACTCCAGCCTGGGCGACAGAGCGAGACTCCGTCTCAAAAAAAAAAAAAGTTAGGGTCCTTTACCCGAGGGCCGGCTTTCCTCACTCTCCGCCACAGGTAGGGGAAACCAGGCCGGAGCCGGCGGGCCCACCCGCCCAGAACCGGGAACTCGGCGAGCCCCGCCCCTGCCACCCCAGCGCCGGCCGCTCGGTAACAAACACTTCCACTTCCTGAGCGCTCGTCTTCGCCCGCCGCGGGGTGCCGAGCCGAGCGCAGGCCCCGCCCCGCGCGTTCCCAATGGCCGGCGCCGTTCACCCGGCCGGAGCGCCCAGGCCTGCAGCCCCCTATTGGCCCGCGGAGGTCCCCACCCTCAGCGCGGCCCCGCCCCCGGGGTAAGGAGCCGGGGCGGACTCTGGGACGCTCAGACGCCGCGCGGGGCGGGGATTGGTCTGTGCTCTTCTCTCCGCTCCTCGCGGCTCGCGGCGGCCGACGGTTCCTGGGACACCTGCTTGCTTGGCCCGTCCGGCGGCTCAGGGCTTCTCTGCTGCGCTCCCGGTTCGCTGGACGGGAAGAAGGGCTGGGCCGTCCCGTCCCGTCCCCATCGGAACCCCAAGTCGCGCCGCTGACCCGTCGCAGGGCGAGATGAGCGCGGACGCAGCGGCCGGGGCGCCCCTGCCCCGGCTCTGCTGCCTGGAGAAGGGTCCGAACGGCTACGGCTTCCACCTGCACGGGGAGAAGGGCAAGTTGGGCCAGTACATCCGGCTGGTGGAGCCCGGCTCGCCGGCCGAGAAGGCGGGGCTGCTGGCGGGGGACCGGCTGGTGGAGGTGAACGGCGAAAACGTGGAGAAGGAGACCCACCAGCAGGTGGTGAGCCGCATCCGCGCCTCACTCAACGCCGTGCGCCTGCTGGTGGTCGACCCCGAGACGGACGAGCAGCTGCAGAAGCTTGGCGTCCAGGTCCGAGAGGAGCTGCTGCGCGCCCAGGAAGCGCCGGGGCAGGCCAAGCCGCTGGCCGCCGCCGAGGCGCAGGGGGCTGGCAACGAAAATGAGCCTCGCGAGGCCGACAAGAGCCACCCGGAGCAGGTAAGCGGGGCCCGAGCCGCGCAGGCTGGAATGGAGTGGGAGGAGGATCCGGAGAGACCCAGGTGCCCCGGCCGTCCAGCCCCGCGCCCGCCGTCGTTTTTCTGAAACTCGAGCTGCGAGGGGGAGACCGCTTCCGCCCGCCGACCAGGCGCCCTGACACATCCTAGGCAGGCCTGGGGCTGCGTCCCGAGACCTCCTCTCCTTCCCAGGCTGTGCTGGGAACTTGAGCGCCTTTGCCGCCTGCACCTCTTGTTCCCTGGCCTTTGGGAGGGCGGCGCAGGGGAACCCAGCCCCCTTCCCTCGGGTCTGTGGGTGTCTGCTCCCGTTCCTCGGAATCCCCCAATCCTGCTCCTCCCCTGGTGCCCTCTCCTCGTTCACCCTAGTCCGCAGATGGGCCGGGGAGAAAGGGCTCTCCGCCCCAGAGGTGCCAGCTTCGCCCGCCACTCCTACTTCAAAAGCTAGAGGAATAGCATTACTCCTCCTGTGTGGAGCCCCGGCGCGAGGAGGCCCTCTCCGCAGCCCGCCGGTGTGTGTCCTGAACTTCAGTCCTGCTGGCCTTCATCCTCCCGGAGTCCTGTGTGACTTCTAAGGGAGAGGAAGCCCCACCATCTCAGGGCGGTGTGGGGGTTGCCTGGCAGGGAGGAGGAGCCAAGGCATCTCGGAGTGGTGATTCTGCCACCTCAGAGGATTTACGATTCTCAGGAATGTGAAGAGTAAGCGCCTAGAACTGTATCTGGGAGGGAAGGGGAAAGACCTTGGAAGAAGAAAAAGATGGCCATGGGGAGGGGAGAGAGCTCCTGGGGCTCACGGCCCTGTGTGCGCCAGCGGAGCTCACGGTGAGCCGGTGGTCTTGCCCTGGCCTTGCCATGGTCACTCTGGTGCCCACACAGCCAGCAGGCCGGTTGCTTTTTGCCCATGTTTGGTGTTTGCCCATAGGATCCCAGTTTGGATCAGCTGCAAGAGGGGCAGCTGGCAAAACAGGAGTTGTGCTGAGCCTCCTGTCCCCAGAGAGTGGAGTGGTGCATTGTATAGGGCAGGGCGTGAGCCTCCCAGGACCCCTTCAGCTTGCACCAGCTCTCCCTGGTGGCAGTGTCTGATGGGAGTGTCCGTGGGGCTACGAGGAGCCTCCTGGACAGAGAAAGGGCACAGTTCGGCATTAAGGTATAAGGCAAAGCCCTAGAGGATCAACTGGTTTGGTGGAAGTGAGGTCACCAGAAGCCCTGTCCAGCCAGAGCTGGGTGCTGGGAATGCCAGGGCCACCAGGCTCCCACTTCCTGCCCCTGCCAAGCTGGCATTGGCAAGGGGAGGGGGAAGGGATCTGAGCACCCGGAGCAAGGGGGTTGATGCCAGGGAGTTGGGGCCGATGATCTCCAGTCCCAGGCAGAAATCCAGTGTGAACTTTGTGCTGAGTCCATCGATCGATTTGACATTCTTTTTTTTTTTTTTTTGGACTTTGGCACCCACACAAATACCCACCCACCCCCACCCCCCACAAGTTGCAGTCTCGTTCAGCTCCTCCCTTTGCCCTTTTGGTTATGCTGCTGGGTGCCAGAGGGCCTGGGAGGCGAACGTGGAGGCCTGGCATAGCACACGTGCGCAAAGGCAGCAGCTTTGAGCTTCCTGGGTGAGCACAGACTCAGATTCCTGCATGTTTTGGAGGGACACCTACATTTGTGTGTACTTTGTTAGGCCAGGAGATGAGAGGAGAGCCACCAGCAAATCCTGGGGACACCATCACCAGCGAAGTCCCAGGACTTCTGAGTTCTGGTTCTCCCATCTGTGAGATGGAGGCATTGGGCGATGTGATGCCTGCCTTCTCTAGAATTGTAGAAATGACGTGAAGCACTTGAGCCCCTTACTAAATGCTGAACTGCACTCCTTCATGCCTGGCGTTTGAATCCCAGCTCCTTTAAACTGACTCCTAGTCAACACCATTGAGTCCCTCTAGCAGAAAATCCTCTCCTCTCAATCCTGTGTGTTGAGCATACAGACACCCATGTGGTTATTGCAAAAAATGTTAACAGACATTGTAAGAGTTCGTTTTTCTAAAACACACCCGTTTCCTACATAAAGCATCAAATGGAGGTTTGCCAATTTGTTTTAGTCTGAATTTGTGTGCAAGGTGGGGCTGTTCCCTTATCTTCATTAGCCCTCCACTTACTAAGTGACGATATCAGTGGAAAAGTGTGGCGCAGAGAGTGGTTGGTTGGGTGGCCTCTGGCTGGGAAGACCAGCTGTGTCCAGAACCACTCAGGGCAGAGGCTGAGGGGTGCCTGTAACACTGGCCATCCCCGCTGGGGAGTCTAGGCCTAAGGAGGTGGAAGTGGCTCTCCAGCTCTGCCCACCGGCTTTGCTTTGTGGATGGCCTTCCCCACCTGCCCCGTGGGGAGAGAGGAGCAGCAACACCCGTCCTGCTGTTCCCCTGCTTAAAGCCCTCCTCCCCCCATTCACCACCAGTCACAGGATGAGGCCTAAACCCTTGAGTCTGGGTTCAGAGTGCCAGCCGGGCAGAGCCGAGCCAGCTCAGCTGTACTAGCCAGGCTGTGCGAAGCCAAGTTACCTCACCTCTGTAAGCCTCCATTTCCTCTTGTGTAAGCTGGGGGTGATGGCAGCTACCTCGGAATTGCATGAGGCTGTGTGTAAAGCACGTAGCTCAGTGCCTGGCACTGAGTCCAGGCTCAGCCAGCCTTTGCAGTTGGTACTGGAATGAATACATATTTCATAGTGATCATTGCACACCTATCATGGGGCAGCTAGCGCTGGGTCAGCCTGCCTAGTTGGGCAAATGCCACTGTGGCCAAGCCTGGCACACAGTCAGTGCCTGATCGATGGTCACTGGGTTAAGAATGATACGTTGTGGCCAGGTGTGGTGGCTCACACCTGTAATCCCAGCACTTTGGGAGGCCAAAGGGGGAGGATCGCCTGAGCCCAGGAGTTTGAGACCAGCCTGGGCAACATGACAAGACCCTGTCTCTATTAAATTTTTTCTTTTTTTTTTTTAAGAGTTATATGCTGTTCCATGGCCCTTCTCCATCTGGCAGCCTGTTCTCACCACTGCCTCCCTACCCCCAAAACCACACCCAGGGTCCGAATTCCCCTCTAGCCTCTAAGCCTTCACACCGTGACACTTCTGTCCCCTCCCAGGGAGCCTGTCCTTAATCCAGTAGGCAGAGTTAGCATTTCCTTTCCTTCATTTTTTTTGTTTTTGTTTTTGTTTTTGTTTTTGTTTTTTTTGAGAGATTCCACCCAGGCTGGAGTGGTGTCGCAACCTCGCCTCGCTGCAGCCTCGACCTCCAGGGCTCAATCGATCCTCCCACCTCATTCTCCCTAGTAGCTGGGACTACAGGCATGCACCACTATTCCCAGCTAATTTTTAAATTCTTTGTAGAGATGGCGTTTCACCGTGTTGCCCAGGCTGGTCTTGAACTCCTGGGCTGAGGTGATCTGCCAGCCTCGGCCTCCGCCTCCTCTTTGTCCTCACATCTTTTATCGCTCTAAACACACAATATTTTAATCATCTGTTTGTGACCTTTTTCTCCACTACATGGTAAGCCCAAGGGCATCAACTGTGGCCTATTTGTGTTTCTATCCCCAGCGCTGTCCTTGGCAGTAGGGAGGCTCTCAAAAACAGTTTTTGAATTAATGAATGAATATATAACAACAGTCAGGGACCTTTGTCCTCATTCAGTTCATCCCGCCCCGCCCAGAGATTGGAATTCCAGATAGAACCTACCCACTCTTCTTTCTTGCCTGCTAGCAGCTTCTATTTGAAAACTAGAAAGCCAAAAGTCCAGGCTTTGGGGTCAGCCAGATCAGTGTTTGAATCCCAGCTCTGCCGTGTGCTGGTTCTGGGATCCTGGGAGTTCATTTTTCCTTGCAACCCTCAGCCTCCACCTCTGTGAAAGGCACTGCCTGCAGGGTTATTGGGAAGATTTGGTGGCATGACAGGTTTGTAAATGAAAGTGCTAGCTTGGGGTGTTTCCTGCCAACCCTGACCCTGATCCCAGAGTCAGAGAGTGCAGGCACCCCAGGGAGCAAGGTGGGTGGTGGGGCACAGTTAGCTGGAGGGCCATCAACCTCTTTCCCAGGGCGGGCGGGCCGTTTTACACCAACCAAGTTGGAGCTCTGGTAGGGCAGAACAGAGCTTGAGCTGCTGGGTGTTTGGATTTGAAATGGACAGGGTATGTGATTGTGTGTTGGGATCTCTTTCTTTGCTGGCAAAACAGTGTAGCCCCTGGTTCTTACCTTCAGGCTCCTGTTAACTCAGTAATTCTGGAGATGATTCTCTTGGAGATAGAGGGGGGCTTCCTGGCCGGGCGCAGTGACTTGTGCCTGTAATCCCATCACTTTGGGAGGCTGAGGCGGGAGGATCGCTTGAGCCCAGGAGTTTGAGACCAGCCTGGGCAACATGGTGAGACCTCGTCTCTACCAAAAAAAATGGGGGGAGGGGGTGAATGGGGGCTTCCTTCTCAAGGAACTCCATATGTCTAGATGGGGTCCTTCTCCCCTTTCCCAGATGTCCCATCTCAGTGGTCCCTGGGAAAGTGGGGTGGGGAATTAATAAGAAACTCAGGCCAGGCACGGTGGCTCACGCCTGTAATCCCAGCACTTTGGGAGACCGAGGCGGGCGGATCAGTTGAGGTCAGGAGTTGAGGTCAGGAGTTCAAGACCAGTCTGGCCAACATGGTAAAACCCCATCTCTACTAAAAATACAAAAATTAGCCAGGCGTGGTGGCAGGTGCCTGTAATCCCAGCTACTCGGGAGACTGAGGCAGGAGAATGGCTTGAACCTGGGAGGTGGAGGTTTCAGTGAGCCGAGATCGCACCACTGCACTCCAGCCTGAGCAGCAGAGTGAGACTCATCTCCAAAATAAAAAAAAGAAAGAAGAAGCTCAGCCGAGGTCTTGTTGGTGCTGCAGGACTCTTTACAGGGAGAAACCAGAGCTCTAGACCCCAATAACAAATGTTCCTCTGTTTTCGTTGCTCTAAGATAGAGTGGCCCTACCTGGAAGGAAACAGGTTTGTACAGTGCCTTTAGGCACTCTACCTATGACATAAAGATGTTGACATGCATTTCTTTCTTTCTTTCTTTCTTTCTTTCTTTTTTTTTTTTTTTTTTTTTCCTGAGACAGTCTTGCTCTGTCGCCCAGGCTGGAGTGCAGTGGTGTGATCTCGGCTCACTGCAACCTCCATCTCTCAAGTTCAAGCAATTGTCCTGCCTCAGCCTTCCATGTAGCTGGGATTACAAACACCTGCCACCACACCCTGCTAATTTTTGTATTTTTAGTAGAGACGGAGTTTCACCACGTTGGCCAGGCTGGTTTTCACCACGGTGGCCAGGCTGGGTGGCACCTGCCACCACACCCTGCTAATTTTTGTATTTTTAGTAGAGATGGGGTTTCACCACGTTGGCCAGGCTGGTTTCAAACTCCTGACCTCAGGTAATCCACCTGCCTCAGTCTCCCAAAGTGCTGGGATTATAGGCATGAGCCACCGCACCCAGCCAATATGCATTTCATTGTCCCCCAGACAAATTAGCTATTGTTTTCTCTATTTTGTAGGTTGACAGTAAGTGTTCAATACATGATAGCTACTGTTTGTGTCTAGCACTGTGCTAAGTACTAACCTTGCCTGTCTCATTTAATCCACATGACCACCAGTGAGGCAGATATTGGCCCCATTCTCTGCCTGTGGAGGCCGAGGCTTGATCAGTTAAGGTGGCCATGGCGGGTCCCAGGACTCTGAGCTAGCGACTCCTCCCACACAGCGCAGGAGTGTGTCTTGGAACCCAACCCTCTGACTCTAGTGCCTGCACAGCCATTTGGCCACATGAGTAGGCTGTGCTTGATGCCTGACTCTGCCAGGTGTTTCTGCCCATCATATTCTGAGCCACAGCTGGACCATCACAGTGGTATAAATTCAGGCCGCTTGAACTGGCTTCCTGTAAGGATCCAGGGCTTCCAGGTGCTCCTGTCCCTAGCAGGGCATCCTTGCAGTGCCTCAGCCCATAAGGGGCAGGCTCCTGTCCCCATCCCTTCTCACGTGATGTGATAGGTCGATCTGGAATCTGGTAACCAAGTATCTACCCCCGCCCTCACTCCCCAGAACCTGCACAGAGAGCCCCCCTCAAGGGTGGTCTTCACTGTTGACCGAAGCCTTCCCCTCATGGTAGGACAACTCACCGTGTCCCCAGACTCCTAGGCAATGTTTAGGTCCCTAGGCCCTAGAAAAGGACAAGAGTTACAGATTCCCTGAGGTCCAGGTCACCTCGGGGTGGTGTGGGAACATACAGATAATGCTGGCCAGGTTCAAGTCCCACTCACTGCTGGGTGCTGAGAGCTCTGAATTCTCCGAGACAGGCTGCAGCCTCTCCCTGTGCTAAGGTCAGGGGAACAGCAATGGCCGGGGGTATTTAGAGGAGTGTGTTTGGGGCAGTCTCAGGCAGCACAGGTCTGTGCTGTCCGGGCAGCAGCCACTAGCTTCGCGAGGCTCCCAGGCACTCGAGATGTGCTGGTCCACATGCAGATGTGCTGTGCGTGCAAAATGCACACCAGATTTTGAAGCCATTGTACAAATAAAAGGATGTACAATAGCTCAATTGTTAAAAATGGATTACACGTTAAAATGATAATATTTTGGGTACATTATGTTAAATAAAATATTCAATTCTATTATTTTCCTGGTTCTTTTTTTTTTGGAGGCAGAGTCTCGCTCTGTTGCCCAGGCTGGAGTGCAGTGGTGCAATCTCGGCTCACTGCAAGCTCCACCTCCCAGGTTCAAGCGATTCTCCTGCCTCAGCCTCCCAAGTAGCTGTGCACCACCACGCCCAGCTGATTTTTGTATTTTTCTTTTTTAGTAGAGATAGAGATTCACCATGTTGACCAGGCTGGTCTCAAACTCCCGTGCTCAAGTGATCCACTTGCCTCGTCCTCCCAAAATGCTGGGATTACAGGCATGAGCCACCACACCTGGCCTATTTTTCTTTTCTTTCTTTTTTTTTTTTTTTTTGAGACGGAGCCTTGCTCTGTCACCCAGGCTGAAGTGCAGTGGCGTGATCTCGGCTCACTGCAACCTCCGCCTCCTAGGTTCAAGCGGTTCTCGTGCCTCAGCCTCTGGAGTAGCTGGGACCACAGGTGTGCACCACCACATATGTCTAATTTTCATATTTTTAGTTGAGACAGGGTTTCACCGTGTTGGCCATGCTGGTCTTGAACTCCCAACCTCAGGTGATCCGCCTGCCTTGGCCTCCCAAAGTGCTGGGATTACAGGTGTAAGCCACTGCGCCCGGCCTATTTTCCCTTTTTCAAATGTGATGACTAGAAAATCTTACATTCCACACATGGCTGGCATTATATATCTACTGGACAGTGCTGCTCTGGATCTGAGCTCAAATCCTGCCTTCGCCTGTCAGCCATATGTACTTGAGCAACTGACTCCAGCTTTTTGAAGCTGGGTTTCCTTTTCTGTGAAATGCTGGCAATTATACCTTCCTTGTAGGACTATAATTGGCTCCTAAGAAGAAAACACATGTAAAGAGCTCGGTGCCTAACACATAGTAGGTGTTCAGTAAATAGCAGCTGCTATTTGTTACTTCAGTGTTGAGCCCCAATTTCACAAGCTCCTTGAAGGTTCTTAATAGCCCCTTGGGACAACCCCTGGGGGTTAAATCTAGAGACTTCTGGGAGGAGGGTGAGGGATGAGGAGGGATGCAGCAGGGAAGGCATGGGGCGGCCAGCCCTGGATGGTGTCCAGCCGGGCTGCAGCCCAGGTACCAGCCTGCTCCATCCCAGGCTTGCCCAGCCCTGCGGAGACCTGAGCCAGACTCTGCCCCCTCCTGCCCCCGTGGGTCTCCATGGCTGGCACAGGGAGAAGAGGTTACTAGCCAGAAGGAGAACCTGTTTCAGACCTCTGAGTCCTGGGGGTGGCTGTCAGACCAGCAGCCCTCACTTTAGTTTATGTCTCCCACCCTACCAGACTCCAGGGAAAGCTCTTCCCACTGAGAAATAGGAAGGAGGAGATCAAGGGCTAGGAGCAGTGAGTGACTTTTTTTTAAATGGACACATCCAACATTCCCCTGCCGCCCGCACAGACCTGGAGGGATGTGGAGGGTGGAAGGGGGTCCCATAGAGTAAAATGAGGTGACATCAGGGCCACTACACAGGGGGCCAGTGACAGCCAAGCCCCCTGTACCTCACCTAGGGTAAGGAGAAGACACCTTCTGCTTAGAGGTGTGGACACTGGCTGAGTGCCTGGAGCCCCTGGTCACTTCCCAGTGCCCCCAGGCTGCCCGTCACACAGCACTCCAGGCAGGGCCAGCTGTCTCCATCCTGGCTTCCTTGAAGAGCCGGCACCACGCCCAGCCCTGTCTCCAGAATCTGGGGAACAAACTGAGCTGTCTCCCAGAGCAAATATGGCTCTTACACCCAACATACTCCTGACACACACACCCCAACCCCTGAGAACAGCCAGGGTTCCTTCCTGCCCCCGCCGTCCTGCCCCCTTCCATCCTCTTGTTGGGGCTGATTTTCCTGTATTGGGCATGGGGCACTGGTCTTCTTTGCCTAAACAAGAGCCCTGGGCTGGGGGAGGGGCAGTCTTGAGAGGTGGGGTTACCTCTGTTGTTCCCCTGGACACCCAAGTGGTCTTCCTACTCCTCCAGCCCCTTTCCTCTGGGGTCCTGAGCTAGCTGGCTCGAAGGAAGCGGGCTGGGCTGTTTCTGTAGGGCCCATCACCATGGCATCAGCCAGGGAGGGGCTGGGCCCAATGGGGCGTTGGCCCCCAGGCTCCCACAGCCTTCCCTGAAGGGAGGAAGGAGGAGCAGGGAGCGGCCCTGGGCCTGTTCCCCAGAGACGGTCACTGGGATTAGGGTATCGACTTTCCCCAGCTTTCCAGGTGACTGCTGGTGGCGCCTATTGAATTCCGTGCCCGCCATCCGCTCCCTGGACTGTGTGGGTGGAGGTGATGGGGCGGCCACTTAGGGCGGGGTGAAGCTCCCTGGGGGAAAGGACAGATGAAGGGAGGCAGCCTGAGGATGGAGGAGGCCCCGGGAGAAGGGAGAGCTGCCCAGCTCTCCGGGCAGGGTCTTTTCTGGAAAGCCAGCCAGCATTTTGTGAAAATGAGAGTCTCCAGCCTGTCCAGCCCTGGGTCACCCCAGCCCAGCTGCACTGCCCATCGGCTGCGTGGCCTCATGTTCCCTCCTGTCGATTCTGGCTCTCTGCCAGTCTCCTCTCTGAGCAGATCCTGATTTTGTCTTGAACTTGGGTCTCCCAGGCTGTCATCGTCACTGGAGGTCCCACTTTGCCCTCTGGAACTCACTGGGGCTATGTTCCTTTTGAGTCTCCTCCTCCCACCATGCTTCGGACCCCTCTGTAGCTGGCTCCTCCTAAGCTCCTGGGGGCCACACCCAAGCCCACCATGCCTGGACGTCACTCCCATTTATCCCCTTTCCCCAGAGGCAGAACCCAGCCCTGCCCCAGCTTGGCGGTGAGGGTCCAAGAGCAATGGTGGCTGAGCTCGGCCAGGTACCCCACACCTCCCCATCTTCTCCTCTCAGTGCTGGGCCTGGAGACCACAGGCCAGGCCCCACAGATCCCCAGGGGAGCTGCCCCAAGGGACTCCCCTGCCAGCCCCAGCCTCCACCCAGGCTGGGATGGGCTGGCTTGATGGGCTGACTCAGCAACTGGCACTGACACCTCCTGGAGACAGCTGGGAGGCTCCTGCTTGGGAGGGGTGAGGAGGAACAAGACTGGTCTCCCTTGAAGAGTGGGAACCCCCCTTCCCATGTGAGGGAAGGAAGTCTCTAGGGACGTGGGAAGGAGGCTCTGCAGGTGCATCGGAGCTGTCTAAATGCTGGTGGGGTCTACGGGGGGCTTCCCATCTCCTTGTCCAGCCACCCCCTCAGGTCCTGGAGCCGCCACAGAGCCACATCTAGACAGAACAGTGGAGCAGGTCCCAGTGCAGGGGAAGGAAACAGAGGGCACCTGAGCCCCTCAGGCTGGGTACCCCGTTTCCCCTTGAACTGCACGACTTGGTGCTGGCAGAGCGGAGCAAGGCTCAAAGCAGGCCCTGGAGCTTTGGCACCATATGTCACTAGGCGAGGGGCACTGGGCTGAAGATCAGTAAGGGAAGCCCACAGCACAGAGACCAGGGCCAGAGGATGGGCATCCCAAAGTCAGCTAGCACAGCCCTGCCCTGCCAGCCGGGGGGAGGGGGGGGCGCCCAGAGCCACCTGCCCCCAGTCCAGCCATGCCCCTGCCCTGTCACCCACACCAGGCTTCATCCCCCAGCTCAGACTGCAGCTCCAGCTGCGAGAGGCCCTGAGCGCCCGGAAGGAAGGCTGTGGTAGGTTGTGGTTTCTTCAGCTCCCAGCCCACCTCCAGCAGAGGCTGCAGCCGATGCCCTGGAGAGAGCCCCTGTCTGCCCTCCGCTGCCTGACTCCTGTTGGGACCTCACCTCCCAATGGGTTGCCCCATTCTGGACTTGGATCCTTAAGGAGCACCCTGCAGTGTGGTGGAAGGAGGACAGGTTCCAAGTCAGAGACCAGGGTTGGAGTTCTGGCTGTGTGATGTCAGGCAGTGGGCTCCACATCTCTGAGCCTCAGTTTCCCCATCTCAAAAACAGCTGACAAGCCCCAGCCAGGTTGTTATGGGAAGGTTTTTGGGAGCGCAGGGGCGGTGGGGGGAGGTTGGAGGAGGTCACTAGAGCTGCCCCCTGCCTGTCCTGAGATTTCACCCTCCCCACTTTCTCAGGGTGTCTGGCTGAAGCAGAAAGCTGCGCCTGTCCTGGTGACGGCAACTGGTCAGACTTGTTTCTGCTCACCTAGGCGGCCCGGGGGAGGGCCTGGCTGGGAGCTTCGTGGAGGGATTAGCTCTAGGGGAGAAGAGCCTCACTTACTCCCAGAACAAGATCCCGTAGGGCTGTGGGAGTGCCAGGGGTGAGCCTGGGGCAGGTGACAGCCAAATTAGCTGGGAGTGGGCCCTGCAGTGAGGCAGGGGGTGGGCCCTGCAGTGAGGCAGGGGGTGGGCCAGGGAGAACAAGGCAAGAGGAGCTTCATTCAGGGCTCCTGAGCCTTTGTGAGCCACTCACGTTTTTACCACTCACCTAACCGTCTTTGTTGGGGTGAGGGGCCCTCCAGCCTGGATTTGGGTATGAAACCCAGGCAAGAAAGACCTGCCCAAGCCTTTAAAGGAATGCAAAGTCATCCTCTAGCCACCCCCAGAGATCGAAAGGCTGGGGATTGAGTCTCCTGCAGATGGTGGCGGCCTCCTGGGGCTGGCAAGTTGGGACAGAGGCCCATAAGCCCTCCTGGGCGCGCCTTCCCACCCCTCTCGGCCCTCTCCACTCCCAGCTGGGGATCTGGGTTTCAGAGCAGCCTGGCACACACACCCCCACCCCACCAGAATCTCACTCCCAGCTTCCTATGACTATTCATTAGTATTCACAACAATGGGAAAGTCTGGGTGTGCACAGGGATTTTTTACAGTTAGAAAGTGTTTAAGTCAATGACCTCACTGGGCCTCAGCAACCCTGGGAGGCAGATGGCAGTCAGAATGATCCATAAATGACCTGCCCCAGGTCACACAGCTCCTAAACAGGCGAGCTGGAACCTGGCTCGGAGCCTTGACTATCCACTGCTCATTGTCTGATGTGCTGAGTGATAACACAGGGCCAGCAGGCTGGACAGCAGCCAGTGGCCCTGCACCAGGCCTGGAGGAGGGGGAGAGGGACAGGGACTCAGGCGTAGTCCTTGGGCACAGGCTTCGGCCGCCTACACCCATATTCCCTCCATCATACTGTGTGTCCAGGCCTGCAGCTTCCAAGCTGAGCTGCTTACTTTGGACCAAGCATGTTGGAAACTGTTTTCAGCTGAGTCCAAGCACTCGAAATCTGCATGTGCCCTTTTAGTAGGTCACACCCTCCAGGCCACAGCCACACTGGGCTCCCTTTAGCCCAGCCCTGCTTTTCCCAGTCCCCTCCCCATTCAGGCTCCTCTGTTTCTGGGGTCTCTGTGCTTCCGTTGCCATCTCTGCCCTTGGGCAGCGGTGTCGGGGGAGGAGGTCCTGGAACGCCTGAGGATGGCCCCGTCTTGTCCAGGTCCCCTTGCTGTGCTGCACGATAGGTTTTTGGTTATCTGCTCCTTCTGGCTCCCTTTTGGCTGGGCCATTCGGCTTGGTGGGGGTGAGAGAGAGTTCGCGTATATGGAGGAAGGCTTTACTGTAAACACACTGACCAGCTTTCAGTAAACACCTGCCTCTTCCTCCCCTGCTGCAGAGAACGGGGTACAAAGGGGCTGGGGGTCCTCAGTCATATGCCCCAGGTCCCCAGCCAGGCTGACAGGTGCCACACTCTGCCCCCTCTCCAGGAGGGCCAGACTGAGCCACCAATGGGGAGGGATAGAGGCCCGATCAACACAGCATGTGATTCACCTTAGACTGTCAGAAGGGACAGGCATGTGAGAGCTAACCTGGTCCTACCCCTCATTTGCCAGAAGAGGAAACTGAGGCTTGGACAGAGCAGTGTTTTACCCATGTCACCTAAGCTGTTTGCTGCGGTGCTGGGTATCCACACAAATCTTTTGAGTCCTGGGCCAGAACCCTCTCAAATTGCTGTGTAGGGATCTAAGCAAATTTGCATCCTCCCAAACCTTCCTTGGTTGGGGAGATGGGGACAGGCAGAGGACAGGGAAGGCAGAACCTGGGGCACTGTGGAATAGCCATGGACCCTCCCCTGTCCCTGCAGCGCGAGCTTCGGCCTCGGCTCTGTACCATGAAGAAGGGCCCCAGTGGCTATGGCTTCAACCTGCACAGCGACAAGTCCAAGCCAGGCCAGTTCATCCGGTCGGTGGACCCAGACTCCCCGGCTGAGGCTTCAGGACTCCGGGCCCAGGATCGCATTGTGGAGGTGATGCTTCTCGCTCTCTTCCTATCTGACTGCCCCCACCCCCTGCAGATCAGTAGCACCTGGGGCAGCCATCATACCATCATGGGCTTGATTAGCCCACGGGCATAGCCAACCTGGAGCTGCTGGATGGATGGGTGGATGGGAGGGAGGGAGGGAAGGGTGGTGGATGGATAGACGGAAGGACAGATGGACTGACTGATGGACTCCTCTCTTACCTCCACTCCCCTGGACTCCTCCTTGCCAAGCAGATACACTGGGCAGCCTGTGATTCACCCATCGATCAGGGAGATGTCTGGGGCCATCTCCAGAGCTTCCCTGCTGCCAGGCACACAGAGTGGGGTGGCAGTAACAAAACCCCTCTCCTGAGTTAGGCCTTTATTTATTTAGTTATTATTATTATTATTATTATTATTTGAAATGGAGTCTCGCTTTGTTGCCCAGGCTGGGGGAGTGCAGTGGCACAATCCCAGCTCACTGCAACCTCCACCTCCTGGGTTCAAGCGATTCTCCTGCCTCAGCCTCCTGAGTAGCTGGGATTACAGGTGCCCACCACCACGCCTGGCTAATGTTTGCATTTTTAGTAGAGACAGGATTTCACCATGTTGGCCAGGCTGGTCTCAAACTCCTGACCTCAAGTGATCTGCCCGCCTTGGCCTCCCAAAGTGCTGGGATTCCAGGCGTGAGCCACCTCACCTGGCCCCGAGTTAGGCTTTTAGACTCGCGCATTCAGGGCTCTGGTGCTGTGCTCCTGGGAGAGGAAATGTGAACCAAATGCTCAGGCAGGTCCCAGAATCACAGTCTTAGAACCTTAGAGCTAGAGATCAGCTCTCCCAAGACTTCTCATTTTACACGTGAGAAAACCAAGGCCCAGAGAAGGAAGTCGGACAGCAAGTCCTTACCCAGGCTGGGCCCCACCCCAGCCTCCCAGCTCGCTCCCATCCCATCTCTCCCAGCTGTGTTTGTTTAGTCTCATCTGGATATTTTCGTTGGCCCTTCCCATGTATCCTGCCTCCCCAGCTGACTGTCAATGGGAGGACCCCCAGCCTAGTTCAGGACTCTGCAGAAATGGCGGGGGTCAGTATCCCCAAGTTGTGAACTGCAAACTGGCTGAGAACCAAGGTGGCCACCCCTGCCCCCAGCCCCCCTCCACTTACCTGCCCCAGAACCAAGGCCTGTGCCCGTAACGCCTCCCCGACCCCGCCCTGCAGGTGAACGGGGTCTGCATGGAGGGGAAGCAGCATGGGGACGTGGTGTCCGCCATCAGGGCTGGCGGGGACGAGACCAAGCTGCTGGTGGTGGACAGGGAAACCGACGAGTTCTTCAAGAAATGCAGAGTGACCCCATCTCAGGAGCACCTGAATGGTAAGCCAGGTGGGGCCACTGGCCGTCCTGGGGCTGGAGCCCCCCAAGTCAGGGATGTGAGCCAGGGCTAAGACTGCTGGGTCCCAGGCGAGGGGTGGGCAGCTTCCCGGCGTGGGTGCTCCCTCCTTCTCCTTCATGGGAGGCCCAGAGGTGTGGGCTGGGGGAGCGAGGGCCTAGTGTAGGGAGTGGCAGTGGGTTTCTGAGGATGGCTTGTGATGGGGTCAGCTGGCATGAGGTCGGTGAGAGAGATGGACAGATCTTCTGATTCCTGGCCAAAGCTGCAGCCCCAAAGGAGGCCCAAGCCCCCAGTCCTGTCCCCACCAGCAGACTTTCAGGGCAGTGTCAATGTGAGGAAAGGGTTAACTCCGGGGAGGCCTCCAGCCTTTGCTTGGTCAGATCAGAGTCCAGTGACAGGGGCCGGTGCCTCCCCCTCCCTCCTCTCAGGTTGTCTTGGAAACTCAGCCTTGCTGGCTCTAGAGAGTAGTGGGTCCCCCTTCAACCCCTGGGCCCCTGCCCTCCCCATCCCCCACCATCACCCTGCCAAGCCTGGCGCCTCCCCCTGCCCAGGCCCGAGCCAAACAGGGCAGGGCTGCTGCACTGGGGCAGGGAGGGGTTAAGCATGCTCTGCTCCTTGGTCTGGACTTTCTCCCTGGGAAGATGGCTCCCTGGAGCGGGCAGGGGTGCTCACTGGGCCATACTGAGGGTGGAACCTCTTGGGACTTTGCAGTGGGCGGGGCCTCCTGGAGACTCAAGGTTGTATGTGTAAAAGGAGATTCACACAAAGGTCCTGCGACTCCCATCGCCAGCTGCAAGGGCCCACTGGGGAGGCCCTGTCCCCTTCTGGCGCAATCCAAGGCCTGAGGCTCCTAGAAGAGGGGATGGCCCCTGGAAGTCCCTAGCTGGCTCTGGGCATGGGAGGTGGGGTACCGCCTTACCCTTATCTCCCAAGTTCATGGAAACCAGGTAACTCAGATAATCCCCTTCTCCACTGAGGGGGAAACTAAGGCCCAGAGAAGCCCTAGCCTTCCTCCTAGGGATCTGATACGAGGAAGACACAGCTGGAATCTGGATTCCACTCAGCTCCTGGGATACTGTCCCCTGCTTCCCCCACCCCTTCACCCTGCAGGTAATTGGCCCCCTCAGACGGTCCTCCCTCTTCTGCCTGTCTCTCGGGCTAGAGGGGCTGCAGCCTCTGGCCAAAGGACCTGAAGAGGGAGAGGCCTGGGGACAGTCCCCTCCCCGCACTCCCTCCAGGATGGCATCCTCACCCTTTCCATAGGGAGGAATGCCCCCCTCTCCGGCTGCCAGGGTTTCACCCTGACCACTGTGAGCTGATGGGGAGGGGACAGTGAGTGACCCTGTGTCCCAGCAGCCTGTCCTTGCCCCGGGGAAGGCTGTGGGTGTCAAAAGGGAGGAGAAGATGAGAGTCAGGTATCTCTGGCTGTGTCCTGGACTGGGGACAGGGAAAAGATAACCAGGAATTTTAAGCTAAGAGTTCAGAAGAAGCCCTACGCTGACCAGTCCCTGGAGATGGAACAGCCACCCCTGAAGCCATGTGGGACCCCTACCCTGAGTGAGCCCAGTGAAGGTGACCCCAGACCTGTCTTCTCTCCCTCTGACCCCTCCAGGTTTCCCACTGGCTGGGGGAGGGGATACCCAGGACACACCCCTTGAGCCTTCTCGTCCCCCCTCATTTCCTGATTGGCAAATAGGAGTTGGGATTATTTTCTCTTTTTTTTTTTTTTTTTCCTTCTTTTGAGACGGAGTCCTGCCCTGTCGCCCAGGCTGGAGTGCAGTGGTGCGATCTCGGCTCACAGCAACATCTGCCTCCTAGGTTCAAGTGATTCTTCTGCCTCAGTCTCCTGA